>NC_138781.1:96190702-96790702 GCF_965178545.1 Coloeus monedula
AATCACCACCTTGTCAAAGTGAACCTGGCACTAAGTGCCAGGTCTAGTCATTTCTTGAATACTTCCCTGGATGGTGATTCCTCCATCTCCCAGAGTCCATTCCAGTCTGTTCCAGTCACTCTGCTTTTGCACTGAGCAGGCTGGATAGCTCTTCCCCAGGAAACATATTCCCATCTATAATATAGTCATGAGGGATCCCTGCTTCTGTTAGAAGTATGCTATAGGATCCAAATTAGTAATACACATACCCTGTTCTGGCCATTTTAAAAGGTCAGGTTATTTATAAGCCTGTGAGGCAAATAGCCCTACATACTGCCTTCACCTGAGTACATCTGGGGAAGCAGATCCTTGTGCTCCTCAAGAATAAGGTATCTGACACACACAGAGACCCTAATTCTCAAGCAATCAATTTTACTCTTTTAGAATATTGCTTGTAGCACACAGGCTATAGGATGGAGACTAGGAGAGCTCAGTGGATTGCAGGAATGTCACATGTTCATAAAAGCTGACAACTCTCCCTGGAATATGAAGCATGTGTTTCTCACATTTAGGAGAGAAAATAAGGAGAGGCTCCCTGCACAGAGAAAGGGGAGCTAAGCCTTCATCTCATTCTGGCCCTTCAAAAGGTCAGTGCAGAAAGTGTTGTTACACAAAGTGATTTTAACCTTACTCTGCTAATGTGACATTTGGAGCATAGCTGTGGCAGTCTGATGTGACAGCAGGCGAATGTTGCATTTGTGCTGTGTTAGTAAATGGCAGACGGCCTGATAAAAATGAGGGACTTATTCATGTATATAGTCTGTGCTTCCCCTCTCCAGAGGAAAAGACTTTGAAAAGTCTCTGAAGTGTGAATCCCAAAGGTCAGTAAATGCACGAAGGGCTTGTTGAATTCAGAGAAGAGAACAGAATTTAAAAAAAATCATTTGTGAATTTTCACACCCAGAAAACATTAAGTTGGATTTAAGGCTGCAGTTGTATACAGAAGCTATAAATCATCAAAAGCTCTTTAACTGCTCATATCCAGGTTTGATAAATTCAGCTGATAACCTAAGTGATAACCTGTAGCCGAATGCTAGATTATTGCCTGTGTGTTACTGGTTCATTTTTCAGCACTTTAGGGCTATTTTAATCCCTGAAAGACTCAGGTAGCTTTAGTTCATCTGATTTACTGTGCTAGCTAAAATCAGTGGCGCACATAACTACAGCTGTGGGCTGACTCTGGTGCAAGAGGGTTTACAGAAGCATTAGCTCTGGAAAAGAGTGTGGGCTCACAAGCCATAAATAGGTAGATAGGTGTCCTTTGGATGTAGAATGCCCTACTGATGCCATGGACCATAGAATAAGTTAAATATTTCATCCATCCTCTGAGCTTGAGTTGGACTTGTGCTTCTGTTTCCTTTATAAATACATGTGTCAATTATCTTTTTTAAATGAAAGTTCAAATTATTTTTTTTTTAGCCCTGTATGATCTATCTATTTGTATGGAAGAGGCTGACTAAAAGAAAAGAATACAAAAGATAAAATGTTAGAGGTAAAGACAACTGAGTTGTAAGTCTCAATTTCTAAGTTGCTCAGGCATTATGAAAATGCTACCCAAAGTGGATTTTCCCAAAGATTAGCTCAGTTGGTCAGAGCATGGTGCTAATAATGGCAAGAACATGAGTTCTGTCCCCATATGGGCCATTCACCTAAGATGATCCATGTGGGTGCCTTCCAACTCAGAATATCCTGTGATTCTGTGAAGCTAGCTGGCAGCCAAGTCAACCTCGACATGCCCCATCCCAAACGGAGCAAAGACAAAATCTAACTTTTGTAAAATGTAGTAGCCAGTTAAATGCATCTCCTTTGGTTTCAGAACTGAAGATTCGAGCATGTAAGCGTTTTTTCAAGCTTTTCTTTCCTTAGACCTTTGTTTTGATTGATAAAGGAGATCTGGCCAGAATAATGATAATGTTTTCTTGCTCTTTCACTGAATAAGAGAATAACAGTCTAGGTAGGAGCATTGCAAAGTTCCTCAGCTCTGCCCTGTGAAATTTAATGTTGAGATTTACTTAGCATGAGATCCTAAAAGGAATAAAAGTTTATCTTAAATGATCTGTCAGGTTCAATTTATTTGCAGTAATTGGCCTGGAGCTCTTATATTTAGCAAAGCCTTGGCTGCTCTTGCATGGGCACAGTGCTTGGAAGAAAAGGCTCTTTTTGCTGCCTAATGATGCTCCCACGCAAAGTAGTCCAACTACCATTCCTGGCAAGGCTTCCTATCCCAGAGGGCCATGGACAGATGTACTGGAAGAGTAGCTTTGGGCCTTCACAATCTGCATGCATACCTCCTGGTGCTGGGCAACAGATCCTACAGAAATGTGTACTGCCTCGTTCATGACAGATTTGAGGAATTCAAGAAATACCAGACCTTGCACTTAGTGCCATGGTCAAGTTGACAAGATGGTCAAAGGTTGGACTCTGTGATCTTGGAGATCTTTTCCAAATAAATGATTCTGTGATTCTGTCATTACAAGCAGCCTCCTTGCCTCAAAAAGCACAGCCATGGCCAAGCATGGCTAATGGGGGCAAGGCACACTCATGCCTTTGGGCTGATGCCAACTGTGGGCTCTTGACATGCATTAAAATTATGCATGTTGGAACCCCACATTTAACAGTGCTTCTCCTGAAATTCAGATAACAGTCTGCAGATGCAAAAGATGGGGAGACGAGATGGTATCTAGGCCTTAGCAGCACCTGTTTCTTTGCTCTTTCACCAGCTCACTAATATATAGACTAAAAGAACAGGTGTAAAAGTGGCTCATCAGTATTCTTCATTGCAATATAATTAATTGATCTCATGACTGTCTGTAATTTACACTCATTCAAGAGGCATTCATTCCAGGTGACATTCATATCCCCATCATTTTGTATAAATTTAGGATGAAATATTATGCTTTATTTAAGACTACATATATTCCTCTTGTTTGCTTTCCTTTCATCTTGGCATTGCAACTGTTATTAAAAACAAGCAGAAAGTGGGGAGACAGGAGTAAGGGAATTAATGTCATAAACCAAGTACTCAAAAGTCAGCAATTAGAGGATCATAGGTGAAAGCTCACCAACAGTTTTTCCCTCCATTCTAAAGAGTAAAATTACTAACGTTGAAAATGTCTAGCAATGAAAAAGTTACAAGCAGCTGAGGCAAACTCATTCAAAGTCCAGATAAGGAAACTGGAATAGTCTGTGCTGACAGACCTGATTTTAACTGGGTGAGAGATTAGGTCGTAGAGTGGCTTTTAGTCACTTTGCATTAAGAAAGTGAAATTCTGTCCCTACTTTACATTGCTCAGGATGGAGATGGAAACACAGAGTTGAAATATTTCATAATGTTACTCTAATTCAGTCAAATTGTTTGCCACTTAGCATTCCAAATAGTTTCTTCACTAAAACAGAAATGGGTAGGCTGCCCCAAGATGCACAGAAAGGAAGTACAATCTTCAGGATTCTCTGAATTTTCCCTTTGTCAATCTTTTTTTATTAATGTTTGTTGATATCCTCCCAGAGTAGAGAACTGTTAAAAAAGCTAGATCTTGAAAACCAGGTTAAACAGGTTTTTACCTGTGGTAAAAATGCTAGGAATTTTACAACTGGTTAAATTTTGTATAAAAAAAATAGTGACGTAAGTATACTGTTATCTCAGATTCAACATAAGCATCATATAATGTCCTCTGTCACCACCATGTGTGGATTTTCCACACTTTGTAGAGGGCCAATAGCAATCAGTCCGTGGAATAGTGCTAAGCTCCTTTGTGCTTTGACTAGAATATTCTCCTGTGTATTCCCTTTTCTCAGATGGTATGAGTTTTCAGGGAATTGTCCTCATCAGAGATTTGTGAATTGCTGTTCAAGAAATTGCCACAGATTTCCCAAACTATGAGATGTGGGTGCCTCATAAAGGTCTGAAGCAGAAGAAAGCTTCCTGGCTTGTACATATGATAGGTTTCCAGGCTTATAGTACAATTCAGCAGCCATTCTCAATGATAGGATTTTTGCCTGTGGTCCATAATTATGAGGGTAGAGAAGGACTTATGGGAATATTTAGATTACATGTCGGCCAGATCATCAGGTAACTGTATATAATGGTCAAGTAGTAGAAGAAGATGCCAGGAAAGTTATGCCATTCTCATTTTATTTTTCAAAACAAGCTAACTAGATGATGGTGGATAATTAATCCCCATGGAGTGACCAAGGACAAACAAAATTGAACAATAGCTTTTTCTCTTTGTCATCTGGAATGGTTCTATAAGTTGTGTTGTTACATAAAAATCAATAGCTGATCTGTTAGATGGATAAAACCCAAACAGATAAAATATAAATGAAGCTGCATCACACTGAATTGGGTCAAATTACATTGGAAATGGGTCAAGCCTTTAGGAATCCTTCCCTACTGTTGATTATAATGAGTGAGCAAGGTTTTAAAACCAGCTTACAGGTTTTAATCAGCAGTAGCTTATGGTATGATGAATTGCTGCTGTGTATGTGCTGTAATTAAGCAGTGCTTTATGAAGACAGTGTGGTTGTACTGTTGTAAACTCTGAGCCTGATACAGCAAAGTTCTGAATCCATCTTGAAATGTTAAACTGATTGGACATTCAGGCCTTTAGCATCTCACACAATCAAACCTGTAATGCAACAGACAGTGCAAGACACCCTGTTTTGCACATGAATTAAATATTCGTCTGTGACTGTAGCAGCTTTTAAATTTTTAAGGTATTGATCCACAGCCTACTTTGATCTTACAGCATACAATCTGAAGCAATGTTAATATTAAGTACCCAAATATAAATATTATGTTCTGGAGGCACATGAAATGCAAAATTTTATTTCCTTCAAGAAATTAAGTTATTCCAAGCATGTGACAGTCTGTTACAATGCCTTCTCCAAGGAGTACGAATGAAAAAGGTGAATTTTGTTCTTGCTAAAGTGGCCATACAGCTAATCATGTATCATTTTGAATGGGTTTCTTTTTTTGGGTTTTTGGAGGGGTTTTTTGGGTTTTTTTGTTTGGTTTTTTTTTTTTGGTTTTGACACATGTATAAATTGACTGTGTTTGCCAGGTGAAAATGAACTTCCAAATTTGAATAATATATTTGTTTTATTTGATAACTGGATATTATGGATTTAATTGAAAGCTATTTTAGTTAGTTTACCAATTAAATGGTAAGAATGTAGATCCTCAAGCTGTTCTTTAGACGTTTGCTTGATCTTTAACTCCCTGCATGCCCATATTTACACCAGCATTTGTCTGCTCTGGACTTAGACTAAGATGTGGCATATCTAAGCCAAATCTAAGCCCTAGAACCTCAGGACAAATTGTTTTCTTTCAAGATGCAATGTTGCTGAGGATGTCCCCGTGTGTAGCAAACAGACCACCTGCATAAAAAGTGCGTAATTCAGATGTAGTTCCATCCTCTGCTTGATGTGGAGCAGGAATTTGCATCAAAACCTCCTTTATTCTGAAGTTACTGAACTGCTCCTGAGATGTATCTTGGGTGAATTTCTAAGTCTTTCATGCTTATTCTTTTTTGCTATGTATAAATAACTAAGTAACCACAAAGAAAGAGCAAAATGACAGTCCAGGAGCCAGGAAATTAACCTAAACTGGGGAGATCTGAGTTTGGATCCCTCATCCAGATTTTTCTGAGAGGGAATTTAAACCCTTATTTAATGTATCTCAGAGGAATGTTCCTGTGACTGACCTAGGAGGCTAAGTGGGGTTAGCAGAAATTCCTCTTTCTTGTCACAAAAAAGTATTGGGTCAGATGTAGAATATACTTGCACTGTTAATTACGCCCGTATTTGGTTTTGACCTTAGTGCCTAGGTCATTAAATCTCCTGGCCAACACAAGTGGAAACAGAAATGGAAATTCCTTAACTTATATTTGAACATTTATAGACCTTTGAATTACTTTGTTAACAGAAAAGGTAAACAATTAGCTTAAACTAGTTAAATGGTAGTAAAAATTCAAGAAAAATCTTAAGCCCAAATATATCAGTGCAACAGGAGTCATCTTTGGCTGAGATGAATTTTTGTTGTTTGTGTACTGCACTCTATTTGTACAGGTGTAAGTGACAGCAGGATTATTTTTTGTGAGCAGGTATTGGTTTTTTCCAGTGGCCTTTTTGAAAACCTTCCTTCCAAAAATTTGTCCTTCGGCTCTTTTCAAAGCTATGCAACTGTAGCGGGTTTGGTTTGTAACCGGGCGGAAACACCGATTTAGTGTAGTGCTTTGATCCAAAATACTCATTACTGTTTATCTGCTGTGAGATAAGAATTAGGAGAAATGCAAAGCAGGCACCAATCTTGAAAGAATAAAAAGAAGTTTATTAACAGACCTAAAAGAAGGAAAAAAAACCCCATACCACACCTTCAGAACACTTCTCCTCCCCCCTCCCCACCTTTCTCCCTTCTCCCACTGACAATGTAAAAAGACTACCCCTAAGATGTTCAGTCTGTTTATCACTTCCATAATAACCTTGTTCAGTCCATTTAGAAAGAGAAGTCTCTCTTGCTCGTGCTATGAAAACATTTTCACAACGAGACAGCCGCCCAGGTTGGTTCTCTGCTCGCATGTGAGTCCCTTCCCCTGACTTGCAGCTTTTCCCACAACTGCTTTCAAGGGTCCACTCTTGAAGGTTTTTGGGGTAAAATTTTAAGGTTGAGCCATTCAGAAACAAAAGTTCTCTTCACCCATCTCTGGGAGCATTTCATCTCTAAGAACAGAGGCCCTTCTCCTTCCCTGGGAGCAAAGGGTCTTCCTCATCTTCATCTCTAGGACTATCTCTGGGATCATCTCTAGGAACTGAGGTTTTCTCCTTTCCCGTTTGGAGCAAAAGTCCTCATCTGGTCCATCTCTCCCTGTCCAAATTTCTCATGAAATTACAGCTGCCTCAGCATCTGCCTATCTCAGCGCAGGTGCTTTTGCTTACGAGTTGAACACTCCACCCCCCATATCTTCATGAAATTACAACAGGATAGTCTGATATATCATAGCTTCACAACAGAATTTCAGCTTTAAGCATCTCCTCTTTCTCCTCCCTCAGGTTTTCAGCTCTTCACAGCAATAAAAGGGTTGATCTCACCTCGGCCTTGCAGCTGTGTGGCTTATCGCTGTTGGTCACCTGGCCTCTGCCGGACATCGGTGCTACTTTTGCTGAAACTTGGCTGCAGTGGAGAGGGGGGTTCCGAGCCGCTCTGGCTGCCCACAGCCGTGCTGGGAGGAGGGGGGAGGTTCCACAGGTGGAACAGGGCCCATCGGCTCCAGGGTGGCCGTGGCCCAGCCCAGCCTGGCCTGAGCAGGGCCTGGGCCGGGCCCGCTGGCCCCCGCTCGGCCCCGCAGCCACCTGTGCCAGCACCGGAAACGAGAGAGAGCTTGGGGGGGAGTTTGTCTATTCTTAGGTGTGGATCACAGAGGTGGTCACAACTTTAAGTGGCTTAAAGAATTGTCCATATTCAAACTGGCCACTGATAGGTTCTATCAGGTCCTAGAGGAAGCTGTAAGAAGAACATCACTTCTGAGACTCAGCTTGCTAACCTATGACATCACCTCAGCAGAGATTCCTGTGTCTCTCCCTCTAATCAGATTTGTTACCAACACAGAATATTTTGACAATCACAGCTCTACAGAAACAGATCAACCAATCAAACAAACAAAAAAAAACAAACCCAAACCAAATGCTGTATTTGGTTACAAGTATATAATTTTAAATGTTTCTTCTAAAAAAATTTATTAACATTTACTGAATTTTGCTGTATGTAGTAATCCTGTTTAACATCTAGGAAAGAGATTAAATATTTCAAAAGTTATATTTTGCATTTGTTGGTTTTGCTTGACAATCAAATGAAGTTGCAAGATAAATTTACTCGTAGTAAGAAAAAATGATTTATGCAGTATTGAAACCTATAAGTTGATTTCATTAATTCATTATTTGTTTCCACCAAAAATTAAATACTGACTAAAATTGTAATTTAATTTGGAGACAGTCCTTTTAAAACTGGCTTTAAAACTTTCTTTTATTATGATTGTTATAAACCCTATAGTAATACAATTTTCAAAAAATATCATCTTATCTGGGATGCTCTTACAAAAATTTGTTGTGATAATTTTTTTCAACTTTATGTTCATGGGGCCTGTTTTCTTTCTGATGTGGAACTAAATTAGTCATACACAGGTTCCTCTAAGAAAATGTCTCATGCAGGAAGCAGAGAAATTCAGATGATTTTTCACCACTTCAAATTATGTGTATTGTGCTTTCTTGATTGTTAAATTACACTCTAGGCTAGGTCAAGGTATAGAATAATTTTTATTTTCAAGTGGATGGGAATTAGATGATTTAGAAGCGTATTACTGGGTATCAGAGAGCAGGTAATTTTATGTTTAAGCTTAGTGAAAGGTTTGTATGGGGTGTAAAGTAGGCTTTTATTAAGAAAATAGGAGCAAGAAATTGGACCTCTTCAAAACAGATTTACCCAATTTCTCTTACTAAAGTCAGTGAGTGGGTTTTCACAAAACCAATGTCAGCTATTGAGGGAAACAGACAATGTACAAGCTAGATCATTATAGATTTAGCTTTTGTTTTCAATTGAATGCAATTATCTTTCATCCACAGAGGTTTTACAGCATGTCCTGTAAAAATCTCCTAAGATATGAAAAGCCCCACTGAAGAACATCATACCCCAAGTTAAAAAAGAGAAAAAGATTTTATACATTATATACATAAAAATGCAGTGTCAGTTTATATTTTCTGTTTGTTCATTACTTCATTTTTATATGCAAAGTCAGGAAACTCAGAAGGACAGTTTTATAAACAAGAGTCTCAAGCCTAGTAGTTGTTGCTGTTCTGTTGGTGAATTGCTACTTTTGAACTGGGCCTAGATGAGTGATACCTGTAACTCTCTCTTTGGACGTCTTCTGGAAAACTTCAAAATGGTAGAGAAATGCCCCAAATAGTTTTTTGTTTTGAGAAACTAGGTAGATATGAGATTAAGGATTTAACAATACATAAAAAGGCCTGTACATACTATTTCTTTTGGAGGTATGCAAGTATTGAGGATAAACATGGTTGTGTCTCAGGGCTCTGGTCTCTCCAGGATTACAGGCTATAACTTTTGGCAGTGAAGCGTGGTGAGGCTGTGTCTGTGTCCTCCCATCATTTCTCTGTGCCTCCCACCACCTTTGCTACTGTTCACCAGGCTCAGCATGGTTGCCTGACCTGACCACCGAGCTGTGTGTGTCCTACAGCTGTACCTGTCTCAGCCTGCTTTTTTGGTCTCTCTTGTCAGTTCTCTTGGTCTTGCAAAGTAATTTTGGCGTGTTGAAGAGGGTGGGGTGGAGCATGTGTCAAAGCTGTAAAAGGATTCGGTATTTTCGGAGTAGGAGCATGAGTAGGAAAGGACTGGGTCATTAAGGGCTGGTCCAGAAGAGTCCATGAATTTTTCACGGTAGCTCCACTGTCCCTCCCACATACACACACAAGACATACCTGAAAGCTCATGATGTGCTACCCTTGAATAAAAGAGCAGCTTCAAAATGTGCCAGAATACCTGGGGGCATTCTGCACAGGGATGAAACACCCCAAGTGATGCAGCAGGTTGACATGGTCTCAATACCAGTTGCAGAAGTGAGAATTGCTTTCCCTATGAATTGTAATAATCCTATTCTTTACAGGTCAGGGTTGAAAAGCATCTGCAGAAACAGTCCATGAATAGGATATATGAGTTATAGAATATTTTTCATTTAACTAAGAAACTTACATTTCTAGGAATATATCCACTGGTGAGTGCCATAAATAATTCAGCAGAGCAAAGGCAAAGCAAGTTGTTGCTGCAGATGGAAAACAGAGGTGCTGCCAAACAGCAGTGCTCTCTCCATCAATGGTGTGATTGAAAAGGAGCCAGCAACTCCTCCTGCAGCTAGACCAGTGCAGAGGAAGATGCAACACAAGCACTGTTCTGTTCAGCAGCTGTGTTTTCCCCCATGTTCACTCATGCTACTGCTGCAATGAGGAGTAACATGATCTGGTTAAGTGAAAAAGTGATTTAAGCAGGGTGGGCTTAAACCCAAGGCAAACCTTAGCAAGAGCTCTGCAATATGTGCCATAAATCTGGCCACTCTGTTGTCTCTTCTTTTTCCTGATATTGGTACCAGGACTGTGGCCAGGACACCTCTGTTCATCCTAGAAAGTCAGATGGTAAGACCACTGAGATGAGGAGGGCATCAGGAATAAGGAAAAGGCTGCAGCTGTAATTTGAGGGTTCCAGATTTCCAAATATGCAAGTGAAGATCCGGGGACTGGTCTCACACAAGAAGTGTGATTTCTTCTCTAGGATGTGTTTCATGTGTTTGTGGCTGTTGCTCATGAGTTTTGACCTTTATTGTCTTACACCATTCTTGTTTAGATCACGTTACTTAAATCTAGAAACAAGAAATTTGTGCTAGATTTTTCTGTACCTACTCAAAACACAGGGAAGCAAGAGAACACTTTTACATCTTTTACTGAAAAAGCAGTAAGAGCACTTGACTTGCATTGATAGCTCCCATGAATCTGTACATGTTATTGCAGAAGAAGGAATTGTTTATAAGACAGCAAAGAGACAAAACTTGTGCCTAAGTTTAAGTACTTTTTTAATACAGTTTTGTGCTGAGATTCTTAAAATTTGAGTAGTTAAAGATTTATGGTCAAGTACGTATCTCTAACTACATAAAACACATAATGTAGATTATCATTCTGTTCCAGTCTTTTTTTTTTTTTCTTTTTCCGGAAACATTCTATGACTTAAATTTCCATCAAATGCTGTAAATATCAAGGGATTGGTAGCAGTTACTCAGATGCATACACACTGAGATGTGTACTCACTCATTTCAGGTAAGATTTAAAACACCTTCTCACAGTTTAATCACAGTGGTTTTGACTTTCAGACTCGTCAAAAATAAAGTTGATGGGACAACTGACTTTTGTACGTAGCTTATACTAATACTTTGCTATCAGTTTCAGGGAAAAGCTTTTTAAAATATTTTTAAAGTGTTTTTAGCATTACCTGCTTCCAGATTTCTGCTTACTCTCATACTCCAAACAAGCCTCAGTTTTCTTTACTTATAACACACCTAAAATTTAAAATTGTCTCAGGCAAAAGGCAAAAAATTATGTTAGGACAGTTAGATACATATCCCTCTCACTTAAAGCCCTGCAATTTTTTGAGTTTTGATCTGCAATGAAAAATTGATTACATTATACAGCAGTTTTCCAGAATTTCATGCATTTTATGGAGGTTATTTAATATTTTATGCCCAAGCAATTAAAAAAATTTCTACCATTCTTCAGGCTCATACTGCAACAGTCATACATAAGAAAAAAATGCATACTTCTGCTTTTCTAGTTTTAATCAGCTTTTCAAGGATCTTTGCCTTATATTATATTTCACTCCTATAGGCATTAATCCTGTCCTAACAAAACAGTGTTGCTGTATGCTATCAATTTTCTGGGCAGAATAGATTCTCTCAAACTAGGAGTGTCTTGTCAAACTGTTTTCTCTTAGTACCTAAAATATCAGTTTTAATTCTGGAAACTCTTAGGGGAGTGTATTTAATGTTATGCACAAATACAGCGCTCTGCTTATGCATAAACACTTGTGTGCTCTGGCTGTGCTTTGCCACGCAAATTTATTCCAGAGCTGTCTGTCAGGTGTATTATATAACTGCTCTATATTAATTATTAAACCCTTTATTATTTAGAGTAATTATAATTTAATGGCTGTAGCTTTCCATGGGAGGCTTTTCCTCTTAATGTTAGTCTGCTTCCTGTAGCTATTCAAACTCCAGATGAAGGAATAAAAGGAAAAATAAATCAGAATTTAAAATAAAATAGCACAACAATGATGTATACCATATTTTAGGAAAAATTTTGATACAATCATTAAAGATAAAATCAATGAGTTTCACTTTAAAGCTGTTCTTTGTATCTTAGCCAGTCTTCTACACCAATTTCTTCGTTCTCAGTAAAACACGTTGCTCCTAATTAGTACTAAAAGAAAATCACCATTGGACCTTTTTCATCCTTTTTTATTTTTTTCCAGTGGATTAGTACAAAGAGATTACTCAAAACAGGTTAAAGCAAGTGGAGGTTTGTTGAAGCAGCAGGAAAAAGTAGTTACTTCTCTGGAACTTTAACCAGTTCCAGTTGAAGTGTGTTTCTTTTCTCTTGAATACAGGATCAGCTTACAGGCAAAAGAACCCAAGTCTGACCAAACCAAAATAGTTTTCTTAATGAGTTTTCTTTTGTAAAGATTATTAATTTTTGGTTTGGTTTTTTGGGGTTTTTTTTTTTTTTTTTTTGCTTTGTAAGTTTTAACATCGCTAGATTTTAAAATTAAAAATAATGAAATAGTAGTGATGATAAATTTTGAAATTCAAGACTAGATTTCATCCTACTAAAATGTACTGGTAGCATCTGGAGGAAGTCGAACAACTCTATCAACATGAAAAACCTGGATCAGGGCAGGCTAAATTCTGAATTAGCCATCATCTTGTGCTTTGGTCTCATCACGATGTACAATTCACATATATTTACATTTTAAAAAAGAAAGCATCAAATGGAAATTTATAAAGTGAAAAATATCCTTGTAGGGATCTGTTGGATGGGCTGCTACACAAAACATTTCAAATGCTGGTGTTTGAAACCCCACCACTTCTTTTGTAGACAGCAGCCTCTTGTGAGGGGTTCTGCCTCCTGCATCTGTCTCTTAAAGCCTGTGAGAACTGAGTGGAGCGCGGTCATTTTTCCTCCTCTTCCAGTGCTTGAGGTCATGGGGCTTCACAGCCTCACCATGTGCACCTCTCAGCCAGTGCCCCAGGCTCTGGGTCTCTCCCACATGTGTTTACAGCCTCACAGCATCCTTCTGCCTGGCAAATAACCCAAAATTTCCAAACTTCTCAGGTGGCTTCATGGGGGTCAAAAAGACAGACAAGAAACATAGATTTTGAAGAGGAATTTCCCAGCAGCCAATACTACTGGTAAAATGCATCTCTGCCCATGGCAGGGGGGTTGGAACTAGATGATCTTTAAGGACCCTTCCTATGATTCTAAAACACCAGAATTTGCAATCAGGCACACACTTTTCTCACTCTAAGCATCATGCAGTTCTTGGGTTAGACAGGCATCCTTGCCTCGTGTAACGCCTCTTGTTCTCTCACTCCCTAGTGTTCAGTCCCTAACTGTAGCAGTGAGAAGCCCGTTCCTGATGGGCACAGAGCGTACCTCCCTGAGGACAGGGAAATCCAATCTGTGATCCCCTGTGACTTTGCATGGGGAGCTGATTGTCAGGGGAAGGCTAGAGCTGGAAAGTCTCAGTCTCTGGCTCTAGATGGCTCTTTGAGTGACAACTCTCTTATTCATCTCAGCAGCAGAACCTGAAACAGTGATCTATGGGGGGTATCACTACCTGGGGGGGCTTTGTAGTCTCCCCTGTATCTCAGTAAGGGTTTGCTTGCAGTTGCAGGTGGGCACAAGTGGGCTTTTTTTGTTGCTCTAAAGATTTTCCTGAATTATTCCCCTACACTTCCTGAATAAAGTATTTGGAATAATTACCAGCCTGGATGACTCAAAACTGCATTTCTTGTGCAGGAAAAAACTTTGGCAGCAACTGTGAAAACCATAAGACAGGAAAGAACATAGAGTTTGCAGCATTGTATGAATGTGTTCAGCACTCCCTCAACTCTTTTATTTGGTATCTTAGGATGAGGCCAGTGGGAATTCTGCCTTTGGGTTTGACCCTGAATCATGAAGAATACTCTTCATGAGCTACAGTGTTTTCACAGGCCACCTGGTGTAATGGCAAGAGTGGTTATTCAAGGACATAATGAGTAGTTCAGATCTAGCACACATAATATGCACAGCAGCTGCTGCTCTCCTCCTTTTTCAGGCTTGGTAACTGTGAAACTACAACCTTTAAATAACACCCTCTTAACTCCGTAAAAGTTTAAGGATGCAGTAGGTAAGGAAGGAGCCAGAGCATCTTGG
Source organism: Coloeus monedula (assembly GCF_965178545.1). Classification (NCBI taxonomy): domain Eukaryota; kingdom Metazoa; phylum Chordata; class Aves; order Passeriformes; family Corvidae; genus Coloeus; species Coloeus monedula. Next base: position 96,204,761 of record NC_138781.1, read on the forward strand.
TTTAGGGCCTCTCAGCTGGAGCAAAGCAGGCACAGCCGGCTGGGAGGCTGCTCAGTGTGTGCTGAGCCTTCCTCTGCCAGGGGAGGGGGAACAGAGCCCTGACAGAAGGTGAGGGAAGGCCCTAATCATATAATCATAGGTATGCATCCAAATGTGCCATAATGGAGTTTATGTTTTTTCCCTGCATGGCATGAGATCACCAGAAAACAGACATGCCTTGCTAAGTGGAGGGAAGAAAACCTTGCTGGCAGGTGTGATTGCTGGCATGATCCTTTGGTCACGCATCTTCTGTGCTGGAAGTCATTCTTATTTCTGTCGTGTTGTGCACTTAAGCTTGGTTATAATTTAAATTAGCAAGGGCTAACCAGCCTTCAAAAGGAGAACTGCATCATGCAGCTCATCCTGTACATCTGACTGGCCACAGAAAACACGGTGGCAGAGACTTAGCAGCTGTGTGCAGGTCAGATGAAGGTGTCCACAGGCCAGGGCTACTGTCAGACTGCTGTGCTCTGCATCACCACACTGACAAGAAAAGCCTCTCTGGAAAAGATAACCACGTCAGGCTTTCTAAGTAACTGATGAGGGGTTTTTAATTTGCTTTGTCTACTGCAAAAAATACTTGATATTCCACGTTGAATTTAGAATTTCAGTTACAAACATAAGTATTGGGCTTAGGTAGTCGTAGCAAAACATTTCTTTTGAGCAGGCACAAGAAAATCAAATGAAATGTTAGAATATTAAGCTTACCAGAGGAGGAAAAGGTCACCTTGATCTTCTCTCTCATTCAATCAGAGTGTGTAGTTGGGCTGGAGTCAGGGTCATCCAGGTCCCTAGGGACCCTGTTTTTCCTGTCAGAATATCCTCTATCACATCATCTGTCATGTTTGTATGGAAAGCTTAAATGCTGAGCTAGCAGGTGGAAAGTGGGACTAGGCATTTTTCAGCTGCATGTGTACTTTAACCTGGTAAGTCAAAAAAGACTGACAGCAGTGCTATTCCCAGTTTTTTCTTCCCTAAATGGCACTGCTTGGTTGATTTGACTTAAGTCCATGAGTAACTTTTGGCTTAACTAGAAAAAAAAAAAAAATCTGATAATTTGGTAATGATTCAAATCTTTCTTTTGCCAGACTCTCCTGAGAGTGCACACTGTGCCTATTCAGGCTGAGTTTGCAGGACACCAAGGATATAATAATTGCATTTATTCCCCTTGGGTAAAAGATGTGGATACACTAATGCTCTGTCATCTTGAGTTTCTTTGGAAACACTATAGATTTTGGAAATGGGTACACTGCAGTCCTGTAGTTTGCAGTCCCTTACCTTTGAATGAGTGCAGTGTCAGGGGGTGTCTTTGTTTGTGCCTCACAGTCTCTGACATTTCAGCACTCTGAAATCAAGTTCAGGAGGCAAGAGAATGTGGCCACCGCCTCTCTCACTGGCACCTCCACTCCCTGCACGGTCCTGCCTTCAGTTGTCCTTCTCCTGGGGAGACTCTGACAGATGGAGCTGCTGCTGGGCCCTGGGCTGCTGCCAGGGGGATTCTCTGCAGATCGGTGGCATCCATGTCCAAACCTGTCACTGCCTGGATGGCCTTTCCAACCTGGGAAGCTCCTGGGAGTTCTCCCGGGAAGTCAGCCCAAGCCTGCACAAGCTGATTCCCTCACACACCCCCTGTAGAAAACGGACTAGTGTATGACATAACAAGTAATGGAGTTATCATTTGGTAATTGAGAAAATGTCTTCTCATGATAGCTGCCTGTAGTTTTACATGTACAATGTTATTTCCCACTGTAAATTCTGAGTCGAGAAAAGCCTGCTGGGTTTGGACTCTGCCAGGAAGAGGAGACTCCAGGTGATAAATGGCATAAATATCAATATTTGTAGACCATGGTACATTTAGATATTAATATTAAACTACACATGTATAATTACACCATTTGACTTTAAAGAATAATTTATTTTGTCAAATAAACTCCCAGAATGATGAGGATTTGCATTCTCTGAAAAGTTAATCAAATCATAAAAGGCAATGAACAATAGAACAGAAGAACCCTTGGCTGGACTAAGATGTTGCAGTTATTGCATGTATCCTAGAATATAATCATACCATACCCACTTAAATATACATTTTTATCTTTTAACTTACTTAATAGAGTTGATTTAAATTACTGACATACGTTTTGGGACATACAGTAGGGTATCAGTTAAAATTTTATGCTACAATTATTAAATCCAAAAAAAGTGTGATCTCATGTACAACCTCATTTCAAACAATCAAGGATTTTATTAAGCATCCTAGGAAACAGGAACTTCTATTCAGAATTAATGTAAGCTCTGCTCACTCGCTTTATCACAACCATTGTTATGCTTCATGGATGATCTGCCTTCATTTCTTTATATATGTTTATATCTCTCTAAGTTTCCTGAATGAAAGCCATTATGATGGTGTTAACAACTCACATTTTAAGAAATAATATTTTTAAGCACAGTCTTGATTTTTTTTTCATCATATAGCTCTTTGATACATAATATATAAATATGTAATATATTTAGGTGTTAAATCCATATGAACTAAATTACTAAATTTCTGTGTAGAGCTAGAAGTCACTTTAACAAACCAAATATGAGACAGAAGTATAATAAGGAAGGCGAAAAAAAAGCATTAAAGGATCATTAAAAATAATTTTTGTAAGCTTGTAAAAATGCATAGTCTTGAAATTTTTATAGAAAAATCTTCCTGGGCTACAAAATTACTAGATTTTTTTATGAGTTCAGGTTACTTAATGATACTTTATGTGCTACTTGCTTACTTGCTTGCTGTGTCCTTTTGGCTAAATACCATTACTAACGTAGTGAAATACATCCAGGGTTAAGACTCCTTAGCTTTTATCCTGACTCTAACGATACCCTCTTTGGCTTTTGTCTGGTTTGACCTTTCTGCTTGTTTTGCTTTATGGATGACTGAAAGATTTACAGCCAGAGAACTGGCTATGAGGAGTAATTATCACTTGCTATATACACTGCTTTCATAACTCGAGATTTCCTATATGCTGTGTATATATGTTTCCAAAGCAGTGAAATCCAGGATTTCATAAATAAAACACATAAATAAAACACATAAATAAAAATTTAAATGGAAGAAATAGTTATGCAGCAGTTAAAGATGAAGGTAGTTATTTCTTAGGGCAAAGCAAATTTTAAAACTGTAATTACAAGGGTAAAAACTGTTGCAACCCAAATCCTTGCAAAGGTAACATATTTTTCTTCCTTGATTCTTTCTTTTCTGGCAGCTTCTGCTGAAGAATAATCTTCTATCTGACCTGACATTTTCTTCCTTATTTGAACTGCGATTCTTAATCTCAGCATTTTTGTCTTTAAACAAAGAAATGGTTGCCTGCAAGTGGATGAGATTCATGAAAAAGGTTTTGCTCATTCATTATTTATAAGCTTCTATTGTGATTTTCTTTTTTTAATTGGAAACTTTCAACTGGTGTTCGTTATTGCTGATAAGTGATAAGGATAACTGAAAAGCTTCTCAGTCCTGTCTGACAAGGATATATTATGAAAGTTAAGATTGCATTAATTTGCTAAGACTTTCTACATGATCCACAACATGAAATGTTTCTGTATTTATTCTGAAGGAAATTAGCTTTCCTGACACTTAGTTTCATTCAGCATTGTTGAGGCATTTGAGACAGCATTTCCAGTCATGTGGTAGATCGTTATTTTGCGAAACAGCTTTCAAAACAAGTGAGACAGGTAGGGCAGGTTAGCAGAGATTTTGCAGGCAATTTGCACAGGATTTACTGAAATATGGGAAGTGTTCTCAGGCTTGGCATCAGTTTGCATTCTCCTGCTTAGGTTTTTCACTGCTTGTGTTTGGCCCGTCTTCTTTCCCGGGACTTGCTCTCTGAACTCTCTTGGCCACAGGATTGTTGTTGCTCAGTGCAGCACATAATCTCCTCAGGAGACTTCCCAGGAGGCAATAGCGGGAATGAGAAAGACCTAAGACCTGTCAGTGACAAATGATTGCTAGGTGACTGGTGGTGTAAAGTGTTAAAGAAAAGCATTCACTCTTTAAAAGGGAATGTGAGCAGAAGGTAAATTGGAGAGAGAGGCCTCAGGACACCATAATGTAATGTGTCAGAGCACCCTTCGCCCTTTCTCTGGACTGAACCTGTCAACGAGCTGCCAATAGCTTGCTAATGGTGAGCTTTCAGACAGGTCAGATGTGCCTTTGAAAGTGTGAGTCCTTGTGCAATGGCATGATTTTTGATTCATGTCTAGGAGATTGATTTGAAATTTGAAATTAAAATCTGTCATGGTTTAAACCCAGTCAGCAACCAAGCCCCACGCAGCCACTCAGTCACTCCTCCATCAGCAGGACTGGGGAGAGAATTGGCAGGATTAAAGCATAAAACTCAAGGATTGAGATAAAGACAGTTTAATAAGAAAAGCACAAGCCATGCACACAAGCAAAGCAAAACAAGCAATTCATTCACCACTTCCCATGGGCAGGCAGCTGTTCAGCCATCCTCAGGAGAGCAGGCTCCATCACATGTAACAGTGACTTGGGAAGACACATGGTGACACACCAAGCATCCCCCTCTTCATCCTCCTTCCCCCACTTTATATACTGAGCATGATGCCATATGGTCTGGAATCCCTTCGGTCAGTTGAGATCACCTGTCCCATCTGTGTCTGCTCCCAAGCCCTCCCAGCCCCCTCCCCAGTGTGGCAGCATGAAAAGCAGAAAGGGCCTTGGCTCTGTGTAAGCCCTGCTCAGCCATAAAAAAAAAAATCTCTATATTACCAACCCTGTGTTCGGCAGAAATCCAAAACACAGCCCTGTACTAGCCACTGTGAAGAAAATTAACTCTACCCCAGCTGAAACCACCAGAAAATCTTTCCAAATTTTAGAGTCATTCTCTTCCTAAGGATCTTCAAGTATTTCAAGTGTGTATGGACCAGGCTTAGTTTCACCTGTTGGCAAACACTTTGCCAAAACTCTTCTGAGATTTGATAACTAAGTATTCCCTGTAGCTGCCAGTAGTCCTGTTGAGCTGCAATGCATGAATAAGGAATAATGGTCAGGAGCTAAATGGCTCTGTTGTAGGACAAGGTTTAATAATAATGGTTCCTGAGATAGGCTGCTGGGTGCTGATTATGCAGCAAGATTTTCTAAAATGCTAAGCATCTAATCACCCCGACTGAATTAGGATGGTTAAGCAAGAGGGGCAGCTGGAAAACAATGGGAGAAGGGATTGTTAAACTGATGTCATAGGAAGGTTTAAGCGGCTACAGTGATCATTTTCTGTGTGGAGAAGCAGGAGAAGATAGATAAAAAATTTTGAATAGCTTTTCAAGGACAAGTCATGGAGAGAGCACCTTTTGCAGGCATGTTTTTTCAGAACAAACTAAGACCTAGGTATTTTGTATGCTTTCAGCTATATGTAATATTATATTTCTGCTGCCTCTAAATTGAGAATAGCCTGTGTCCTCTAGACGAGAAACCTCTGTGACCCTTAGTTATCTGGAAAATAGTCCATGGTAAGTTTATTAAATTTACCTTAACATTTACTTTGCATTTGTTGGAAATTGAATACTCATCACTTGCTCATATTTCTCTTTGTAGTTTGCATGGAATTCTAAGTTTATAAAGAGCTGCAGTAACAAAACAGTGTTCTTAGTACTGTCAAGCTATGGTAAAGTGTTACGAGCTTTGAAATCCTTAATCTTCATTTGGAGTCGTGGTTTCGGCACTGCAGTGATGTTAGAGCAGACATGTAACTTGGCTTTATGGTAGCCTAGACCATGCTTTTTACATGGATATATCCCAACAGACATATAGGAGTTCATGAAACTTTGAAGGATACTGTGTTTTTTCAGAGTGCCCTTACTATTATAAGCATAAATTGTACTGCTGCTCATACTGGTGTAAACATTTTTTATGTTGGCTTAACTGCATCACCATGAGGGTTATTTCTACAACTGCAGTTAGACTGACATAATTGAGGGTGCTATTAGCTTTAGATGTAGTGTCATTGAAAGCTAGACATAGAGGAAAATGAAGGAAATCCATCTGTCCCATCTCTTATGCATTGCAAGTGCATTTCTCTCATCCCTAAACACTCTCAGTAGAAACTGTCTTCATGAGGTGTGAATAAGTACACTTTAAAAAGTGGTGAAAATAGAAATTATGACGTATAGTGAAAGGAACTGAAACTAAGCATCTGGAAATTCTCAGTGTAAGTGGATAACAGTCAGACTGGTAATCACAATACTGCTGTGCATTTTGGTAAGTTTGTTTTACTCAGCTGATATCACTTGCAGGATTTTTTTTTTTTTTTGCTTTTATTCAACAAGAACATGTAACTTCCTCATATGGTCTTGAAAATCCTCTGTACTGACTTTGTGAAATGTGAGCTAATTAATTAAGTGGTAGTGTGTCAATTTGTATGGAGTTGCATAAAGTGGTGTACTAGTTTGAAAAACAAACCAGTGGGAGGCACCAAGTCAGAATAACAATTTAATGGAGGAAATTAAAGAAAAGGGAAAAAAAAACCTAAAAGAAAACACTGGCTCAAACTGACAGAGTCAAGATACAACCTGTTAGTCAGGGTGGTGGTAACAGTCTGGTAGAATGGTGGCTGCAGTCCTCTGAAGCAGTGATCCTGTAGAAAAAGGGTCTGCTCTTCCTCAGAAGGTCCAATGGTGGCTGTGTAGCTCCTGTCCTCTGGAAATCCAGTGGAAAGGGTTGTCTCTGGTGTTCAGAGTCTCAGATTATATCCACAATGGGATGCTTGGTTCCTCCCTCTGGGTGGAGCATCTCACAATGGGGTAATGAGTCATGAGGCCAAGTGTTGATTAGGCTCATTAACAGAAGATAGTCCGGAGGGAGTTATCTATGAGTCATTCGGCAGGACAATGATGGGCCATCAACAGCAAGACAGTCTGGGGGGAGGAGGCAAGGAAACACTGCCCCACCTGGTTTCAACGGCTCATGAGGATGGTAATAGAATACACTGCAACCCAGGACAAGAGTGCTATAAAATTCTGTAATAAAACATGTAGAAAAAAATTTTAATACACCTTTGAGAGTGTCTCATTGTTTGTGGGCAGAAAGCTTTCACGTTGGCCATATAAGTAATCTATTCTATGACAATTTATTAACAACAAGGATTAATTGTTTATAATTCTGTGAGAATTATTGGCATAATTCACAGTCACATTTTTCTAGGCCAGTTTTATCTGGGTTGGTTAGTTTTTATAACTTTTGTCCCTCTGTGAAAGAACAGCTTCATATCCTAGTTCTGAAATTTCTCCACTCTTGTCATGGTATTGACAAACATTATCTCACAAACCCAGCATCTTTTCCCTCCTATTTTACTTCTGCATTTTAACGTGAGCTTCAGTACAACCTCTCTATCATGACTATGGAAAGACCTAGTTAAAAATAATAGAAGCACTACAGAAAGAAGTCAGCACCGTATTCTGAATATTCTGAAAAGCACTTTGTTGGTGTGTTTCTTTGAAGGAGTTCTACTCCCTCCTGTCCTTTTGTTGTTGAACACTCAGAGGTTTTGAAAGATACAAGCTACATTATACAAATACTATCCTAACTTTAATAATTCAGAATTCCCAAAGGAAACTGAATGGAACGGCATATAGAAAAGTAGAGCTTGCAGTCCCATCTTTAGCTGTATTGACCTATGCAAGAGAGCAGAGAGCCACAGTGCTGTCCCCTTGCTTTAATTAATATTTGGAAGTGACTTTGTCACTGATCAGCACTTGTGCTTGGGGATCTGAAAAACCAGCAGCTGTGCTTCTCCTTGCTGGGAGAACAAAAGATCACAAAAAACCTTTTTGTGTCTCCCCCTCAGCACCCCTGCAATCACACTATAAAATGGATAGTATATCCTTCCCCTCAATAAAAATATGGTTTATTTCCCTCACAGACTAATTTCCACAGTTGTCACTACTTTAAGATATCAAATATCTTTACAGGTTTTCTTGACTTCAGTAAAGTGTGGCATGTCCTCTATGAACTGTACTTTCCCATTGGTAAGGGACAAGGCATTGATCATGTGGTTTCCAGGCAGCAAATATTGAGGGTTTTTCCCCATACTCTTAGGTTTTTAAGTCACAAAATCTTGCTCTTCAGGCTGCCATGGAAGTTTGTTTCTCAGAATACTGAGCTCCATTCCTACAAGGGCTAGCTCCTGCTACCCAGGCTATCTAGTTCAGGCACATTCTCAGTGTTACTTCACCTGTGAAAGAAGCCGTGTAAGAATTTATAGATGTTGAAAAGAAAGGGCATTGTCTGTCACATGAATTAGTCACAGAAAAACTTTCTTAATTGCTGTACTTTAATCAGACCACAGATTTACACTGGTTATGTATATGCTTTTCCACCTGTTATGTGCTTCCTACATCTCATCTAGTCCCAGTAAACTCTCCATACAGAAATGGTTGTAGAGCAACCTTCATTTCCCTTCTATGCTCATCAGAGTTATGAGGCTTTAGCCTGTTGCTGTGAAGTTGGTACTAGACCAACACCAAGGTGTGTGTCATCCCGTTTTGGTGTCAGGGGATGCTGTGGACTCTCTGGCATCTAATGTGCACACCGTATATCAATACGCATCCTGATGTTTGTCTCTCTTCTCTCTAGATTATGTTTTGATGTTTTAGATCTGCAGGTAACAGCTATCATGCTACACATACAAATGGAAGTGGATTGGTTCTGGTTTTAGCATTAACCATTTTAGCTTTTAGATGATTTCTGGAAACATTGTATTGTTTAGGATTGTCAAGAATTGTTCATGTATTTATTTCACAGTGAATGTTCACTCTGCGACAGAAATTATGAACTTATATTCACTCCGAAGAGTATGTGGTGCCATGTGGATGGGCTTTGTGAAACTGCTGCTGGACACCGGCAGATTTTGCTTTTATTCCAAATTAGTCTTAGGTCCATCCAAGTGGATCATGCTCATGTGAAAGGCAAATGAGTCTTCAGAACTGCAAACTCCAGCTTTTGTTGGAGGTGTAGTAAATGCCTAGAAGTCTCTGCCAGATTTGCAGCCCAGTCTACAATTTGCTGGAGACAATTTTAACAATATAATAATATATATAACAGCATAACAATAAAAATAGCGGTTTGTGTTAAGGAAACTTTTGCCTCCTGTGAGCTTAGTATTAGTATTAGTCAGCCTGTAGATTTTACTAAAATGAAGCTAGCTGTGCTATTCAGCAGAGCTGTACAGGCAAAATCACTTTGAGTGAGAAAGGAGAAAAGGTTAATGTGGAGCTGTTGGGTGAAATACAGCCTTTTCAAATTTGCCATCTAGCTCAAGATCATCAGCTCCCAAAATCAGTGTCACAAATAGGGTCATGAGCTTGGAATTTAAATGTAAATTGGGTTGTGCATGCCCAAACAAAGAGGCCTGAAAGGAAATTTTTGTCTCTGCTGAGCCAGCTCTTCAAAGAAATCTTTAGCCAATGGGCCTGTGGTTTGTAAGTCTCATCAAAATATAAAAGTTTTAATGTAAAAATGATAATTTAGTAAGCTCCTGCGCTTCTAAGCTGTACCAAAAACCTGACAAAAATGGCAGAAATTAATTCATGCCAGATGTTATCAGAAGTGCTGGACAAATGCATGTCAGAGTTCCAGGTACAGTGGCCAAGGCAGCAAACAAATTCCTCCACCTGTATACTCTATTCTGTCAGGTACAAGAAGGCCAGAGATGTGACAATAGTCCCAAAACAGCAGATGAGACTAACAATAAAATTTTAGCTCAAGTGTGTGTTGGTGTTAATTACATAACATAGTATGTTTTGCAGTCAGGGTACTAATGAGTTGCTAATTCCCATTCAGAGAATTGATTCCCAACATATCTACTAAGTAACCAGTCTACTCCATACTGGCTGGAGCCTGTCACCGTGACTCTCCTGGGAAATACTTCACAGGGCAAGATGTCCTAGTTGTTTAAATGGGAAGGGAATGTGTGATTTAGCTGTGTTTGTTCTCCCAGTAAAAATTTCATGAATAGTGTGAGCCAGTAAGAAACTATGTGATCTTTAAGCTGGAGATGACTGTCCAATAACAGTTTCCTGATTATGTAAACGAGTTCTTAAAATACTTTACATTTCTTTCAAGAACCAGAAATATTTCTTTTAATGATGTTAGCTGTCTGGCATTCTGATTTAATTATTCATGCCCTATTCTTTCATATTTCTTTTCCTTTTGACATACTGTCAAAAAAGAAAACAAAATCAGTTAAATAATTGAGAACATGTGAACTGCCATAAATAATCACTCTTGTTTGTTTCTCTGCAGAACAAAAGGAAGTAAAGGTGGGAGAATACAATGCTGTGGATGACAAATTGGTTATAATCAACAACAGCATCAGGTTCCAAGGTAGGAGACAAAACTGGAAAGAGGTACAGGAGTGGCATGGGTAGCTGTATGTAGTTTCTAAGACTGTGTGCTCTTAAAAAACTGGTTTAAGATTTTTAATATCAAAAAACTGTAGAAAAGTAAACACTATAGAAAGTAAAAGGGAACTGACCTGTGCTTGAAAAACCAGGAGAATTCTGAACAGAAAATTGCAATGTTTTGATATTGTATACTTGTTTTTTATTCCAATGATAGGGCAAAATCAGATTTTTTATGTGTACACAAATGTTCTTTGATATTTTAAGAAGCAGGTTCTTCATCAATGAATAATGTTCTATTTCATCCCCATTTCCCATGCCCCCAGCTCATCTCACCTGAGGGATGTGAAACAGAGCCAGACAGGGTTTTCAGACCAGCAGCACTCCCAAGGTCCGCAGCAGACATATAGCCTTTGTTGCTGTATCTTGCTGGTTTTTATGCCAAGGTGCTCCAAAGATAATATGGCGGCCTCTGCCCTCAAGAAGTTGGAGTGCAGGCATATCCATGTTTTTCAGAGCCCATGGCTGTGGCAGCCAGGTGTGAGCTGAAATGAGTTTTAAGGGTGTCTCCTGCTGAATATAGGCATACACATTATTTTCAAAGCTTATTTTTAAGATTTAATCTTAAACTGTGCTATGGTGCAGTTCAATGAGAAAAAGTGAAGTCAGCTTTGTGAGTTCTGTGTGGTTTTCCCTTGGAAGTGGTGAGGTGGATCAGTATCAAGCTGTTGTACTATTGTACTCTCCTACACCTACCTCCAGTAGGTCCCAACACCCAAGTTTTGCATGAACACGGGTGGAGTTTCATTGCAGTGATCTAATTCATGACTACTTGTCTATCTGCTGGAGCTTTCTAACTTTCCTTTTGGTATGCCTTGCTGGGCTTAAAAGAGTACAGCTACACAAACTTCTCACATCTCTCTGGAGAATGGGGCTTTGGAAATGAAGAGTGAAGAATCTGTCCCAGTTGCCAAAGTCTGGGACCCAGTAGATTTTTTTTGCTGCAAGGAGGAACTAATGATGCAGGTGAATACTGATTCATTCCCACTAATTTCCAGAGAATATATCCAGGATGAATCCAGTTACAGGAGACAGTATTTGTTCATAACTCCTCACCTTTAGGGACAGTATATGACGGGGAAAAGTCTCTGTACAGTGTTTTTTCAGGACAAGACTGCTAGGTGTCGTTCTGACCACATGTGAAGGTGGTCTTTCCACCTATAACCTGTCTTGTGGTTTTCTTAAGATGTATTATGTGACTCTCAGTGAATCTTTTCCTTTTACTCATCTTGGCTTTCATTGAGACAGTTGAATATTCCGTGTGGAGGACACTGACTTCCAGTCAGTATAAGAAGCCTAGTAACTTTAACTATTTGAAATAGAGAGTAGTAAAAATGTTCCTGTTTAAACCGTTGCAAAAAATTCCACAGCAACAGGAAGCAACAGGAATGAATGACCAGTGCACAAACAAGAAAATACATTTTGTAGACTCACTGTTTGTTTATATTTAATAAATGCAATCCATTAATATACTCTGTAGAGTTTAGAAACAGTAGGGTGAGGTTTTATTTTTTTAGTGTTAGTTCTTTTAAATCAGGCATGTGTTTTATTGATTTTTTTGCTTGTTACTTGTCTAATTTTATGAATTGCCATGGACTGTAAACACATGCAATGTAGAGGGAAAGAGGAAAATCTCAGGTATTTTTCTCCAATATCAAATCAACAAATGGTCCCTTCACTGCCACTTTTTTGTGATCACCTAAAGGAATTTTTTTTTGAAAAGTTGGACATAAAGACCAAATGATAGCAAGTTTCCATGGTCTGAATTGTTTCATTTTAACTCTTATGGGTAAAGCTATTTTATTGTGCAAATCCTTGAATATTCTTTTAGGTGCAAGGCAGAAGAGTGGATGTAAAATTTAGCCATGGCAGCTGCTAGTCAGGTACTCACAGCTCTGCTTCTGCAGTCGTGCTCTGAATGGAGTTGCTTGGCCCCGTGGCCCTTGCAGCCCCAAGGAGAGCTGATGCAAAAGGACTGGCTCAGGAACTGTAGGGCACAAAAATCTGTTTCTGAAGGAAGACACTGATGCAAAAGGCCTTTTGCCAATCTCCTGCACCAAGGACAAAAATTAGTAAGCAGGTGAAATGGAGTGTGGGAAGTCAGGGATGCAGAGCTTTATTGCAGTTGTAGGAAAGTGATTCTCCTCATTAAACCAAGAAGCTTTTAATTAGTTGGAGCTGACTGTCGATGAAGTACACAGCTTTAAACATAGTTTTTAAATTTAGACATTCAAATCCACATCTGCAGGGATTAGCACAGTGGATCTATCTCTATAAAACTTTTGCTATCCATTTTCCCATATTGTTCCCTTCTGTAGAATCCTGAGGGCACCAACAACCCTCCCTTCCCTCCTCCCAGGGCTTCCCCCACCATGGCCACAGCCCAGGACCACTTTTCAGCCCCAGGGCCATCAATCCCTGTCCCAGGGATGCCACAGTAAGGCTGATCTCCAGACAGGCTGCTCGAATTTGCTCTGGCAATGACAGATGCACAGAAACGATGCTTTCTGTTTTCTACTCATTGCTCTGTCACTTGTCTCAGAAAAGCATAACCTCCTGGTAAAATTTACACTCATAGTATGCATTTTAGTGTTTGTTTACTTTTAAATGAGGCTAGTTAGCATGTATGGGGTTCTGCACTGGGGTTTTGTTGTGTTTTTTCTTCCAAAGAGGATATTTACCTGCTCCAGAAATGCAAATCTTCATGTCAATCAATGTGACTAACATATGTCTGTCAAAGTCACTGATGTGGTTCACCGTTGCTAAGTGTGCTAATTCAAGGTATAGTACTTAGGTGAGGCAAAGTTTCTTGCAGAAATTCTACATCTGGTTGAGCTTTAGCCTTTTTTTTCTTCACGCAATTCTAGGTCTTGAGCCTCCAAAGGACAAAACAATTATACAAGAGGAGCTGCGCAAAATCTCCCTGCCTCTCTACAGCATCCTCTCTGCCCTCACAATCCTAGGAATGATAATGGCCAGTGCTTTCTTGTTCTTTAACATCAAAAACAGAAATCAGAAGTAAGACATTCATGTTTCTTCTATCACAAATTCTTTCATAATGTCATGTTCATAGAACCAGTCATGGGTATGTATCTATCTCTATGTATATGTAAAGAAAATGTAAAACTGTGGAAAGATGGTATTTTAGAACCACTTAATTGAAATCACTGGGTAATATATTCACATTGAAACAGACTGGATTTAAGTTCTTTAATACTGTCTGAAAAGTGTAATTTTCTAATTTATGTTTGACTGTCTGCTAATAATGTTAACTCTAGCTAATTAATCCATCAGTAAAAGAGGGGGTCTTTCTACTAAGCATTCAAAATCCTGAAACAATGCCAGACTTTATAAAATAGCAAATACTGTGCATGCCTATAGATTTCATGGAGTTCTAGAAGAGTTATCTGTTTACCTGGTTACAAAATGCTCTTCTTTATTGCTCTTGTAGCCTAGCAGTAATCTTTTCATCTTTAATGCACTATTACCTTTTGTCCATAGACTAATAAAGATGTCCAGTCCCTACATGAACAACCTTATCATCCTTGGAGGGATGCTTTCTTATGCATCTATTTTTCTTTTTGGTCTTGATGGATCCTTTGTCTCCGAAAAGACGTTTGAGACACTTTGCACAGTAAGTAATTCCATATATTCTAGTTCAATTCTAGTTGAATTCAGTCTTACAGGAAACTCTGTGAGGAATGCAAACAGAAAAGTTCAGTAGTTGGACATGTCATTCCATTAAATCACTGATTCTCATGCTTCTTTCCTGGGATATTTTCTGGGACCAAATTCTAAAACATGCACAAAGCTTCATTATTGTGCTGGTTGGTGGTTGTTGTTGTTGTTGATATTATTATTATTATTATTATTATTATTGTTATTATTATTAAAAGCTTCAGGTGCATTGGGATTTGATCTCAGACTGAAAGGGTGGACACACATTCCTGTTTTGAAATCATATCTATGACGATGATTTACTAAAGGTTGTGTTCATAGCATGACAACTTGTAATACCTGTAAAGCTACTGTGTTTTCTTTATACATTCCATATTATTTTAAACTACATCACTGCTGCTTGTCTATATCTCTTTAGTCAGCCTCTTTGGCTGACTCTCCAGACTTCTTCTACTATTTTGAGGCTATGCTATAAATTCTCACAAGCCTACATCCATATAGAATACATTCTAGTTAAATCAAAACAAGCAGCTCTGAAACCAAATTAAATATGTCCACCTAGAAACTTGTAATGTCTTAATTGTTCAGTGTAATATGCACTTACTCTGACTTGCAGAGGCCTTTTCAAAGAAAGGGAAAGGGCAAGAACTTCACTGCAAGGATACTTTTTCCAGAAGCAGTACAAAACAGCATCTAAATTTATCCTATATATCTTCTCAAAAAATTCAGGATTCTGATTGACCTGTTGCCTAAAAATATCAGACTTAGAAGTTACCTTCACAATCATTTTGATTCTTCTTCATGTCTCTAGAAAGTTGCAGTTCACAGCACCTTTTGTTTTTAGGAGCCTGAATTTCTGATCATGACTGGCAAGAGAGAAATTTTACTTCAAGTTGGATGCCTAAAGCCAAGTTTACTGAAAGTTGGATGCCTAAAGCTAGTTGATGCAGATACATCCCAATATGTCAGCTGAAGCCCTGCATACTGGCTAGAACCATTACAGAAGTGAAACACCATGTGACCTGTTGAGTTAGACCATTTCAAAACACTGGAGATTCCATAGCACGTGCTAAGGTGGACTAGAAGACATACTATAGGTACATGTACAGGATTGTCTGATGAAAGTCTTACCTTCCTTAGCTGGGCCTGGACACAGCTGTACTTCAGACACTTTAGCAGCAAAGGAAAGGAGAAGAAAAGAATATCCAGTCTTCCTACAACTAGAGCTCTAATTATCAATACAGCTAGTAGAAAGAGGTGCCTTAAAGATTTGAAAAGGATGATCCTGTTCACCTCTCCCAGACTAGTCTATAACTCTATGAATACAGTGGGGCCAATAGGAAGTAAAAGACATCATCCATTCTTTAGCCAGGAATTATGCCCTTTTTTGTGAAACAGCTTCTGATGGAGCAGAAGAGTCATTAGGAAGCCAGCTGTTGATGTCAATCCCCATTCTTTTCTCATTCTCCACTGCAGAAGGATCTAGTGGCAGGGGACATAATTTTTAAGTCCTGTGTCTGCTCAGCATTGAGGGGCTTGTATCCAGAGCTCCTGAGTTCACTGCCAGGCTGCAGGCCACCATATGACTGGGCTACAACCCTCCTCTGGAAGCAGCCATGCACTGCTGAACAGAAGGAAAGTGGGAACCAGAGGTACTTATCAGCATCTAGCTGTTCTAGGAAACAGATTTCCAACCAAATGTAACTATATGAGACTAAATTTGAGTCCTTCTTTATATGTGAAACATCTCAGTCTTAACTCTGAAAAATGAACCAACATCCAAAATCCTGTGCCTCTGAGCTAGAACATTTCTTCTGTCTGATTTTTCTCTAATCTGCTTCTCAAAATGCAATCACTACTCTTATATCCTAAATGCAACAAAATTTAACTGTGGGCTGCTTTTGTCTAATCTTACATATCTCTTCCTTTCATTCCAATTTGTATCTGTCACATTATGTTAGGTCTGTTTGTCTGCCATAGAGGGATAGATCTGCACCTGAGTAAAACACCTACTTGAGTTAGGCGACCAATAAAAGAAAGGGTTGGAAGAGAATGCTGTGTCCTAGAGCCAAACTTTGATTGAGAAATATCACCACATGCCTTAAGCAGAGGGGGTTTTTTTTGGTTTTTTTTACATAGTTAAATCCTGTATCAACAGAGCAGAGTCTGAGATTTCTTCCCAGTCTTGGCTTTCCAGGTTTTTGGTCCAGTACAGAAGCATTTCTGATTATGTTTTCCTGTGCATGGCTACTGATATATCTTATGAATCCCAGCTCTATCAGCAGTTAGTGCTACAGTCATAGATGCAACAAATTCTTCAGTAGTTGTCACTAGGGAAGGTTTTTCCAACTTCCTACTCATTAAAAAAATTCTTACAAAATTTCTCCTCCAACTGTATTTTTTTTAAATAGGCTAGCTTATGCTTCTCTTAGATATCATCTCTACATGGCTACCATTGACTGTGATAATTCAGTTTTATTGTATCTAGAAAACTCTGAATTAATGCTGAAAAATTCATAAATATGAGAGGCAAACCCACTTACCTGTTGAATAACTCTTCTCTTTCTCCTCATCTCCTCAAAACAGTCACCAAGTGCAGGGTACAGAGTATACATTTGGCTTCATGTCAAAAACATCCCAATTCCCATGTGGGCAATATGCTTAGGGATTTCATAAGGTCTGCTAACAGATACCAGTGCTTATAGGATCAGGCCAGGACAAATCTCTCTTCATCATCCATCTCCCTGGAAATGCATGGTTTTGATTAGTCATTCTAGCCATGAGAGATTAGTTTAAAATTCCCATTTGATTTCAGACTGTGGATTAGTCTTTTAAAAAAATAGTTACATTTGAGAATGATCATAAAAAGCCACTGAGACAAGTCATCAAGGTGTAACAACTGTATCTCAGACACAGAGAGCCATGTCAATGAAGGGAGATATTGTTTTTTGGAAGGGAAGTAAAAATATTCGTTCAAGTTTTATAAGCACATGCAAACCTATAAAGCTGTCATTAGTGTTATCCCCTGCCTAAGCCAAGTAATCACCCTCGTTGTCTTCTGTATTTCAGAAGTGATTAGATCTCACCAGGGTAGCAGTATATACACAATAGCCAGTGTACTTAATTAGATACATTATATATGGTCCCTGTTTAAGTTTCTGAAAATTTTCGGCAACACTTATAGAAAGTCCTTAGAACTTCTGTTGACTAAGGTGTTCATGCCACAGGAAGGGGATGGGAAATAGGTGGTCTTTAAGGTATCTTACAGTTCAGGCCATTCTATTATTCTATACTCAAAAATTCAGGAAAAATCATTTCCAAATTGTAGGTATTACATTCAACTCTGTTGGATTTGTTTCCTCTAGAGCATTGTTGTTTGTAGTGCTGTTTGGAGGGTGAAATGCTTTGCAACCTCAGCTGTTTTTTTGCTTTTCTACACTATGTCTATATGTGGCATATGCCTAATGCTGTAGTATTCCAAGGACACTGAAAAAGGATCCAAAATTACACCAGTAACGCCTGAAAGTTTCAAAGGATTTATTTGACAAGTTGTACTACAACTTTCCACTCTGTAAGGCACTCGGTGTAAGAGGATATGGTCCATAAGTCACTATGCTGAAACATAGAAACAAATGTTAAATCTAGTTAAGAGTCAGTAAAGCACTTTAAGCATACAGTTAAAAATTTGCTGGATAAGGGATTATATTAGTCTTTAAAATTATATAATGTTGACTCTGTGACAGAGTGATAGAGTGAGTAATTGGTTCCTTCCCAAACACACTTATTTTTACCTTGGCATGCCCATTTTCTATGGAAAAGTAATCAGGTACATTTACATACATAATAATTCTGTGTTTTCTCAGTAAGAACTCATAAGAGCAAATGTAACATAATTTAGTTTCGTGTCAGAATTAGAGATTAGGTATCACATTTTATAACTCCAATTATATGGAATTAAAATGATCCAGAGCAGTGAGTTCTGAGAAAGTGGTCATTGTATTATTGAACCATTAGATCATGTCTTACTTAATAGCAACTTTATTGGTTGCACAGAACAAGAAAAAACTATACAATATTTTGTTACATGCATATGTATGCCACAGTACAAAGTGTTTCAGATATGAGAGAATGAGAAGGATTTATCTTTGTTTTTAATCTCGGAATTACCATGGTATCATAGCAAAAAAAAAAAAAAAAAAAAAAAAAAAAAGGAGGAAGTTAGAAGTAAGGGTGTGAAATGAGATGTGATGCCAACTGGAAAAATGCAAGCAAGTGGAAGCATATTTGAAAGCATTCATTATATGGAAGAGAGAGACTCAAAATTAGCAATGCTAGTGACATATCCTATGAATAGAGTTTAAGGTGACATACTAAATAGAGATACTCAAAATAGAGAGAATATTAGATAAGATCATAACGTTTAGACTTCTGTAATACATTCCACTGAGAATTTCATGATTTACATTTAAGATGAGTAATGTCTTTTCAAGTTGGAACTGCCATGGGATGAAAAACTACTATGGTCCTGAGTACGACCATAGTCTTCTCTGTTATGCATCTTCCTCAAATAAGTAAACCCAATTATTAAGTTGGGGCTGAAGATATTTTAAGTACTCCACATTGCACTCACCCATAGTTCCACAAAAAAAGGCCTGGTTCACTAGGTCATAGTAGAGAGAACAGCTCTTCTCCTCGGTCATGGTAGTTCCGATGTGTAGCACAACTTCCTCCTGGGGAGTGTCATTGTAGTGACTGGGAAGGGGCAAATGATCTGTCTTGAATAATTGAATATAGGATTCATGCTTTGTTAGGAGATATCTGTTCTGCAGATAGAGATTGTCTTTCAATATCCTTTACACTACAAAGTGCTCTGCAAATATAAGAGGATCTAAGTCTTGCAATTTACATAGGTGCTAAAATGAAGCATGCTTTATCTTGTTCATCTCAGTAGTTAGCATAGTTTATATGCAGATGTTCTGTGATTTCAGGTGATCCCTCTGAGCCTGGTCAGTGTTTTGGCTTGGATAAAGCAAAAAAAGGCATGAAAGTTTTTTCACACTGCAGACTGTGCTCAGCCTGTCAGATTTCAGTTGGTTGGTTGGTTGCTCTCAGCCATGATGTAGGCATTTAGAAACAGTCTTTGTACAGAAAGAAGAAACCAAACAGTGGGCTGGGATGGAGATACAGAAAGAGAGGAGGAGAGAGTACAGATATCAATTTGTCAGACCACTGACAAAGTCCATCTCCCTACTGCAGTGTGTGTGACTACCCAGAAATTGTGTTTTTTTCAAACATCTTGAGGACGTGCACATTCATGGCAACCGTGGATGTTATAGACCTTATATCTTCTCAAAGGTGCATTTTAAAATGTGACCTTTAAATGCATCCAGATATTCAGAAACACTTAAGAGGTTTCAACTAGTATTATTCTTAATTATGGGTCACAAACACTTTTGACTCTGTCTTGCAGCAATGTGAAAGGCAAGTTTTTTTCCTTTTACTGGTTTTTTTACAGTCTCATGACTGCCATGCTGAGAGAATAGCTAGGCAAGGTGGAACTCGGTCCACATTTTGCCTTTTCTAGGAAAACACTGAACCTCTGCAGGGTAATATAAGAGTGGAGAGACATCCTGAAAAACATATTAAACAGAGTCTGATAGACTGTACTGAGGAACAGGCAGGAAAAGATAGTTGTGAGCTGTTATGGAATGGGTTCCTAGGGATGGAAGCCAGCTGCAGGGTGAAGGGGATGGTGGGGAATTTGCTAAAACTCTAAAAGCTGGCTGAGAGCAGATCTAAAAGGAAGGACTTGCTTCTAATTGTAAAGCAAGGAGAGGGAGAGGATGTATGAACCTTCTGTCTAGTTATTTCTGCTTTGTCTTCACTTGTCACTTTACATTTTTTCTGTTTAACCAATTTTGAGGCAACAGACTGAAAGAAAAACATGTGGGCCACATCACCACTAAAGCTGTTTTTCTCTTTGGGCAAGAGCCACTTGGACTAGACCCTCTGCTACCAAATAGCACCTGGCCTTGATATTTGGATAGTAGTTGATGACGTGGTCCTTATTCATGCCCTTTATGCTCTTCAGGCATTGCCCAAAACCCAGCATTTTGTTTTGGTTTGTTGTAGGGTTTTTTGTTTGTTTTTTGTGGAGGGGGAGATGTTTCCTGCCCATAGACTTTATATTTGCCCAATTCTTTTGCTGACATTGTTTTGTTTTGGCCAGGAATTTAAAAGAAAATCCAACAGACAGACACTCATCTTCCATTGAACTGCAAAGGATTTAGACCTCTAATCTATTTCTCTGTTTCTGGAAACCAGAGCCTTTATTTGTGTTTTTCATCTGGCCTTTTTAATTTTGTGTGTATTGTTCAGTTTATTTCCTATTTAATTGTTTAGCTGTTAATTTTAATCTCCCTTTTCTGTATAATCACTTCCATAATTGTTCTCACTGTCGTTCAGTCTGAGTCTGATCTCACTCCTATTTAGTTCAACAGCAGTTCTGTTACTGAGTTTAACATGAGCCCGATCAGCTTCTATTTTAGTAAATGACATTTTCTTGAGGGTAAAGAAAAAAGAGTACAGACAAAAGCTATAAGGCTGAATAGATCCTAGAAACAAAATTATGTCATATACTGAAGCAAATACACCACAACCTTGCCAGAGATTTATTAAGGTAATATTTTTAGAATGTTTTCCTCTCCTTCAGTAGAAACAGCAGACAATTTTTAAAGCCCCCTTATAGAAACAGGAGAAATGATAACATCTTTTACACTACCCATAGATTAACTCTGAAAAATGATCTAAAGGATATTAAGAAATCACTACAGGAGATCTCACAGCATGCAATGAACCTCTGTATTTAATTTATGTGAAAACAGCAGGATTCAATTTTCTAACATTATTGCCACTTACATTTTACAGGAATCTGTGCCGGTGCAGCACAAATTCTAAAAAATGAGTTAAAAGTCATAAAAATTTGTCAAAAATGTTTGATATAAATGAGAAAAGTATAATTCAAAAGGATGAACTCATTCTTTGGGGTCTGCTTGTGCTCACACTGTCAATTTTGCCATCATTAATAGAAGTAGAATCATAACCCAGTGAAAACTTGAGATGAAACATTTTTGTTCATCACAATTATCCATTATGTCCCCGGTTTTCCAAGAAAAATAGAAGGTGTTTAATTTTCAGCTCATGAGTACTCCACTGAAATCAATGCAATTGTCCACTTAAAGACAATTGTTCTCTCCAGGGCTCAATCCACAACATTATTTATTCTCACATTTGTTCCTTTTAAGTCCTAAATCTAGTACTGAGAGGCCACCAAGCTGCTCAGCAGTAATGTTCAGCTACAGCCTAACCCTGTGGGCACTGCAGATTCTACCCAGGGCATTTGTAGAGCTGGCTCACTATTGATACTCCTTAAGTGAATCAATCTGAGTCTCATAAACAAAGCTGGAGAGCGGAGTGTGAAGTCCTACAAAAGAAGGATTTGCAAGTTTTATTAAAAAAAATTAACATCTTGAGATGGGAAAAAATATGTTTGCAAGAATCTTAAACCTGAGTGATTCCTCTGAAGAAATATAATCTAAATGTTTTACTAGCTGAAGAAGGAGTTCTTCAAGAACCAAGCAGTTTCACTATCCCATTCAAATAACTATTATTTAAAACAAAAAGTACCTAGAGAAGTGATAAGAAGTTCAAAGCTTTTGACACAACACATGAAAATTTTTGTTGCAGTGGGGATACTGCAACATGCATATATCAAACCAGGAGTCCCGTGGAAAGGAAATATATATGGACAGATGGATTCTTGATAGATGTTTCAGAGATGTTTATTTCTCCAGCCGCATGGCCGGGGCTCTGCCCAGGAACTGTTCCAGTCACCGGACCAAGGGTCCTTCTGCCCGCGCAGGGAACACAAACCAACCCATGGGAACGAGGCTGACCAGGGGCAGGGAAACCCCGTGCCTGTGCCCTCAGGGCCCCTCTGCCAGGGCTCCATGGCAGGGGAGGAGACCCCAACACCTCACCCGTTTTATTTTAATAAAAGGAGAATGAAAACAACTGGATAAACATAACAAGAACAGTTTCAAGACAAAACAAGCCACCCTCCTGAGTCTTTAAATGTCCAATCAGATTCTGTGGAACATCTTAGGGCTGACAGAAGGGAGACAGAACTCTCTGAGCATGCTTTGTGGGGAAACTGAGGCAGGAGAGGGTTTAACTTCTTCCCTCCCCCTTTTCATCCCCCACTCGGCATTGGAAAGGGATTTTTGGGGAAACAATTTGCAAAAGCATGGTTTTGTGAGGGAAGCCATGGATAAAAAAACGGATTAGGAATACACTGGGGGTAATAGGACATAGGGTAAAAGGGAAAGGTGGGATTACGAAAGGGAGACTGTAGGGGGGGCTTACAATGGACATATTGTCTAACATGACTACGATTTTTTGCATATATACTGCCTTTTACAGGAACACCATCAGGCCCAGTGACCTGTGATGCTTGTAACCCTTTTCTACCTCGTATAATTTTGAATTCCACGACTTCTCCATCTCCCAAGCTTGGGATGCATTTTTCAGGGTTATTCTTTTTAATAGCAGTTCTATGCACGAATATGTCTTTCTGGTTGTCACACCTTGTTATAAAACCATAATTTTGTTTAACATTATACCATTTTACTATCCCTAAGATCTTAGTTACTATGATTTTTTCCTTTTTCCGAGTGGCTGCTGTTTTCTGTCTCGCTGCGTCTTTGCTCTCTCTTTCGGTCGCTCCCGTGTTGGAATTGTCGGAGCTGCTCGTGCCTGCGCGCTCTTCCCGGGGTCGCGTTCGGGGCTGCGCGGGCCGGGTCGGGCCGCGCCGCTCAGTTCTCCGTGCGTCGCCTCCTCTGGTCGCAGCTTCGCTGCCGCTGCCAGGCGCTGCACCCACGTCTCGGCCGGGCCCCCGAGCGACGACTCCCCCGTGCCCTGCTCCAGTGCGCGTCTCGGCTGGGCGCGGCTCCGCTCCACCGCCATCGCCGCCCGCCGCTGCTCACCTGCTGCCCCTCTCGGTCGGGCGTTCCCGGGGCTCGCTCCACCACGCGCTGTGCTGGGCCGTGTGGGCACCGCCGGGTCCCGCCGCTCCCGCCGCGCCTCGCTCCGCCACCGACACTGCGGCTCGCGTGGCTCCGCCCGCACGCGGGAACTGCCTCGCTGCTGCTCGCAGAGCGCTCGGTGCACGTGGCCTGGGCCGCACGGTCCCTGAGGCAGGCTTCCCTTCGCCAGGACACAGCTGACACTGCTCAACAGTCTCGGTAATTAAATAATATTCACGAAAATATTCTTCCATCGGCATATATTTTGACTCCAATATTAACTGTGTCCAAACGGTTTCCCAAAAGCCCTTCGTAAGAATTAAATCCCAAGAAACATAGAAAAAGTTCTTAAACAACCATGCCAGGAAGTGTTTCAGTTCTTTTTGAGCTTGAATCAAGCTAAAATTTACAAATCGTTGTTCAAGAATCATTTTAAGTTTAAGATAAATGTCCATATGCGGCTCTGAGAGCCAAGAGTCTTCCCACGGTTCCTCCATAGTTTAGAGATGGAATAGCAAAACAAAACCAAGAAGAGGAATCCAAAGTTTCCAGGGTTTACTCACACAAATCAGTCGCTTAGGGATCGGGGATTGTTCTGCTCACAATTCTCCACCATTATGTTGCAGTGGGGATACTGCAACATGCATATACCAAACCAGGAGTCCCGTGGAAAGGAAATATATATGGACAGACGGATTCTTGATAGCTGTTTCAGAGATGTTTATTTCTCCAGCCGCATGGCCGGGGCTCTGCCCAGGAACTGTTCCAGTCACAGGACCAAGGGTCCTTCTGCCCGCGCAGGGAACACAAACCAACCCATGGGAACGGGGCTGACCAGGGGCAGGGAAACCCCGTGCCTGTGCCCTCAGGGCCCCTCTCCCAGGGCTCCATGGCAGGGGAGGGACCCCAACAAATTTTCTGTGCCGATATTTGGGTTTCTTTATTCTTCATTTTGAGTCTTTAATCCCATCTTCTTTTTTTAGCTTGATATTGGCAAACTGGATTAACATAGAATTAACAAAGCTGCAACATGAAAAATGAGAGTGTGTAGTGTATTCAGTTCAAGTGGTTATATTTTTTCAATTTAACAAAGCAGTAAAATGCATCACTTCCTTGATCAACTACATTTGAAATTGCTATTACAGTTTCCATGAACTCAGTACCTTCCCAGGCATTCCTTGCCAAAGCATAACTGCGTGGTCTTCTGAATGCATAAGCAGTGGTGGTCAAATAGAGGAAAATAATGGAACTTCTTGAAAAATGAAAGTTTTAACTTTACATTAATTCAGTTAATTTCC
The DNA here is from genome assembly GCF_965178545.1 of Coloeus monedula. NCBI lineage: Eukaryota > Metazoa > Chordata > Aves > Passeriformes > Corvidae > Coloeus > Coloeus monedula. The sequence continues at coordinate 96,229,314 of NC_138781.1, forward strand.
CAAGATAACCTAATTTTATAATGTTATATAGAACTGTATCTATATTATAATTAGATATTTAAAATCAAATAATATTGTTGTTTATCTGAAAGTTAGCAGTACCTACATATTGGTTTTGCTTGTAAGCTTCATTCTTAGAATATATAAACAGAGACTCTTACTTCTTTATTCAGCATCTTTCTGGCACTTTCACCACTTACTAGTTTCCCCTTACTACTCATTGTTCATAATTAGATTGCTTCTTTTATTGAGTGGTAATATCAGGTAACTTTTATGTCTGTTACACAGATATATAAATAGTAACCACTTCACCATTGCTGTAATGATATGATGGGAGAGGTGAAGATAGATTTGTGTGAAGATATCAAATAGCAGCAAATATAGACTAGCCAGCTAAAGCTCAAGGTTGAGATGAAATAGGATTGAATTTAAAGTAATTTTATATAAGACTGTTAACCTATCTGTGCTTATTATGTGGCAGAAGAATTGTCTTCCTTGAAAAAATAAAAGGTGTTTAGCACCTTACATATAGGTTAAAAACAGAGGGGTTTTACTGGCAAAGGAAAATAAAAAGTAATGCTCCTACAAGATGTAAGGAGCATCTTGTTCATACATGCAGTGACTCTTTAGATGAACCTTACAATATTTTTTTAAATATGAATATTTGAAAAAGGTAGGGATTTTTTTGTGTTAAATAAAGTCATAGCTCTTTCAAGTCTGGAACATTATCAGAAAGATCTCTTTCTATGCAGAGACACTTTCAGTGTTTACTGTTTGTCAGCTGGGTTATCTGCCAGATAAATGATTTCTAGTTCTTTTAGTTATCACAGTAAGAGCTTCTATCAAGTAATTTATAAAAAGCAAAAATTCCTACATGAAATTTTCAAGAGACCCTTAAGCAATATAGTGTAGTAAGTAAAAAGAAAAGAGACATAGGAAACTGCTTTTTACTATCTGTGTAGGAATACTTGATTGTTGTATACCAAATTATATCATTTCCTTTGACACTTGCATGTTGTCTTTGAATTATAGACAACAAAATATTTTTGGACATATTCAAATAGTCAACACATCTTATTAAAAAAATAATAAAAGTTGAAAGTATACCCTAAAATAATTGAAGGCGTTAAGAATTTTGTAATGAAAAAAAGGTTTTGTGTCAAGTTAGGAACAGGTATTTGAATGCAAGTTCTTCTCTACTAAAGAGATATTTTCCTGCTTTTTTCGTGAGTACTGAGGGAAGGGTGATTTTCTTTAGCTTCTGGTGAAACACATGATTATAAACTTCCAATATGAGAGAATTACTGATCAATTCTGTAACATCATGGTCATGCTCTTCAATTTCTGATATTTTTATCATGTTCCTTCAAATGAGTAGGATGTGGAGGTATAATACATTTAAGAATATAAATGAGCAGATATAAGAATTTCAGAGACTTTTGCTGTTTTCTAAATTTTTCATTTTGCCAGCTGCATTAATGAATTATAGCAGACAAATTTGAGGTCATTTTCTTCAAAATTAAAAATTTATTTTCATCTGAAACTTACCATCTCTTTCTTAGTAACAATGATCTCATTTTGACAAAATCCTGGTATATTTAAGATAGAATGTTTCCAATACAGGTAGTAGTTATGTTATTCTAATATGCACAATCCCAATCAGGAATACATAAAACTTTTTGAATCAAACATGCTAGAAATAACATTTTTCTGAATATTTAGTTAGAAACATATTTTGAGCATAATTGAATTTATTAGTATTCCCAAGAGACAATTACTGTTTCAGTCAGAACAAAACAGAGTCTTATTAGAGACACGAAAATACCATGTATCTGTTTGCCAAATATACCACTAAGCTGTACACAAAAGAGCTGAATACTTATTAATAGCAGCAAAAGGATTGAATGCTAAGTATGGTTATTGATGTGAAGTCAAAAAAAATGTAACTGGCTAGTATGAACACATTGCTATGAAATGTATTTTTTAAATCCCTCAGAGTTGATCTAACTGTGGTTTTACTGAAGCATAATGTAGGATAGTGGTTAATGAGCAATGACTTGAAAAATATTGACGTTAAAAATAAAACTTTGCTAGCCAAAATATCTATTCTTTTTATTCTTTTTTTTTTCTTTTTTTCTTTTTTTTTTTTTTTTTTTTTTTTGTTGTTGTTTTTGTTTTTGTTTGGTTAGGGGTTTCTTTTTCAATATCACATTCAAGAATGTCACAAAGTGGCAAAACTCATGTAGTTTGAATCTAATCACAATTGTTTCACTGGGTTTTTTTAATAGCAAGATTAACCAGCAGTGAGTGAACTCTACATTCAGTGTCATTATCAGCAATGCTACAGATAAACCACAACATTAGATGCCACTAAGTTGTTAATATATACGTGCAAATATCTAAACAGTACTCTACACACAATCACAACATTTTCTAATGTTAAGACTGTGCTGTGTGTACTTTTCACAGAATCCTAGAATGGTTTGGGCCAGAAGGTACTTTAATATCATCTAGTTCCAATTTCATGGCCATGGGCAGGGATGCCACCCACTAGACCAGGCTGCTCAAAGCCAAATCAAACCTGGTCTTGAACACTTCCAGGGATGGGACACCCACAACTTTGGGCAACCTGTTCTAGTGCCTCACAACTGTCATAGTGAAGAACCACTTTTCTCTTACTAATTCACCATTATGGACCATATGTATCTTATTTAATAATTTTAAGGAACTGCAGTAATTTTATTGCATTATCAATAGTTTTTAATGAGTATATCTTTTTTTTTCTTTTCCCTGCCTTTATACCTAGTCACTAATCACTACTAAAAATCAGAATTTCTTTTCCACTGAAAGTTTTTAGAAAAAGATTATGTTGTGAATACAAAAATGGGAATTCTGGAAAAGTTTGGAAAGGCAAAAATTAGATAGCATGTATTAAGATATGAAACATTTAGATTATTCCTAAGGTTTATCTTAGATGTCAAGTTTTGAATCTTACTAGAACACCTAGTTTCTCATCAATATGCATATCCTGAAATTACAAATTAAAAATCCCAAACTCTTCAGAAGTTAGATGTGAAACTAGGCTGCTTTCTAATGAAAAGCATTGCCTTTAGGTTCTCTAAAGAATCTTTCTCAAATGCTTTCTTAGAACATCCTTGTTCTAAGATTGGTCTTTCATATCACAAAACAGCACTTTTGGCCAAGCATGCATGGTCAACATGGCCAAAAGAAGGCTGGCTTTCTCTTTTTCTAGCTTTCCTTTCCCTTTATTTAGCCATTGTCTCTCCCTATTTTTCAGTCAGTAAGGTATGGTACTTCTTTTACTTCTTTGGTCAATTTTGTGCAGTCTCCCATTTTATGAGCTGGTCCGTGTGGAGCCTCTAGATGAAAGATGAGATTATTCCTCCTAGTTGTGATTTCTCAGGATTTCAGATTCAACTATTGGCTTCCAGCTCCATGCTCTGCCTCCCCCATGGTCATCTACCTGCTATGTTCTGTAGTATCTGATCCATATTTGGGAAGAAAATGGCCTGTTCAGGGCAAAAAAAACTTTCAAACAGACAAACCTGCCTGGTAATGAAAACAGAAACTTGCAAGGAATTAGAGGGGTTTGTGCAGAGCTTACTGCAACTCTGAATGTCACTGTCCTAGCCCAAACCAAGTCAGAAAGTGAGGGCCTGTGTACCAGATGCTGTGAGCGGGGGGGGGGAGGATTGCAGAAAAAGCTTTTCTAATGTCTGTTCTGTCCTTCTTGGTCAGTTTGAAGCTTTTCTATTAAAAGGATAAAAAAGAACTTAGTCTTATTTTTACACTAAAGACATAAATTCTATTTTAGTTTTTAAATCTCCTGTTCTTTCTGGAAAGCTCATTATGAGGAAAATGTCTACATAGGTCTATGTCAAAGCTATGGCCAGCTCAGGGTCTTATTACCCCATTTCTCTGTGCAAGCTCACCACCTCCTTTTCCTTAGGCCCCATTTGCAGGTATTATCATTGACTCAGGTCGTGTTCCTGAGGCTTGCCCACCAAGACTATGTTCCTGTTTTGCTGTTTTCTCTCATAGCATAATTAAAATCTGTTGTTCTTATCTTTCCAGAATGCTCAGGTTTTTCATTGAGTGATGCATATCTCACGTAGTACAATCTTTTCTTATTTAGTCTGAATTACATCTTATTTCTCCGTTCATTTCTATTCAAAATGTTGCTGTTAATATTAGCTCCCTGAGTGCTTTTTATGATCTGTCTCTTGAGTTCCTCCATTGGTTCTTTCCTCTATCTTCAAAGAAGACAGTAAAAGTGAAAAAAAAGCAGAATATTATAAGAGATTTATAAGTTTATATATGAAAGAGACTCTTAATTCAGCACCCAGATATGTTTTAGTTGGAGAGGGAATGGACAGTGGAGTAAAAAAAGCAAGTAAGCAATGAATGAGAAATTCTGCAATATCAACATTTTTGTGAAGTTCTTCAGATATTTTTTTCTCAGGGTCTTGACAAACAAGTTGACTGAAATTATGATATCTAAATAACTTTGTCTTTTTTATGTATATACATTTTTAGGTCCGAACATGGATTCTTACAGTGGGATACACAACTGCATTTGGAGCAATGTTTGCAAAAACATGGAGAGTCCATGCAATTTTCAAAAATGTAAAAATGAAGAAAAAGGTGAGGGGAAATAGACTCTTTTCTTGTTGCCCTGTTAATACAGTTTTCTAATTGTTTTCCTACCTGTCCTGGATGGCCATAGCCATGCTGACTGTTCATGTGTCACATTCAAAGATCCTGAATAGTTTGATATTAGGGCTTTTTGGTTTCTTGTTTAGTCTCTGAGTGTTGGAGTCAAGCATCAGCCCTCCAGTCTTTATAATAAGAGGTGGAGAGTGGATTGGGCTGTAAAACGTCAAAGTGAATTTGGATCCCTGATCTCTCTTAGTATGCCACTTCAGCATCCAGAGGTCTCCTTCTGGTAGATTCACAGCTTTTGTGTAATGTTTTCTGATTATATCTGTGTGAGACTGAGGTATTACATACGGATTTCTCAAGGATTGGTAGGATGAGACAAGAGAAAGTGCTGCTTATAGCTTCCTGTTTCTAATTATCATTGAAATTGCATGAATTTACTCTAATACTGATCAGAATTGAACCACAACAGTTGTCTCTGTCATTTCAGGTACAGTACATTTTCTGTAAAGGATTAGGCTCAGCTTAGGAGTACTGCAGCTCTTAATGATATTTTTCCCATGAAGCTTCTTCTCATACATGAAGTACTTTTTATCAGATGGTTTTATTTAAAAATTTCAAAAATATTGAATAGAAAGCATTTTGCTGGTAAAAACATTAAGAGAAATGCACATGAAACAGAAAAAAAAATATTTTTATAGAGTGAGCAGAAGTGCCAAATGCAGTTCCAATGTGCATCTGAATAGTTTTATTCTAATAACTAATAAAGACTCATGTATAGCCAAATTAAGTAGAACAGTGCTCCAAAACCTTGTCAAATTCCTCTGTTTCCCTCTATGTGGGGTCATGGAGGAGCTCCATTATTTTTTTTCTTAGCACTATGTTATTTTTTTCACAATTTCAGTGTGTAGGGAGTCTGTCACAATGGGATACATCATTGCCTCAAAAGGAATGGACTTCAGATAGACAGGGAGAGAGTTAACTCAGTTTTTAAGAGGATTTATGTCTGAGGTTATTAAGGAATTACATGCTGTGTCTGGAACTGGATCTGTTACTCTGGCACCCTAACAACACAACCACCAGTCATGTCAGCTTTGCTCAAATATTTAATTATCATTCAGTGTAAAATATAATGATGAGTAAATACAAAATATCTTAAAACTATCTGAAATTATAAAAAATTTCTATACCAAACCCAGGATACTGTGGGTGTAGTGAACTGGAAACCACCCTTCCTGCACCTGTGCAAAGAGCCCACTGTAATGTATCAGTTTATACTACCAGAGTCTTATATTTATATATATTTTTCAAGGATCTTGCACTTCCTATATTAAAGTTTTTTAACCAAAGATGAGCCAGCATTTTACCTTCCTGAGAAATGAAATTTTATATTACAAATATGTTTTTAGCTATATTGGTACCAATCTTTTTAAATTAGTGAAGTTACACAAGACACTGACAGTCTAATACATAAAAGCATTTACTTCATAACCTTTATTATCCTCACAATTTTATAATTTCTCCAATACATGCTATTTCAAATAGGAGTGAACAGGTATTGTAATGGACTGTCACTGAGCTTTTGCTTCATATTTTTTTAAACATTACATTTTAGATCTTCAAGTTGCTACTCAATATTAAATTTCACTGTCTGTTAAATATAATCCTCAAATTCTTTATTGTCCCTGTTCTTCAAGGAGCTCATCAATAAGTGCAAATTTCAATTGTTTATGCAGAGCTGGATGTTAAAAATTATTTAAGATCAGTTAAAAAGACACTGGCCAGTATAAGGGATATAAACTTTCAGACATCTGGATGATGACTAATGGACTACTTTGCTCTGAATGATACTGGAGACATCAAGACTATTAGCCCACCATCTTCAATATTCTGGAATTAAGTCAATAACACATTTTGTTCTGTAAACTTTAAATAATTCTTTATTTAGATATCCCACTCCAAATCACAAGCATGAATCATGAAGTACAACAGTTTTCTTAATGTTAAACAAATCAGCTATCCATGATAAGTGTTTACCAGTCACATATTTTCTGTCTTTGATTTCCCAGAATAGATAAACGTGTTTATAGGAGTTGACTGGAAAACATGGCATTCTTTACTTATGTGTTGCAAAAATGACATTTCCATTTTCCGCAGATGTAGTTTACAACAGAAGTAATATCTATCTATGGATGCACAGAAAATAGAAATTTTCACAAACAATACCTAAACTGACAAATGCACAAATGTAGTGCTGCATGAAAAAGCACATTAATGTTTTCTGAATTAGTTGTCCCGTGACAGAGCAGACTGGCATTACAATCAGAGGAGGACAAAATTCCAGAATTACTTAAGTGCTGTGGATCCTATTCATTTGTGATTGTTTCAGTTACTACCTGTACATAAGTGTGACAGTAAAATCTGTATGACCTTTGGGCATACCACCTTTGCCTGTCATCCTCAATATGTTCGTCAGGAAAATGTTTCCCAACAGTGAAATTTCTTCACAGGAGGAAAGAATCTCTGTGTGGCTTTTGAAATTACTGGTTAATTCATTTCGTGAAAGTGGGTGTTAAGTAAGGGAGAGTATGATGAGTAAATCTGTTTATCTTCATTCGATAGGGCAAGCTTGCTTCTGTATGTTTATTGTAAACTTTAGGGTACAACATGGCTTTTTGAAGAGATGAGTGGATGTGTGAGTGTGAGAAAATACACAGAATTTTAAGTAACAATAATAATAATAATACAGTCCATATTAGTGCAGTGGAGAGTGGAACTAAGTGAGTTAAAGTGTCTTGAATTCATTGAAGATTCTCGTTAACTGCTGTTTATACAGCTTTCAAAAGTCTATTTTATTTTCACCCTTTTATATATCCACTCCTCTGTTACTGAAAATTAACAAACAATAAAATTCGGAATACACTCATTCTGTTATCAGGCTACTAAGGACAAATTTTGCAAAATTCCCAGAGCTCCGTTACCATCTTTGATCTCGCTAGGGCTCAAAGGAAGCAAATTAAAAATGCATTAATTTTAGCTGGATCTGAAACAGAGGGGTGCAAGGGAATCAATTTTTGTCAAATGGAAATGACAAAATCAGTAGGGGGAAATAAATTATTTTTGAGTTTTGAAGAGGTTAGCAGAGATAATGGAAAGTGGAATAGAATTAGTATTAAAAATAACTGTAAAAGTTATAATTGAGGTGCAATTCTGGTTTTCATACGTCTCCTTTCTGTTTGGGCTGCAGAGTATCTTCTGCTCAGAGAGAGGTGGGGACTGGTTTTTTGTTTCCCTTGGCAGCAGGAGGGCTGAGAGTGGATAAGAGAAGAGAGAGGAGAATATCAGTGGCAGGAGAGCATGTGGTGTCCTGGGGAAGCTTTAGCTAGCTGAACTGTTGACAGAAGCCAGCCCTTCTGGTAAATTTAGAAGGATGAGAAGCTGTCTATTTTGATGGGATCTGCACTATCTTGGGTTTTCGGGGGTGTTGAAACAGTCCTGCACAATGACTGCTCCTGCACAACTCCTGCATGCCGAATAAAGCCCATGCACTTTTGATAAACACCAGAATAGTAAGAAATTCAAAGCAGTGGTATTTAAATCCTCCATACATTTTATAAATTCTGCTCCTACAAAGACAACCATTTGGCCGTTTGTACATGGCTACACTAAACCATGAAGATGATCTATGTCACAATGTTGCCTTGTTGCATTTGTTGTATTTGAAAGTACAATACGTATCCATTGACACTGCCGCGATAAGCTTGTCTTACCCTTACCAGAGTACATTCTGGCTTTGTCTATTTGGAATGAATTCTTCAACTGTGGCATCAGAGAAGGGATGTTTTATCTTCAATTTTCACTGAAAACATTAGCATTGTACTCAGTTATTATTACCACTGTAGACTTCTGGTGGCATATGTCTTTATGTTGACAAAGTTGTTACAAGATAAATACAGAATATAATGACAAAAGAGATGTATAACAGCCTCCTTTCTTGAGGCATGTGCTGCTATAGTTTTGCCAACATTATTCTACTCCTTCATGATAATTCATAAGCTTTTCTCTGTATTGGTAATATCACAGAGTAAGAAAGCTACAACCAACCAGAACAGACAAAAATGACTTATCAGTCTAACCCAACCTGTCAGGCTAACATCTGGCAAACTTGTTTTCATCCATTTGGCCTACTAGGTCATTATAAGAGTTCTGAAGAAAGCTGGGGTCTTCATGCCTTGCAGAGAGGGGTAGGAGCTTGCACAGATTATGATATTGACAGTAGGATGGGGAAGGGAGGCTGACAGGGCAAGGGAACTTCAGGGCCAAGAGATAAGGAGCAGGAAAGAGACTGAAGAGGAGAAATCAGGTTTGCTGTCAATGACTTCAATTAAAAAGTCCTGGTTAAAAAAATAAGGAAAATCTTGGGATTATATACTGGGAGAAGATATTGAAGAGGGAGACTGAATTTGGATTAAAATTCCCTTGGAAACTAAGTTTCAAAGACAGGACAGACAGGAAAGTCCGAAGTGATCAAGGAAGCTGAGTATGATGGAATGCAGAGCCTGAGTATGGTATTTAAGTGGCAAACTGTAATTGAAGTTTAAAATCTGGTCTGGTTTAAAATTCGGTTAAGACTGAAGTTTAGAGGCAGAATGGGAGGCCTGAAAAGTAGGAATGTAGTCTGGGAAAGAAAAGCAGGAATGAGAAAGGAGAAAGAGGCAAGAAAGAAGTTGAAATTAGGACTGGCCAAAGTGATTGCACAAGAAGCGTGGGCAGAGCATAAAATTTGAACACAGGATTTTTGAATATTACTGTTCCTTTTTCCATTACTATGTATCTATAAAACCTACAGGCAAAACACGTGTTATGTGTTGTACAGATTATGCAGTTGTACAGATCCTGATAGCTACTGGTGATTCTTTTAGCTCAAGCTGATGAGGTGTGCAAAGATGTAAAGGCTCCTCTTGCTGATGCATGCAGCTCTCTCTGTAATTCAATTATCTTTCCATTTTCTTTATGAAGAATGGGCTCATGAAAACGTTAAAAGTTTTATATTGTGGCTAAAAAGTCAATAACTGAAAAACTACAGCTTGCTAGGATCTCTACAATGTACATCTCTTTTCCTATGGATTATAAGGACACCAGTGAAGCCTAAGCTTTCTACAGGGTGCCACTGCCATGGAACACAGGCTCTGGGCACACAATAGGACTATGCAGTAAAAGAGACAGGTTTATGGTCCAATCTTTTACATTTAAACCAGAAAAAATGCATAATGAAAAAGGCGGAAGGAGTTTTGAGAAAGGTGGCCTCGTGGATAAGACAGTTAAGTGCCAAATGAAGAAAAATAACTACTTTCCAGAATTATCTGTTATGCTGTAGAAATCTCTCTGAGCATATTTTTCAGAAATTATTTTTTTGTTTCACTGTTAGTGAGAAGCAAATTTATTGCCTGAGTGAAGCAGTGCAGGAATTCTCAGACATTTTAGCTCATTGCCTTCACACTCCATTTTTTGACGCAAATCTGGCCACCCCAGCTCCATACTTTGTATATTTAATGGCTCATAAACAGGTGCATAGAAAACTGGGAGGGGTAAGAGACCATCCAGGCTCCTTCTGGGGATCAGGGCACATGGGTTACTCTGAGCAGTCCCCAGTCCTCATCTCCCAGGTCGGGGTGGGCAGCAGCTGGCTGGGTGCTCCTGCCCTGCATGATGCCAGCTGCAGGGAAGCTGCCAGTTCCTGTGATTGCACAGTGTTCCTGGGGGGTGGAATAGGGAGAAGAAAGCAGCTGGAGGCTACACAGTTATGAGTTTATGTGCTGCTGCCTTCTCTTCTCAACTTGTGTCTGTTGATTGCTGTCCCCCTTCCTCACTTGAAAACCTCTGTGAGAAAGTTTATAGAATGAGTGTAATCTCTAGCTATAAACTTTTTGGTAAAGTTTTTCAAGCCACCTATGGAATTTAGAATTTATTACAATCTACATTTTTTCTCACTGGAGTCCTGAAGAAGTTTAAAAAAAGTTACCCATTATCTTAATCTTTTAAAAATAGATGAAGCAAAGTTCTTCAGATTACATTGACAGAGGGTTTAAGTCCAAACCTCACAGGCCACATTTCATTTATTCACTTAAATCCCATACAGACATAGTTCTGGATTAGCATAAATGTAGTTTGTGTTATCTTATCAGTTCTTTCTGTAAATTCTGTTATAAAATATTTTTCCAGGTCAGTTTTCAGTCTGTAAATATTTATGCTTTTCCAGGACTTTTTTTGTCAATCTAGCTAGAGTGTTTTATGCGTATAACAAAAAGTTATATGATCGATTTCCCCTAGGAACTTGTGTTCTACTAAATATACGTGAGAGATCATAAGTCTGGAAAAGAGACGTGTCAAGATCCAAAAATTTGCTTTGGGTAACCATACCAACAGTACAACAATCTATTAGGGACCATCTGCTGAAAATGAACCAGCATATGGACACCTAAAGAAACATTCAGTGTTATTGTTCAGTCTTTGAGAGTAACAAAGAAGCCAGCAGTTTAAAATTTGCTTATGTTTAGGATTTCTTTTTTATTAAGAATATTTACCACTGGACCAAGTAATCTCTGATACTTACAGTGCAGTGTAAATTATTCAGGTATGGTTTCGTGGTTTATTCATATACAGATATAGTACTTCCTAAAGTGATGTAAGTGGAAACAAAATTATTTTTATTTTTTTCCCCCCAAACAGCTACAACTATAAATTTTAAGTCCAAAGCTTTAAAAATATTCATTATAGTCTTAGAGTCCAAACTTAGATGTAAAATAAGCATCCTGGTTTTCATAAGGGCTGATCAGCCAAAATACCAACCAAGGAACAACAGGAATCACATTTCTAAAATTTACATTCATATAAATATGGAATGTGGAGCTAAAACTCAAGCTCCTGTCACAGAAAGAAGCTGAGCTAATAAACTGTACATCTAGGAGAAAAATCTGCTTTTGAAGTAATTTATGTATGGAAATTTCTGCATGGTACAGATTGAGAAGGCTAAACCTCAGTAGCGACAAAAACAACCAAAACTCCATGTGAAATGTAAGTGCTCATAAATGGTGCTACAACCATAATTTCTATGTATTATGAGACTATTGGATGACAGAGAGATAAAGAACATGTCGCTATACAGTATGAGGCAATTCATTCCTGAATAGCTTGAAATTGGATTGTAAATGTAATCAAGTGCATTGATGTTCCCAGCTATTTGGTAACGATGCAGTATGCTTTCCCACAGAATTTTTCATTAAGGAAAATATTAAAGTCTAGGTATTTTAGTATTATATCAAACAGAATCAGAATATTTTTTCCAGAACATTCAAATCCTTCATGCACCTTTTTTTTTCCTGAAGATTTTGGCTCCCTTTAATACCAAGGATGAGAACTCACTGCTCTCATAGAAATTCCTTTACATTTATAGCCCATGTGATCTTGGGCTCAACAAGTGCATTTCTCTCAAAGGTGAATTTGGCCTGCTGTGTTGGTGGGATATGCAGGTCTCTCAAGGCAGCACATTTTGCTTTACTTATGCTTGTGAGCAGAAGTTAACACAGTGTTGAGGCTTGTTTCTAAGGCTCCAGAACACCAGCAGGAATGGTTGGTTCTAATGCTGTCAAGTTGGATTTCTTAGTGCCATTTTTAGACTAAAATGATTTTTATTTTTGTCCTTTCAAAAGAGTTTTGTGAAAAATAGTCATTTTATATCACTCTGTGTGCTCGTTATGGTTGGATTAGAAATGTTAGTAAAACAATCATCTCTCCAATTCTCTAGTGCACTGTAGTCATAACTGAGGCTCAGGCTTTCAAAAATGAGCATTTTTATAACTTTTTATAACCCACCACTTAATCTCTCTTCATCTCTAACCTCTGAATAGTTTCTATCTTCTGCTTCCCCTAGGGAGCATCACCACTAGGATGTTCCCACTTTCTTTTATATGAGCTGGAAAAGAAGAAAGGTGTCTCCTAATCAGATAGCTTCTCCTGGCAGCAGGGCATAGAGCCAACACATCGACATTTGCAATACCATTACTGGGAGGGTGAGTCTGCCCAGTGACACAAGTATCCTAAACAGGAGGCACCAAAGAAGACACATTTTAGAAATATGTGCTTTAGCAGGCTAGTGACTGTAGCTATAGAATGCTCAAAACTAAGGTTTTTGATCATATCCAATTGTCCATTACTGTCAGGAGTACCACACACTTCTCTATCCTGGAAGGTAGTCACCAGGTTCTCAGACTACAGGTGTCCCAGTAGATCCTCACAAGAAACAGAAATGTATTTTTTTAAATTTATAAGTAGATGTACAAATCTTCCATTAAATCAGTCAAAGTACTTCTAAGAAAATAAAACTTAGCTTTTTACTCCCGGTGACTTACTGGTCAAAAAACCTTACTACTATGACACGTGTTTTTTAAAATGTTAGCACTCACTCATTAAAACTAGTGTAATTGCAGCTTGTGGTAGTGCCAATAATAATCATAGAATCTATTATAGGAAGTACTCATAATAGCTGCTGAAAAAAACACTGTGGAATTATTGGGAGCAATGCATAATGTGTTTTCAATAGTCCTTTTTTCTCATTCCATTACACAATAGAAATTAAGAATGCATTGCAGTATAGTTCTCTAAAATATTAATGGCTGTAATAACTCTAAGAGAGAATCTCCCTCAGCCCACATATGGTAAAGTTCACCCACCCACTACTGACTTTGCGTCACCAACCCCCTGGCACCATCCCACTTGTGCCGACCTACTTAACGCAGGAGAGCAAGCCAAAGGTGTCCCTTAACCATCCTGAGAGAAACGAAAGGGCAGTTTATGCAATGGACAGAGTATCCTGAAGGCAAGTTCTCGAGTGGTTTTATGGTCCCTTTTGCAGGCTTGCAGACTGTACAATTTTTTCCCTGCAAACTCTATTTTCCTTCTTTCCCCTCCAGTTCAGAGGGAGGACTCCGATCAGCAGGATTTCTGTACATACCAGGGGGAGGAATATTTGGTTTCAGATTTCTGAGGGCTTTTATAATTGATGTCAGTGATATTCATTTAATTGAATAAGGTCTGGGAAGCTTCAGAGAGGGATCCTTGAAAGTGAGTTTCTCTCTACAGATTCCATCCCAGGAGTCTGGGAAAGAGACCACTGAAAAAAAAAGTTAATTAATAACATTAAGTGTTTATCCAGCTAGTGCCAGAAGGCAAGGGACTGCTCTGTCAGCTAGACTAGAAAGGATTGATCTACATAAGAGGAACCAGAATTGCCTTCTTAAGCAGAAAAAAACCCCTACATTTTAAATTAAAAAGAAAATACATTTTTTTTTTATCTCAAAACCTATGAATAAATGTAAAAGCACTCCCAGCCCTTCTATATTTCTATGAATTCAATTAAAAACCCAACAAACAAACAAATCACAAAGATTTAGCTAATATAGCTTTAAATAGAAAGATATTTTATTCTGACAAATGGGAGGTGACCTGGTAACAAGGAAACTAACTCTGAAGTAGTAAAGGAGTAAATTAACCCTTCAGTCATGCTGCAAAGCTGTTTGTGGAACTCACAGAGTACAAAACTAATGTTACATCCTGGAGAAAAGTGTAAGTCTTTATATGCAAGACTCTTTCTTCCTGGTTTAGAATGAAGTTCAGCTTTAAGGTCTATGTCATAAACATTTTCAGAGTTTGTTTCTAGTAAGGTAAGAAATAACAAAAGGTTTTCCCTAGCCATAACTATAAAAAACAAACCTAATGTTTAATTACTGTTGATTGCCAGATCACCAGGTGATTGCAGAAACTGGTGGATGATAGGGTCCTCCAGGACACAATGGATATGCTTTAGAAAGCAAACAAAAAAAAGCCCAACGAAAGGTTTGTGCAGTAATAGCCAAATGGACACTTGAAGTTACTGTGGCAGGTGGTACAGCCTGTGATAGTTCTAGAAAATCCTCAAGAGTTTCCATGAGCAGAAACTTTATCTCAGAGCTTTAGACAGATTTTATATCTCCTGTGATCAGACGGTAAGGTCTGTGGAGAGTAAGGACTTTGATCTGTCTTCATGGTCACGAGTCTTGAGAAGAATTCTGATTTGCTCCTACAGAGATGTTGCTGAGAGGAAAATGGCCTACCAGCTTTTGTTCTGAGTGAATTTGTTTTGAGGACAGATCACTTCATATCCAGATATATAGTCCAGACTGGTGGCAATGGCATTTACAACAGTGTGCAGATCTGCCAGGATGAGACAGATTCACCTATCCAATCACAGATGGTAGAAAATATGACTCACAGATGCTGCTGTGTGAAAGCTTGGCTTCAGCAAGGAGTCAGGAACACTTGCAAAAACGGATTTTATTAGCTACCATGTATTTCTCTAGGCTGATTTACTGTATGCGAGAAGGAAAATGAAAAGGGAAAAAATGAGAACCTTCCTCTTAAAGAAGAATTACATTTTAGATTGTAAGGAGCTTCAGTTGCTCGTGACTTTCATCAGACAGAGAATTTGTTGGATTCACAAGATCTGAGTCAAGACTCCTTCAGTGCATCTGGTGTTTCCCAAGGAGTGAATGTACTGAACTTAAGGAGTTTTAGTGGGTGGGAGTGATGGCTGGGGAGAGGAAAAGCTGGGCTTCCTGCAGGTGGCAGGGGGAGAGCAAAAAGCCTTTTAGACGTGCTGTTAGTGATATACCAGTGGCATTTCTCAGGGCAAGTCTCTTTTAGGACAAGCTGCTAATGACTGGCAGAAGTGAAAAATAATTGACCCTCAGTGTTTTGTTCTAAAAGCTAGCATTCTGGTGGGGAGTTTTGCTTCAGAGCTGTATTTCAGCAGTGGTTTTGCTGAGGACAGACTAGTGCCATGATGGGTGTGGGAGGCAGTCCCAGGTGCCCTGCATTCAGCCTTCTCACCCCACAGCAGCACCAGTACCACCGTGTTTTACAGAGTTCATCACAGTAGTGCAGATCACCTAGGTTGTCTTATGGGCTCTCTTTTGCTGGCCTTCCTCCTGGCTGTCTGGCAGAAGTAAGGGATGAATAATTCCCACTGCCAGTGACAGCTGCTGTTATACAACTCCCCTTCCATCCAGAAAAGGGCAGAGTAATGCAGGAAAAATTACTCCAAGAGGTATCCAAGGAAGAGCTCTACTGTTTGCTGTACTCTATTTTTTTCTAATAACTACCTGTCCAAAAAAAGGTTACCAAATTTACAAGTGAACTAAAATACTGATCTGCAGTAGTGCAGGTCAGCTACGAATGAAAGAGGTACAAGAGCAAGGAGAAGTGATGTGATCACATTAGCAATGTGATCATGAGCAGGAAGTTATTTATTTTGATCCTGTGAGTGGATTATCAGTATTACTGCTTTTAATAATATCCTTTCACTCTTTTGCTTCTGGCATTGCTGTACCAGTGTGATTAATATTGCCAGGGGTTGGTAAATCTGCATCCAATGCAGCCTTGCTTTCAGTATGAATATAGTCCATACAAATATGGAAGACATTGGGCTGCTTACCCATCCTAGGTAAAATGTGCACAATTTTCATTAGTAAGATAAGGTATTTTGGGGTTTTTTTTCAAGGAACCTTTTGGCTTAGGAGAGCAGAGGGAGACATTTCTGGCAAGATGCTTTCACATACCTTTAAGTTTGTCAAATGCATACTTTTAGCTCAAATTAATCGTCTTCACCTCCGCTTGAGGGGCGAGGAGTGAGGAAGGGAGGGTCATGTTCCAGAACAATACTTTTTCTGACCCTAAGTTGTACCCAAGATAGGTGGGATGAATTGTCTTTTAAAGGCTTCTGTCCCTGCCTATTGGCTACTGAGAAAGGCTAAATGTAATAGTTCAACAGTCAACTTCAGTAAAATAAACCCAATCAGTTAGAAAGAAAGACCAACTATGCCAATATAATAACCAAATATGCCAAATAAATTCCCTAGCCATTTAAGAGGGAAGAGAAGAAATTCAAGTTGAGATGTCTACATTTCATCTAAATCCAAATTCTCTTTGGACTTGACTCCCCCTTGTTTTCTCTTCCATGTCTCCACTCATATTAGGAGCAGTACTAGGTATGTTTCACCCAAGGCCTGTTTGCAGGCATTAGAAAAGAGATTAAAAAACCCATGGGCTGTTTTAAAAAAGGCTAACCTGTTCCTTTTCAGCTTTGATTGCCACTTGATAAACAGCTGAAAGGTCAGACTCAGTTCTGTTTTCCCAAAGAATACAAGGGACCAAGCTGTGTCTGAGAATCTTTGCTTAATATCTGCTTTTGTTCTCCCTGATGAGATGGATGTACTGCTCCGTTACTGCCACAAACATATGGAAAGCATCATTTTCCAGTCCTTTATGGCAAGGGTAGCTACATGGGTTTACATAACTGGTCTCAGGAAATGAAAATAAAATATCGAGTCCTTTAGCTCATTCTGATTTTTAGCCTTTATTTTACTCTTAGTTTATTCCAAATTATCTATAAAATAAACCATCAGATTAACAAAACGTAGTGCACAATGTTGACGAAACATCTTTTAAAATAAAAAATGTATCACACCAAGCCATATGAAAACCAGACTTTCTAAAGTTCTTCTTACATTATTTCAAATTTTCTTCACTTTTATCATTTACTTCAGCTTGATAAGAATTTAATGCAAATACAATTTATTCTATGCAGAAATACTAACCTTGCCTGTATTAAGATTAGCTGACACTTCTGGCTTTTTTAATGCATTTTCAAAATCCTGATAATTTCATCAAATTGAACTGAAATAATTATAACTTTATTAAGCTTCTCAGGCTTAATATTTTTGAATATTTCATTTGGATTAAGTCAGCTCTTTCCAAGAGTGAAAACTTGGAAAAAAATAGGTGGGTTTGTCCATGTTAAAGCAATTTGGCAATAACTTTTGACTATTGGATGAGTATTCTTAATAATAGAGGTACATATTAATTAAGAAACCGTGATCATAGACTCAAGAGCACTGAAATAAAATTAATTTAAGCCTGATATTTCAACATGCTTACAACTTTGCAACTGAAATAAGGTAATTGAAGTGTATTTTTTCTGTGTTGCTATGTGTACAATAGTAGAAATAACACAGGGATTGCATGCAGTTATAAAAGACTCTAATACATGGTTTGGCTTGTTATTTTTATCAGCAACCCGTTTTTCTTTTTTGAACCTAAACCCCAAGCAAAATTAAAAGCATGTTTTACACTGTGCATTAAGCCTCTGACCTTTGTAATACAGAAAAAATGCATCATTCCTTTCTGCTCCCTGGGTAACAGAGGGAAATATTAAACACATAGAGACTCAAAACCTCCAAAATAAACTTTTGATACCATCTATGTTTTCCACATCCAAGAAGGTTATGAAGAAGTGAGCACTAAATCTCAGTGAAAACTACTTCAATTCCAGCTACTCTGAGATGTTGAGGAACATTTTCCCAAATTTGCCTGCATAAACACTGTAGTGGCTCCATAGAATATATTTTTCTCATTTTCCAGGAATTAATATTAAACCTGGATTTCAATATTAATGTTTAAGAGTCCTCCCAAAGTATTTTTAGAAGTTGGAAAGCACTTCAAATAACCATGAAATGAACTAAAATAATTTGTCTTGCTTTCATCTTTCTATATTTATTTTCTTTGTTCATTGTTAAAAAACCTTTATTATTAGCAACCTGTGTTTTTCTCCCTATATAGGAATAAAGCTGTACAGGGTCTATCTATGGCTCATGGGAATCTCCCTGCTTCTTTTTTCTTTTTTTTTTTTTTGTCTCTCCAGATCATTAAAGACCAGAAGCTACTGGGGATAGTTGGAGGGATGCTACTGATTGATCTTTGCATCCTGATTTGCTGGCAGGTTGTGGATCCTTTGAGGAGGACAGTGGAAAAGTATAACATGGAGGTATGTCCTCAAGCCCAAGTAATACGTATAGTAGCATATCAGTATCTATAGCTTTCCATAAGATCAAGCTAAAGATGCACTAAGTAAAATGAAAGCAAGTCAAGCTGTGCATTTCGGGGGAGGAAGGGTTCAGGTTTTTAAAACCAAATAGAAAAGAAACAACTGCAACAGAAAGAAATTGTGTATGTAGTTGCATGTGCCACATTTCTGTCACTTGTGAGAGATTTTATTTGCAAGGGTTGTAAACACAGCAGCGTCCTCTGCTAAGACTCTCTATTAGAGTCTGTTGCAATAAATAATAGATTATCAGAACCCATTAGTGGATTTCAGTAAGAGCTCATTCAAGATAAGTGCAGGAGAGGTCACTGCTTAGACTGCATTCTTTGTGGAGATGGTCAGGAATTATGTTACCTACCGCTATATTTATTTTCAGTAATTTTATGGGCATGCACCCATACTGATTGTTCCTCTTTTAATAAAGGTCACACAAGCAGTTTTGATGGGCAGGAGGTAATAGCTTAATGCCAGCTGTAGACACTTTCCAGCACTCTGGCTGGTTTCTAGAAGTGGAGCTGAAATAGAGCTTTCTGGATAAACTGACAGCAAGAAACATGGCAGCAAAAATTCAAACCTAGGAAAAAAACATCTCTCTGTATGTAGACTTGCAGTGTTTGAGAGTTTATTGCCTCCAGCATGGAAACTGGTGATATCTGAAAACTACATTGTATGAAGACACTCTAGAAGTGTTAGTTTCCTCTCCAATACTTGGCAATTGGTAAGAAAAAGAACAGTAGTTTTCTCTTCTGATGTTAAAATTTGCAAGAAAATATATACTATTTTACTTCAGTGCTTTTACTTTCTTCTTACTTTGCAGTGTAGCTCTGGATTTTTATTAGGAGAAGATTTTACTTTTTATTTGAGTATAATTTGTAGAAGATACCCTAGAACAATGCCTCTTAAACTGCAAGGGATGCCTTAGAAGAAATAATTTTAGAGTCTGAAAAGATTTCTCTCAGTCATTCCCCAGAGTTTGAAAGACTTCCCAGCTAATACAGTTGTCAATGAAAAATTGAAAATGCAAGTGAAATTTGTCTTCTGGAGACACTTCTGGTCTGTGTGTGTATAGCTTGAAGACATAGCAGCTTGTTGAGAGCCTTGTTTACTTCATTTTACTCCAACTGCATTGTAACTGATCTTTCAGTTGTCACTATTGTTAACAGTTTCTCTGCTCATCTAAACCCAAGTGTATTATGACAAATAGTTACAATATTCAATTAAAATAATCTCAGATAGAAGGAATTTTACTTTTTACTTTAGTTATAACTAAAGATCCTGATGTCCACTAGATTCTCTTGAGTAAAATGTCCCTAGACAGAAGCAGTAACTGTGAAGTTAAACTGATGCCATGATGATTTTTTTGCCTTTTCTTTTATACCTTTTTACAACTTCTGTATTCTTAGTGCTTTTCCCTACATTCTTGGACTTGTTTGTCAAGCTGAGAGACTAAACATTTTAGAAGCTTCATGGTTAGGGATCAGTGTGCCCCAGACCCCAAGGTGCTCTCCAGAACACATTCTGTAAACTAAGACAGAACCATCCAGGGGAAGGTTCCTTGGGGAGGGGGGCTCATTCGAGCCTCTCATTGGGGAAATTTTGATAGATATGCTAATTAGTAAGACCTATAATGTTAGACCAGATCTTTTGGGGATGCGCACTGTGGTGTGCATTTTGGTGCCTTCGACCTGGCCACGGTGCACCTAAGGGTCCTTAAAACAAATACCAAGATAAAATCCCTTTTTCCCTTCCAACTGTGTTTGACTCTTGATTTTAAGACCAGGAAAAGGCATCAAAACCATAAATACCATATATTTGAAAAATAATGTTTATTGTAGTTTTAAATTATTGCAATTTCCATCTAAACTTTTCAGTGTATATTCTTTGATCATCTAATGTATAACACTAAAAACTTAGTGTGTTTTTTCCACATTTGGGGCTTTCCAGACCATGGGGCTGCACACCACTTGCCTGAACTTTGCATAGGAAGTGAAATTCTCCTGGAATTACATAAGCCCATTCAAAGCGTCATTTCCTGAATGCACACATGAGGATGTTTAATATTTTGATCCCTCAGCGTAGAATTGACTTGAACTTACTGTTAGAGCTCTTAGCTATTACTGTAAGTTGCGCAGAGTATTTTTTAAGCTAATGGATTTGGGGTGGGAAGGAAATAGAAGTCTTGTACTAGCAAATATAGTCATTAAACTATTGTATGTGCATAAAATATGTTATTATAAAAGCAGTAAGATGAACTGCAATTTGCTTTCCTGAAGCACAGCTCTTCAGATCTCAAAAACTCCTGTGTAAAAGTAAATGACAATTGTCTTTGCTGCTATTATTATTATTGTTATTACTATTGTTGTTGCTATTATTATGTTATTTTTTAATTTTTAGGTTTTTAAAGTGTAATGGTGAATTCTTTAGTTGAGTTTGATTGACCACATATTATATTTTCTATATTTGAAAAATACTTGCCACATAGTAAACACGACTGGTGGCAAGTTTCTGTTTGATTTCAGGAATATTTTGTAGAGGATATTTCTTGTCCCACTTGATTCTGTGAAATAATTTTAAAGGGATTATTTCTGTCAATTAATGCTAATCCAAGTGATAAAGATTAAACTAAATGTAGGCTCCAAAGTCATGAATGCAATCAGTCATTCTAACTAATGAACCATATGAGTGTTGTTTATGAATACTCATCAGCTTCCTACGTGATAGTTCTGCATTTGGCTTCTATCAGGTGGCCCTCTGTTAGCTGTGTCTTCATAAACATGTCAATCAAAGGAACCAAGACAAGAAGCCTAAAGACTGGTTATGTCCTGTGCTCTTTGCTATTATTCACAAAATAGTTCATTTCAGAGAAAGAACAGCAGTAAATTATCAAAAACTTTTTAAAGAGTTCTTAAACCCAGAACTTAAAAATCCAGGCTCCATTTCTGGAGTTGTTTGCAAAGTCCATGCAATCCATGCATTATAAACCGAGGATAGGCAGTCTAAATCTAAAAATACTGAGGGAAGTGAAGGCATTTGTGGAGACTCTCTGTCCCTTAGGGAAGGCAGAAATTATATGGGATGTTGGGTCTGTCAGTTTTCAGACCTGTTTCTGGCACCCTGACCCCACAAGTCTTTAGGAAAAGCCCAGCTGTGGCTGCCGTAAGACACCATGTTAAAAGTTGTAATGACGGAACCATAAAGCATCCAGATCCTCAGTAGGGGAAGTAGTTTATGATATATAGACAATAAAATTGCTGGATAAAAGCAAACAGGTTAAAGACCAAGGCAGGGATGACTTTAAAAATTCCCTAACTATATGCTGGTCTGCAGAACTGTAAAGGTGTCCCTATGTACATTTCCTAAGTTTGACTTTCACATAATGCAAAAGCATTTGCTGACACAAAGGGCTTCTCAACTTCAAGCAGCAGTGTAAAAAAAAAAAAGGAAATAATCCATAATGTTACCTCTATTCATCTGTTTTCCTAGTTGCACTGGCTGTAACATTTCTCCTTTTGCTAATTTTTCAGACCAGTGGAGAGATCAATCACTTTTTTCCTCACTAAGTCATAACTCGTCATAATTCATCATAATTCACCTTTTTTGTCATAATCAAAAGTTCTGCAGTTATGCTCAGATCTGAGCTAGGTTCCTGCCAGACTAAGTTTCTCCCAGTCACATGAACTGGAGTGCATCCTTCCTGCACTGTCTCACTGGCTGGGCTCTTGGGCTCTACTGCCCATGAGGAATTACAGTGCTTCTGTGGATGCGGCTGGAGAAGAGCTTTGCAAGGCTCTACCATTTTTTTCTTTTTGAACAGCTTTCTTAAGAAGGCAATGTGTATGTGCTAGGGTGCTCTGTGTGGTTTTTTCCTGCTGCCTAACAAACTTTGCCTATTTCAAATAAGACAAATTTGAGCAGATACAGCTCTTAAGGACATAGCACTGTAAGACATTTTCTGGAAACAGCCAGCTGTATGGAGGAGAAGTTCTGGTAGTGTCTCCTCTAAGAGAAGGGTGACAGGGTGAGTTTATCCCTTTGTCTAAAGACAGATATTTTAAATGACCCACTGCAGGGGAGCTTCACTCTTAGCCAAAGAGAATCCAACCACAGGACAAAAACTACTTAAGAAACCAGCTTGCTCTAATTTCAGTTGCTCAGCTGCATTGGAATGGAACCACAGTCTGAAATAGCAGAATCCTTTAGAAAGTGGAGTCTGTGCAATAGCCATGTCATAATTCAATTATGTACTTAGTACAGCTGAAAGGGTCTGTTTGTACACATGCACTCACACTCACCTCTTGCTTGTAATTAGCTCAGTTGGTCAGAGCATGGTACTAAGAATGTCAAGGTCGTGTGTTCAGTTCCTGTATGGGCCATTCACAATGATCCTTGTGGGTCCCTTCCAACTCTGAATATTCTGTGATTCTGTGATTTTATGGTGGAGTAACTCTTTAGAGTTTAGCTTGAAAGGCTCTGACTGGCTTATCTTCTCCCAACACAAATATCTATGAAACAGATTGGATCTCTGTGGCCTTGGAAGGTAGAGAGTGATAATGTTTAATAAATAATAACTTGTCAGGGAAATGGACTACGTTTTATAATTCCCCAGGTAAAAAGATCTTGCATTAGTGTTAGATACAATAAAAGTAGTAACTTGCATACTGGATGCCACTATTTCTTGTAAAATTTTAAAACATGTTTATCCAGGGAAGCAGCCTTCGCATTCCTTGATGTCTTAGTACTCATCAAGTAGTTATTTCTGTGATGTTTCCTCTTATGCATTCTTATGATAGCATTATTAAAATTTAAAAATAAACTTCATTCTGGTATATGGAATACCAGTATTTAAGGTTTCACCCTAATTTGTCCTGGGATGGTAATAAATGTGAAATAGAGGAAAAAATCTGAACAAGGTGCCATTTTAGAACACACTGAAGAGAAAAAGAGATCAATGTGATATGTCCTATTTGGGCTTCTAGCATTGATATGGATGTAAAATGCAGAAAACAATATGAGGAAATCTTATATGAGGATGTTGAAATAACAAAAATACCAATATGCAGGAAAGATTAGTAGGCCATGCCAGTGTTAAAGCAGTGCACTATGTTAAAGAAAAGTCAGTTCATATTACCAAATTAGTTATTTCAGTGAGTGAGACAGAATTCCTACATATTACAAGTGTATAACTATGCTGCCAGACACATATTACTACACAACAAGCCAGAAGGTCAGCTTTGACTGATCTGTTGAGGGAGTCATAAACATTGCAAAACCAAAAAAATGGCTATGTAAACTGGACAAATGTGCTGCTCAGA
Source organism: Coloeus monedula (assembly GCF_965178545.1). Classification (NCBI taxonomy): domain Eukaryota; kingdom Metazoa; phylum Chordata; class Aves; order Passeriformes; family Corvidae; genus Coloeus; species Coloeus monedula. Next base: position 96,253,278 of record NC_138781.1, read on the forward strand.
CTAACTCATTTCTAATTCAACAGATTAGAGAACCCACAGACAGAGAACTAACCCTTGATTTCGTTCTGAGTAGTACACAGTGTCTGTTGTCTTGTAATATTGCTTTGTCTCTACATTTTTTAAATGAAAGTTATGTGAAAATTTGGATTCAACTGCACAGATGTAGATTTTTTTCTTTAATATCCACTTTCATCAATAACACTGCTGTTGTAGGGACTGGTAAATACTTTGGACCAAAATTATACACAGAGGAGTGTGGGGTGGGCTGGGGTAGGGACGGGTATTTGTATTCACATGGTAATATGTGAGTAACGTAGATATGGAATTGGTGAAGATGTCTGGTTCAAATTCATGCGCTCAAGTAGATTTATGTAAATTCTTTGACATTTTGAAAAAGTCAGATCATGTTCTTTTCTCTTTCTGCATATGTATAAATGCATAAACAGATGTGTTTATGGGGTTTTATTTACATTGTGCTGTTCAGTCAGCTAACAGCTGGATTAGAGAGAACTTTGTCAAATGTGCAATATGAAATGAAGAATTTAATTGGCTGAAGTAGTTTCTGGGGGTGTTCAGCCTAATGCAGGTCAGAGCTTGTTAGTCAATTTGTTCTCTAAATATCATTACGCCCATCTGTTTCCCCTACTATTTTTTAAATAAATTTAATTTCTTTCCTTCCAATTTGAAATATTACAGACTGTGGGAGCCAAATGTCTCCTGAAATCTGTAGCCTGCTTTCAAACCCTGCCATTGTAGCTCTCAGCAGGCGGCCCGCCAGGAGTAGCTGAAACAGAACTCTTACTTGCATCTGCTGGGACACTCCAGTGGCTGGCAGATGCTGCAGAGAGAAGGAAAATGAATGGCTATTAAAGTCATCTGTAAACCTTCCACTGGCCCAGAGGATCTAGCACAGGTCCAAAGAAAGAGCAAATACTAAAGTGTAAAAGCTGGTTTACTTCTCTCTTTCATTTGACATCAGTTTCCAAGGAAACAGAACAAAACGTGAGAAGTGGGAGCCAGCAGCTGAGATTGACTCAGCTGGTGGCTAGTCCTGCTTCTGTTCCCATGGAAACACGTATCAAATTGGCAAAAATAAGGAAATAGGGCAGGGTCAATTCCAAAATGGCAGGATGAATGGCTGCTGCTTAACAACAACTACTTAACAAGATCAGGTTTGCTGGTACTTATTCCTCTTCAAGAAACTATCCCAGTTTTCGTTCTGCCTCCCAAAAAACCAGTATTTCCCCACCTCAGGAGTGTAGGAACCACTGTCATTGACGAGACTTGTAACTCCTCTTGTCCGGCACCTTGTTTAAAACAATGACTGGCCCAAATACTTTCAGAGGTGGATGCCAAAAATGTGTAGTGCACATCTGAAAGTTCATCTGTCATGCTTGAAAACTTCAGTCGTGATTCATAATGAGTAGTAACTTGAAACAAGCAGTTGTGTATAGCTCATAGCTCTTATACTCTCACTAATTGAAAACTTTTGTTATTCCCATAAATGTCAGGGGGTTTTGACTCTTGCATACTTTGCACAGTTCAGTGTAATTGCTAACTAGATACTGCATGAAGAACTTCCTTCTTCAGTTTTGGAAATGTTGCTTTTCAGTCTCATTGAACATATACTATGTTTCTTTTAGGGAAGAAAAAGAGAATTGAATCTTCCACATCTCCTTTGGCAGCACCAACCATTACTATGCATCTGTGTTTACAACCTTATTTTCCTCTTTTCTCTTTGGTAGACAGTCCCAATCTTATTAAGCTCTTTTTCATATGACATAGAAAGTCTAAAGCATCCTTTTTTAGTTAGGATGACTAATATTGCATATTTTAGAAGATCTGTGTAATGTGTTTTATCTATTATTCATCCTCTTCCATATATTTAGTGTATTATTTTTCACTGTTGCACACTATTGAACAAAATTTTGGACTTCACTGTCAAAGCGATTCCCAGATCATTTCCATGAACTAATTACGACTCTGAGAAAATGTATAAGCAGTTCCACTGTTTTTACAGTGGAATTACAGTTACTGAAATCAAATTCCACTCGTCATCATATGGCCCACTCAGTTACTCTCCTCACACAGTTTTAGACTCAATTAACCTCAATATTTTTGTCTGGATATTTTCATGCTCGTGTTGTTGGGCAACACTGATTTTAGTATGGAATTATGGTTCTTAGAGTGAAAGTATTATTCTGGAATATGGAAGCATGATAGTGGAGGGGGTTTATGATATAATTATTGTTACTTATGCTACTGTTATGTAGTCACACTTCTGGCATGTCACTGCTGCTTTGCTCTAGCTCCTCCAGTTCTGAGGGCTCTGACGCCAGATGTACCCAAACAGGACTCATCCTTTCAACTGCATTTGGAAATCCAAACTATTATTCCCCCTTTGAGATTTTAAGGCATAATCCCTAGTCCTCAGTGAACTAGTCTACTGGAGGAAAGCAAATCAGATGTCAGATATCTAACCCCAACAAGTCAGTTCGTACACATGCACCGAAGCAGACATTTACTACTTAGGATAGCAACACTGCTGAGATTGCTGCGTGACACAACCAGTGAATGATTAACCACCATTAAAAGCAGCAGACATATCATCTATCAGGGACACCTGGCTGCTTCCCACAGAAGACACTGTGACAATTTTGTTCATTCACTGAGGAGGCTCATTACATGATAGACCCAGTGGCACTTCCTCACTTTAAACTTTGAACACGTAGGATACAATCATTCAGATTTATTTCTCTGAAACCTAAAGCTAGAGCCTAACTTAACACTGATTTTATGCTCCTTTATAAGAGTACAGTGTTGGCATAGGATACTTTTTGGCAGTTAGGAACTGCCTACCAAATAGAAACATACCTGGCTTTAGGTTATTTCAGCATTTGTTAAGCAGTACCGCGTTAGCAAGGTCATAGAAGATCTTTTCCTCACATGCTTACCTTCTTTCAGAAATAGGTCTCCGTGAGATCTCATTTTTACTTGAACTGCATATTGAGTGTCAAGATTTACAGGCTTTATAATCCAGACAGGAATATTTTTTGCTCTTTTTTCCAGTGATTTGAGTTGTTCTTTATATCAGAATCAAAAAAAAAAGACAAGAAAACTCTTCTCTCCACCAAACACCAAAACCTGATGAGGATAAACTTCCAGAAAACAGAGTCTAGGAACTGATTAATCTTTCTTGCTGCATTTTATCCTGGATAATCAATGTTCAACCATTTCTAGTATTGTAGCATCTCTCTTGTTTTCTAGAACAAACCATCATTGTATAAAGAAAGATAGACTTTAATGCTTATGTCCAAAAACAGATTCTGGTATGGATAAAAAGAACCATAATGAATTACTCCAAGAATATGCTAAGGCTGCACTAGAGACCAATAAAATCCTTCCACCAGACATCTCTAAAAATAGATCATTCTGCATTAAAATAGCTATTTAGAATAGCAGATTTTCTAATGTAATTAATACTTCTTTGGGGAAGAATATTCCCTTGTTCCTTCAAATGTTTAAGTAGGCTGATACTGAAAAGATACAATATGGATATCCTGGTGCTTCTTTAAAAACATTCTTTCAATCATAAGTAACCTTATGGAGAAGGCAAGCCTTAGCTTATATTATAGGTAGTTAAAGATAGTATTGTTTGCCTAGAATGTCCTAAGTTCTGGCCAAGAAACTGTACTGGAACGGATTAATGGCAGTGATTAGTCCTGTTGTCAATTTGGAAAAGCAAGCCATTGAGTCACTTGCCACAAGATCTTTATGCAGAGCTTGACCATGAAGTTATGCTGTCTCACTCAAGAGGTGCACCTTGGCTTTGCACTAAAACCACTTCAGTGCTGCTCAAACTTAATAGGAACTGATGTACTTCTCCTTCGAGGTGAAGTGCCAGGTGGAGCACTGCTATTTGTAAGCACACCCAGGGAGATAGGGAGAGCTGGCTGGACTGCAAGGGCATACACACAGGCAATAAGCAGATGGCAGTGATGCAAACTTAACCCAGACTTCATGCTGATGGGCAGAGGGCCTGAAGAAGAGCTTACTTGAACAAAGCCATCCTCTTCATGGCTATGCAGTATGGGTCATTTCACTTCTATATTTAGTTCTCCTGGATTCCTCATCATTACTGCACTCTCTTACAAAGCAGCATCTGTAAGCAATGGACTGTATTTGTGCTCAAACCTTGAAGACTCTGTCCTTCCCTAGCAAAGCAATGCAGTCATATTTTGAGAACTATTTTGAAAAAAGTGCTAGTAAAAACAGAGGACATTTTCTGCAAGTGCCTTGGGCCATTCTCTGCTGGAGTTTCCCATACGGTAGTAAATCAAAGCCTTTATATGACTATATTTTAGGTACGTAAAATTGTTTTGCTTTAGTGGGTAAAATTGTTTCTTCTCTGATAAGCATACTCTAAAATTTAAATGTATATTTCATATGAAAGTGAGAAAAAAATTTTTCTGGCTCTGCCAAGCACCAGAATGAACTTTTCTACAAAAATTGCTGTTTTCATGCATCTCAGCCATGCAAAAGCAAAGACTGTTTCTCAATTAGCTTTCTCCTGCATTAATATCCAGCAGAATGTGTTTATGCCTATGCATTTTTATTTTAAAATACCCTCCTGCATAGAGTTCTCTCCCTGGATAAAAGAGAAGAAACACATAATAGCTGTTAACCCCACTATTAATGGGGCCAATATTCATTAGCAATACTTCAGTTGCATAGGTATTTTTTAAAGCTATAAAACAGAGGGCATCTTGCTTTTTGAAGAGCTGAATCACAGTGAAGTCTACTTTCCAAACTGTTTTTGTTCTTAGACCTTCAGCAGCTCTATTTGGGAAGTGCATTCCTTCCTTCAATGATTCTGAACCCTCCTATAATGCTTTCTCCTGCCTGTGTCCATGAACTCTCACACTTAACAAATCTTACCTCACGCTCTCTTTCACTACCATAATGTGCAGGTCATTCATAAAACTGGCTGTGTGAAAGGACAACAAACTTATGGCTTCGGCCAGCTCAACTTTAGATCACTACCCACACTTGAGCAACTGTTAAAGACTGGTGATGACCTGACTGTGGGTAACCGCCGGTCAGGAAGAAGAAAACGTGAAGAATGGATGCAGACTGGACAATTTCCCAAAAGAAATTGTTTTTGTTAAGGATGCTGAGACTGCTCAAATCCAATCATTCATTTTTTTCTTTAAAGAAAGAGTTATGAATCAACCATGAGCTACACAGATGGATATGGACATACTTCTGGACAGTCAGTGTAAGGCTTCCCACTAAGACCTGATTTAATGGTTTGTAGTTAAGACTCAAAAATAAATGCTTACTAATTAGTTATGTGTAAGTGGAACAAGTTCCTAGGGCACAAGGGTGCCTCATAGAGACCCAGTCCCCACAGCTGTAGCTGCCTGGCAGCCCTCTGTTTGGTTTTTTTTGTTGTTTTTTTTTGTTTGTTTTTTTTTTTTTTGTGGTGGTAGTCAACCATCTTTTCAACAGAAAATTCTGGGTTTTCGTTCTATTGTCATCATTACTTCTCACCTTAACAGCAATGTCATGGATCCATTTTTTTATTTTCAGTTACATTTGAAAAAACTTAGTATTGCCTTTTAGCTACTTGTTCTTGAAAACTTGTATTAGCCATCCTAATATTTCTCATGTAATTTCTGCTCTAATATATAACTTCCTTATTATGGCTATGTTATAAAGGACTCCTGATTATCTCAAATAACATTCTGGATTTAAGTGATTGGTGTACTTATTTCTTGAGAATTCCCATTTTATTCAACACTTTGCATCGATTCTGTGGTATTTGTATCGCTTTCTCACGAAGCATCTGTGACCCAAGTAAGAATTTTAGAGATCCAAGAATCTTTCTAAGCAGTTGATAATTCCTTTACCACTTTATATCAGGTTAGAGTTTACAAATCTAGAATCCTCATTTTATGGAAAATATCTTGCTTATATTTTAAAATTATTATGTCTGCTTTTTTCATTAACAAATGAAATATTGTGTAATTCTTACCAGTGTGGAAGAGTCTCTTCTAATCTATTCAGAATTAGATACTCCAAAAGGCACATATTTGTGAAAAAAATGCTTCTCTAAATATCTAATTTCAGTATGTTGCATACAGATGTTCATATATATGTATGAATGTTGTTAATATGTACATATATATAATATCTTGACTGTTGATATTTCAGTTCTGGTATTTGGTCAGGGATAATTCAGGTGACCAAATATCTGGTTAAAGAATTTTTTTTTTTAAATAACTTTTTCTGAACCTTGGTGCACATGTGCTTTTCCAAGGGAGTCTCTCTCGTTTTATGACAGTCTTGAATATGTGAGCTCTTAGCTTATGTGAATTTTCAAGAATCTCCTATGGAATGGTAGAGGACCTAAACATAATTGAAACAACCCATGGCTTGGATTCTGGTAGGCAAAACCTGGGTATTCTCTCTGTTATTTACTTCTGTGTGCTGGTTACTTCTCTGCAGAAAAGGAATTTTTCATCTAAATGCTCTCACATTTTGTGGGGCTGTTGTAAATAAAAGTGGAACAGTACATGTACATCCTAAATTTGTAGAGATAATGATAGAAAGTTCCATTCACAATGGAATTTTCTGTTTGCAATAATACCATTGAGCCAGCACGTAACTTGTGCAGCAGATGAAAGCAAAATGAGTATTTCTTGCTTCCAAAATGGAGGTGTTCTTCATCTTTACTGTATAGGTTGAAGGCACACATCTTTAATGCTTTCATTGGGATCTAATCTTGCAATAATGCTGTGACCAGTTTAAACCAAAGGTTTTTTTAGTTTTTTTCATATCCTTCATTTGCATACATTAAATAGAAGAAAGAACAGCCAGTTAAAGCACTCTGGAGACACATTCAGGATGGAAATGTATGTGTGATGGCAAACCATCAAACAAAATTATAAGAAATGGTGTTACAAAGGAATTGGGCTGGAATAAGATGGAAGAGATCACTGTGGAGGCAAGAGTGTGATAATTTGGATCTTTTTTCCCCTCTTTGCCAGTGTTTGGAGTTTTTTTAATGAATTAATAAAATTTTAATTAATATGAAATGAGATCCATATCAGAAATGATCAAAGTAATTTTTTAAGCAGGTAAAATGATGAACTTTGACAAGCTGTTTCCACAAGTCACTATGACACTGATCTCATAAATTGAAATGCCAAGCAAGATTTCTGGTTTAAGGGAAAATGACACAATAGGTGAAACTGCATGTAAATAAATGCCAGGTAATGATTAGATCATGATACAGTAGCACTTAAGTATAATAAAATATCATCTTAATGCACAATAGGAGTCAAAAGGCAAACCAAGTGTAAGGAATTACAAGAAAATAAGTAGGGCACAAAATATAAAGCAATATTATGCCAGTGTTTGAATCCAGAGTGGAATTACACCTATACCTATACTGTGTACAGCCCCAGCACAGTTCCTTACCTCCAGGAGATGGAAAACATGCAGAGCTATGTAGAGCCTTGAGAAGTATGGAATAGCCCCCATCCAAGAATTAGGCTGGGATCACTTCTGCCTAGAAAAGAGATGGATGAGGACGGGGAAGAATAAAATCTTCAGTGGCTTAGAAAATGTGATCAGAAGTGACCACACATAGTCTATTCCTATACAAGAGCTAAGGAACATGAAGCGGAACTGGCAGGTTGAAGGAACAGACAACACATACTACAGATAGAGAACTTTTCTGCAAAATGTTATCCATCCTAAAATCTTACATGGGATTAATACAGGAACTGGGCACACTGATGAAAGAAAAAGCTATCAGGTGTTAAATAAGCAGACATGGCATCACTCTAAAGAAATCATTGTGTGACAGACAACAGAGTATTCTAGAGAGCTATTTCTATAATCTTGGCCTTTTTCAGATTCTTCCCCAGGGGAGGCATGGTTTGGTAGGACTTGAGACATGTGTTGGGATAGATAGATTTTTGTGAGTACATCTGTTATATGCATCAACTATGGAGAGAGGGGCTACCCCTGTATTTTTAAATTCTCTTTGCATTTAATTTTATTTCTATTCTTTATAATGTTTTCATAGAATAAAGAGAGCTATTCTGAGAAATTGCAGATAATATTTCTGAACAATGATGGAAGAATGTTTAGAACATAATTCTTGACACCAGGCGTCCTGCATTCTTTTCCAAGTATGTCACAATATCATATTTTAGAGCACTTGATAATTGTGCTATGATGGGAAAACATATTCTTCTAATATGTCTTAAAGAGGAAGAGGTCTCTAGAGTTTACCTAACTTGTATTTAATTCATACAAACTGACTCCTGAAAAAGCAACTGAAGTTAAGAAATGAAATACAGAATTATAGAATCTTTGAGACTGGAGGGGATCTCTGCATATTCTCTAGTCCAATGCCCCTGCTCAAAACAGAGTCACTTATGGTACATTTTTCAAGACCATGTCCAATCATATTTTGAATATATTCAAGTGTGGACTCTGTACAACCTCTCTGGGCAAAATGCTACAGTATTCAACCACCCTCATCATCAAAAATCTTTTTTTTTCTCAGGTTTAAATGGTACTTCCTGCATTTCAATTTGTGCCTTTTGTTTTTTCCCTGAATACCACTGACAAAAGTCTCGTTTCACCTTCTTTACTCCCTTCCATTCTACTTTTATGCACATGGGTAAAATGCTCGGTTTCTCCTGAGCCTTCTTGTCTAAGGCAAAACCCCAGCTCTCAGCCTCTTCTCACGTCAGATGCTCCAATATCTTGAGCATTTTAACACTCTGTTCCTGAACTCAATCCAGTATGTCCATCTTGCTCTCACACTAGAGATCCCAGGCTTGGACACAGTACTCCAAATATGAACTCACCAGGGCTAAGCAGAAAAGAATTATGTCCTTCGACCTGCTGGTGATACTCTTCCTAATGCAGGGGCACACTGCTAGCTCACACACCACCTGACCTCTGCCAGGATCCCCAGGACATTCTCTGCAAAGCTGCTTTCCAGTCAAACACCACCCAGCCTATATGTGGTTCTTCATTGCCAGGTACAGAACTTGATATTTCCATTTCCTCTGCTCAGGAGATTCCTGCCAGCCCAGATCACCAACCTGTTATCATCCCACTTAATAGCAGCACAACCTTCTGGTTTATAAGTACCTCCTACTTCTGTATCATCTACAAACTTACTAAGGAAGCACTCCGTCCTACTGTTAACATCACTAACATATGCAACAGCATTGGCCAGTGTTGATCACTAAGAAAAATCATTTGTGACTGTACTCCTGTTGAACATTATTCTGCTAGATAATACAATCCCTTGAGTTTAGTCAGTTTAGTCAGATTTCAGTCCCGCTCCACTTGTCCCTACTATTTCTTGAGGAAGTTATGGCATAGTGTTGAAAGCCTTGCTCAAGTGAAGATAGTAGCAGCTGCTCTCCCCTCATCCACCCAGTTAGACATTTTATCACAGAAGGCAGGATTTCCCCATCATAAATCCTTGCTGACTACTTCCAATTGCATTCTTGTCCTTAATGTGTGTGAAAATGGTACCCAGTGGAATTTGCTCCATCACTATCACAGGTGTTAAGGTGTGGATGACCAGCCTGTGGTCCCCTAGATCCCTCTACTTGCCTATATCAATGCTCTTTGGATTTTCCAGTCCTCAGTCACCAAAGTCTTCCAAAGAGTGACCTCACAGGGACATCAACCAGTTCCCTTAGTCCTCATGGATGGATTCAGTTGGATTCCATGGATTTGTGTATGTCGACTTGGTTTAATATTCCCTAACTTGGTCCTCCTAACTGAGCAAACTAAAACTTCATTTCTCCAGACTTTCCCACTGCTTTCAGGGGCTCCAGTTCCTCAGGATAAATGTTATGGGTAAAGTCTGAGGTGGACAAGGCCCTGAGTGCCTCTTCCATGTCTTTTGTCATCAGGTCTCCAGCCCCATTCATATTTATCTAATGAGGGAAGGTGTTCATTTTCCATTATGTCCCTTTTGCTGAGGAAAAATTTGTAGAAGTCCTTCATGCTGCCCTTCCTGTCTCTTACAAGATTCTACTGCAGATGGGCTTTCCTGCACATTCACTTATCATCGAATCATAGAATTATAGGATATGCTGAGTTGAAAGGAACCCATCAGGAACATTGACTCCAAATCCTGGCCCTGCACAGGACACCCCAAGAATCACACCATGTGCCTGAGAGTGTTGTCCAAACACTTCTTGAACTCAGAAAGGTCTGGTGCTGTGGCCAAAATCTCTGCCCTCTAATCAAGTGTTGTTATCACACTATTTCCCTTATCTCCTCCTTTCAGAATCCCAAACCTTACCATTTTGTGCTCACAGCAGCCAAGGCTGCCACCAATGTTCTCCTTCACCACATCTGCCTTTTTTCTGAGTCCAGAAGAGTGCTTTCTGTCACCACATCATATATGAGTTGTGTCAGGAAGTTCTCATCCATACAATCCACAGATTCCCAGGATTTGCCACTTCTTGTGTTATATCAGGGGGTTAAGTTCCCTATGAGAAGCAGGATCTGCAAACATGAAGCTTTTTCCCATTGTCTGAATAGGAACTCGGCAACTTCTTCCTGAACAGGTGGTCAGTAGTAAACACTGACCACCATATGCACCACTTTGTTCTGTCCTCTAATTTTAACCCCAAGGCAGAACCTAATGTATTCCTGCAGCTATTTCATGTAACAGGCAACTTCTATTTTTCATTCCCCAACCTGTTTCTTCCTATTTATCTGTTGCAGCACTTGAGTCATGGGAGCCTTCCCATCACTGCTCTGTGACTCCAATGAGGATGCAGTCCTGCAACTGCACACATACCTCTGGTTCCACCAGGGTTTCCTCCGTGCTGCATGTATACATTTAAGTACAGGCACTTGAAAGGGATGCTCCATCATGCTGACTTCTCAGAAAAAGTGTGAACACTTCCTCCAGTTTCACCCCTGTCCACCTGGCATATCCATACAATTCATTTGGGCTTCCTTCCATCCTGCTTTGTTGTTTTAAGGCCTTTTCTTGTCTACCTCATTCTACTTAGTTTTCCACTGTTCAATAAAAAATCAGTGACCTATTGTGTGTATCAGGTGAAATTATCAAATACCTCTATTTCTGATAACTTCAGTGCTTCACAGAACTTCACTGTATTTCATTGACTTACAGAAACAGAAGTGCTGTGAAAGCAAAAGGCTTCCAAGGTTAAGTAAAAATATGAAATATGCTCTCTACAACTACCTGTAGCAAGGCAGGGGTCAGTCTCCTCTCGCAAGCAACAATCAATAGGACAAGATAAATGAGCTCAAGTTGAGCCAGGGGAAGTTTAAATTGGATATTAGGAAAGGTTTCTTTACTGAAAGGGTTGTCACGTACTGGAACAGGCTGCCCAGGGAAGTTGTTGAGTCATTATCCCTGGAAGTGCTCAAAAAGTGTGTAGATGTGGCACTGGGGGACATGGTTTGGTGGTGGACTTGGCAGTACTGGGTTAATGGTTGGACTCGTTGACCTTAGAGGTCTTTTCCAACCTAAATGATTCTATGATTCTAATAATCAGACAGAAAATCTAATTTCCACAAATTTTGTTGATAAATTCTGAATAATGGTATTTCCTTCAAATCTGTTCACCTCTGATTTAAAAAAAAAAAAAAAAAAAACACAAAGGAATAGGTATCTGCAAGAATAGTTGGGTTAATAAAAACAACCTGAAAACCACTGTTATTAGAGAAGTCTAAAAATTTTGGCTTGCTTAATTTTGTAGGATTTATGCCAGGAGAATATACGATTATTATATCTCAATTTCGTGGATATTAAAGACCAGGAGGGGAGATGAACTATCCAAACTGTATCAGTGCTGACACATGAGAAAAAAATAGTTTAAAATTGATCATGAGTAAAGAGACACTGGAATAAGACTATGTTTCTAAGGCACTAGATTAGTTGAAGATCTAGAATTGTCTTCTTTTTGGGGGGGTAATGATTCAACTTGAATTTCAGAGTTTAATAATGATATGAAAGAAATTATGTGATGTGTAGACTGGCCCCATGTTTCTGTGTTTAGGAATCAGTCCCCAGATTTTTACAAACACCTTGTGAGAACTGCTTTCATTCGTGCTATTTTCCGGTTAGGGGTTGGCTAGCTTCATCTGGATTTTGAGATATTTTTTCTGCTGCAAATGGCTAACACAAGAGACAGAATACCACAGCTATCACTGCATCTCCTTTAAAATGGTTCATTTGCCTCAGGCTTCAGGATTTAGCTGTAATGAAGATGAAAGATTGATGGCTGACTGCTGACCTACTTTGAGGAAATGAAAGAGCAGGTGGCATGCTGCTGACTAGGAAAGTAAAAGACTGTACTAAATGCAGAGAAATAAAGCATGGCTGAATAAAGTCTCTTTTAGATCACAGCTTCTTTTCAGTAGCCCAATATGGAATAATACACATCTGGAAACCTCAAAACCTCTTTTATATCTCTGCATGTGTAAATATATTTAACCTATTTGAAATAGTTATTTTCATTTTACGTAAGAAGGCTCTATCAGTTACTGATAGGACTTTGATTCTATCCAACTGTCACAGTGTATTGCAGAAACTAATAGAAAAAGCTAGATGAGGCAAATTACAAAAAAATCAAGGCCTAAAGTGTGACAGATGTGTCAGTGGTTGCAACAAACTGTTCTCAAAAATTTTTTTAACCTTTGGCAAAAGAGAGGCACATCCATCTAACCTCAGAATTAAGGTGCTCCCAACTGTGTGACAAAAGTGTTTAATAGTTAGTGTGAACCAGCCCTTCAGCAAAGAGCTGCTGCCTTTCAGCTGGGAGCAGTGTACTCTACTTTGTGTCAGGAACTTCACACATGAAGCATGAGAAGGGACTAAAAGAAAACATTTTCAGTTTCTTGATAGCAGTCTTGTGTTTGAAGCAAACCAGTAATACATTGGCAAATGCAGCTAATGCTGACCACCAAATATGTCTGCAGCTTCTCATAACTGTTTGTAGAGAATGACAGGTTTATAGAGAATGGCATGATTTTTAAGCTAATTATTTTCATTAAAAAGCAGTTATCATCCATGTTTTGGAGCAGGTACAGAAGAGCTATGTTGCCTACCTAATGGGAAATGGACTGAGCTGCAAGTCCAGAGACTGAGTTGTAAGCAATCATCCTCCCCTTACATCGTGCATTTCTGCACTTCCAACAGCCCTCATTGATAACTGCAGTGTCATGCTGATTTCCTGAAGTGAAAGGAAATTTTACAAACTAAGTAGATCACTCTGTACTCGGCTTCAGATGGCAACAGGACCCTAAGATGTCATTTAAGACATCCAATTCTCATTCCTTTGGAGAGGAGTCAAAGGAGTGTGCCGTTTAGAGAATAGTCAAAGGTGTGTTGCTCTGAGTTTTCCTTCAGTAAATTATTACAAAGGTCCAAGTATGTGACAAAAGGCATCTTTGTGTATCTTTACACTCTTTTCCCTTAACATGGAGAGTTTTTAGTTTATTCTTTGGGTACAAGACATGGGAGATACCAAGCTATTAGGCTGTCAATTCTGTAACAAATCCCAAGAACTTTCCTTTCTTAAAGTCTGGGAATAAAAATCTGATTTTATTATCTGACAATCAGCCCATATTTTAAAACAACTTGGTAACTCATAGTTATTTTTGTACTGTCTTCCTTTGTTCTCCATCTTCAAAAGAGGAGGCAGCTAGAGGAAGTGGGCATTTACTATTTTGGTGTTATTCAAAGCCTGAGAGTGATTTAGAGGGATAAAGGTGGAAAAACATGTGTGTGTATCAGGGAATGTGTCAAGTTTAGGTGCAAATCTTTTTTTTCCTTCCCATCCTGTAAAACATTCCAATTAGGAGAAAACTTACCTCGGTTTTTTTTTTTTTTATAGTTTTGGTGGGTACAGGACAGCTGCAGGAACTTCTTCATTTGAGTACAAATAGTAACAAGCATTATGTATGTGTATCCTGTAAAGGACAAAATTTAATTTCATAAATCTTTTTCCTCAAAAGAAGTCAGATTTCCAAGTTGTTATATTAATACTTATGGGCGTGGCTGTCATAGGTGTAGGAATTGTGCCATCAAGACTTCCATTACTCTGGTTCTGATCTATCTCACCAGGTGTCTGGTAGCTACTCATACAAAGCAAAATTGTTTGCTTGCACTCCTAGAACCCACGTGATAGACTCTCAATCATTTGTTTGTACCATATACAGCTCACTGAGAACAGACCCTTATTGAAGCTTTTCATAAAAGATCTAGAAAGGACAAAAAAATTACCTATTTTTATAATGTTAGATTTAACCATAAAACAATTTCAAACCTACATATTAAGCTTTTAAAAATAATTTGATGTTAGGATGATTAAGAATCTTTTAATCTTTCCTGAATAACAAGGCTACCTATAAACAATAGTAATATGGAAAAAGGAGAAGCCCTTTTTCTATTGCTCTTGCTTGACAAAAACCATGAGAAACAGGAGTGAAGGTGAGGGTGACCTAAAGAAGAAAGGTAAGAGGAGCAGAACATTATTCTTTGGAATCAGAGTCCCACAAGCCAGTAAAGAAAAAAACCAAGGCAAAAAATGCATGTCTACCAGTGAAAACACGTGCATGGGCATTTTTAGGAAACATCTATAAAGAAAATACCAAGATAATTCTTTTATTGTCTTAAACACAGACTGCAAAGTGGTAACCGAATAGATTATTTTTTAAAGGTTAATGAATTATAGCCATTAAAACTGTGGGGCTTGGAGTGTTTTAGAAGTTAGGACTATGTTAGTGCAGTTTGTAAGCACAAATTGAAAAGAAGACTGTAGCCTTAAAAGACCTATTAAGAACATCACATGGTGAAGTGATGTCAATATTCTTCTGTGTTAGAAATCATAGAATCATGGAATCATGGAATGGTTTGGGTTGGAGGGGACTTTAAAGATCATCTAGTTCCAAAATCCTGCCATGGGGAGGGACATCTTTCATGAGACTAGGTTTCTCAGAGCCTGTATTTCCCCTAGGTGAAACAGGCACAATTTTCTTTTTGTATGACATTAGAATCCAAGGAAATTTACTGCCATTGCTACTGAAAGATTTAAAATATATCTATCTCTAGTTTTGATTTAAAATATGTCTATCCCTAGTTGTGATTCACATACGAAGCTGAGAGGGTTAAAGGTGAATCCTAAGATGGACATATTTTATGATATTTCTAAATTGATTTTGACTTAACTTACAGCCATTTAATTCACATCAGAACTCTTGATGGTGTACAGTTATTAATGTAAAACCTTTTTCTAATTCTGCAATTTTTTCACCAGTTTAACTGACATATTTTTAACTTCTACAAATTAAGCCAGTGATGTTTATTATGCAGGCAAGCTACCACTTTCCAAGCTATCAGGCTACCTGTCACAAAAACATATTCACTCTAGGTGGTACAAATTGAAGGACTGGAATCTTGTCTATTAGGCACTTGAATACTTAGGGTCTATTAGCAGCTTTTGTACAGAGATAAAAAGTATGAGTTGTGAAAATTTAGTTTGCAATGGGTTTCAGAATTTACTTGATGTTGTCAATGGAATTATTCAACATAAACAGTTTGTGGGATTTATGATAGGAGTGGTCTGTAAAAAAACATTCAGTAGTAATTTGATTCCTGTTTGCCCATATTTTCAGTCATGACACTCCTTTTTCTTTTCCTCCATGTTTTCGTAACTCTTTCAATGAACAGAACTGTAACTCTTTCTCTTTGATGTATGTCCCTTTTGATTAGGAGATCATCAATTATTTAGATTGTTCTAAACCTTGCAGCCTAATACTTTGAACATAAGACTGTAAGTAGAGCATTTTGAAGATCAGTGTTTAAAAATAGGTCATGTTTTTCAAGAGACCAGCCAATTCAGTGCTTGAAAATTTGGAAAATATCCTGATTAACATTCAGTATTTGTTAACCTAGTATGGAAATGTTTTTAAAACATTAGCTGTATTATTTTCTCTATTTAGAAAAGTCACCTAGCTTATGCACAACATTCAGTGCCTGTTGTATTATTAACAGTATGTGTTAAAAAACAAGAACAATGATATTCAAGGGGTTTTGCTGAAGGAAAAGGAGGTATTTCCTTAACTTGCCTTTAACATCCATTTCATACTGTTTGGGAACCTTATAAAGTTATCAGTGTTGTTTTGCTATGATAATTATTTGGTGCATGTGCTTTATTATTATTATTAATAGTAATAATAATATTTTGCATTTCTGAAGCACTTTTCATCTGCCGACCTCACTTCTTTTTGCAAACAGCTAATTAGACTTCAAAACACAGTAAGTGGTGCTATACCCACTTTTCTGCAGGGCAGTACTAGAGGGCAAACCATGCTGCCTCTCAGTAGGCAGTCCAGGATGCTTGAGAGAATGAGTAGGAACCCCCATGAATATGAATTGTGAATTAATATGCCATGAGGCAAGTTTTCCTGCTTATTCCAACTAATTAGCTCATGGCCTGATAATGAAAAGGACAGAAATTTCAGACTGTTCCCTGCAACTGCATGCTTAAAAGTTTTCCCCTTATCTCATTATATGGCAGTGAAAACATGACAACCACAGAGCTTTTCACAGTAGCTTCATACACCAGAGAGAAGTTCGAACAAAACTAACTACTTACATATATTTGTTGATTAAATGGCATTTTCCATCCTAACCTGTTTAAATGGCGACAGTTCTATTTCTTCCAGCTTTGCTTCTTTCATTTCATGATATGAGTCCTTGTCAAGCGCTTTCAACAATGCAGCTACTGATACTTGTCTAGTTTTGGTGGCTCTCCAAGCACTGGCTGTCACACTCAAGTATATTAGAAATGTTCATTGTACATAAATCCTGAGAGAGAACTAGCTACATCATCAAACCACAGATTCAGTTTAACATCCTCCTTTTAAACCAGGAGGGTAAGAGCAGTGCATACTATCTGTTTACCTCAACTTTAGTATGGCTTTTAACACTGTCCACCATATCCTCATAGAGAAACTGTTGCTGATGATAAGCAGACAGCAAATTGAAAGCTGAGTAGCTGAGACCAGAAGGTGGTGATCAGCAGCACAAAGTCCAGCTGGAGGCCAGTAGGTAGTGGTGTACTCTGGGCTCAGTCCTGGGCCCAATCCTGTTCAACATCTTCACTGATGATCTAGAGGATGGAACAGAGGGTGCCCTCGGCAGGGTTGCTGGTGGTATGTAACTGGGAGGGATGGCCAATATATAAGAGGGTTGTGCTGCCAACCATCCAGAGGGTCCTTGGAAGTCTGCAGAAATGGACTGACAGGAAGCTCAGGCAAGTCACGAAAGGGAAATGCCAAGTCCTTCACCCAGGGAGGAAGAAGCCTGAGTACCCTGGAGGCTGACCAGCTGGAAGTAGCTCAGCAGAAAAGGACCAGGGCTTCTGGTAGACCCCACATCAAACATAAACCAATCATGTGCCCTTGCCACAAAGGTGGCCAATGGGACCCTGGGCTGCAGCAGACAAAGTACTGCCAGCAGGTGAAAGGAGGATCCTTCCCCTCTACGAGCCACTGGTGAGGCCACACCTGGAGTGCTGCATCCCATTCTGGACTCCCCAATACAGGAGAGACAAGGACATACAGCAGAGTCCAATGAAGGGCAATGAGATTAAGAGACTGCAGCATTTCTCCTATGAGGAAAGGCTGAGAGAGCTGGGATTGCATGTAAGTGTATATGATATACATATATATGGATGTATATATATCATGGACACATGATATCCATATAGCCATGTATATAAATACCTGAAAGGAGGGAGCAAAGAGGATGGAGCCAGGCACTTTTTAAAGGCACTCAATGACAAGAGCAGAGGCAGTGGGAACAACCTGAAACACAGGAGGTTTTATCTGAACATTCAGGAAACACATTTTCACTCTGAGGGTGACTGAGCACTGGCACAGGTTGCCCAGAGGCAGGGAGGAGGTATTTTCATCCTTAGAGATATTCAAAAGCTGCCTGGATATAGTCCTAGAAAGCCTGTTTTAGGTGGCCCTGCTCGAGCAAATGAGTTGAACAAGATGACGTCTGGAGATCCCTTGCTACCATAGCCAGTCTGTGATTCTTTGATTCTGTAAAATAAAAAGGTGAATTTCTTAAGATTCTACCTCAGGGCTACTTGGGATTTCCTCTCTGCTACTAATTTTACCTTGGTTTCCATGGAACCAAAGGCAGAGGAGCAGAAGAAATCAAGTAATGAAGCCTACAAGTAGTTTCTCAAGGGAATGAGGAGCTGAATAAGGTAAATTGATATGAAATAAAACAAACTATAGCTGACTTCATTGAATGCTTGAGAAAATAAAAGAAGTATGTCTTTGAATGCAGTACTCTCTGTATTGGTATTTTGCATCGCTTTTTAATATCTGTATTTTCCCCCTATTATCTTATATTTATTGCTAGTATCATTTTTAAACAGTAACACCATTTAATGGTTTCTGAAACATGCTATGGACACAGAGAATATTAATAAGACCAGTGAAACTGTCTACCATTTAAGTCTTGCTTTACGAGCAAACTGAGACTTACATGGCTGTCCTACACACAGGTGAATTGCAGTGTAATTTTTTACTTACATTTTAAAAAGAAAGTATTCACTGTTCGCAAATATTTGTCCTAGAGACTGGGTAAAGGATCACTGTGATGTGAAATGAAATATACCATTAACATAGTCAGCACGAACTGTGAAGTCTATTGTACCTACTGTTTAGGATTTGAAAAAGAGTAGGGTGAAAATGCTGGTGGAATTTCCTGTTCTCAACAACCAGAGCACAGAATGTCATTTTGTCATCTGTGTCTCATGAAGCAGCTCATCGTAACATGTCACAGATTTTTGGTCTTTTTCTTTTTTTCTTACCAGCTATACTGCTGATTCAGGCCCTGACGCTGCAAGCTATTGTGCACCACTACCAGCATGTGCTCACTCCCAGAACTGTGGCTTTTCTGAGCACATGAAGTATTCGTTTTGCCACCAGATTCTGCATTAAGATATTGAAGATTATTTAGGGAGTGGTGGTGGGTTTTTCTTTCCTTTTTCCCTTTTTTCCTCTTCTTTCTCCTTTTTTTCTTTTTTTTGTTTTGTTTGGGTTTTTTTGTGTTTTGTTTATTGTATTGTTTTTCATCAAAGAAAATAAATATTCAGTGGAGACAGTCCAGGTGAAAGAGTGCTGCTGTAGTGCTCCAAGGGTGAAATACTGTTACGGAGGCCAAAAACATTAAAGTGGCATGTTGTAAAGTCAGTAACTACTGGGAAAATGTCAGTGAGAGGCTGTTTATCAGAGATTGTAACGTATTATCAGGAAAAGCATTAAGAAACTGGCAAGCAGACCAACTAATTTATTAAAAAGATGTTAAGAACTCAAAAACCACTAAGAACCGCAGTAACTGAAAACTACATGGATCATCATATACAGATTATAGACTAAATGAAAACCGGCATTCTGCTGGTTCCTTATGGACTTACATGAAATTTGGGTGAAAATAATTCACTTTATAACACTAGAAAGAGAGACTTATCTCAAGATAATGGCTCTGAGGTCTTTAAGCTACAGAATAACAGTATCCCCTTATGTGACCTATTTTATGTGTTTTGGCTGGTACTGCTGAACAGCTGCAGTCGCTCTGTTTGATCTCCTCTGCAAAACTAACTGTTGGGTTTGTAGGGATGACCATTTATCAGGCTATCCCTGGGGTGCCCCAGAGGTAATTCCGATGGAATAAGGGCTATAGCAGTAAGTGATATCACTTCCTGAAACAACAAGCCCTGAGTAAGAGAAATTATTGGAGACTTTTGTTTAGGAAAGCTACAAATCCATCTTTTTCTTCTCTTGCTTGTTGTTTTCATGTAACATATGTCTGTTATCAGGACTTCTTCCCAATATCCAGCAATATTGGAAATTGGAAACAAGAATACACTACAGTGTATTTTGATTTTTTTGTAAAAGTTTTGAAAAGCATTTTCTGCATGTCCATGTCGTGGCAAGAAAAAGTGTATATATATATATATTTTTCTTTTCATTTAGCATTATGGCAATACCTGTAGGTCTCCTGGCTGGGACGCTAGTGATTCCTTTTCCTGGTATTAAAAGCAAGATTCAAACACAGTTAGAAGGGAAAAAGGGATTTTACCTTGGTATTTATTTTAAGGATCCTTAGGTGCACCACGGCCAGGTTGAATGTACCAAAATGCACACTGCAGTGCACATTCCCAAAAGATCTGGTCTAACATTATAGGTCTTACTAATTAGCATATCTATCAAAAATTCCCCAGTGAGAGGCTCAAGTGAGCCCCCCTCCCCAAGGAGCCTTCCCCTGGATGGTTCTATCTTGGTTTACAGAATGTGTTCTGGAGAGGACCTTGAGGTCTGGGGCACACTGACCCCTACCTACGAAGCTTCTAAAATGTTTAGTCTCTTAGCTTGACAAACAAGTCCAAGAATGTAGGGAAAAAGCACTAAGAATACAGAAGTTGTAAAAAGGTGTATAAAAGGGACTTAAAAGAAAAGGCAAAAAAATCATCATGGCATCACTAGAATGATTAACACATAAACTTTTGCTAACTTGGCTAAGTAGTTATCTTGTGTTACCTAGCCAAAAAATACACTGAGTATATACTGGCATAGTTTTTACCTCAAAATTCCACTGATTGCAGATGTATCTGCTGAATTGCTTCCTGTAGTGGAAAGTAAGTGCAATGGCAGTGCAGGAGCTCAGACTGGTCACAGCTCTTCCCAGAAATCCCCAGGCTCGGTGCTGTAGCTCTTCTCGGGCCAAAACAGATGCTGTCCTGAGAAAGTGTTTTGGAATTACTTGTAGAAGACTTTTATCTTCTTACACATTATATTAATACACTCCAGTTTTTTAATTTTCCAGTAATTGCTTTTATTGTAAGAAGTCTAGCTTGTGCTTATGCTCTTCCCATGCTCTTTTTTGATTCACCTATTCAGCAATTTATTATGCACCCTGGAAACTTTCAGATTGGATGTCTCCTATCTGCTCTCCCTCTCTTTCCCCTCTTTCCCTCCTAAACACCTTCTCCTCAGGCATGTATCAAAGGTTTGGCTCTTTCAACGTTACCATAAACTACATGTGCTCCTGAGTTAGGTTCTCTGTGGTTGTGCACTTTGGTGAGCCAACATAATGAGTCTCTTTTAAACCTCTCAGAAAAGGTAACTTGTCCCTTTGGGTTGATTATTTGATTTGACCTAGAAGGAAGGTGAAATTTGAAACTTTTGTTTGCTTCTTTGAGTGGAAAAAAAAATATATAAAAATACCTGTCACTAAACCGAAGGAATTATGGATTTTGTGTATGTAAGTCCTGAAAGGGTACTGGTTTCCAAGCCTTTCTTCACTTCATAACACTCACAGAGTACATTTCCATCTCAACATACATCTATTCCTTTTACATTGTAAGGATCAGATTAAATTGTACCAGAATTGTTTGCTATTTCTTGCTCTCTTCCCAGATCCACCTTGTCCTAAATGAACTTCTATTCCAAAAAAATACAACCACTAAAGGAGCATTAATGTGTATATTCACCACATCTGCACAGACTTTCCAACTGAACCCACATGAAACGCACATAAACCTAGAATATGCTATTTTATTGCTTATGTGAGCAGAAATGTTTTCCCCCGGACTTGTCAGCCCAGCATTCCTGTTTATTTTGGAACAACCAGATCCTGCAAGTTTTTTTCCTTTTGCTGCACACAGTTGCATGTCTAACAGAAATATGAACCCTGAGTCAATTCCTGTTGAAACTGCTGAGAAAGTATTGCAGAAATTAGTGGCTTTGAACTGATCCAGATAAGTATTTAAATGTTCTTCTTTCCTCCGCCTCATTCCCTGGCTGCCTCTCTCTCTCATTTTCTCTTTTCATTCCTTCAGCTGCCTCCTTCCCAGATTACTCCTTTTGTTTTTATTCGTTCATTTTTAACCTACTACATCTCTTAACTCAGCTTTTGCCATTGAAAGCTTCCTCTTTCAAGGAAAGATGTTTGTTTTTCTCTCCTCTGCAGAGCATATACCTATTCTTGGTTAATTGGAGTACTTCCTTTTCTGCAACTGTACCTCTATAATTAACCAGGTGTGCACCAATTTTGCCCAGCTGAGTGTCCCATAATGTGGTTCTACAGCAAAAATATTAGGATTACTGCTACTGTTTCTTCCTACTGCAGGAGTTTTGAAGTTGACCATGTTGCTGCAAAACAAGCTGTAAACCCCCTGTTGGGTCCCTGGAATATCTACATCCAGTACAGATCAAATCTTTATCAACCTCTGATTTTTCACTTGCCTTTAGTATGTAACAATGAGGCATAAAGATGAGCAGCTGGGAATTTACTGCCCTCACAAAAATTTTAAATCTTAACAACAAAAGAGAAATAAAAAGCTAATAAAGGAAATTAATCTTTGGATAGTTAACAATACATTTTCTTAATAGAACTCCATCATAAATGTTCATACATGTAAAAAATGCTTGTTCAGAGAGAATTATAAAAGGGCACTCTTGCCACGATTGCAGCACCAAAAGTGAATTTTTTGGCGTTGGAGCAAACAAAGCACTTGTTTACTTGTTTTTCCAGCCTGCTCTGCTCAGTACACTGGCTCATTCAGATTCAAACACTACTATTACCCTTCTCTAAGGCACTTTGCCTGAAAGCTTTTCCAGCCATTGACAGTTGTCTGACCCAATCGTCAGTTCAACTTAAACTTTTATACAAGCTTAACACCTTCCCTGGGCCCTTGATTTCTGTGTCAGCCTTCAAATATGTCTTCTTGTGCTGAAAAAAAATATACAAAATATTTTATCTCCTTCAAACTGAGAACCCCAAAATAAACAGCAGAAAGAAATGTTTCGTATGACAGCCTATCTCCTACAGAAAACAGAGCTGTGAAGTGCGTAGACAGATGGCTTCTGCAGGCAAAGCATATTCTCAATATGAGATAAATCAGATTTTTTATAAGTATTCTTGTCTTCTTTTTTTTTAAATTGCTGTTATATAAAGATTATTATTAACTGTTGAAGAATGGGCTATCGATTTCATCCTCAGTGCTGCACGGGAGAACATCATCATTCACTTGAGACTTCTCACTGGCAAGGCTCTCCTGAGAGGCAACCAAGAGTGGTTTGTTCTCCAAAAAATATTCTAGTTCTGGAAGTGACACAGATTATACATTTTTAGAGTCAACCACCCTTGACAGTTCCAGGTCCATTCTTTCCATTAACAGATATATGATTACTATTAGAGTACAAACATCTGGCACATAAGGAAAAGTTCTTCCCTGGAATACAGAATTTCCACTACTCACTGTTATCTGCTCATCCCAACAACAGTGAGACTTCTGAACCAACGATATTTAAGGATATGACATTTTATAGTGCTTGTCTTCTTCTGTTTACTCAAGTCTTCTCTATTACTGCTACATATTTTCCATCTACCAATCTTAACTGTTCACAGTATCAAACAAACACATACACTCCCTTTAGTGTGAAATTTTGAGCGACTGTGTCTAATAATTTAATAGTTGAGTTGAGAAACATGGAAAATTCATATTGTACAAAGCTGAATTACCTGGACAACTGTGCTCTATAATTACGAATGCAAGAGAACCTAACATTTGTATTTGCCAAAAAGCACATTGCTTTTCTGTTTGGTCTTTCAAACTTAGGACACGCATTTTTTCATCCCACACTGCATGTTCAGAAGGTAGAATCCAGTGGACTGTTTTACCTTCTTTCTCTGTTCTTTAATAGTCCCCTTGGCACTCTAATACATTTTGAAAGAGCATGTCTGCTTCTGTAGCTGGGGGGGAACTGTCAGACTTGACAGACTGCTGAGCTTCTTCCCTTTAGCAAGCCAAGCCAGGCCATAGATTTGGAAAAAAAAAAAAAAAAATTAAAAAAAGGAAACCACATTTGGGAAAATTTGTTACTGAGCTTCACCCTGGCAAAGAGAAATCCTGAGCCAGGTCTGAGTGAGAAGACAGAAAGAAATGGGTCAAAGAAAGCAGTGTAAAACAGAGGTACTGTTAAATCTGTCGTGGTGAACACAGGTAATGACCATGGTCAGGCAAGGTCAGTGTTTGTCAGCACCGTTCAGTAGCCCGAGATGAAAAGCCTCTCACCAAAGACACAAACAGTTTCTGACCAAAAAGTCTAACCTGGAAGGGAAAGGGTCTGTTCCCTACTGTTGCAAATGTAAGTGGTTTTGTTAATAGTGCTCCCCATTCTTCTGGGGTATTAGTTTTGTGTCTTCTGCCTTTGCGTCATCTTTTATATGAACTAATTAATCATTACGCATCCCCCTGATTTCAGTGGTGAGGGTTTGAGCAATGCTTGGATTTAGGCTTTAAATCATGACTTTTCAACTAGTCAAAGGCAAGCTTGCTGCAATAGTCAAGCTGTTGTAGGAATCCAAATCCCACCTGTAATCTTTCACACAGATAAATGTCCTATCCTTTGAATACTACTTCTCAATGTTATTGGTCTTTTACAGTGAAGGGGGGGGTTGTACATAAGATGTGTGTAGTAGCATTGTATACTAAAATACAATCTGCTGTAAATCACCTATGTCATTCTGCCATTAAGCTGAATTCCTTTCCTTATCTTCTTATTTCCATTTCATTATTAAGATCCTGGAATATTATGAGAAGAACGGTGCCTTTCTGGTTTTTTTGTGCACACAAGGACAAAAGCAGTCAGGACCACAGAAGTGAGAACTAGGAAAAATATAGACAAAGAGCAGCAGTGGTGCTGGTTGGTTTTGGTAACTGGCAAAAGTGAATGAATGACATCTACAACTTACAATTTCTTACCTTGAGTGAAACACATATTTCAGTGTGTGCTTTAGGTTTTTTAATAGGCTTATCTCTTAGAAAGCAAGAATAGTACTCTGTCTGTGTATGCAGGACTTTTCTCAGTGGCATGTAATCCTGTACCAGTTTTCCGAAGCACTCTCATAACCAAAGTAAGGATTTTTTTTTTGCAATTACTTTATTTTATGGTTTTGCATTCACTCTATGTTTTGTCGTATTCTTTTAATGTTACATTATTTGCTTTGCAGCCTTTGAGGGCAGGTTTTGGTGGCCTGTATGTACCCAGTGTAGCTAGTATATTTGTCTAATTCACACTTCATATGTAAATTACACCACAGTTTGCACCTCTGATATTTAAGGAAAAAATCAAAATTATCTTTCATTGTTTAGTATTTCCTTCAGTTCTGTCCTTTCCTATTTTTCAATTTCATCTTCTAAGAAGACAAAAGACTTGTACTTTTTCTGGAGAAATTTAGCAGTATTGATACTTTGTTTAGAAATCCCTTCCCTTCGGTCTGCAGACACTTAGGTTTCACTGATTAGTTCCGTCACACTTGAAATCCTGCGTGTGGGCATACTCCATGTAAGTGGATGTTCACCACCTCAGGCCTTTCTCTACATATATTTGTTTAGGCATTTGGTCTAATATCTTGTTTTAAGAGCAAGTCTAATACATACAAGCAGAATAAGTTCATCTGAAAGCGTAACAGCTTTTGTTAAAAAAGTAGAGGAACTGTTCTTGGTTCAGGCACCCCTACTGGGGTGTGCCCCATCAGCCTGCCTTTTGTACTGTGTTGCCTTTTTCTTTCTTTCTCCTTGTAGCCCAGCACACCCAAGATGGTTTCTGTTAAGACCAACAGCAGTTTCTGCAGCTGGGACTGCAGGTGAGATGGTGGTTCAGCATCTCGGCATCTACAGTTCCCTGTGTCCTCAACAAGACACGTATTATACAACTGGGGGTTCCTACAGCTGCACTGTCTAGGTGTCCCAGTCCAAAAATGTTAAACTCTCCACAGATTTTACCTGAAACTAGGAAGCTGGTTTTCTGCACTGGAGAGGCTCTGGTGTGTGACTTCCTAGCATAACTCATCCTCTTCTGGGAGCCCAAAGCCGAAGAAGGGTGTGATTTCAGACACACCTCTCTTGTTAGTTTTTTTTCTTGGAGTAGTGTTTGTGGCTCACTGCTCAGCATGCTGCTGCTTTGAATCTCATTCAGAAGAGTGCTGTGGAGAGTGCAGGCAACTGACACAGCGTGGTGGATTGCACTTCAGAAGATGCCAACCACTTCAAAGTCAGACACCACAATGCCAGGTCCCACACTGTGTCTGCATCCTTTTGCAAAACACACCTTTACAATTTTAATTTTAATCTTTTAATCTGCCACCAACAGAAAGCACTTAAATCATCTCTTTCATCTATTGTGAGTTGCAGAAATGTACTTTCCTGCTAAATGACTTCACTCAGTCCATTTCTGCATGCAGTCTTTCCAGTCCTCAGTAATCAGGCAGGCTGGCAAAAGGTAGGGCAGGTCTGGGCTGACTTTGGATAAGTAACTTGGACAAGCCAACAAGCTCCAGGATGTTGAATTCCCTGACTGGAATGCTGTTTTCTTTTGAGCCATGGTGTACTTGTTAATTGTCATTTCCCACCTCTGCTCCCTCAGTGTGTTGGGTCTTTCCTTTGCATGCTGGTCCTCAGAAATGTCAAAGATGGCAATGGTAACCCCACACAGTGTCAAATATCCTCCCAGACCACTCCACAGCTGGAGACATGTCACTTTTCATAAAGTGTCTACTTTCAGCAACCTGCTTCTTCCCTTGTTTTAGTTTACTTTTAAGCAGCTTTTAGACATACTGTTAAATATAGATATTAAAAAAACACACTTTCTTGAAGCTTACTCCTTTTAAATTCTTGCAGGCAGGTATCCAGGACACACATCATACAACTGTGCAGATGTCTTAGGTTACAATATAAAATGTAACCAAAAGTATGTAGGTGGGGCAGTGCTCTTTGTCTCTTCATGACACACCCCTGATAATTCCCTCCAGAGGGATACCTTCTGTTAATGGGCCATCCAGCCTCACTGCATGACTCACAGAATTACATCATCCCACTGTGAGATGTTCCGCCCAGGGGGAGGAACCAAGCATTCCTAGCTGGATATAATCTGAGGTTTGGAACACCACACTCAGCCCTTACCTACTGGACTCCCAGAGGAGAAGAGCCACATAACCACCACTGGAGCTTCAGAGGAAGACCAGACCCTTCTACAAGATCACTGCTTCAACAGAATCACACCTATCACCTCAAGAGGACTGCAGCCACCTTTTAATTGGACTGCTACCGCCACCCTGCCTGACGGGGTGTCAGGTCATATCCTGACTCTGGCAGTTTAAGCCATATTATTGTCTTGTTATATATACTAGTAAAGAACTGTAATTCCTATTCCTCATATCTTTGCCTGAAAGCCCCTTAATTTCAAAATTATAATAATTCAGAGGGAAGGGGGTTACATTTTCCATTCCCATCATGACTTGTTTAGAAAGTCTGTTGTCCCCATTAAACTAAGCAGAGGGTTGAAGATTTTGTTAATATTTCACTAAAAACTTTTATCCACTTAGTTCATTCTCTCCAGAGCTCTCCTCTTGACATTATGAGTTTCTGACCTGCAGAATTTTATGGGCATTGGTATTACAGGTATCCTGAGGATAGTTTTCGTTTCTATCCCTGTGTATTTCATGGCTCTAATCATCCTCTGCAAGTACCTTGACTCTGCTTTCTCTTTCCCTTTGTGGGTATACTAACACTTTGCAATCTTATAGCACTTCCAGATTTGGTACAAATTTTTCAATAAAACCATTAGTACATTATTAATTCAAACTATTTTAATTTTCTGTGACAGGTGATACCACACGCTTCAGAAGACGGTGTGAAATTTTCACTCACGCACACACACACATCAAGCTGTTGTGTACCCATAGTGAAAGTTTATTTCTTTGCTACAGCAATCTGTGGCCGACACACGGCTGCAGTGTCCTGTCACAGGTCCTGTGTCTATTCCTGCTGAACTTGAAAATGGGTCACCTGAAAGTGTTTAGTTCCCGAGTCTTACTGAAGACTTCTTCCCTTAAACTCTCAGGATTTTGTCATTTCAGTAACCTCTTTTAGCAGATTTTTCTTCTTCCCCATTGTAGCCCCCGACACACCTACTTGTGAAATTGCACACTTTTCTGCAGAGATTTTAATGTCATTTTGACAGCGTAATTGCTGGGTTATGAATGAGGAGACTAATATTTTCTGGGAAATTTACTGAATTTCTCTATTCTCTGCATGGAACCATACTTGACCACACAGTAACAAAAGTTAACAGGCACCTCTGAACCATTTCAGCCATCTTTCACCACAAAAAAAAAAAAAAAAAAGGTTATTTAAAAGGAGGATAAGTACCAAAAGCTAATTTTTCCTAGGAATTAAAAATCCACAAAAATTAATAGTTCCTGGTCAAAGGGAGTACCAACCGAAGAAAAGGATTTAAACTGAATCAGATTTTTGCTAATAGTGTCTAAGGGACCATTTTTTTCCATCTAACCTACAAATCAAAGACTGCCTGTGCTAATAATAGCAAATTTACTCTTTCAAATTCAGCAATTGAATTATTTTAATGGAATGATGAGTATGTGTTTTGTTAAAAGGAACCCTGTCAGTTTTAGTATAGAGCAGATAACCTTGTGGTATTTTGAATATTAAGAGCCATAAAAATAAAATCCACGTGTTTTGGTTTCTGTTTACCTCAAACTATATTGTTTTTCAGATAATAACACTTTTATTTTTAATTTTCAAAACAAAGATTTAAAATTCCCCTCAAAGCAGTGAAAAATGGGACACAATTACAGATTTTAAAATATTGATATTATTTATAAACATTCCCTTCATATGGGAAGTACACTTCTTAACTGTATTTATTTGTATTAGTATTCTAAAGAAAAAGTGGTTACAATTATTATTCCATATATTTTAAGGCAAAAAATGCATTCCCAATGCTGACTTATATTTCTTTAAAAGACTAAAATACAAATAGCACGAAGCAGTAGACTGTGAACCAAACTCAGCCATTTAAATGCATGTGCTAGGAAAATGTGATTTGATTTAACAGCTAAAGATGTTTCCTTACTAGAGACAGATCTAATAAGACCTTAAAGGAAGTGAGGCTAAATTCAGATAATGCTTTTGTACTGAGGATAAGATGTCTTTGTGAGCAGCAATCTCTGGTAATAACACCAATTTCTTTGGATGGAAAACGGGAAGATGGAGGTCACCTCATGGTGCAGGGAAGGGAGGCTGCTCCAGCGCCTGGCGTTTCACTCAGACACTGCTGAGCTCTCCCCACACCACCCCACTTATCTGCTGCCTTCTGAGTGGATCATATCCCCCCTCACCAACCAGAAACACCATAGTTATAGGTGGGCTTAGGCAGGGGCAGGTTAGTCCTCACATAACTGTAACCAACCGCCCTGAGCTGAAATTTTTTTTGTAGTAAAATTTAATTTTCTGTAGTACAGAAAATTATATCAGTATGCATTTAATTGGATCCTTTCGCTTAACAAACCCACCTTTTTTTGGTTTCACGTGGATAATGGTAGAGATGGCCCAATATATTTTCTAGAAGTTTAAAAAAACCCCCCAAACTGAAAAATCTTATACAAATGCTACTCACTATGTAAGTTAGTGGCCACCATCACTGCAACACATCACTAGCAACCTAACCTACATGCTTTATAGTTTTCTCAGCAATTGAAACCTATTGTTTCAGTAATTATTTTCTTGAATAACAAAAGGCTAATTAACACCCAGCGTTCTTCACAGAAGCATTTTGCAAATGTTATTGAATGAGTTCTGACAAAATCAATAAAAGAAAACAATTTATTATTTCCAGAAGGGTGTATTTATGGACAGAGAATTTTAGTGATTTTTCTCAGACCTTAAAGAATTGGCTACAACACCCTAGTTACATAAGATAGGATGGGTTCTTTCAATTCAGAATCCAGCTGCCTATTAGTTACACACAACACCTTTCACTATTGTGCCTAAGTTGTTGTTGGGATCCTGTCTGTTCCCTGCCTAAAAATGTCCGTAACTGGTTAAGGAGGGTATGACTTTAATGTTTACCTGATATATACTGTCTACCCAGAATTGTACAGATACAGCGCTTTTGCCCTGGGTTATCAACCTCTGAAAATGAAGGTCTAAAATAAAACTGATGATGTAGCCTTAGCTACAGGAGAACTCAAAGTCATTTCTCTTAGAGCACAAAGTGGGGACATTTTCTTTTCCTCTCCAGCATTGTGGCATGCTCGGACTGAGTCATTTCTTTGATGTCTAAATGCACCTTAAGAAGGACATTAAATATTTCAAGTAATTGGTATGAACATGAAATCTCTCATTAGTGTCTGCTAGACAGCTGCAAAGTGAAGATAAGAAACTGTATGTACTAGTAAAAGAAAATATTCCAAAATTCTTGAGGGAAGTTTCCTGTCTAGAAATGCCCTGCTACTTTTTGCCCTTCCGGTCTACGTCTGTGCAATCTGTGTCTACTGTAAAAATTCTGGTTATGTGGAAAAGTAAAGCACTGTGTCTGTTAATCTCCTCGCCACAAAGGCTTTTCCTTACAGTGACATGACATCCAGGATCTAGGCTGCAGACCAAAATTATTTTCCCACCTACTTGCAGAATCAAATTTGAATGGTGCTTATTTAAAACACTTTAATTTGTCACATGTTTGATTTTGAAATGTGTTTTCAATAACATTCAGTGAAGTCCATTCTAAAGCTGATATGACTGTCTAAAATGAAGTGACAACAGTAATTAACATTCCACTTCATGGTTAATTAAAATAGATTATATACTAAGAAAACACAAACTTTGTATTATAAAACTAGTTAATTAGTCTTCTCAAAGCTGTTTTTATGATGTCTGTTGTTTTCACAAGCTCTAAATCTGTCTGTTACTGTAGTTTGGATGTAAAGAAATCCTCTGGACTGTTTCTGTGGAAGGAGAAAATTTACTGTCCTGCATGTACTTCTAGCTCTTTCTGAGAAAGTCTGGATATACAAATTCATCTTTACTGAGACTGAGCAAGATGTCGTTGGGAATTAAGGAAGAACCATGAAAGTGAAAGGAATTTCATAACAGGCTGATTTTCAGCATTCATTGCAGTTCCTTACTGCACTGAGGAGAGAAGGGCAGTCAAGTGTGTA
Source organism: Coloeus monedula (assembly GCF_965178545.1). Lineage (NCBI taxonomy): Eukaryota > Metazoa > Chordata > Aves > Passeriformes > Corvidae > Coloeus > Coloeus monedula. The sequence goes on from NC_138781.1 coordinate 96,284,419, forward strand.
CTGCCAGTATAACCATGTAGAATAATCTAGTTTACTGGGAAGACCAGGGATGAAGTCTGGAAACAGAACTTGAGTCCTTCAAAGAGCTGGATGTTTTCCAGATACATGACAGGGTAGAGTTGCTCTAGTGCAAATCTGATGGTTTTTTAGTGCTGCTCTGAAGTGGGGTAGGATGATGTCCTTGCTAGTGCAGAATGCCAAGGTACTGAGAGCAGCTCTCCCCGTTATTTAATGTTGTGACCTGCATTATGCATTAACCATTAATTATTTTACAGATTTTTTAAAATAAATGTACAGATTTCTCCAAAGAGTGACTTCTTTCCTATAAATTCAGACATTATGAAAGAATACAAGTTGGTGGTTTTGATGTATGAAGCTTTATGTTTACAGACTGGCATTAAAGCAATCTTTTCTCTGAGAGTGGTCTGCAAATCAACTAAAACCAGAATGGAGAAGGAACTTCTTCTGTAGGTAACTGACCTTTCAATCACAATAATTTGTGCAGTTCTGACTGTCCAGTAAGCATGCAGACCATGCTGGTGGATGGGGAAGCTGAATCCAACTGCCAACATCACCTCATCAGTCTTTTAAGCAAGAACATCTCCAGCATCCTAATGAACAGGACTGCAGTGCAGTAGATATTATACCGAGGAAATGTTCTGTTGCCAGTGAGGCCAAAGGAGAAAATACTAGATTAGTTTTGCTTATAAATAAAGTAAACTTTTAAAGACCACAATAGGTAATCAATCATCAGGTAATCAATTCTAGAGTAATGCTTGAGCTACACTTGAGCTACTTCTTGGTCAATCTTGCATTTATGTGTCTTGAATCCTGGGACATAAATAGTTTTTCCACTTTTGGATCTCTCTGATATTCATAACAAATGTTTTCCTTCAGTGTTGTAAGAAGAACCGTAGCACAGCACCTCATAGGAAGTACAATCATAAATGATGCTGAGATAGTACATTAGATATTTGATACTTGGCTTGCTTTCCACAATCCAAGAACCAGCAAGTGAAAAAAAACCTGGTTTAGCCATTAGTCCTAACTATCCATTTTTCTCAAGTTGTCTTAAGTACATAACAAAATTAAGTTTAACTAGGAACATTTCTTTTCCTCATGCATTAGTTTGAAGTTTTTACTATCTTTTCAAACCTGATGATGAGCTCATAAATACATAGATTTATTTTATTCTTCCAGTCAATCTAAAAAATCACCTGCTCCTAAAAACCTGCCTTTCTATGTCATTAAAACACTGAAGCTGGAAAAACACTAGTATTGCATATCTTTTTGCAATATTGTTCTGTGGCGCAGCAAGGGAAAATGTTTGTAGCTGTTTCATTAAAAATCTGTGGTTTATGCTCAGCTCTGCCTAAAATATCCTTATGTAACCTCATGAGTGAAATGCATGATACATACTTACTCCTGAACAATAGCACTAAGAGGCCTTGACTGATGCTAAGGGGTTTGAATGTTCAGAGATATTACCATGTGTAAGTGGGAGAGCTGGGACTGCACAGCTCAGTGAATATTCCTCCGAGCTATAAATAGCTTTTGGAAAAGGTATCAAATGCAATTTAAAAGTGCCCAAACACCCACAATTCATAGCCCTCTTATCTTGCGTTACTGAGTATTTTTGACCTGTTTAGAGCCTGATCTAATTTTTGTGCCAGATACTACAATCTGGGTTGCTTGTTTTCCAATGCAATATTAAGGCAAATTCAGGAATACCTATACAGAGAGAAAAGATACACGTTACCTAGCCCTTTGATCTGGCAAAAAAAAAAAAGAGCATGATTTACTGACTGACAATCAAAATTATCACTGCCCACATTAAGAAGCAAGATGGAACATTTTAAATACATGAGCCATGAAGCCATCCTAATTGTGTAGTAAATTCCTCTTTCTTTGCAACCCTTAATTCAGCAGTGCTCTGTAGCATTCAAACTGCAAAAGGCATAGTGATCCAATTTTGTACTACTGGAATTAATTTCCTTCTAGGTGTCCCAGAACATAGAAGATGTCTTGCCATTTTTGTGATCCCTTTCTTCTTAATCTTTCTAATTACATTAATAATTATGTTCTATTTTTTGTTATCCTGACACAATCTGTAAATCTTTCACATCCTGAACTTCACACCATTTCAGGTCTCTAGAAGAAGGATCTATCTTGTTTCTAGCTTTGGTTTCAAACCAAGTTACTATTTCAATATGTTGTACACCTTCAGCATATGGGTATTCATACTGAAGTCAACAGGTGACTCATACTTAGAGAGAAGCATATGGCTAAGTAGTGGGGTTTTTTTTCTTTTTTTTCCAGATTTGGATATAAATCATGCTGAAAAAGCTTGACTATAACAAAACTGCTGTTCTTCCACTGTGTGGAAGAGCAGGACACCTGACATATTTCCACATTTCCTGTCTGTATGCCATGAAGCTATATTTTGCAGGATTTCTTTCTATATAAGTGTATGAGGTTAGAGGAAAAGATGACTTAGCATGATCCTGTACAAGCACAAGCAAATTACGTAGACTTCATTATGTAACTGGAAGGCTGGATGAGCAGTTCTGCTAATGCTTTGCAGAGATAATCTGTTTGAGTTCTATGAAGGCTGACAGTGTAATATCAGGTTTTGGTACCGTAACCAAGGTATTCTTGCATAGATACTAAGCAAGATTGTGTCCTGGCCTGTATTCCAGGTTTATTTTTTTGTACAGCTCTGCACAGAGTTTCTATTCAGGTCATGAAGTAGTGCTAGGTTTTCACTGTTCATTCTGTTCATTGGCTTTGAAGCGGCTGGATTCAAATGTATCAGATTGCTGCTTCTCTTTCATATGCATTCCTTATCTGTATTTGCAATAGATTAATTGTGTCAGAGTAATCTATTTAGCATGATCCATTAATGAAATCTTTTTCTTTTTTTTTTTTATATTGCCCATTTGTGTGATGGAAAGCAGAGAGACTTCTGGGGACAGGGTCAAACCCCAGCTTTCTCTCTCCATCCTGGATTTTGGCTGAGCATGAGGTGTTTATTCTGTTTGGCATTTGCGTGGAGACAGATCCATGCTGACACGAATCCTAGGAATTCCTCTTTTTTGGTGAGTTAGGTGTTACTTACAAATCTTGCTTACCATATATTCAGTCTTTCTCCTGTTTGAAAGCAGAGGGCGCAGCTGCAGAGGATCTGAGCAGACTGAATCTGAGCAGACTGAAGTGCCTACCCTGCAATCTTCATTCACAGGCTGAAGCATCTGGGAGAGGTCAGTGGTCAGGCACAGCTTAGCACTCCTTCTAGGGTAACTTCCACTATGCAAGAGCATTGAAACGCCTTTTAAAAGCACTTCAGTTGCTGTCAGCTGTGCTCTAGCAGACAGTCTCTGGACAATTTACCGCCATCAAACATCCAAGCCTGATACCTATTGGGGCTCTCCAGATTGCTACCAGAAGTGGCAGAATGACATTTTGGCTGCCATAGAGTGCCACCTAAGTCATTAACCTAAAAGAAAGTCAGCAGTTATTTTAAGTTAATGTGTGAGCACTCAATTTCTGCAAGTATATCATCCATTCTGCCATGTTGGCTGCAGTGGCAGTAGCCTGTGCCAGAGGTAAACAGCCCAGATTGGTGACCTCTTGAATCTTCATTAATTCAGAGAGACTGCAAAGAGACTATAAATCTGTCATTGACTGCACTGGGAGTTTAAATGTCTAACTTGGATAGTTTGATACTTAGGTACTTTGAAACAATCTCTCTTTGAAATAGAGGGAAAAAACCCCATAAAACACGCTCTCCACTTCTCCCTACCCTTCCCACCTCCGACCCCTATACTGAGCTTTTAAAACAGATGTTTGGAATCTGCGCTTTGTGCTAGGTGCAGGCTGATATTATCTTTTTGTAGTTCACTGTTGTTGCATTTATTTTGCCCATCACCTCACAGCTTTGCAGCAACCTCTTCTGTAGAAACTTGGATTTTAAAATGAAATATATTAACTCTTTCTCCCATAGTCACTATTCCATTTACAGTCAAAGAACCATAAGAATCCATGCCAATTAGATTGCATCAACAAGCCTGGTCTCTTGGGTCTCTTTTCATTCTGCTTCATTTATCACTTCAGCCCATTTGCCAAGTTTAGGTGTATGGTTTAATGCCAAAATCAAGCTCTGAAATTTTTAAAAATACAGACATAACCATGGTTATGCTTAAATAGAGTTTAATTTTTGTAACTATTTTTCAAGTATATCTGTTTCCAAAACAGACTCTTTTCTCCCTAAACTACAATATTTGAGGGATGTGGAGAAAATATTCAGTGAGATCCCAGCTGGCGGCTAAGGGGACCAGGCACTGGAATTTCTCAGATTCTTTTGCAGTTTTACCTATACAATGAAATTCCAGCAGGACAAAGGCTTCGTTATTAAGGTACATATTATTGTACTGAGAATGACCATTACATAAATGAGAACTGTGATCTGCCCTTCTAAAAGGTGTTTGCTGAAGAACAATCGATTGTAGAGGATGAATCCTCAGCTGAGCACCCCAATCCCTGCAGGACTATGCTGGTTCCCTCTCCATGCTCTTCAACCTGACACATCCTGCCTTTAGGTTTTCAAGGGTGCCAAAAGTGCCACCGTACCGGAGAGTTCAGCTCTAAACAGGGATGTGTCAGCATTCCTGACTTGTGTGTAGGTCTTGGCTATTGCATTGAGAGTTTACTTCATTCTGATGTTCTGCTGAACACAACAGAACCAGTGAATACACTTCCAAGCCGAACGGATGTTTTAACCCCTGTGAAAAATGTATTATCAGAAATGAGTATAAATCACATCATCTCAGGTGCCAAGGTATCACATCACAATAAAAGTCCGTCACGGTGGATTGTACTGTTCCTGTAGTACCACAGGAGCTCCAGACCTGGCTATTTAAATGCTGCCACTGTTGTAAAGGGATATGTGGAGAATATTTGATGTACACTGACTGACAAAATCTGATTGCAGATCTTTTCCTACAAGACTTGGCCTATCCGAGTTCACACAACAGCAGATCAGGGCTGAGGCTCCTTACTGGTCATAGCTAAAGAACTCTTACCACACTAATGAACAAACTGAAAACAAATTAATGATGAAGTGTTGCAATTTGGACAGTAGGTGTTCTTTCTTTCATGTTTGCATCACCTGGCTATTCAAACGCAGCTGATTTTTAAAAAATCCCTGTCCCTAATCTCAGGTGATGGATAAGGGTTTCCGTGGGAAAACTATGATGGCCATGACATAAACCCACACAATATAATATTTGAAATAATTAAATTTAGCAGATGAAGCTTAGGGCTAAGAAAAACCCATCAATCACTTGCGTCTGTTTTTTCTGGTGTAGACCTCTCTGATGACTTTATCCAGAACTGACACATTACTTTTGTGGCTTTTGAGCCTTGTGTCTAATGTTGGCTCCCTAATATTTTAGCTCAGCTCATTCTGGGATGCCTGTAGCCATTCTCACTTTTCATTTAGTTTCCCAATATTTGTCAGTGTTAAGTCAGTGAGGTAGATGAACAGCTGTGACACAAAAGAATAAAAGGGAATCTTTTGCTATGAGTACAAATGTTTCATGTGTGCAGACCATGAATGCTGCAAATTACTGTCATATAATACATATAATACACTTAAAAACCATGAAAATATTTCTTTTATTTATTTTATATCCCTTAAATGTGTAATAAAACTTGATCTTTATCACTGTTAGCAATATGGCAGAATAGCAGCAAATTTAGGACTATTAATCTCAATTTATTATTATTAAAAATATAAAAGAAATATATTATTATGGAGGAATGTCTTTTACTAGCCAATTTAGTGCTCATCCCTCTGTCTGAGATTGCTTGTGGACCAATATACCTAGTTTTATTGCTATTTATTTGGACAAATGTCAGTCATATCTTTCTCTTGACCTTTTAGTCTATTTAAAGCTAAGAGGAAATAGATATTTATTGTTTGCCAGCCCTTTTTTCTGTCTCATTTCACTGCATATGTTTTAGAATCCAGTTTTCTAGGCAAGCTGACTGCATTCATTTCATTCACCATTCTGCCATCTGGGAAGTAATTAACTTTTGACTTATGGGAAAAAATCAGGAAGAATGACAATCATTTTATTTGTTTCCCAGCACCCCTAGAAGATAAGCAGTAATATTGTTTCTATTTAAGCCAGGGGTATGCATGAACATCCAAAATCTGGAAATTGCTCAGAGTTTCTTTTACAGTAGTCATTTTAATTTTACTATAGCTAAAATTTTACTGTCATGGCTATGGAGTCTGCTGCTGTGAGCTGTGTTTCTGCATCTGGGTTGAGTGTGGCCATGAAATTTAATGTGAGGACTGGATACAGATTGACATCCTCCTCTACCAAAACACAGCACTCCTAGAACCAAGATTTGCAAAAGCATTTAGAGATTTGTAATGTTTTATGTGGTTTGGGGTAGGAGAGAAAGATATTACAAATTTACTTTTTTGTCATTTACAAGCAGATTCATATTACTATAAATGTTAAAAGACAATGCTGCTGAGCATCCTTACATGATACAAGTTTTCATCTTGAAAGGAAGACACTTTACAGGACCGTTACAGTGCTGATCACAGTAGATCACAAGTCGGGTTCTGTTGTGTGGAGGAGCAGAGAACTGGCAAAAATTCTGTGTACCTACTGTGACTATAGCAATTCAGTCTGATGAACTAGCCTGAAGCATTCACATTCACACTATAGAGCAACCATGTGTAGTTATTTGTCCAGGTTGGTGCAATGATTACCTTTCCTCCCTTCTGTTTTAATCCAGTTGAGTTGACACAGGGAGAATGAACAGATATGGCAGAAGTGCATGCTGCTTTTACCAGTTTTCCTACTCCTTGCCCCAGGTGTTGCTCCTTCCAAAGCAGGGCTGGCTGGACCACGCGTGAGGTTTGCAACCCAGAAGATGAAAAAAATTATAGTGTCTGGGGGAGGATTTTCTGCCATTGTTTGTGGAATGCTTCAGGTGTGGTTCAAGCATCCTTTGGCATGGTTATATAATAGCTTCAGGCATCTTACTGTGATCCTCACTGTGAGTCGACAATATTAGAATTACCGTTTTTCCTTTAGAGCTGCTGATGTTTCCAGAAACATTTCCTGGGATGGCAGTTTCTGGCCTTTTCCCTGCAGTACTTTGTCTGGAAGAGTCTCCTGTTTCAGTAACAAGCCCGTCAAATATTCTCATATAACTGCCAGGGATATTTCACTTATCCAGTGAGTAAGCTCAACAGACTATATGGAGAATAACTGAGGAAACACAGTTTCAGGCCAGGGTGAGAGCAATTTAGGGTTACAGCATAACCAACTATCCATAAGCCAGCTCTCCTGGTGAACAGAAGGCCATCCTACCAGCTAAAAGCATTGAAAGACATGAACAAAATTGGTAAGGACGGTCAGAGAACAGATGTACTAATCCACGGTCAGGCTCCATCAGGTGGGATTTGAAACTGCTGGGTCTGTAACATGGCTGGAAACAGTGGCAGAGCCACTGCCTCTTTCCACTGCATATTGTAGAAAGAAAAAAGGTTCATATAACCCTCAAAGCACAGAAGCATGCCAGCTCCTTATCTCTCCAGCCTTTGCAAATCATGTAGGGAAACATAGCAAAATTGTTAAATGAAACAGGTTACATATCCTTATTTTCTAACAGGTTTTCCATCCCAGATGCTCTGTAAATTGTCCAGCTATATTCAGCATTTTTTTTCTGAGGGGATGGGAGGGATTTTAATAGAATATTAACAGTATACAATTTTTAGCTCAAATAAATTTTTTAAATGGCTGGCGGACTATGTCTTTCCCAAAGTTATTTCCTTTCCAGAGGGCCACAGATTTAGGTCTTGTTAATAAAATTTAGAAATTCAGGTTTATTTATGTTCATTGTCTCACAGCTCCATCTTGCAGTTTCAACTATGCATTCAAAATTATAAATATGTGGATATGGATAATATTCTTGAAAAAAATGGATGGGTGCTGTGGTACTGCTGGAATCAAAAATCTGGCACAGTATTAGCTGGCATAATCTTTTGTTTCAGTTTTCCTGTCCAGGCCATGAAATTTATTTCTTCACAGTCCTGCACAGCCCAAACCCAAGTAAGTTTTTCAGGGATTTAGTTCATGTTGGCATTGTGCTTTCAGAAGGCAAAGAGCTCATTTCTGTAACATCTGGTGTGAGACGGTCCAATCTCCCCAGTTTGTGCAAATCCTGCTGTAGTTTAAGTCCTTTGTAGTGTTTTAATGTCTGGAACTATTTAGTACAATCAGTAAACTTTAGTAGTGCACAGTCCAGTTCTCTCTTCATATGAGTATGTAAAATAAGTATTGCTTATTATAACTCTGAAGGATATAACCTTTTAACCTTTAATCCTGCTGAAGAGTGTGAAAATGGCAGCTTTCTGCCATTGTGTGCTCTAACCCAGTGTAAAGCTAGATGTATTTTTATTTGATTGACTAATCTGCTCTACTTTAGGCACCCAGGAATGGGATTGGCTTTTTGGCTTGAGACTACTGGGGGATGCTGCAGAGAAAAGTATCGTAGGTGCAGGCACATTTGATGAAGGACAAAATGTGCCAAAGTTTGTGCTTCTTTTTTTTTTTTTGTTTTGTTTTGTTTTGTTTTGTTTTGTTTATCTGACAGATCAGATGTTAAATTCAATCATCTCAAATTGTATCAGTGTTTTACCAACTTATGAACTAGCTTCTCAGACAGTTTCCCTGGCTCTCATTTAAGTTGCTTCTGTCTGTAGACTACAAGACTGTCTTTTTAGGAGCAGCTTTGCTATCTTTAGAAACAGATGCTATTTTAAGAATAACTTGCATATAGAGTGGGTTTAATTGCACTGGATTATGCAAAGTGTTTTCTGGATATATGGCAGAGCTATCTCATTATGCAAAAGTGCCCAGAAAAAGAAAGGAAACATATTTTCTAGCTATTGAATGTTAGGGATTGATTTAATCTTCCATATTTAATCAGTTTAATTGGCCAGCATAGCATGGTTGAAATATATGCACATTCAGTGTAAAATCCTATGTATGTTGCTTGTTGAAGTAGTTGTTACCAGTCTTAAAGATCTGAATTAATACTCAGACATTAATATCAGTTTCAGACATTCATCTTTTACCCAATAAGCATTTTGAGTCTTTAGTATTGAATACCAGAATATTCATACTTTGTGCCATACTTTCTGTACAGACTTGGTTCCACTTTTTATTGCCTTCAAAAATCCAAGGTTGCTTTGTTCTTAATCATTGGTACAATGGCAATTGAAATATTATTCCCCCTAAAGGTTCTTCTCAGATTACTGTGATATTAAACACTCTGGTGCTCCTATAAATTAAAAAATTTATAAAAGGCTTCATTTACATGTTTATTTTTCTTTTCTCTATGTTCATCTAAAGCTTTGTTCCCTGCCATTGATGACAGGAACCTCATGCTAAATTTTGGGGAGGCAAAGAGCAAATGCACAAAACTCAGTCCAAACTTACAGACCATACGAGACTGTGGTCAGTAGTAAAGCATTAATAAAACATTTATCACTTAATAGAACCAAGGAGAGTTTCAGGGACAATTCACAGGGAAGAAGTGGGTTTAGCTCAGAAGAATCGTACAGTTTACTCTAGGATGGGGCAATATTCCCTTGGGTAGTCCTGTAATCCTGTGGCATGCCCTTGCCATGAGAGTTGTGCCTTACTGTTTGCAGATTACACATCAGTCAGTTTGGCCCTTTGCACTGGTACATCTCTTACTAACCAGAGTTTTGTATCTACTTCATAGATACAACCAATCCAGGTAGAACCACATTGAGTACCTATTTCAAGAAGGAACAAACACAGTGGTTTCTGCATTTCTACTAATTTTGCTATCTGAGATTGTGGTAAAGTTTGAGAGTTTCGTCTTGACCTCTTGAAACCATTTTCTCAGTAGAAATCACTCAACATGAAAGTCAAATTTTCTGCAGTCCAAATGTGTTGAATTTCAGAGTTACAGTGTAAGACCCATTCTTTTGCTAGGGGAGCAGCAAGGACTCAGAGACCAGAGCTTCATCTTGTGTCACCAGAGATTCAGTGGACAACTGTCTGGGGCTCTTCAGTATGCTGTTCGTTCTGCTGAGAGAGCCAAACCTGCTGCTTTGGAAGCTGCAGAATAAATATCCTCTTCAGTAAACTCTTTCACATTATTCCTTTCAATCCTTGAATGAAATACCATCTGGTCCTGATGACTTACTGTAATTGCATCTCTAATTGCTCTGTAACTTCCTCAGAGAGTTCAATCGCGGGGAAAGACGTATTCGGATTTACCATTAAAATTGCCTTCAGTATAGCAATTCAGTTACCAGGTCTCCTCTTCCTACATCTCACTGTATCCAAATTGTGTAGAAAAATAAAGGCTACCATAAGGATTTTTCTGGCCTACAGGAGTCCTGCTTTGGTTATGTTTTTAGATATGTTTTTCTTGGAAAATGTGTTACAGATCTGACAAGTAGAGAAATAAGATGAATTTGAAACCCCGTAACACTGAAAAATCTGATATTTTTATCAGTTCTGTTGATTACCTCTCTCTAGACTCAGGATTGACATTATCACTGTCAATCACATTGATATTATACCTTTACTATGAATGCTTTCCTGTATTTAAAGTCCCAATCCTTATGCTGTTCTGATGCTCTGTTCTGATGTTGCTCCAAGTTACACTGACTTCCCTTATATTTTTAAGAAATCTTTTTGAAGTACTGAAAATTATGAAAAAATATGTACACACATTTTTCGCATTGTGCGTGCATCTTTCTGGCTCTGTAGTTGTGGTGTAATGCGTCATGACTCATAGGTACAAGTTGTTGAAGCATCCCAGGTAGTGGCAGATGTCACTGAAAGGTTGTCAGTTGTTTTTGAAAGCAAGACATCTATTCTTTTGTAGACTTCAAGCCCACACTTCAGTTAAGGGATCAGACAAAGGAAATATTTTTTGAATCACTTACAGAGATCCTAATACAAGATCATCCTGCAAACAGGGAAGGCACAAGACATCTTTTCCTAAAAAACAGCAGCATGTTTAGCTCTTTCTCTTACTTTCCACATTTTTCTTTTCCATTTCTTCTTCTCCAACATCTGAAATCATTTGCAAATAGATTTTGTAAACCAGTGTCCCTTACAGAAATGACACATCTTCCATCTCAGGATACAGAAGAACTTTCTGTTGCTATCTGTATCACTTCCTTCTGCATATCCAAGAGAAAACAGGAGGATATAACCAATATGGCTCAGTCAGTTTTTCCATATGGATCTTCAGCTCAAGACGGTGACATCAGCCTTGTTGTGCTCATTAGGATCTCAGGATTATTTTCCAGATACTGAGTTGAGTTCAATTCTGTCCTGGGACTGTCCTGGGATCCTGAGCAATTTCAGCAAGATTTCTGGTCACTATCATCAGTGTGATCAGCTTAAATCCTTGCATCACAATGTTATTAAAATTATTATCCTGTATGGCTTCACTTGCAAGATTTCACCTGAGGCTACTTCAGAGCTGGCTGCCAAGTCCGAAGCAGTGTGTGGGCATTTATAGTATCACTTCTCCAGCGTTGCCTTCACACAGGAGTGGTAAAAGGATACACAGTCTCAGTGTCACATTTCCCTCCCTTCAAACGTATGGTCTTCGCACGTGCCTCAGCACAAGCAAACAGGAGGCATATGGACCCTCAGTCGTCCACTCTTCCTGCAAATGTATCGGAACTCAATCCACTTCGCCTGCAACGATTTCATCCTCCTAAAAGAGAAGTGACACTTTGCATCCTGACAGAGGTTACATTGGCCATATTCACTGTGTGAGGGAGCGTTTTTCACCCTGATAGGTTCCGCATGAAATAACTTGCAGAGCACTGCAGTTACCAGGTGTAAACAACCACCCACCAGACTGTTTTAAACAGTCAGTAAATCCCCAGGCTGCCAGGTAAGGTGAAAGACCAATCCTCTCAGTACAAGAAGGAAAATGAGTAATGAGTTGAAAACATATCATTTTGTGCTATAAGGGGCCATATTCCTGCCTCTCTCTGAGAATGCCCTTTGGCATTCTTATAAAAAAACCCCTACTACTAGATTCTAAACCTATTTGCTGTTAAAAATGACAGTAATTCAAAATGGTTTGTCTCTGTGGATCCTATTATCTACTTTTCTTTCTCTCTTTTCCATCACCTCGCTGTGCGAGGGTGACTCAAAGTGGTAGATGGAATACAAGTTTCTAATGACTCTGAGATGAGACACTTGAAGTCCTTGAATTACAGTGCCAGTGAGAGAGTATGAGAGATATGGGAGTGTGCCTATGGATAAGGGATACATGAAGACTAATATTCAGGAAGCTGTGGTTATAGCAAATTCGGTGACCATGTGAATGTCATTCTGCTTTAGTTGGTGGGCAGAGGGGTTAAGCCTGGATTATTTCATCTGTTTCTGAAGTCCTCCCCCTTTTCTGGAGTTCGTGTGTGTGCAAATCTGAATGTTATCTGTGCAATTGTTGATGTCTCCCCTCTTGAGCTCTACCACTACTACCATGACATTTATACTGTTGACATTACTATAAGGGGTATAAGGTGTTAGATATTGCATCAGCTAGAAAATACTTCCCAAACTAGATCAATATATTCCTGTGATTTTTTGAGGTACTTATTCTGGATTTAAGTTTAGAAGACTTAGCAAAATTATTTGCAAATCTAAAAGCATTGTGAAGTTTATGGCAAATTAATACATATTAATAGAGCAAATTTGGTTTTCCAGCACAATGACTGGCCACTGTCTGTTTTCCTCCTTGTAAAATATTAATCATGCATGCAGGAAATTCAAACAGTACTCAAGTGATAGGCAACAAATCAGAAAAGACTATTTCTTTGTTGTTTTGATAAGTGGCTTGCTATTTGTTTTCAGGTTATTTTTTGTATGAGGGAAGGTGCTAGTATTTATCTGGATTTGTTCAACAAATGTTGAATGGAATATTTTACATTAAACTGCTCAACACTATGACAGTATAAAACCTGTAAAGTCTATAAATAATTCATATTTTATAAAGAGAAGGAAATATGTTGGCAGAAATGTAAGTTATGGCTTTTTTTTAAGATACAGAGACAAAACACATGATTTGTCTTCAGGCAAGAATAATTGAAATGTCATCTAAGATCCATGCACCTTGACCTCTTTTCACTGAGTAACACACCAGTTGCATGACAGGTGCATTTGAAATATTAAATTTTGATGGAACTGGAAAGTACAACTAGAGCTAGATACGTATGTCAGCAGAAATGAAAGACATGCCTAATCTACCAGGAACAAAAAACTACTCTACCCACTTCAGACATAGCACCTGATCAGACATTGTATCACTGGAATGATCATGGAGTTCAAATCAGTTTCTCTTATAGGATGATGAAATCTGTCAGATTTTTACAAGGAAATGACATGAACTCACTGGACTGGGATTTGAGGAGAAAAGTGGATTTTATCCAGAAGTAACTGACAGCATGAGAGATGGAAAGGGTCAAAGGGGGGAAAGCAGAAAGTGCTTTCTTGGAAAAGTAATTTTTTTTCAATATAACTAAACTAATATAGATGAGCCTTCCAGAGAGTCAGACTGGATAAAATATTCAGACAGGCTATTTTAGTCTGGTGTCTGTCTATTCTGTGTAAATCTGGTCCTAATCTGTGCTCCTTTACCCAATATAAATCAAATTAAATTGTATAGTTGAGATTAAAATACAAGGCCAGTGGTCTCAAATCCAGCCTAAATGCCTGAATTATGAGGCCACTTTCTAAAACTATTACAAGTCTGCCATCCTACTGGTAGCTCCAGCAGGGAAATGGAGGGGGTTGCTCTGTACGTTACTGTACAGAGAAAACCCTGACTTTTAAGGCAAAGAAGGACTTTCCCAGAAACCTCTCAGTGATATACTCTGATAGTAATTGTGTTGCCAGAGGCATGTCTTTAACCACACTGTTACTAAAAAGAACATTTTGGAGGTGATATGCAGTCCATTGGCCAGAGCAGCTCTGCAGAAGTGAATATAGTGGCAATTCTGGACTGAGAAGCATTTTACCAGCTGACATGATGATATTTTGCTGCACACTACCAGTATTTGCCTCTTCTGCATCACCTGAAGTCATTTATGAAAACAAACCAGAATAAAAAGGAGGGGATTTTTCTGTGAGATGACTCCCTTTCAAACCAAAAAGCACTCCACTCATTCAGCTGTACTTATCTGCAGAAGTTTATTGGTGCAGACTTACCAAAGATCCTTTCAGGCACTACTTCATTTTATTTGAAGAAATGCAAAAAGTGACAATGGTCTCTCCACGCAGTGATGGAATAAAGTGGCAGGAAACAGAAACTGAGTCTCCATCCCCCACACCGGCAATCTCAGGGACCAGAAAGATCAGTTCTCTGTCTCTGGTATCTGCATCAGCCAGTGTTAAACTGCTTAGTTTCATGTTTTCTAAGTTCAGATACCTTGGATTATTGGGCATAAACATCAACCCGGCTGACTTCACAAACTTAGATATATTAGGGTTGAGTAAATTTTGGTTAAGACTAGAGGGTCTGTGAAGAGTAGTTTGTGTCTACAGAAAAATATTACTGCTTGCTTTATTTTGTTCTTAGTTTTGCAATGCTGAGCATATATGCAATATGAAGAAAAAAGATAGAAGGTTAAGAGACAAATTAGAAACTAGAATCAAGAGAAAAAGTTCAAGAACCTTAACTGGAACTTCAGCAGAATTATGTGATTAAATCCAAAACTGTGCAGCTGTAACCCAAACCGGTAACACTCCATTTACTGCTTTAAAATCCTCTAGAATAATACACGTGATGAGTTGCCTCAGTCTTGGCAGAATGGATTAAACTCTTACATCATTTTACACCAGTACTTGGAAAGGGAAACATCTCTCGTCTTATTAAGTTTGAGCAGCTTAATCTTTAGGGTTAACACACTGACACACTTAGACTTCGAAAAAACACCAAACAAAAATCTCTGTGACAGTTGCCCCTTCCTTGTAAAACACAACCCTTCAGATAGCACAAGATGATGGTGAGTTTATTTGCCCAAGAACTGGGACACCAGTTTCAATTCCCTGCTCAGTGTTTAAGCTCCCAGTTCCAGGCACTGACACTTCTTCACAGGCACATTTGTCTGTATCCTGGAAAATTGTCACTTTGCATTATCAGATCGGAGACACAAACTGCTTTCATAGATGATTGATCCCTAGTCTCAAGGTTACCTTTTCTTTTCGAATTTTATTCAATGAACCAGGAAGCAGCTCCCCTCTTCCTGATCAGTGGTCTAAGGTACCAATTTTTATGTGGAAATGGAAAACCATGTATTTTGTTAGCTTTGTTTCTAAAGAAAATCTCCAAAGTATGTTTGATGCATGGATTTCATGCTGGAGAAAGAAAAAAGGAAAAAAGAGGAATCTGGATGATGTGCCTAATGTGGTGATGTGAGGTTTTTATTGTATTTTCATATGTTTTCTGTACACCAATGGTTCATCCCCACCTTCCCCACTCCTACTCCCAGCTAGTTTGCCCCAGACCCAAGTTGCTCCCCCGGTGCTCCCTACATGATTGTTCTCCTCCCCTTGTTCTAGCTCTTTCCCTATCAATCACCCAAACGCCTCCTGTGGTTCCCGAAAGTTCTGCGCCTGTTACCAAAGCACTGCCTGTTTACCCTTATGTAGTCCCCGTCAGTTCCCCGAGATCCTGCCCCCTCGAATACCTCCCCTCTTGGAAATCCCCTAAACCTCGAGGCCCCATTGGGGCATGTGATCCCTTTCCCTCCACCCCTCGAGGCTATTGGCCTATGTGATTGTCTATCCCTGTCCATATCCCTCCCCTAAAGATCCCTATTGGTCCCCTGTTAAGCCATCCCCATGGTAATGCCTCCCCTTATAAGGTGTTGCCCAGAGCTGCTCTGGCCTTGTTCTCTGTGGATACCCTTTGATGAAGTTGGGTTCCCTCCCGTGGCAAGCCTCCTCGCTACTTTTTATCTCTCCTCTCGTCGGGGGCTGCTACAGTGCCTGGAGCCGGTGCTCCGCAGGGTAGAGCAGAGGCTTCAGAGGAGCAGCTTTAAAGCTGAGAGCCTCCAGCTGCTCCCCCCTCCTGCCGCACACCACTGGAGCTAGCCTGGGCAGTGGGCAGCAGCGGTCACTGCGACAGCCTAAGAGGCAAGATTTAATGATCCTGCCATCCTATTGCCTAGCTCTAGGTAGCATTCCACTCAAGATTCTGATTGTGCTGGTTTCCATTTGAGGATATCTCTCTATGTCCACGTATCTAATCCAGCCACCAAACCTGTGAAGGCAGATGCTTGAAAGGTAGCCATCCCTGTCCTTACTTTCTGGATCACCTTACTGGATCCAGACTTGAAAGCACATTGCTGCTGGGCAGCAGCAGATTAACTTTATAAAATGTAGTTCTTAAAATTCCTTCTTATCTATCTAATAAATTAAAAAAAGAAATAATCTGGCCTAGAGACTTAAATTTATCATGGCGTTAATCTGACTATGTTTTTACTCTGCTTAAAGTTTAATTTGATTCTTTCCTTCTAATAAATCTCATGTTAATTAAGACAGCCCAAAATGAATTATAGGGACTGTTACGGGATGCTCATTGTTGAATATTTCAAAGATAAGTGAAGCTGACTCCTGCCCTCAAGTGAAGCAGAAACAGCATGAGGGCATGAACACTGATGAGATGGCAAATCGTAATGTGAACAAGAACTATGAGGCTCCTAGCAGTAGATCTTGGCTTGTAGACCCAGTAAAGACAGTGACAAATGTGTAATTTCTATAGGGAGTACATAAGGTGCACTACCAGTCCAGTGTATCTGTTTGGGCTTTTTTTTTGGCAGTGGCCATGAACACAAGTCCCCCATGCCAGACGTACATAGCACAACTGGAATAGTGTGTACAAATTCGTGTGCAGAGTCAACAGCATCACACTGCAGCTGAGCCAGTGAATTTCAACATTTATGTGCAACAGGCTGCTATCCCAGTCAAGCACTTTTCCTCTCCTTAGAAGAAGGCTATCAGTGATGCCAAACTCTACAAACAGCACTCAGTTCTTCTTTCTCATTTGCATTGGCTTGAAATGTAGTTGTTCAGATATACTTGAAGGTAGAATTGAGCCTCTAAAGGCCCCATTCCTGCAAAGTGTGATGTGCATGCAAATAACTCCTCTTACAAAGGTTCCCATTGACAGCATTGACTTTATAGCCAGATGTTTTGTGAAATCAATACTTTTGACAAAGGAAGTTTTTTAAACATGAGATACAGAGCAACCATTAGAAATGAATATTCAGTAAAATTCCCAAATCTGAATTTCCAGTATTATGAAAAGCATCATTTCTTCTTCATAAAATATGACTAGTTATATAGTTTTACTGGTTAACCAGCAGATACTGAGAGATGTAAAATGAGAAGTATCTTTGACAGTACATGACTTCATACTCTAAAACTGTCTTTTTATTTAAAAGCCTGTCTAGCATAAAAGGATTGTGAGTCTTTAAAAAGTTTATTAGACCCTAGGAACTGCATAAATGAGATTTCTTTTCCAGTATTGTGCAGCTGGTGCTGTAGATGGTAGTATAATTAAAATCAGTTACTGAAATGGCAATAAGGTCACAGTTAGTATCTCTTTTAGGATAATAAACTATGTTAACTTTTTTTTCCAAAGGGATGGATTCACGGGATTGGGAGTTTAGATGAAGAGTGAACAAGAGTGTGTATAAAGCAGTAGCAAATGGTAGAATAATCAGTAGAGTTGTATAAAGACAAAAGCTGCAGCAATTGATAATGTTACAGGTTGATGCCATCCAGTGGTTCAGCAGAGTGCTCAGGGACAGGTTTTGAGTACTATCTGGTACAAGATACCATTAATAGATCAGGCCAGAGAATTGCTCCTCTCTCATATTTTCATTCCAGTTGGACTTGCTTGTGTTTAGTAATTGTAAACTTACTGTTGCTCTAACCTACAATTGTGTAATACTCTTCCCATATGCTTTGACCTAATTTCATGTACACAGGTATATATTGTCCTGTATGTGTCATGTGTCTGTGTGTACATACAGACAAAAATAATGTTGTATGGTACAGTTTCCATGTCAAGGGCCATGCCTCAGTTATTCAAAGAAAAAACAGCTATTTTTTCTATAAATCACGTTGTGAGATATGTGCTCCATAAGTGGAGCAATTGTTTTATATCAGAGCTCTGCACATTAATAAGCTTTTTATTTTGCCACATGCCCATAGAGGGGAGACATACTAAATGGGCTGCAGCAATTATGAATGCTTGAAGCAATTATGAATGCCTGCTAGGAGTAACCTGCTACACCAATACAAACAATACTGCAATTTATTGATGTGGCCAGCATTTAGAAAATAAGGAAATACCAAAGGACTCAGTGTAGTGGGTTTCAGATGGATGCATTGCATTGCCAAGCTGCAGAAAAATTGCCTGTAGACACTAATTTTATAATGTTCAGTAATCAGAACAGATATTCTTGTTAGTTTCAAATCAGGAAATCAGTGCAAAATTTAACTCAGGCCCTGACAAGAAATCTGCTTGCTAGTATGTACATGTTGATTTAAGGGATTGAAGGAGGTATTGAGAGTTGTTTCTTCCTTTGAGAATGGACATCAGTGCTAAACAGCTCTGAGAGACCAGTAACAGCTCACACTACTATTCCATGCAAAAGCAACTTCAGGAGTGTTCTGCATTGGAATGCCTGCAGTTCCCTATGGAGTCACCATGGATGGCATCAGCACATGGTAAACACACATTGAAGTACATTAGAGGAACTACTAGAGTCTATTGTCCTATGTGAAAATTGCATCAATTTCTAAAGTGCAGATTTGGGTGGGAAGGAGTGTGCAGTTATGAAACGGAAAAAAAATATTTTCTGTGTGGCTCCCTTTATTTCTTCTGTAAATAAAAGAAGCAAAGAAAAGGGTTGAGAAATGCAAAATGACTGACAAATTAAGTTATCCCTCTTCAATTTTGACAGGAATATAAAGGGTATGGGAAACAAGCCAGTTTCCTGGTAGTCTGCTTCACAGGAATTCCTGTCTGCTAACAACAGTGATTAAAACAGCAGCTGAAACTTTAAATATGAGATACCCAAAAAGCCTTTTGAAAACTTAATTGTTGCAGTTTTTCTATCCCCTTGAGTGCCAGCAGCACACAGTTAATGTCATGCCAGCCTTCCCCCACAAACTTGTTAAGTCCACAGCATCTCAAATATAGACCTAAGGTTTCTGTGTGTCTGTTAGCAGGGGAAGTGCCTTCTCTCATTTAGCAATTATTACTTTTTTCCTCTAATCTCAGCCACAGGCGGTTTAATTTTACTTTGATCAACTCTCTTGTCTTTCTATCACTTGTCTGAGATCTGAAGAGAGAGAAACATCACTGAGGAAATGCTTGTGAACTGGTATTAATGTGATTTAACTTGTTTGAATAAGTTTTGGATTAAATTTGGCACTTTTTTATCTGTAAGTTTGTACAGTTAGTTCTCATAGATGTTGGGATGAGAAAGGATGAACACGTGGATTCAGTGCCACAGTTATAGGTGCCCATATACATCTGTGCTCCTAGTGTGTTAATTTTTAATACATAATCCCATGTTCTGTTGTATACTTACATTGATTATCCCCCACCTCCTCAAACTTTGATCTTGCCTTTTCCTTTGAAATACAAGAACATTGGTTGTTACAGCATGCTAAAAGTTGACTAATGGCATGGGTGAGGAGAGTAAAACTGAAGATTTCTCCGGGCAAAATGCTGGCTGCCTGTCACGCCTGTGCAGAGGCTCTGCTTCTCTGGTACCCTCGCAGGCTACACTGCAGAATAATGATTTCAGCAGTGGATTTTGGCCATTATTATTTAGATTCTTGTCAGACTATTTAGGGCTTTATAGGCTTAAATTGTCCATTTCACTTCTACCCAGGAGCTCACTGAAGGCCAGTACAGTGGTGCTGAGGGTAGTAGTGTAATGGGCTTACCTCCTACTCATCCTTCCATGTTAGCAGGTTTCAACATCTGAGGCATCACAGGCAAGCTCTTTCTGAAAACTGTATTACAGTGACCTTATTTTGCCAAATCCTGCAGTGGAGAGGAAACAGCATGGAGATGGACTGGTCTCTGCATTAAGAGTGCAGGAGCAGCCTGGACAACAAAAAGAAGGCCCTGACACACAAAAAGGAGTCTCTCCTGTTTAAAATAAGTTGCCAGTGTAAACTGGGATGATGCTACCTCTGACTTGATTAACTGTGTAGTTCCTGAGTGCTAAGTTAATGCAAATATTGGATAATATATTCCCCTAGTTCAGCACCACCAGACAAAGTGAAGCTGTAGGACTGTGTACCACAGGAAACTCCTTATCTTCCTTACTGCATCCAGAGTAATCCTGGAAGTTGAACAGTAAGGAAACACCATTCCAAATAATGACTTAAACCATTGTCTAATAATTGTCTAATAAGTCATTCAAAGCATCCAGATTTCTTACAGCAACCTAAAAGTGTTTTGTTACTGAGTCTTTTTTAAGAATGACATTTGTAAGAAATATTGTGTCGAGGCTGAAGCACTTTCTGGTTTATTTCACAATCCTTTGGTGCACTGCATTGTACTATGAGCTAATTAAATCTGTTGTCTCTTAGAAATTACAAATTCCTTGTTCTGTGTTTATCTTGTGAGGCTGAACACAAAAAGGAAAAGTTTGGAGGTAAAGGCAGATTTAACTGAGATTGCTGTAGATAGGTCTTACTGGATCTCTTGTTTAGTAGCCTAAAGATTCACTGTCCAAACACTGAGATGGTTTGAATTCCTGAACACTTACAATGTGCAAAAACGATTGTCAAAGGAAGGATAAAACATGCAATCAGTGGCTTTGTTTTGCTAATTGTTGTTAGGAGCTTGCAGACAAGCCCATAGTAAACCACTTTTGCTTTGCTAATTTTTCGTAAGGATCATGAAGAAAGACTTTCCTGACAGGACTTTGAAGAAGTGTAAGAAAAGGGGTTTGTGGGGTAATTCAGAGAAGGAATTCAGAAATGTCTCTGGAGTCCTCATAACTTACTACAGAGTAAAGAAACAGACTTGGAACATGCACAATTGCAATAGTAGAAGAAACAAAAGGCAAAATCCAAGTTCAGAGAACAGAGATACAAAAGTTCTTCTGCAAATTTGTAATTTAGTTTAAAAAATGTCTAATATTTACAATTACATTTTATACTGTTGACTTGAGCATTCAAGAATGCTTTCAGTACAATAGAAAGGATCATTATTTTGTGAAATATTGCAAGTGACAAAATACAAATTGTAGAA
The DNA here is from genome assembly GCF_965178545.1 of Coloeus monedula. Classification (NCBI taxonomy): domain Eukaryota; kingdom Metazoa; phylum Chordata; class Aves; order Passeriformes; family Corvidae; genus Coloeus; species Coloeus monedula. The sequence continues at coordinate 96,305,812 of NC_138781.1, forward strand.
CAGTCACCCTGCCTTTGATAGCCAAAATCTACCAAAACAAATTTGTCAAATAATCAGTTTTTAGGCACATAGATAATAAAATAACAAACTGATATGAAACAGCCAACATCAATTTATCAAGAATAAATCAAGTCAAATCCTTCTGTGTTTTTTTTTGACAGTGTAACTGGCCTGGTGGATACGAAGGAAGCAGAGGATGTGATATATTTGGACGTTAATAAGGCTTTTGACACACTACCAGTTACATTCTCATAAGCAACTTAAGGAAATGTTCTGGATGAAATTGCCATCTGGTGGGTGCACCCACTGGCTGCAGAAATGTACTAAAAAGTAGTTATGACAGTTCACTGTCAAATTGGGAAGACATATTATATAATGTCATTTACAGGCTTTTCCTGTGTTTTGTTCCAGTTTCATTAATGATCAGAAAATTCTCATGAAAAAATTGAGATTTTTTTTTCATCCACTGATAAGATGGGAATATTTTGGAGGATTAAAATTCAAGTCATGGTAGTTTGAAGAAGTGTTTTGAACATCATTAGACATGAAAGAGCTGCTACAGTTACTAAGAATAAAATACCCAAACAGAAGATTTGAAGTAAGGGTGATAATACTGTACAAAGGAGCAGGCATAGATCATAGTCTAAATATGAAACTGCAGTTTCATACTGCTGAAAAAAAAGGAGCAGAGGAATTACAATGTTTGTATCTAAAACGTGGGAGGTAGGAGGTATTTTGTTTTACATATGGCATTTTAATTAGGCCATTATCTCAGATGCTTGCATTCCAGAATAGGTAAACATATTGCTAAGAGTCCAAAAGAAAGTCAAAAGAGTTATGAGAAGTTTAGAAAATGGCTTGTGAGGGAGGTTTGAGAATTTGCTTACTTGTTGTGGCGTCTTTGTTTTGAACAAAACAAGTATGAGAAAGCTTGTCATGAAAAGAACTGGGAAATTTTATGGTTATTATAATGATGAGAAATTAAAATTTTCTCTTATCCACTGAGTATAGGACAAAAGTTGTTAGCTGAATTTATCCAAGAGAGAGTTAAGTTAGATGCTAAGAAAATGTAAATCTAGGGACAGATTGTGCTGGAACATGCTAACTGTGCAGTCTCCTTCACTGGAGATTTCTGAGGACACGTTAGATGAATGTGTAATCAAGAGTGAGCTGGGTATGCTTCATCCTGTCTCAGAGATTTCTTTCAGCCTTGCTTTGTGTGATTTCTACTTACTAATGCAAATGTCTGAAATTAGTGCTTAGGTGGATTCTACAAAATAGCTCTGAGGTGGATTCAGGCAAAAGTATCTCTGCCAACAGAGTGGCAGCAAAGCCTTCTGACAAGACCTTGAAGCTAGGAATGAGGGGGTGAAGAGAGATGGTGACCCACAGTCCATTGGGGAAGTGGTGCGCTGTGTTGGCAGGAAGGTGCAGTAGATGAGACAGAGCTTAAGAATGACAAAACAGGGTGAAGGACACCCACTTCAAGCACATGAAGGCGGACAGGGAAGTGCCACAAGGACAGTATCATGGGAGTAGCTCTCATACTTTGTGAGAAATCAGCTGGTTGGAGCACCCCTCTGGAATGCCTTTACACTGATGCATGCATGTAGCATGAGACAAGAGCAGGAGGAATCAACAGCCTGTGTGCCAGTGCAGGTCTACGACCTTGCACAGACATGGTGGGACAGCTCCCACAGCCAGCATGCTGCAGTGGGTGGACACAGGCACTGCAGCATGAACAGGTGGTGGGTAAGGTTGTGGAGTCATTCAGCTTTTTGTGAGAGACTAACAGGGATTAATGGAGCCTGCCCTGGGACAGACAATGAGACAGCAGATTATTTCTTAGAATTAAAGGGCAGACCATGCTGTAGCAGGTATCTGCTACAGACTGCCAGATGAGGAAGAGGATGCTGCTGTCTTCTGACAAGGGGAAGAAGCCTCATGTTGAACACCCTGCTTCTCATAAGGGGCCTGTTACGTGCTGGACACAGCATTAAACAATCAACCCTGGGCATACATGGATTGCGCTGATGACAACTTCCCAGCAGAGGTGCCTGGTGATCCAACAATGGCTGATCCTCCATTAGACTGGATGCTTGCAAACAAGAATGGGATGGGGTTATGAAAGTTGGGGGCAGTCTTGGCTGCCCATGAGGTGGTAGAGATCACATTCTGAGCAACAAATAGGAGGAGCATGACTCTGAATTACAGAACAGCAGACTTTGGCCTCTTGAAGGATCACTTGATAAGAGATGGTCATGGAGAGAAGAGCAGACCAGGAACTCTGGCTGATTTTTAGGATGCATAACAGTGAGCCATGCCAATGGGGAAAAAATCAAACCAAAGTGGCAGGAAGCCTACACCTGTGTTCTGTTTTGGGCCTCTCACTGCAAGAAGGACATTGAGGTGCTGGAGCACGTCCCAAGAAGGGAAACAGAGCTGGTGGAGGATCTGGAGCACAAGTCTTATGAGAAGCAACTGTGGGAGCTGGGGCTCTTTAGCCTGGAGGAAATGAGGCTGAGGGGAGATCTTCTTGTTCTCTTTAACTACCTGAACAGAGGTTGTAGAGAGAAAGGGATATTAGGAAAAATTTCCTTGTGGAAAGGGTGGTCAGGAAATGGAAGGGGCTACCCAGGGAAATTGTAGAGTTACCATCCCCTGAAGTGCATGTGGATATGGCACTTGAGGACATGGTTTAGTGATGAATATGGTGGTGGTACTGAGTTGACAGTTGGACTTGATGATCTTAGAGGTTAATGATTCTATGATGGGTGAGAACAAGCTCCTTACTTAATTCAGACCTAAAAAAGGAATAGTAGAAGAGGTGAAAGCTGGAACAGGTGAAACAGAGGAATATAGAGATATTCTCTCACTGTGAAGGAATGGCATTAGGAAGGCTAAAGCCCATCTACAGCTGAGTCTTGGAAAATACAGGAAGGGGAACATGAAGGACTTTTACAGGGCCATCAACAAAACACAGATCAGCAAAAATGAGGGCCTTGACACTGAATGGAGTAGGGGAGAAAGGACATGGAAAAGGGTGAGGTACTCAGTGCCTTCACCTCAGCTTTTACTGATAAAATCCGCCCTGAGGAGTCACAGCTCCCCGACACCCATGAGAAAGGCTGGAGCAATGAAGTTTTATGCTCAGGAGGATAGATAGCATTACAGAATGTTAAACCAAGTGCATGTACACAAATCTGTGGGACACAACTGAAGGCATCCATGAGGACTAAGGCAGCTGGCGGATGTCATTGTGAGGCCACTCTTGATTATCTTTGGAAAATTGTGGTGACTGGGGGAGGTTTCAAAGGACTGAAAAACCAAAGGTCACTGATACCTTAAATAAGGGCAAGCAGGAGGGTCTAGGGAACTGCAGGACAATCTACCACACCTTAATTGTTGTGATAGTGATGGAGCAAATCTCACTGGAATCATTTCCAAACACATTATTGTGTTTTAGGCATTTTCCAATCCTTTGTAGAAAAATGTGAAACATTTTTTTGTTTGTTTTTAGTGTGATACACAGAGTTTACATGTCTACAATGCTGAGACCCTATTCAGTTCAGCAATCTTGCTATTCAAATGTCACCTACCATTTTCTGTCTCAGCAACAAGCTGAGACAGAAACTTTTAGAATCTCACAAATGCTGGTGAAGCTCCACACAGTCAGACAGTATCTTCCAAACAGCACACTCCTACTTTCTAGAAGGGGTCAGATTTAAAAAAATAAGCCTACTTATTGTGAACTCCCCCATTTCTGCATGGCCATCCTTACACCACAGTTGGGCATAATAAAGTGGAACCATCTGGGACTAGCAGATACACATGAGAGAGAGTGAGGATGAGATTATCTGGGTGCAGACTGATTGCAGTTGCAAAAGTAATAAATTCATTTTTAAGGGAACAATTTTCAGGAAGTTTAATTTGCAGAGTGAGAAAATTAATTGAGAGCATAGGCAATTTTCATCTTTCCATCCAGCAAGGAGAGAAAACTAAAGGGAAATAGTGAATATAATCAGAACAACAGGAAAAAGAAAGAGTCACTTATAATTGTTCTTGGTGACAGCATATTCTTTTCCAGAATACAGAGGTGTCTGAAAATTACTTTCAATAGCTCTGAAAATATATGAGTGATATCCAGTCAGCTATTTATTACGACCAAAACACTTGCACAACAAGTCAGATGCTTGGATGGGACTTTAAAAATATAATAAAAATAAAATATTTTAAAAATCAATAATTAACATACAGATGAGACACATACTCTCACACAAATTCATGTCTATGCAAACACAAAAAAGAACCTTTGTAATTCAAGAGGAAGAATTGTAAGCTTTATTAAGCAAAGCATGGCTGTGAATCTCTATTGAGGCTGTGGGGGAAAAACTGTCCTGAAAAAACTAATATATTTCAACATTTGCGTTTTTTCTGAATTAGCATAAAATTAAAATATCTAATTTTTTCATGGAACAAAACGACTTTTTGTAACATGCTTGTTTTCACATTCACCATGGTCATGGCTGAGACTGCCTGGCTCCTGATTCTGGGGATGGTTCTGCATGAGCTATGGTGTTGGGTGAATTTAGTGCTGTTCAGAAGACTGCTAATTAGCAACTGGTCTAAAGGAGCTGTTTGCCAAAGTAAGCAGAGTGCAAGAAAACTGCAGCCCTTTCCAACATGTTTCCTTTTCTAGGAATGGTGGGATACTACTGTATTTGTAATTATAATGAACTGTCTTGTACTGAAAGGATCCTTAGCTGGCAAATGTGTCTCATTTTTAAATCCTTGACACTGGTTGAGCTGTGAAAAGTAAGTGAAGCAGATCTGATAATCTGACCCACACGACTCCTTTACAAAGTGAACATTATCAATGAACACTTGATTTCCTGTATCCTCAAGGAAAATTGCTTTGGAGGAAAAGACTGCTCATGAGTGGCTCTTGATAGCCCCTTTTCAAATGCTTATCTTCCTGGATCAGCAGGCAAGTCTTGTTTATAAGGAGGGCTCCACTCCTTGTTTGTGATACCAAGGGTAATTCACACACATCTGTATCTTGGTTTTCATCATGTCCTGCTCTGCTGTAAATATCAGTTTTATTGACAGCTATCAGCCTCTCTGACACTCCTCTGTTGGCTGGAGATGTGAAATTCCCCAGCTCCACTTTTTGTCAGAGCATCTCCCAGAGATATAATGAGCAGCAGCAGGGATTGGAAAAAGCACTTGATAAGTGCTCAAAACCCAGCTTTGTTTATTCTTTGTGGCAATCTGCTCTAAGGTTTGCTGCCTAATAGTGCTCACTCTACAGAATGGTGCTTCCTACATGATTAGCCTTTCCCACTATTAAAATAGTGCATTCTTTATGATTGACCTGATTGTACGAAGAACTTTCACATCAGGCTGCTGTTGGAATTGTTTTACATGAAAAATGCTGCAACTGTGTTTTAGGCACTCCAGAATCTCTAAAAACAATACAAAATAAATAAGCTGTCACTGTCAAGGACAGAAAACAAGTGCTGTCAGGGAAAGGATGCCATTTCTTCACATTTAGGGTATTTGTGTAATCTTTGCTGCATAGCACAATTATTCTGAAAATTGCAATGCTTCTATTTTTTAAAACATAATGTCTTTGTGGCTAAAAATAGCTTTCTGTCTAACGTTCTGTGTTTCTGCCCTATAGAACTAGCCTTGCAGAAAAATGCCTCAAGGCAAAAAGAGGCAAGTTTGAACTTGACCCACATCCAGAGATTTTTGTGAACACGAACCCCATGGGCTGTTGAGGTGGTAATGATTAGAATTGCAAAAAGTTTTTTTCTTATTCTGTTCTTCCTCATGGCAATGCAAAGCAACAAGAAGAATGAATGCAGAAACTATGTTAGTGCATTCATATCCCAAATTCAAAAGTCCTAAAAAAGTAGAAAGGGGAGAAATTATATTCTGGCTTCAGAAATAATACTAAGTTATATTGCAAATGGGTAGGTATGTATCTGTAAGCCCAGTTGGATTTTAGAAAATAAAGAAGATCAGCTTACTGCCTTGCAGTTTCTGTGATGTTATGATGAGCTTCATGGTTTTGAGGGTTGTCTTGGCTTTCTTACCTCCTCTCTTGAAAAAATTTGCCTTTATTCAAAATTGTTTGTTTCTCCTGTTAATTTTAACAGGACGCTTCTCGTGATTAACATATCTGTCTCAGCCATACATCTTTGAAATTAAAAGTGAACTTATTCCTAACATTACACAATCTGTACTTTATTGCATCTTTTAAACAATGGTGAACTGCTGCTTTGCTCATTGTTCTCTTAATTATCTTTAGGACATATGTAGCCTTCTATTAAAAAAAAAATTAAATCTATTTAAACTTTTGTTTAAGTGCATGTGAAGTCAATACCATTTATATTTTATAAATACATGCACTAGAATTAAAGTAGAGATAAACTAGGGACATAAGTGAAGTTTTTACATAGTATGTTTTGCTATGGCCCTTGGACATTGAGGTAGAATAGAGTATTGGGAAGTAATTCTTGTATTTAAAAATCCTGTCAATTGTAATTCTATAGACTGGGCTCAGGTGTATGTGTGGAAACACACTTGGCTGCTGGCAGAAAGCAGCCGTGGGTCGCCCCTGCTACCACCATCTGTGGCATATGTGCTACTTGGCAGAGGGATTTCTCTGTATTTCCTAGGAGGCAGGCCCCATCCATCCCTTTGCTGTTGCCATGGCCGCATTCCCTCTCTTAGCATCCTTGAGTGGAGAAGAATGCAATGGTGTTGCTTCCCCAGGAGATTGCCTATGTGTGTACCTTCCTCTTCCTTGTGTTCAACATCAGCATGGCAGAATGATGGGTTTTGGTGATGCACCTGGTAAAACAGAGCAAGATGGGGAGACTTGAACCACAGAAGTGGCAAAACCAGAACCAGGTCTTCAGCTGCAGGCAGTTTGTGCTCCTCATTTCAGCACTGAATTTAGAAGTCTTCGTAAATAAATAAATAAATAAATCTGTATATATATATTTATAAAGATATACCCTCTCTGAATATAGTCATTATATAACATATTATACCTAGAGGATAGGTTCCAGTTTTCCTAGATTATCAAATTTGGGGTCAGATTTTGAGAAAAAAGAGTAGCACCTGTGATCTGGTTCAGGGATTATCTCTTCATATACTCACCACTTTATCTTATTGCACAGACTTTCCATAATATCATTCAATATTCCTATTTTTGTAAGAATAGCTTTGATTGCTCAGTAAACAAATCTCTTTTTGCTAGCTTGCTTTGGTGATAACATTTTACATTACAAGCAGCTGCTCTGTAAAGATTGAAATGAGGACTATGTGTTAATACCCCAAAGAAGCAACACTGGGCTGCAAAGTGCCCTTTCTTTGTCCAGGTGCCAGCACTGTGAAGAATCAATACAAAATGAACAATTAGGATGAGAAAGAAAACAAACATAACTGTCCCCATTGCTTCTTTCTCAATGTAAAAAACCTTGCTGTTAAACAGGCAGAGAGGAAAAGATGATTGAATGCTGAGGGAGATGAAAAACTTAAGCCCTCAAAATTTAGGACTTTGTCTTCCTCTAAAATGGCAAAGACCAAGGTCATTTAAAGTTAGTGAAACAGGAGCCATTCTGCTGTGTCCTTCAATTAAAGCAGAGTGGGCATAAAGATGATTTTTTCTGCTGCATCCTTTTCAGACTCTGACCCAGTAATGACAACCCAGTTTAGCAAGATGACTTTGATAATCATTGTTCTCTCAGGTAGGCAGAGGTGGTGAGGAAAAAAACATCTTATAAATGCCTGCCACCACAATAAAGTGACAATATATTTGATTATTAAGGAATGGGATCTTTATTTCAAAGAAATTGAGGAAAAAAATTTAAGCAGTCATGGGTAGAAATAGAAAATATTTAAAGAGAGAGGAGCTCCAGCCAATGAGCAAGATCACATTTCAAAAGATAGATTGCACGATCCTTTAATTGGGATTTTAGTGGTGCACAGGACTTCTGCTGTATTATTCTTTACAGTAAACAGGCATCCAGCAAACTCAGACACACATCCCACTTGCATGTACTGCAGGATACGGAGTTGAGTAAGCAGGGAACAATCCTTCCAGATGCAGAGCAATAATTCAGAAATAACAGCCTAAAGTAAACAGAAGAATTGAGTGTGAGGCTTTCACACCATTTCCTAGGCTGAGCATCTGTTCAGCAGCTGAGGTGGATATTTAGATTCAGAAGCAAATCTCAGTATTTTTGCATAAGTACAAGCCCCTTCCTCCGACGAGAAGGGATTTTCCAAGCTGCTATGCTCCAGCGTGGAGAGCCACCTGGTGGGGGTTGGCAGCAGTGCCTTGCTGGGTTCACCTACAGAGCCCAAAATACTCTCTTTGCCATATTCCCTTGGTTATTACTATTGGGATTTCTGTTTGCAAAGTCTTCATAGCCTCCTAAGTTTTTCTGTTGTGTTTTTTTCTTTTTGTTTTAGCTTTTGTGCAATTGTAGTTATTCTCTGACAAACAGGATTCACCAAGAGGGCTTATTGTGAGCCATTTCATAGCTGAACAAAATGTTTTAGCAAAAAAAAAAAAAAAGTTAATTACTTCAAAGTACAAATTCACAGTATCTCACAGATGTAAACTAGATTCACCAAATAATTTCAGGTGGGGAGAAAAAAAGGTGCCTCATTCAGATGCATGCTTGAGCTAGACAAAAGGAATTAGTTTCTGTCTGCCTGCTCTCTCAGGGCTTAGAGCACTGTAGAAGGCTGGAGTGGACTTGATTCAGTTGTAAATCTGAAAAAATTAAAATCTGTCCTCTGTAAGACTGAATGCTGGATGTCAGCTGAGGAGGAGGTGCTGATAATCAGATCATAAGATGTTCTAAAGAAGGGCTTCCTCACTCTTCCCCTTTGAGATTGTTTCATTATTTATTAAATATTGACATAATTACACAGCCCAAAAAAAAAAAAGAAAAAGAAAAAGAAATGAGAGACCTGTCTGAGGCTGATTCTCCAGCCATGTGCTGGGACCTTTTCTGGGTCGATAGTATATTAATGCACTGGGTTGCACTACAGCAGGGGTTGGGCCAGATGACGTTTAAAGGTCCCCCTCCAACCCAAACTAATCTGCAATTCTGTGATTCGACACACACCAGTGTTCACACCAGTTACTACTGAGTAACACAGAGAAAGTTCCTCAACAGGTGAAATGCAAAGCAAACTGCCCATCCTGGCACCAGGGTATGGCACTTTCCAGGGAGGTAGGAACTGGGAATTCCAATCCTCTCAAGAAAAGGAGACATCTGAGCTTGGAGTTCCTACACTGAAAATCTCTGAATGGCTGAATGAACCCATCCTTTCTTTTTGGTTAGGCTGTCTTTAGCATTGTTCTTTTAACAAGTAGAGAAAAAGATTATTTTTTTTCACAGTAGGAGAAAATGAGGGAAAAATCTATATGAGCCACATCAAATGTGGGTGTTTGATCCAAATCAACAATTTGATTCAGCTAAAAAAAGTTTCACAGCCTTAATTCCAAGTGCGCGATATTTTATTAAGTACTCATATTCCCACTGATATTTCAAAATACATTCACAAAGTGCTCCACCTATATTTTGCATCAGAGTTTAAAGAGAGCATTGGAAATTCAGGCAGTGAATTTCCTAATTTCCAAGACTTACAGGAAAACAGAAGCTTCTTTCAGAATGCTGAGTGTCCTTTAGCCTGAGAAGTACCTGTGACATTTTATCTCACTGCAGGAAACAATGGCAAGTATTATTATTCTGTTTTCCATTGTTTTAACTGTCACCTTTATGTAATTAATTAAATATGCAACACAGAACTGTTATGAGAGGGTTAAGTGTGTTAGACAGTGTAGCTCTTATCTAGGAAGAGAGGATGGAAAACTGCTTATCTGTATTCTTCAGCAGGGAGTTCCACATTTCTTGCAGGGTTGGGGTGAGCTGTGTACCACAGCCTGCCCTCATCTCACCTGATCCCCTTCTTACAGCTCAGATGCATTAAATTCAGTGTAGGTCTGCATAACAACCCCCACACCTCTTTCCTATAGCATCAGGTGGACCCCATACCCTCAGATCAATCACACTACGCACGTCTGGCTACTCTGACATTGCTGCTCACTCACCATAAAGGTCTAATGAACATTTGCTGTCTGCAGATGTTTCTTCACTGGTCTCGGGAGCAGGTGTGGGCTAAGTGAGAGCCCTGGCAGGGAATGCACAGCCTCAGAGGCACAGCCAAAGCACCCAGCCTGTAGGACAAAAGTCAGTCAAGGCTTTTCAAATTTCTCTATTTTTAAAATACTGTTTCTTTCATATTTTTGGTCCCATTTTTCTTTCCCTCATTTTAAAAAATGCATTCTCATATTAGTATACTTTATGTCAGAGCCATTTCTAATTTGAATGTCAGAGTAACAGAGTGGCTGTATTCCCTCTGCTTAGTACATGAGCTGCTGTTTTTTCTAGAAGGTGTTTCAACAACACAATTTCAGAAAAAAAAATGATGGCGCGTCCACCATGCCCTTACATCATGCTTCAGATAATTACATAAACTTGTTGCTATCTATTTTCACTGTAAAGACAATGGAACAAAACCAATTGTACTTGCCAGTGAACACAAATTCAAACATCAACTTTTAAAATCTTTGTCCCTTATAAAGCACAAACCATGGCATATGCTTCAGAAAAAACCTTACTTCTTTCTACTTTTCACCTGGTTAGTTGCATGCAGGAGCCTTTTGTTGCAGCTCTGTTTTACAGAATCAGCTACTTACCATGAGCATTCAAGTAGAAGTGCTGATTTTACAAACATATACATCCACCTGTCAAAACCATCATTCACATTAAATGGAGATTGTAAAATTAAGGTTATTTCATGAACTAGGTTGCATGTGATCTTAGATCTGATGAAACAAGAAACTAGGACAGACCCAATTTGTGATCCTAAAATTTCTGCCGTTAATATCTAAAATGCGTATGATTAATATGATTTAAAATTTAAGTGATTTCAATTGTTCATATGGGCCATTCACTTAAGACTTGAACTCAATGATCCTTGTGGGTGCCTTCTAACTCAGAATATTCTGTGATTCTGTCACTCCATGTCCTTGTCCAATTTTTTGCAAATAATTCAAATTATATTTGAAAATTTCTATTTCAATTTATCACTGATGATTCAAAAGAATTGCAATTTTATTTGGAATACCATTTCCTTGAGTTCCTGTACTATTCCAGGAGTCCAAGAAAAGCACTAACACATCCTAAATCTCTGTGAGCTCATTACTGAAGCAAGTTCAGGATAGGGCCACCAACATGATATGGGCTGGAGCACTTCACCTGAGGAGCGAGCTTAAGGGAGTGGATCTTGTTCAGTCTTGAGAAGAAGCTTCAGGCTGGCTTAACATCAGGCTTCCAATACCTATGAGTACATTGCTGAGGAGGTGAGATGAGCTTCCCCTCAGAAGTGCATGGGGCAGGATGAGAAACAGTGGGCACAAACAGAGTAGATAGGCTTGGCCTAGACACAGTGAGAATCTTCTTTTGCAGGGAGCACAATCCTGTATTAAACCAGGTTGCCCAGAGGGGTTGTGCAGTCTCTGTCCATTTTGAGACTAGACTGGATGAGTAACTGAGTCCATACCTGACCCTGCTTTGAGCAGGGGGTTAAACTACAGACACATCTCTGAGGTGTCTTAGAATTTTCCTGTGAACCTATAATACATTGTTTCAAAGGAAAATTGTCTATTAGTATGTCAGAAACATACTTAATTGCAATACTTACACAGTAGGAGTTACATGAGGAAACCTCTAAGGTTTAGCCATCTCAAGGGACCTCCAACAATGTCATGCTAAACTGGATTTGTTCTGATAAAGGAGCTTTGCTGTGATTACACATAATGATCCCTAAAACCACAGGAGAATAGTATTTTCTCTCCTTGTCATAGGCATGGAAATGTCTACAGCAAGGTTGTCACTGGGAAGGAAAAATTAAAATAAGAAGTTCTGACAGGAGGAACTCATGAAGTGTATCACCCTTGTGTAACAGTGGTTATGCACTAGAAGGGATTGCTTCCACTTCTGCCATTCTTTTTAAAGAGTTTAACTTAAAGAATCTAAATCTCTAAGGCTCTGTAGCCTTTTATGTAGTTATTTGAATTTTATTTAGATGTAAGATTCATGTTAAGTGGAGTTGTTTCTGCTTAGTCTGAAAGGGTTCTTCAAAATAATTTGCTGTGACTGTCATAGTTTTCTCTTCTTCCCCAGCCAGAAGGGTAAAATCCTACGAGATGTGCTTGCAGATTTCATGTACTGTTGAGCTGCATATTTAAAATACAGATATTTTGTGGTGACTGCAAAACAAGCTCTAAACATAACTTCTCTTTTCTGTATGTTTTAGCTGCACAGTATAGGGAAGTTCTTTTCAGTGCTCCTTGAAGGTTGTTTCTTGTTCTTGATGTTGGGTTCTTTTTAATAAATGGAGACTTACTTTAAGGTAGTAAATCTGTGCTTTTTGCTAGGGATAAATATAGTCCTGAATTTAATTCATTAATTTAGCACCTATGAACAAAAACAATTAAAGTCCAAACTGAAATATTCAAAGAAATCTAACACTCCCATAGACTCCAGCAAATCATCGAATGATACATTTCTGCAAAGATGACTGGTTTTTTCAGGCATATAAGAAATAATTGGCTGACAACCTGGGTATATGAGTCTTTTCAGGAATAATTGCTTCAAAAATGAAAAGAACAGCCACAAAGTGTGAGTCACTACATCCAGTTGTAGAAAATAGAAATGAAATATATTAGACATGTTCTAATAGTCATATATGAAGAAAGTAGAAACTTTCAAGCACTTTTGTAGGACAAACCTCCCACTTTCAGTTTGAAGCATAGAGAGAAATGTAATTCTAATAAATAAAATGCATAGTAGTCAATGAGGATACCTTTGGAGTTTCACTTTTCAAGCACAGCAGAAGCTGAAATAGCCTGCCTTCAAATAGCTTTTAGATGTTTGGAAAGAATATGAGATTGCCATTCCTTTCAGACATCACAAAAACAGCAAAACATTTGTGTCCTTTATATTTCCTTTAAAGTTTTAAAGTTCCTTAAAGCTTTAAAGAATATACTGAAATACTCTGTTGTCAAGAATACCAGAGTAAAGGAGCATGAAAAAAAAAGTATGAAGTGCAGCAAAATTTGAAACCATGCAGGTTTGAGCAATTGCACACATTTTCCAAAGGTTTTCTTACACATTCTATCTCTCTTATCAAAAGATACTAAATCAAAAGTATATCACAATAATAGAGCTTATATGTACTACATAAACCAGTGATCCAGGCAATCATTACTCTATTACAGAAAATGCATTGTGGTATTATTACCTTACATTTTAATAGTGAAAGTCAGAGGATGGTGGTTTTATTTTGCTATTTTAGTTGAAAAAGCAGATAACAGATCAGAAAAGGTTGGCTTCATACATCTATTGGTTAGAAATAAATATATATATATATATATGTATATATCAAAACTGACAGGTGGCCCTAAGTTCAATTATATTTAAATTGCTGTGAGACAACTTAAAAGGAGTGAGGAAAGGGCAGCAAAGAGAAGCATAATATAAGAGTTTCCATTTTGAAGAGCAATTTTATAGCTGATAAGAGTGGTAGATGTTGGTGGCACATGGTGATGAAAGTGGAAAATATAAGGAGGCAAGATCACAGAGATGAAAGAGGAATTTCAGGTAGTAGGACAACAAAAATCATAAAGGAATTTCATTCAGATGCTTTCTAAAAACTCAGAAAATACATAGGAGCTAACATGATAGTAGTATATAAAATAATTAATGGTGGAAAAGTCCAAAAAGTGTATTTACTCTTTCTAATGTGACAGCAGCAAACTGTCAGCCAAAGTCTTAATTTTATCAACATATTTTTAATAGGTGAAAGGGTATTCTTTGTAGACTATGCATAAGTAAGCTGTTGGAGAAACTTGTGCAAGAACTGAAGAAGAAAAAAACTGCAACCATTATACAAGTAATAAAGATTTTACCACTCCTTCAGAGAAAATTCCAGTAGCTTGGGGGGAAGATTTTATTTTCTTTTTCCTGGAAATATGGTTAGCTAGAAAGTTTGGACATTTTGCAAAGCACCTCTGGAACTGCAGTGACAGTTCCTTTGCTGTGGTGCAGTGCAGATATATTAGTTACCCTAAAAAAATAAAAAACCACTGAAACAAATTATGATTTTAAGTGTAAATTCACACCTGTCTGTGAAATATAAGTTGTACTTTTATATAGCAACAGCAATAATGAAGACCTGACTTTTTCTATAATGTTCTATTGAAAACCCGCTTAAATTAAATGAATTTTTCTTTACCAGCAGTAATAAAATAATTCTTTATGTAAAACAAGCAACTCTGCTACCACAGCAGAAGTTTATGCTGCTTGTATGTTGTCATGACACTTCTGGGAAAGTCATTCCTTTTCCCACCCCACTTCTCAGAAGCACTTTAGATATCAAAGTGTAAGGGTGAAGCTTCATTTCCTACCAAGTTTGTCCTTGATATTAATTCAATAATTGTCATTTATGCCATGGAAAAGTGTTTTGCACCAAGGAACACATGAGATCTTAGGATGCTCAGTACAAAACGCAATTGAAGCTACTGATAACCGGAGTAGGAGACTGGCATAGGGTCTGATAACTTACTCAGGATTCCAGTTAAGTCCACTCCAGTGTACTTATTGCCATTAAAACTGTGGATAATCCATTCAATCTTTCACAGTTCCCCATCACTAAAATGGGGAAATAATTCTTTTCTTCGAGGTACACTGGAAGTATTTGCTGTTGGGATTGGAGTGGGAACATTTCAATAAAAAACCCTATTTTAGGTTATCACTTCTTCACTCTACAGGAGGGTTAAAAATACGCTTTTTTATTACTTCATAACAAGATAAATAGTAGAATTTCTTTGTGACAGTACTTGTCATTCTTACAAAATTCCTATGAAAAATACATATTTTTTCTTCTCTCTTTTTTTTGCCAGCCAACTGAATGGTGACACAGACAACTGAGCAGTTTCATATTCTACCAAATGCAGCTTACCTCTAATTAAGTGTTGTCCATGTATGAGAAAGATAAAATATTAAGTCAGGATTAGCTGTAGAAGCTGTCTTCATCCTCAGGAAACAAATTAAAGGCACTGTTGATTAAATGGATGATTTCCAATAGTCAATGTAGATAGTCCATGTACATCTTCCTGTCACCATCTTTTCTCAAAGTGACTGGTGTGTACATGTATGACAGCATTACTCCCATTCAGGAGAAATTAGGTGTTTATTGTGTGCAAGGCAGCACTGGAGATAATTTTATTTTAAAAGTACAAAGAGATCTGTTGATGGCATTTCAGGGTGTTGATGACCTTGATGCCTCTTTTTTTTATTACCTTTTTGGTTATTTGAGTCATGCAGGGATTTTTCAAGAAATGTTTAATTTATCTCAACTCCTACCACATTTAGAACTTGTTTTGTTCCTTAAGCCAGTGAAACTGCTGGCAGAATGGATTTCTGTGCAACATGGAATGAAGTGTTAGACTAAAAATAGAAAAGGATTAGAGACACTTCATGGCCAGGGATTTCCATATTCCAGTACACGATCTCAGAATTTCTCAACCTCCTTTCTAATCTTTATACCCATTTCTTTCACTGCTGCTCAGCCACACAGAGAACTGGGTCTGTTTTCAAGTACTTGCACTAGTTATTGGAATTCCTGACCCCAAATTAGGTATTGAGGTGCCTCATTTCAGCATCTCCTCTCCTCCAGCTGACAGTTGTACATCAAGGGACACGAGGAGGTAGCAGTTTCTCTCATTCCCTCTCTTCCCAATTTGAGTATGAGGTATTAAACTCTACTTGTGCTTCAGCAAGTTAGTGTGCAAAAGTGGAAGATGCTGATTCAAATTTGATGAGGCAGGACAGAGTTTAGAGCATATCTCTATTCCATCCTGATAGACAGCAGTTGGGGTGGGGGGAGGGAAGAGGAAAAGGATGTTTCCCTGCCCTTCCCACAAGCTGTGTTTTACACAGGGGTAGGTGCAGCCAAAGCAGCTTTCGAAAATCAAGCCCCACATCAGTCAGTTGGGAAGCGTTTTGTGGTAAGGTTTGTCATAAGACAAGCTGCAGGTGAACAGATGTCCTGAGGTGCCATGCAGGCACCTCACTGCCAAAATGGATGTGCCTGCTAGAAATGCTTGCAGAGCAAACTGAGGTGTCACGGGGGTTATGCTGCCTACAGAGCTGGCCTGACACAGGTACTGGTGATATCAAAATGATGGATGTGTATCCCTGAAACTCAGCACTCCTGCCCTCTTTGGAAAGACATCCTTGAGCATCTCTGATAGTTCTCTCCTTCTTATTGGTTCTGTTTTGTTGTCTTCGGCCTTAGTGAGAATGGTCTCATGAAGTGTCTAACGCTGGGAGGAATTGCCTCCATCTAATGCTGGGAGGAATTGCCTATTTATTCCTGTGTTTTCTTTCTTCTTCTAATGGCTGTGTTTGAGATGGGTTGGAATTTTCATGATAGATGTAAATAGGAATTGCTTTGTATCCTTATCTATTCTCCTTCAAGGAAACTGGTTATAATTACTGTTTAAGGTTCAACTGTAGGTACTGCTATGACAAACTTCTGCTTCTCGATTTAGTACTCAGAACTGAGATGCAAATAAACATGAACTGAAATAATTAAATCAATTACCAACTTTGACTGTTTTCTTGTTAATCTGTGTAGCCTTTATATTTTCAGAATAATAATGTCCAAATTCATCTTAGCTGAAGTAATTTTTTGGTTGAGATTCATTCCTTCCTCTCAGTACTCAGAACTAGGTCTTGCTTGAGGCAGTCATTTAATTTGTAAAGAAATTTCTTCTCTAAACTTTGTCCCAATGTGACTTTTGACCAGTTTATGTGTGGATAGCTGAAACAATACCTTACCAACAACTTATTAACTTCAGCTGCCATTTCTCTCCTTCGGTATTATATGTTCAATACTTTTATGATTTAGAGGCCATCATTATAACCTGCCAAGTATGTCTTTCAAATGGGGTGAATACACATTAGTGTTGAAGTTAAACATAATAGCTTCTGTTTGGCTTGGGGAGCTCTGGATACAGCAGGAAATTATTACCAGGTTTCTGTAGCTTTACTGTTCCAGCCTTCTCTCAGGCATCTATTTCCCTTTTCCACTCACCATGAGTAGAAGATTGCCTGTCGCTCAGCCTCCCGTGGGCTGAGCTGCCCTGGGCTGTACGGGTGATGTGGCAGCATCTCTGGTCCTTCCCAGGTTTTCTCATCCTACTAAAAACCTGGCTGCTTCATTTTTACCTCTGCCACCAGAAATTAAGGAAATTGTAAATAAGGAATGTGTCCACAAATGCAAGGGATGCATGGAATTAAACTAATTAGCTACATGGAAAATATTCAGAACTAAGGAGGGGAACTCCTTGGAACAGAAGAAGATGGGATGGTTGCAAGGGAAGCAGAAGGATCTGGGGATGGCAGACAGGGTGGTTGTATGTTGACAGTATTTGTTGCATGGCGGTGCATTGTTCAGGGAAAGCCAGCAATAGCTAAAGCACTGCAGGAGGTATGTGGGAATGCAGGGTCAGGACTCCAACACTATTTAAATTCTTAATTTCCTAGATGTCTCATAGGCACCTACATGCAAAGTCATCCAAGCTCAGTCCAGCTGCCATTTCTCATTTCCTGAAATCCTAGCTCTTAACTTTTCAGATGCCCAAGTGCAGTGTTGAGGGTAGAACTGCCTGAACTTTGCTGTTGAGCAGCTGGACCCTTCCAGCTCTGCCAAGGTTCACAGGCTGAGCAGTCCTCCATCTGATATTCTTTTTTTATTCTTCTCTGTATTACAGGATGCAAAACAGATACCAGACCCATACTAGTCTCTTTAGTAACCTGTGGAAATACAGGATGCACATTTACAATTTTTTCTGCTGGCTTTGATAACATTTCTTGGAGAAATACCTTGGTCTTTCTGTTGGCGTGATCAGGAGCTGAGACTGACACATGTCTTTAATGAAGTGCTCTGTTTTTTACGAATCCCTGCCTGACACTGTTCCTCCTCTCTAACCCATTTTTACAAAAAAATAAACAGCAGATCTTTAGGTTGTTAAGATTTAATATCCTAGGTTCTTTTTGTGAGCTATACATAGTCTGCCCTCCCAAGGACACTATGACTTCCAACAGATTGGGAATGGAAAGCCGAGGAAATGGCTTCAATTTTGAACCTGTTATTGAAATTTCCACCAACAAATTATCATTTCAGTGCTACAGGTGCACGTTCACTGTACATCTAACAACAGTTTAATTGTAATGCCAGGCGTTATTTTTGAAGATTAATTTTTTAATTGGAGATCAAATCGTCAGTGCCTGACTGCAAGCAGCTCTCCTTTATGTAATAAAGTTACGTCTAGCAGCTCCGCTCAAGTCACTGGAGTTGTACTAGGGCTGCTGAGAATGCTATCATCTTTAGAACAGTATAAACTTTTTAGGATAATTATTTGCTCTTATAAGTGAATTCAGCAAGCTAAAATCACCCTTCATCGAAAGCAGATAATTGCATTAGGATTAAATTAATTGATTTATTTGATGCTTTATCCTGGAGCCTGACAGGATCCTGAAAGTATGTCTCTCTTTACTCCCTCTCTTGCTTCCTAGCATGAAAGTGATGGAACTGGAAGAAATGTGCAAGTTGCAAATTCAAGTGTGTCACCTTTTAGGTTATTTGTTGCTGTTTACATAGCAGCTCAGGTTGTGTGACACATCAGGCAAGTAAAGCATCAGGTTACTGCCTGACAGCATGGGAAGCCTGATTGTTCACCACTTGGCTTAGGCATTCCTGCTTGCACAAAATACAGGTGATGTGTGCGTAACCTGACGGCAAATTTGAATGCTTCGTTCGCCTACCTTCCATTAGATTTTTGCTTTATGCTGACTGCTCAGGGAAGCATACCAGTGTAACAAATGTGTGCTGCACCAGCTGAGGTCCTGGAACAGGAATCAGATGTGATGGAAGTTTGCTATTGTGACAGCAAAGGGGCAGGATTAATAGCCTGCAGTTGTAGAATTCTTTTCAGAAGTGACATGTAGAAAGGCAAAATGCAGATGAAAAACGAGTGAAAATTTGTAAGGAAGATCTTCTTTCCCATACTTCTCCTGTTTTTCTTTATTTGTATATGTATTTCCTCTTTTATCTGCGTTGGTTTTTAATTCCTAGTTGAATCTCAGATGTTTTTAAAAGCAGTTTAAGGTCACCCATATAGAAGTATGGGTCATCAATTCATTACTGCTATGTGCATCATACATCACCTCAAGTGCTTTTAATTTTGTTCCAGACTTCACCATATAGACATTAATATATATATCTTTGATTTATCTATCATCATGTCATTATGAACACTGGTTGAATACCAGGCCTCTGGAAAGCATGTTCATCCTTTAGGGTCTCCTGACAGGAGAGTACTGGTGTAAAAGACCCGGAGGGAGTGAGAGAGAGAAAAAGAAAGAAAGAAAGAGGAGGAGAGGCACTTTTGATCTATTCCTTGGAAGTTGGACTTCATTAAACAGCTGCATCTATCAATCAAAAACACTGATTCTGAGCAATCAGGCTTCATTAGCTCCATTTGATGCAGGAGTAATTGTTTAAACACAGAGTGAGATGAAAGAAGTCATAAAAGTTAATCTGTTTGTTAAAACTTTTGCTTCTGGTAGATGATAGGGTAATTTTCATTGAAAATTAAATTGTAGAAAGTTATATATGAATGTGGCTAAATACAGCCTGGGAAATTGTTCTGAAAAGAATATATTCTGTATCTTGGGATTAAAGTTAAACATCCTGAAATGTAGGAGTTGCTATGGAAATGATTAAATTAAATGTAAAGCATGCATAAATTTTCAATATACCCATCACTTTGGGAATTGGGGCATATGTTAGGGGGAAAGACATATACATGAAGACTAAGCAGAAGATAAAACATGGGAATTTTTTTTTTTTCCCTGTGGATCTGTGTTTGGAATATTCCACTGTCATATCTATACTTCATTTTGAGTGCAGACCAAAACCCACACTGGAACGCCAAAGTATTCTTGTGCAAAATTTAGGACAAGCCAGAAATGTGGGCCTGAGGTAATTGTGCCACCAGTGCCCTGTCTTCTCTCAGGCCAGCTTTGGGCAAACAAGCTGGATATCCTGTGCTTTCTAGGAAGGTGTGGGGTACCACCACAGTCGATCACAGCATGTGGTTGATCCTAGCTGGTCCTGTGTGAAACAGAAAGGACAAGATGACTTTCAGATGTGCCCTCTGACCCCAGCTATTCCATGGTTTCCTGAAGTTGGAATTATCTGAATAGCCTGGCATCTTGTTGTCCTTCCAACAGTCTGTCCACTGAGGTACAGATGTTCTTCAGAAGATGTAGTTATAAAGTGAAAAAGACAGAAAAGCACATTGGGTGAATTTCACCCCTTTACCACCATTCTTCATGCACTGTGAATTTGACACAGACTAAGGATTTGAAAGCATACACTTTGCATTGTACTCCAGAAATTGCCAGTTAACTAACAAGACACTCTTTTGGCCATAAGAAGAAATACTTGGGAGAAAAGTAATGCTTAGCTTTTTGCTAAGTGCTCCCACTGTTGGTCTGTTGGTTCTGTGAGCTCTGTGTACTAAGCAGGGGACAGCACACTGTGTCTTCTCTCCTGATTGCATTCAGGAAGGGCTGGACTTGCTGCACATGCACAGGAGGACCTGTACATGCCATAGGATACCAAGGGCCAGGTTGGATGCAATGCCTGTAAGGCACTACCAGGAGTGACTGGTGTTCTGTACCACGGTACATGGGAGCCGCCCTCACAAATCAGCCTTGCCATACTTGATAGTTTGCTATCACTGTTTGACACAAGTTAAAAACCACAGATCTAGAGTGAGGGTATAGCTAAAAAAACCCTCCAGGTTTCTGTCTGTGGTGATGCTGACATAGTGAATGTCTCATCAGCCTGAAGACTGCAATTTGCAGAAACGTTCTGAATCTCTTTTCATGCTTGAAAGGCAGCTTCTGCAAGGTGGTTCAGTTTTCTGTTTTGATCTTCTTGTTAAATTATAGTTCATCATTCTAATGCAAATTAAAAGAGAAACTCTGACTCTTCAAATTCCAGCTTCTTAAAAGTCAATTTCCTCTTTAAAAAAAAAAAGATATCCATATCAGAGATATGTCATATGAAACTATACACGTAAAAACACACATGCACCTTTAATAATCAAGTTATTCAGTTTAATCTAAGTCTTGATTTATGATATAAAAGTCTTCTCTCCTCAAGGAACTTTGTCTGCATCAGCATTTTGATTTGGGAATTTGCACTCCTGATTTAGTTTCATTTTTTAAGTGGAACTACATCAGAAGTACTCCAAAAGTGTGCCCAGTGTGCTCCATCCACTGGTGGGTAACAAGGCCCCAGGGCTTTGTCTGAATAGGTGTGCCCAGCCCAGGCAGCGCTGCAGGTGGGGACTCATAGCTGAAGTTGTAGGAATCCTGTTAGGTTTGAAAAATGTAAAAAATCAGAGGCATAATCTTGACTGCACTAAAACTAAAAGTAAGATTCCCATTCTCTTCAGGGAAGGCATGCTATTACTAGAGTAGGTGCTCTTCCCACCCCAGCAGCTGTCTGGCAGGAATGAACAACTGCAGCAATCAATTTTTAGGTATGGCTGCTGGATCCAAAACAATAATATGCTCTGAATTGCACTTCTCTGCAGAACTAGAAAAATACACCCTTTTGCACCCTTTAGCAAAGACACATTAACCCTGCTGGACAACCACTTTAATGGATAGCTTTAATAATGTCATATCTGGGGTTTTTGCCACTGTCCATGCACATAAAATAAATTCCTCTGCTAACACAGCCTGCACCTGCCTGTCCTTTACAGCCATTTTAAACACTATTTTGTACAGATGTGAGTGTTCATCATTTGTTAAAAATGGCATGATGATGGTAAAAAAAAAGAAGTATATTCAGTCATGTCCTTCTTCTGTGTATTTATCATTTCTAGTTTTGTTCATTCATTTAGATAATGATGGAAAGCTAAGGGTCGAAGATAGCCATTGACATGTGCAGATAAGCCTAGGAGGCTAGGAGATGCCAGTAAATATATTCTTATGTCCATATAGCTGGGTCTTTGATCAGGGAATTTCAGGTATATATTTATATTACTTGTCCACTAAGTAAAATACTTGGAAGAAAAAACTCAGAAGCAACAAATGGTACCCAGTGGATTTGATTTCAATCTCTAAGCAATATGCTGTGTCTTTGTAACCCATGGCATAGGCAAATGATTTTTACCATGAAGTTAAACATTACTAGTTTCATTGGAGACTTTTTTGGCAAACATAGAGCCTATTAAAGAGAGAACAAGAAATCATACTGGTGGAAATATGTTGGGAATAGAAATTGAACTCTAACATCTGTATTATGATAACATACTATTTAATTAAAAAGAATGTATTTGCACAGCTAATATAGATCAGAAAGTATTGGAGGAAGCTTCTTATTGCTTGTCACAAGAGATGTTGGTCCTCAGGGTTTGATTTGATTCATACATGAGCAATGCATATCTCAATGTTTAGATTCACGATCCTGTGATTCAACCCAAATTGCATATTGTGACTACTATATTTGATACAATACTTGAAAGCAGTGTATTTAAAAATACTACATTAAAACTGAAACCTTTTATTTAGTCATAATTAGCAGATATAGTAATCGAGATACCACAGACTTTATGTCTTCAGGGAGAAAAAGATATTTAAAGAACAGTAAGAAGTTAATATATCTCATAAAAACTTAAATGCATAGGGCCATATTGTGACAAGTTGCTCATATAGTACTGAGGTACTATTTAACATGCAAATTTTGTAATGGGGACTCTTTCCTTTTGAAACACTAGATTCAGTTTTTCAGGTACTTTTTGTTTACATAATTATTCCACAAGTTGCCCAAATTACTACAGAAAATAATTTTTTGTGGAAGATGGTCCTGTTTAATTGAGGAAGGCTGTCATAAACTGTCTGTACAGAATGGGTTCATGTAACTTTTAGCTGTGATTAAAAGCCCCAGTAAAAACTGTAATATTGTGAAATTTAATGTAAGAATTTGTTTGGATTTTTCCCTGAAAATAACAGTGTGAGTACACTTTTGATGGTGCTTTCAAAATTTTTCATGAACAGTAAATATTCTAATCCCTAAATTGTATGCAAGTAAACCATGCTACTTATATTAATATATAACATATATAACTATATGTTATATATAAATCCCAATCTTTTAGCAGGTAAGCTAAATCATGGTCTACTCAAATTCTTACATTTTTTCATCCCATTGAACATATCCTAGCACTGCTCAGTGGTGGATATACTTGTCTATTCATAAGCAAGTGTATGAAAAACTGTCATATGTCTTTCACTGTCCATTTGTCCCTGGATGGTAATATCGGATGGGTATTTTTCAAATTAAGACTTTGTTAAGTCAAGCTCAAAAGCCTACATTTGTATTTTGCCTCTACAGGAGTTCCTGTTTCTATAACAATAATAATATAATTTCTGATTCATATAGAGGTATATTTCATAGCCTTCAAACACCTTCTAAGAAAGCAGTTTTCAATTTCCAACCAATAATTGCTATTGTTTAATTTGTTGTATTGAATGCCTGATGTATTCATAAAGTAATGTCAAGGTGATTGTGGGAACATCAGGCCTTGTTGCCATGGAAATAAACACTTACACAGACACATTTCAAAAAGAAAAAATCACTTTTATAAAAGTTCATTAAGAGATACTTTTTAAATTAACATTGATCAGGTTGCAGAAAGAATTCTTTGCTATTTTTCATTTATATGTGTTGGTTTATATGTATTAACTGGGGGACCATGTATGGGATTGCTGAGTCAGTTCATACCCCACTTGGTGGTGACAGAAGGAAATGCTATTTAGGGGGAGCGTGTGAACCTGCCCACTTTCTGCATTAGCCCTCTCTTCCCTTTCCTCTTAGTTTGGCAGGCAAAAGTGGTCACCTCCACTTCCTTTCTTCCACACAGTCTTCTTGAGCCAAAATGGTCTGATGTTTCAGTCTTCTTGAGTTTCCATATTTCCCTCATTCCATTAGGTCTCAGGATTTTTCCCAAGGTTTATTTCTATCCTTGATGTATTTGTAAGATTCTTACTTGATTTTCTGAGTAATTTACCAAAAGTCTACTGTGCTGTATAGAAACTTATGTGATCAAGAACTGTCACTGCTGACACTTTTTCAAGCCTCAGATGAATTGTGATACCACCTCAAACTTCAATTTTTCAATGGTAATGAAAGTTTACTCCAGCAGAGGAGTAAGACCTCTCACCGAGTTGGATCACCATAGGTGCTCAAGAGATCCTCAGTGTGGATTTACTTTGGGGAGGATCGACTAAGAGCTCTGTAGCAGAACATTCTGCATTTTCCTTAGCTCCTCAAAGCACATCAGCAAAACTAGATTTCCTGGGGCCATACCAGTGCTGCTTACCCAGCTGTTTCAGCTGGTCCTGCTCCAAGGAGCCCTCCAGCAGCCCAGTGCAAAGTGCCAGAAGGTCACACCTCCTGCCTCTCTAAAGTCTTGTCACGCTGCAGCCTTAAAGAGGAGATGGTGACAGCATAATAATTCCTCAGATAGCTCAGACAGAAGAGGTTTGTTCTGAAATGTGTGACAGGCTGGTTAGTGGCTGTAGGTGAATACTGCAAAGGAGGTGAATGCCAAGTCAGACAAACCAGGCTGACACCAGACATCACTGCTCAGAAATGTGCCGCTTTTCCTGCCCTCGTGCTGATAATGCCTGTCTCCTTGTGCTTATCTTGTCCTCTGCTGGTCTCTCAGTCAGCTGTGAAACGTGGTATCAAGAACTAAGGCATCAACCCCTTACTGTTTCTCTTCAGTGCCTTGATCTCAGAAATGAAAATTTGGGTGTAAGTGTAAGCTGTCAGGGGCTATGCTGAGAAAGAGCTTTTGACGGCTTTCATGTCAGCTCTGGAAGTACTCTAGAAGAATTACACATGCTCACCTGTCAAAATAAAACTATACAATAGACATCCCTGAAAAAATAACAGGAGGAATGATAAAATTGCTAACTACACCCTACTAAAAAATTATGGATAGATTTAGAGGAAGCACTTTACCACAGAAATAACAACCTCAATGAATTCTTCAAGTCCAGTAAAGATTACAGGCTTTGCTTCCAATACTGGAGCAATCCAGTTTCCTGAAACATGCTGACAACTGACACAGTATGATACACCTGTACTGGGAAGATGCTTGTAGGTAAGATCATCTTATCTGCTAGGACTTCTTCAAGTTCACATGACAAGAGAAGAAATGTACAGCTGTGGATATACACTGTATATTTAGCTATAGAAAAAAATCAAAACACATCAGATCAATGCTTTCTATGATTCTCTAGTTTGAAAAAATAAACATTTTGTTGTGTCCAGATCTTCTAATACAATAATTCACTGAAACGTAACCTTAAAAATAAGCAAATTTACTACTATAATCAAGAATATGTTGGAATTGCAAGGCAGAGTAGGTTCAGAGTTATCTGCTTGTGCTACCTATATATATATATCTCATATATATGCTTCAAAAACAAACAAAAAAACCCTATATGGTTTAGAGTTTAACAATGTAAAAAAAAAAATCTATGGAAATATAAAATAGATTTTATGGTTGCGAGGTTTTGTTTCACATTGGTTTGCTTTTTCAACTGAAAATTCTTCTTTGGTATACCAGAGGAAGGACCTGCAACATTTAAAGTGTGTGGTAGACTTGTGTTAAATGAAATCTGGTCTGACAGATGCTGAAAGAAAATAAATTATTTAAGAAAAATGTTGCATAAAAGTTTTACTGAACTGAGAGAAAGAAAAATTCCCATGACTACCTGCTTTGCTCTAAATAGCGTCAATAGAAGTGGCAACACCAAAATAGCTATTTGTAGAAGAAAGATGTAATGGAAAAATCAAAAATCCCTGTAACTGCTATTCTTTTTGTGTTTTGGGGGCATGTAGCTTTCAAGGTAGCTTAGTGCAACTATTATGGGTTCTCACTCATGTCAAATATTCCTATTAAATCAAGAGAAGCATTTGGTGAATAAAATTTCAAGATTATCTTTTTTCTTTTCTATAGCTTTTAAACTATCTTTACATTTCTGTCATCATTTAGAATAGAGAAAAGAAAAATGGAGAGATCTTGTGACATCTTTAGTTACATGTGTATGCTTTGGTCTCACTTGACCTTGGGTGTTGTGGTGGTATTAATCCTGGATATGCCTGCAGGGCAGCTATGACCAGCTGAGCATACTCCAATCCACTCTTCAGATTTCAGGAAATGTGCTGGTCCAATGCTCCAGTGAAGACCAATAAGGCATGTTAAAGAACGATAAAACATGTCCACAGTGCAAAACACTGCCAGCTCAAGAAGAAGCTTATCAAGGACTACATTAAGAGTTTACTGGGTCAAAATCTGTAAATACCAACCTAGGAACAAATTTTTGTTATGTAGCCTTTCAATGCAGTAGGCAAAACATAGTAAGAACTAAAGGAACCTGACAATCCATTTTAGACATTAGAACCAAAATTAGGGCTATTTTTTCTTCAGTCAATACAATTGGCTCAGCAAGATATTAAGGTTTATTGTCACTGGATTGTTTTTCTAAAAGAGATGTTTTATTTCAAACTGGAGTTAATGCAATGAAAATCTATATTCTGTGTTCTACTGAAGATGAGACAGCTACCAAGACAGTCTCATTTAACTGTAATGTCAATATAACTATGAAAGCCTCATTTCAGAGTCTTTCTTTAAAGCAGGACGGATATTGATTTAAGACTCCAAGTGTAACTTTAGTTTGTTTAGGCCTACGTTTTTCACTGCTGAAGCAGGACTCTACTGAAGATGAATGCATACTTTGTACGCCTTTAATCACCCGCCCTCACCCTCAGTCTGTAAGCTTTGCTGGCATAGTGATGTCAGTGAAAGTTGCAAAGATGTGTGGTTCATTCATTGGTGTCGCTGGTCTAATATAGGATCAGTTATACCAGCAAGTGTGAATCTTCAGAAGTAATCCGTCAGGACCACAGATTTACAATCTTGTTGCTGTTGATATTCCTTAAGTTTTGAGATATTTTTCTCAGAAAACATTGAGTAGCCTTAAGATTCATCTATTTGTAATAAAAAAAGGTGGTCTCAGTTTCCCCACGCAGAATTACTTTGGTAGGAAAGTGCTAAAATATTCTTGTTGACCTTTATTAACTAAAGAACATCTCTTTTGAATTCAACATGACCTTTCTTTTCAAAATGGAGTTAGGTTATATCAAAAAAGGTTATCTGTATCTTGAGATGCACCTTACATTTGACTGTCAACAAGAAACTGGGAATTGATTAACGAGAAAGCAGCTTTTGTGTTGGGGAAGTTGAATTACCTAATTTTAGAAGGACTTAGGGAGGACAAATAGGTGTTTCTGCTTCAATTATAGTGATGAAATTATGGAATATACTTATTATGCTGATCTTAGCATTAGAAATTAAAGATTTTGATCAAAATTTTTGAAAACAAAGGAAAGATCTCCCCTTACTACAGCAATCCCTCAATTATGTCTTAGTGCAGTCATAAAACAGCAGCAAAATCCTCTGATAGGTTGTTGGACCATCACCTTACCATTTTGGAGAACATAAAAAAACAAGTAAGGAAATTAAAATGGTCCTTAATGTTGAGAAATAGTCTTTTTTTTATTTGCCATGGCCCAGAAACTATTCATTTATCAGAGCCTGCATAGGGTGGCAGTGGTCTCTGCTGATATTTGCCTCTGAAAATGTCATAAAACCCTACTTTATGCTTCTCTCTTTTCCACACATGATATATATGGTTTTAAATCCTCTTAGGGAATGGATTTTTCACTTTCTAAATTAAGTCAGTGTCCATTTGTTGTTGTTGTCACTGCAATGCAAATAAGCATAGTGATAAATATTTTCAGAATCCATAAATCAAGGGAATTATAGCACTAAATAGAAAATATAAGACAATTGCAGAGGTGAGATTGTTGTCCTCCTTGACCCAAATAGCTGGGCAAAATTGAGGACCTGATTTTTCTTATAGAAAGAAGCAACTGATGATAGATTCTGTTAGCTGATGGATGCAAGTCTGTCTTATTTACAGGAAAAGTGTTAAATCCAGTTTCTCTGAGTGCCGCATGATGGGCAATAAGTCATATCCTTGCTTACAACTCAAAGCCTACCCACTAGGAAATTAATTACAAAAAGAACCTCTACCTTGCTTCCAGCTGGGGCCACCCAAACAGTTTGTCCCTGGCTGTCCTCTGTGGTTTCACTCTACTGTTCTTCTTTCTGCCTTTGCCTTCCTTCCCAAGAATGCTGTCTGTTTCCATTACAATAAGCAAGGAGGCACTGAATTGTTCCAGCCACCAAAAGGAGTGCCTGGCATGGCCTTCAGAGTATCAGCAAATCTAGCTAGGAAAGAAAAGAAAACTAGAAGGAACAGCAAGTCTGGGCTGTGAACCACAATTCTGGGCACCTTCACAGGAAAGGAGGGGAAAATCCTCATCTTGTGAAGCTGATACCAAGAACTGCACATTTCTGGTACAATCTGTGCAGGGCAAGAGGGTCTGAGTAGTAACAAAGGTCTTCATTCCTCTGACCTACTTTTCTTATGTGTCTTGGCCCCTTGCCTTCCCTTCAAAGAAAACCACACATTCTACTGCTGAGAGTGCTTTATTAAGCCTTTGTAACACTTGTCCTTCTGTCTCCATGCACATACACAGAAACATTTCGTTATCCAGTCACTAGATATGCAACTGGGGCAACATTCTCTGAGGAAATAATATGATGTAAAATTTCTACTGAAGCTATAGCTGACTGCAGAGCGGGAAGACTCAGTCACAGTTGTTTGAAACTCTCCATGATTCAAGAGAATTTTGCCTTTTCCCTTTCATTTGCTATTCTGCAATTGTTTGCAGGGATCACAGTTTTTTCTTGACTCAGTCTGAACTACTACTTTGCATTTTATGTAATACAAATTAAGGAAACTGCTTGGATTAGGAGATAATATTAATAAAAATAGCAAGAAATCTCTAGGAACCTTTTGGCTCTCAAAAAACACTTTCATTTAAACAAAAATGAACCATCAGAACAGAAAAATAAAACTCATTAAGTAAAGTGATGCTATAAATAATGTTGATGGGAGATTTTCTCTACAAATAAATGTATGGGCAAATTTATGATAAAAGAGTTTATAAATAGCTCTTCTGGCATTTTATCATCTTGAAATCACACTAATTTACAGTATGTATGCTGACTGATTTATGGAATTATTTGTATAAGAGGCAGATGGAGACCTAAAAAGTAGGTTTCTTTTAAATACATTACAGGGTGATATCACTGTGTCTGTATTAGCAAACATTATTGTTTTGGGATAATAGGAATTACAGTGGTTATCTCTAATATAATTGGGGGAGGTTTCCTGTCTTTCTTCACTCCCATTCACTTGCAAATTTAAGCATGGATTCTGTATATGTAACAAGCTGAGGGATGTAAAATAGTAACATCAATATCCTTTTAGTCCTCAAATGTATCAGTATTTTTTCATTGGCTTGCATCGTACATCTTCTTTATTCTTTAGAAAACCGAATTGAGGAGTGAATAAAAAAAAAGGGGATATTCACATTGGTATTCCAGCAAGTGTCATTTCATTGTGTCATGTTTGCTAGCTAACCATTACTGAATTACTGTCTCATACTAAAATACCACTTGGAATGAAGATTTTTTAGGAGTTACAATATAAACATATATATTCATATATTGAATTGTGGGTAGAGTTTAATTGTTGAAGTATTTGTGAAGCCAGACAATGCCTAAAGTCCATTGGCTTAGGTGGGGTGGTGAACTGGATTTCAGTATAACAAGAAAACGAATGAAGCAGAAAATACTCTTTAATCCCATTGGATAACCAAAAGACAACCTTTTGTTCATGTCACAGAGGCAAAGGGTGTGTATTCAGATCTATGCAAGAAAGCTCATGTCCTGAAACACTTCATACCTCCTCTTTCAATCATTAGAATGTTACACAAATGTCCAAACTTTTCAATTAACATTGAAGGGAAATTAGATTGGCCACCGGATTGCAAGAATTCAGTAATAGTTTTGTGCTTTGCTGAGCTACCCTGTGACATACAGTGTGATCTGTAATGTACCCAAACCCAAGCTCAGGTATCAACAAACAAGGTTGCCTATTATTCTAGGCTGCCTACCACATTTTTAATTGGAAGACATTCCAAATGAGCTACCCTAGCTTAGTATTACTATTCCTATTTTGCAGTAATGGAAAGTATGTCTGCACAAAGCAAAAAATACATGAAACAAAAGGGATCCATTTCCTGGAAAATCTCTTTTTCATATCACAGCTGTTTTGCTCTATA
The DNA here is from genome assembly GCF_965178545.1 of Coloeus monedula. NCBI lineage: Eukaryota > Metazoa > Chordata > Aves > Passeriformes > Corvidae > Coloeus > Coloeus monedula. The sequence continues at coordinate 96,336,394 of NC_138781.1, forward strand.
AATACCTACAGATTATTAGGTAATCAAAAAGTTGACAGTGTCTGATCCTCATCTTTTCATCAGTAATTAAGAGTCTGGCTCTCAATTTCACACTGCATGCTCAAACTGTTTGAATCCTTTTGTGAAACACCTTTACAGAATTTAGAGTATAAACCAACTCTAATTATCCTTGGGAAAAAAAAATGAATTTAAGAAGTAAGAATGATCTTCTAATTTAGCAAAGTCTGTGTTTTAAGACAAGGAATCACATGAGCTCCATATGCCTGCTAAATATGACAAATTAAAGATGCCAGAGATATCTAATTCACACTGCAAATTAGCTGTAGTATACAGTCATTATGCCAGTTCAATTGAAGCCATTTAAAGGGAAGATAAAACAGAGAGTGGGATGAGACTGACCCCCTGTGAGCTCTGCCACATAGCAGCACCACAACTCTGCAAACAGAATCATCTGTTGTGCTGGCCAATGGACCTGAGGAGGAGACCATGAAGAAAAAGTACCTTAGGAAGGTCAAGGACTTTTGGATACTGTGTGCTAGTCCAGTCTGTTCTTCCCAGACATTTGCTGGATAAAATGCCTCACAGAACAAAGACCCTTCCTCCTTTGAAGACCTTTGAAGCTACAGAAGAGGAATAGCAATAAAGACACAAATTAAGTCAAAGGTACATCATACAAATATCTGCCCTTTCCAGAGGGATTTTGGCTAATATAATAGCCACTAATAAATTGTACTTATAGATTTAAAAAAAAAAAAAAAAAAAAAAAAAAAGATTTCCCTAATGGTTCCTGGTAGTTTTAAGCTTCACTTCTCCCTCTGGTAGTTCCCACCTGGGCCATCACTCACCTATTATGACAAGGATCTTCCAGCCCTGCCAGCAGACTGAAGAGCAAAGAAAATGAAAAAGCAACAGAACTACAGAATTGACTGATAATAGTTTAAACACACACACACTGGGGATATAAACATTCTGTTTACTGGTTTGGGTTGCTTTCTAGACCTAGTGGATCTCACATAAAACAAGCATTTTACTGGTGATGATACACAACTCTTGTATGAAGTGAACAGACTAAACTATTTATGTTCAACTGCTGAAAGTACTCCAGAAATTGATGTCAATGACAGAAACCTTATTAGGTTTCAGAAGAGGTAGGAAAGCTTCAGCCTAATCACAAGATAGGAGGTCTTCAGGCTTTTGAGAATGACATCTGAAGGGCATTGAGATTGTTTTCTATAAAAGGAAAGGGCAAATTTCCAGTACATATATAATCACTGGTAGCATTTATGTTGTCATCCTCTCTAAGCAATAACAAAGTGCACAAATGGTGGATGATTAGAGAGGTCAGTCAAGTGCCCCATTCAGCTGTAATTGTAGAGTTTTTGAAAATTCTTTTGACATCAGAAAATATCATATGTTTTTTTAACTCAGCTTTTTGCTATGATTAGTTAATTCATACAAAATCAGTGAAGAAACAGAATGGCAAATTAAAGGCAGTAGAACAGGAATGTCATTTTGCAACAGCGATAAGTAAACAGCAAAATCAGTTCACTTTAAAATTACTGCTACGTGCCAACATTTAACCCCACATGCACAGGACCTCAGCAAATTTTTGTTTAAAATACTACTGCTTTGCAGATCTCGAAAATCTTTTGAAAGATGTGCTTCCCCAGGTACATTTTTTCTAATGCTGCAATCAGTATTCTTTCTTTTCCTGCTCTACCTAGAGCACTTCACAAGATTTTACTATCTCACAAAGAAAATCTGAACATGCTGTTTTACTTAATTAACATCAGTTTTGAACTATCATGCGTCATAAAATCTGACAATCTTCCTACTAAGGAAATGATGCTTACTCTCTAATAGTATTTGAAAAGAATTTATGTTTTCCACTTCATCTTTTTTGTGCCTGGATCTTAAAAGAGAGGTTTCAAGTAATGAATGGACATACACTTTCCAATTTTAAAGCAAATTTTCATGAGAGAATAGCCACATAGGGAAAATAAAAATATAATTGCCACAGAACAAATAGGAGTTCTCATTTCAGTAATATTCTTCAAAACAGGGAATTATTCCAATTACTTATAGTTACTTAAAGGTGGGAGAATCCTTCAGTCCAAGTGTGATTGGAGTTTTCAATCCAGGAAGAGGGGAAACAAACCACATGACATTGTCCATCGCACCAGGTGGCAGTCCACATTATTTATACACTTTCTTATTTCAGAAAAGTGGGAAACTGGAAGAGAAGAAATACCTGGCAGGAGGGATGTAGAATTGGGGAAATGAAGAGACAGTCCTGTGCTGACTCACCAGTGAGAAGGAAAAAAAAAAAAGAAAGCCTGATGACCACAGCCTTAAATTTTATGTCACTTCCGTAATTCCAGACCATGAGAGATGGTGCTATTGGCAGGCTTAGATAAAATTTCGAATTTTACAAAATGTCTCTGTAGTACAGTCCTGTTGACACATCAGTTACATATACAGAGCTCTGTGTGAATGATTTGCCTGGTGAACTTTATTACATAATAGGAAAAAATGATGTTCAACATATCAGGTTTATGTATATTTTCATGTAACTTTGAGATGAAAGAGTGCTTTCAGTGCACCTAAATTTTAGTATTGGGCTTTTGTCATTGATCAGGGAGAATGAGGTAGTTCAACTGATCCCCAGACAAACATTTGTAGCATCTTAAATGTTGTGATGACACTTAATGTTTGTAGTCATTTCAGTTCTTCAGCTAATGGTTGTTTGCCTGCCATCAACAACCATTAGGATGGAGTCATAAGCTCTTTGGGAGAGTTAATATTGCTACCTTGGTTTTTATCGTACTTTATTTTAGCCCAGCTTTTTTTCCAAGAGCTTTATTTTTCATTTCAGGGTTTCTACAGGAGTTCAGGATAGGAAAAGGTTTTAAATGTTAATGTCTTGCCTACTGAAGGCTTTGCAAAGAAAGTTGTGAATACTTTCACTGTGCAGTGCATCATAGCACAAGGTTGTTTGGGTTTTCTCATTTTTTACAGAGTATGAGGTCAGGGGAAATGCTTCACATACAAAAACACCAGTGGAAGAAAGTGAACTGAAGATTATTGCTGTGACTGCTGAAATACATAGCAGAAGTCATACATCATCAGAGACAGCAAGAATAAGCTTTAGGAAATTATTCAGATATCTTCAAAGTCTTTCCATGTAGATTTCTAACTTTCAGTTGGTGAAAACATGATTTTTTTCTTATATAATGATCACTATACTTATGTTTGAAACATTTTACATGTGTTACTCATCAAAAAGGAAAATTGAAAAGCCACTGGGACAACCAGGTACAGAAAGCTGCATTTGGGTTGATCTTAGTTTGGCTGAAGTTCAAATCCAGTCTTTTAAAGTAGAAAGGAAAAGTAGCTTTCAGTATTTCAGCATTTTTTGTAAACACAACAACTGTAGGTACATGCATCTCAGGATAGCCAGCAGGAATGTTCTGCAGTATGTAACTAAAACAAGTTCTTTAAGAATCACATACAAGAAGATCCTTGTGTTCTTGTACAATGTGCATCATTAACAAGCAGTTCAGCCTTTTGCCCAGACCCAAATATCTATTCTAATTGTGTACAGCATAGTAGCTAGTAACCTTTTGCTCTGTGTGTCAGCTGTTCTTTCCTCTGTTCATAAAAAAAAACATGTGAGGAGGGCAAGGGGTGGTTCTTGCAGGTTTCTCTGAGTCTTTGTTATTGCTCCTCCTTCATACAAACAGTTCTAATAGTCTCCAAGTCCTCTTGATTCTGCAATATTATACAATCTCCTTTTCAAAATAAATGGAAAGCTACAAAGCTTCCAGCAGTATTTCGTTTTGCACAGGCAATCACTGGATCTAAAAGACTTTCTTTTTTCCATATTTTTGATGATTTATAGTCTCTCCTAAGCTACTGGTGTAGTTTCCATAGTAAATGGTCTTTAATTTAGCTCATGGTTATCAATGAAAAACCACCTGAAACATGGCAATGTTTCATACATTGTTTATCAGCCATTTGCCAGTGACACAAGAACCGCAGGTGAAAGGAAAGAGGAATTTAAATACATTATTTTTCATGCCTGTGCTTTCAAGCTGTTTGCCTTGTTGGAAAATTGTATGTCCTAAAGCTGATAAATATGACTGACAATGTTAAATACAGAGTGACTTCAGACATTTTCTTTCAGGTTTGCAGTAGATGTGACCTCACCAGGTAGTAGGTATCATGCAGCTGTTTCCTTAGATCCTTGCTTTTCACTGTATTTCTCTGCAGGTTCATGGGTCCGCTCTCATCACAAGTTACTTTAAAGTTGTCCACTCTGTATTCTGCACATCCTCAATTAACTGAAAATATATCTAAGTACCACTGAGGTGCAAATGCAAAGGAAATCTGAGTCCAACTATTCCACCTTTTCATTTTGCAGCCGGACCCTGCGGGCAGAGATATCTCCATCCGACCAATCTTGGAGCACTGCGAAAACACCCACATGACCATTTGGCTTGGGATCGTCTATGCTTATAAAGGGCTGCTGATGGTAAGCACAGCTTCTTCTGCACAGCACTGACTTCAAGCTGCTATTTACTGATAGGCATCAATTGAATTGTATTTGCTTTCCTGATGGCTGGGAGTCAGTTAAAATGGCCTTGAGTACAAGTTTTACAATCAGGTCTGTGTGGATATATGCATTTGTAAAATAAATAAGACATTACTAGCACTTAAGCTGAGTATTATAGGTATACCACAAACCATGAAATTTAGTAGTGAAAAGATGGGTCTACAAACGAGACAGCTTTGTACATAAAGAAGTCAAATCCTCTGAATTCCTATAGGTTCTCCAAAAAGGTAGATTTAGATTGCTCGAGATGTTTGCCTCTTAGTTGCAAATGTCCTTGAGAAATAAACACAAGATGCAAGATTAATTTGGGGCCTGAATCAAAATAACCCTTTTGTCACTGAGGCCCATCTCGATAAAAAGATTTAGTTACTAAAACAGGCCTCAGGAATGGGGAACCCTGAGGCTTGATAGTTTAAAAAAAGAAAAAGAAACTGTGACTATTAGTGATTAAAAGCTCCTGAGCCTGAAGGTTTTGAAAACATCTGATTTTGACAGCACTGACCAGCAGAACACCTATCTTGAGTTGAGCCCCATCTGGATCCTAAGCCTGATAGACATTAGTCTACAGTGCCTGAAGGGGTCAATCTGTTCTGTGCATTTGGAGCATGCTGGTTCATTAGGACACCGGGAAAGATGGGGTCAGCTGCTTCCACTTAGTGTGGTTGGTGCTGCTGCCCAGAGGGGGCTGCTCGTGCCAGGAGTCCTTTTCTTCCCTCTCCCATGTGAATGACTGCTCTGATGAGTCCTGCTGTGTTTCACACTGCTTTCTTCAGGCTGAAAAGTGTTTAAAGAGAGATGGGGGTTTTTGTTTCTTTAAATTCTAAACAGTTGCTTTGTGGTCAGACCACTCTGCTGGGGTGAGCCTTCAAGCAAGAAGGCACTAGCATCAAATGTCTCCAGGTCCCAGGTTAGAGCTCAGATCCTCGAGCTACTAGGCAAAAGGAAGCCTTCTCAGGGAAAGGGAAAGGGAAAGGGAAAGGGAAAGGGAAAGGGAAAGGGAAAGGGAAAGGGAAAGGGAAAGGGAAAGGGAAAGGGAAAGGAGTAGATGGCTCTTTTTCAGACAGAGAATGTCCAAGCAGACTGTGAAATTAGGACCTAGGACATACTTGCTCCCTCCAAAGGGATCAGGAATCAGGAGAGATTCCACACCTCAGCATGTCTGACTGGTCAGCTCTGGGTGGCTCTGGGTGCACATCAACCTTGGCATGTAGTGCAGCATTGAGGGATTTGTGTCCTGAAGGATGCTGCAAGTTGGGAGCCATGACACTGACCAGCACTGGGGCCACAGTAAGATTCAAACAAATGGTAGGGTTTCTTTGGTTTTTTAAATAACTTCATCAATGTTTTCAGTAAAAATATTTTAAATATACATTCTCAGGCAACTTTCTTTGAAGTTTCAAGTTTGAGTAGTGTTAGACAGTAGTCAGACTGCTTTGGTTCTCACTAGCTCTTTGCTGTATATTGATTTGTCAGCATGTATGTTGGACTATGTTCTATAAGATATGTGACTGTCTTTAAGTCTGTAAGTGTCACTTGCAAGCTTATTTTGCAAATGCCATTACATTATTAGACAATAATATGTGCATATATGTGGATATATGCATATATAAAACACCCAATTCACTATTGAATTTCTTGGTTTGTGTAATATCTATAACATTCAGCTTAAGTGGTACTAATGTCTTATTTATTTTATGTATGCCATTACTCACTAATTTCAGACACACAGCTTTTCATAACCACCAGTGAAATACACACTTTTTATTACTCCAGTGCCCTCTTAACACACAAATCGCTACATATTAAAAAGGAAGATACTCATCTGAATCATTTAAATAATTGCTATGATGAGTGAATGAGTGATATGAGGACAACAGAATTGATGCATTTTATCTCATCACCAAAAACATTCTGTATACCACACATACTTTGCCTTCAGAACAAAAAACAGAACCTTTCATGTTACTGTATCATTTTATAAAGGTTTAGCTAGTACAAAATTCTGTGATTTGTAATAGTAAAACATAGATCTAATTTAACATGCTATATACTAAAGAGCTAGTATTGCTTATTACAGTACAATGCAATATTTAAGGTAAAATGGCTTTACTCAGGCCAAAATGGTTTACCGTGACCTCTTGTCTCAAAATAGGAATACAAAAAATGGGGTTAACCTAAAAAAGTTCTTTTCTTTTTTGTCTTGAAGTAAAAGCAATACTGTCCATTCTGATGTCTTAAATGAACTGATGCAGTGAATAAATCACTCAGGGTAGGGCAGAGCACAGAAGGGAAGGCAAGGTATGGCAAAATAAGGGAAGGCATTACATGACAGGATACACTGGTTCCCTCTAAATTAAAGTAAGCAAACTTTAAAAATCAGATTCACAATTCTTCAATTGCCTCTGAAGGGATGTGAGGAAATTCTTACTTACTTCATGAAGGCTTCTCAGTTATTAGATTCAGATTCCTCAGGACTCGTGACTAGAGAATAACAGGAAAATGACCATCCTACATTTTGCCTTTACCACTTAATTAATCTTCTTAATGAACAGTGTATTAGTCTTCTCCAGCTGCTCCATACTTAGAGGATTCAGTGTTTTCTCCCTTCTCAAGTTCAGCTCCTAAAAGGCTGCAGACAAGTTCAAGGTCTGTCTATGTGTACATGTTGACCATTGCAGAATAACAGAATCAGTTAGGCTGAAAAAGACTTCTGAGATTGAGAATATTCTATGCCTGAGCACCATTACGTCAACTGGATCAGTTGTATCTCAACTAGTCAGTTGCAGTATTTTGATTTTTGATGAGGCACACATTGAAAAGCACCTTTATTTCATATATTCCAAAGGATGACAGAAAACACACCATCTTCACCTTGCTGGTGATGCGTTATTAGGGAATGCACTAACATCTTTCTGAGGGGTATGAATTATTTTTCTCATCTCAGCCAGAACAATACCAGACTGGACTCTTAGAATGCTTTGCTTATTAGTCACACACACATTAGTCTTGTCTACTGTTTGATCCCTCTCTTCCTGATAATGCTTTAAGTTAACATTAGATTCAAGGTGTACATATGTTGGAAGTTTCATTGTGTCCCTGACCTGTTATTCAGCTACTGAGAAACAGGCTTTTGAGGCAAAACTATATTTTGAGCTTGACTGTTGCTCTCTGTATGAAATTCTACTTTTGCCCCATGTTAATTGAGGGGGTTTTAAGCCATAACCAATAATATTGACCACTTCCCATACACCATTTTTAACAGATCATCCTTAGCTAAGAATGCCAAGAATGCCAAGAATGAAAATATCAGTATGGTTATCAGTATCTCATGACTGAGATAGGAAAAAAAAAAAGCATATGGACCATGCAACTTGATAAAAGTCCGTAAGAATAAGAAATTTATTTTCTTCTAATGATTCATTTTCCAGCATTCCACTATAGTTGATATACTGCACAACACAATTCTGTAATTGATTTATGAAGCCAAAGAAAACATTAATTCAACTAATACATATCCTTGGGATAATGTTCAATATTAATTTCAAGACTGAAAGGATCCTCTGCTTCCTAAGGCTCTCTAATTGCTAAGTTGAATTTGTCTTATTCCAAACCTTGAACTTTGTTGGCTCTTGCTTATATGTTATCCCTCTTTCTCTAAAATGGCCTGATGTCTTTATTTCTAGGAAAATTTTCTTGCATTTGGCCAAAGTTCTGTGATTTTTCTAAAAATCTTGCTGTGAGTTGTCTACCATTCTTTGCCTTTGCTTCCTCTGCATCATTTTCAGCCATGTTATTATAGTCTCCTCCAAGTCCATGTACATGTATGGGACAGCTTAAATTAGAATTTTTTTAAAAACTATCCTTTTTTTTCCGGTAACTTCTCTTTAATAGATACATGTTGAGATTTATCACATAGATTTCAATCAGTTTAAATTTGTTGTATTGATTTTATAGCATTCAGTATTTAAATAATGATACTGTGCACTGAGAAATCTACTACTGAGAAATCTACGTAATCTGCATGAATGTAATTGCCTTTATTCAGTCTTGCAAAATAATAGCATGTTGAATTATATTGCTATCCTTTTTTTTTTTTTGTTCCCCACTTACTGGATGAGTTCATGTGTCAGCCATTTCATTAATTTGCTTAGGAGAGAAATTACAGTAATAGCTCTGTAATCACTGGGGGTGTTCCACTTTCTCTTTTCCCATATGGCCTCTTTGCATCTTAAGTGGAGCTTTGCCAGAATTCCAATAAATATCAACAAATATCCAACAAATATTTGCTATATATAAATATCAAATTAAACCCAGCAGTCCAGACAACTTCTAAATCAATTCTTAAAACTCCTGCATGTAAGTTACAGGATCTCTGTGATTAAAACAGCTTGTCTTGACAGAGTTTTCAAGAGGTCTCTTACTTCTGGAATAAGCTGCACTTCACTGTTTTGGCAAGATGTGAATGGACTGTTCCATCTCTATGTAAATATAGGGCAAAATCCCTTGTTAAGCATATCTTATGCTGCACCACTGCCATTGAATTTTTCATCTTCCAAGGAATTAATCATTATTACGATTCATTTTTCTCAACTTACATTTTTATAAATCCTTATGAATTCTGTTAATGCTGCTAGCCATTCATTTACTACCATACATTTAACTTACCTTTCCTCTATCTCTATTTTAGATCTTTAATTCATAATCATTGTTATGAATTTCCTCTTTTTAATTTTTGTTACATTCTGTCTAGTCTTTGGCCATTTTACTGCCTGTTTATTTTACATTCCACAACAACCAAAATAATTTTTAAGGTAATATCTTTTTTACACATGTGAAGCTTAGGACAGATCATTCACAGCACATACCCAAACATCTTTCAGTTGCTGTTTGTAAATATCCCTGTTGCTTCCCCTTCCCCCTTCTCCAATGGTTTCCTTTGATTTGTTGGCTAATTCATAAACATTACTTTTCCATTTTTTTATGCACTTGGGAGTAGATTTTCAAAAAAGGAGTTAGGTACCATGGTTTAGAGCTTGAGTTCCAGTCATGGCCAGAAGCCCACTCTTCAGTCAGGACTTTGTGCTCTTGCCCCTACAGGCAGGAGGGGAAGCAGATGCTTGTTGTGTGACAACCAGTCACCAGTTAGCAAATATCCAGCAGAAAATTTGGTCAGTGACAGCATTTAGGTACCTACAGATGGTACTGAGGGATAGTCTGGCTGTCCTGGCTGGATGTTGGATGTAGCTTCTCTCTGCTGCTTCAGATGCTTAAGCCCTCTGTGTGTGTCGAGCCCAGGAGCTGCATATGAACCGTACAGCTGTGGTGTGCAACATGTGCTACTCCTTTTATTATTTTACTATTATTTTATATTTACTCAATGAAGGATGTAAAGAATTTTTTTTTTTTTTTTTTTTTTTTTTTTGTCACTGAGGAAAGGGAAGCAGTGCAGCAGTCACCCAGAGAGTCTGACCAGCTTTTGTCCTAAAAAGGTTACAAAACCAGACTGGATAAAATTATGAACTGCCTGGACTGAACTCACATCTGAGCCTGCTTTTTGAGTAGGAGGTTGCACTACAGGATTTCCTCAAGTCCCTCCCAATTATCTTATGAGACTATATCAACCATATTATTAATTAATTCATTTATCAAATTAATCAATTTGACGTGTAGAAAAAATGAATAGTTTTCAGATGATGTTAAAATTCCCAATTGTTTTCTGATAATACCTTTGATTTTTAACACATATACTTGCATTCTTTCCTAATTCCCTTCATGATCAAAAAGAGTACTCAGAAGAAGGAACTGCCTCCTTGTCAATTAGCTTGCATGATTCCAACTCATATATAGGGTGGGTTTAGCACCAACCCATCTGTCCCATCTTGCAGTGATCAGAGAGGAAGGTAGTTAAGTTTTGCAGTGGAGGAAAGTAGTTTATAGTGGTACCAGATATTTATTATATCTTTAATAAAACATGGACAGTATTTTAGCATCCAAAACCACATTTCCATATGGTTTTGTTAGATAAAATTTTCCCTAATATGACCATAAGGAAACTTCAAATATATTTTTGAAATGTTGCAAATAGTGCAGTATTCCCTTACATGTCTCTTGGCATCCATTTTTGCACAGCAGAAATAGATTTAAACTGTAGCACACACTGGTTTTTAGCAGAGGTGCTTCACCTCTTTACAGAGCTGCGATTGTGGTAATCTTATGCCAGAGACAATATAACGCTATTCCAAATGGATATTTGCTAATGACCAGTTGTGTATTTGTTTAAACTTAGTTACTAGAATGTGTTTCATGACTAAGCAGAATTTTCATGGAAAAAAGTCAAATATAGTCTCAATGGAAAGAGGGGAAAATATTTTATTTACCTGTTGATTTGGGAGGCTGGAGTATAAAGTGAAATCTGGATGCCTGTTAGTGTTTGTAGCTTTGTACCGCTGCCTTTCTGTCTTGCACTGGGAATAAAGGATTTTGCCAAGAAGAAAGTCCTTCAGCTGAGTAGCTGAATATCATATCTTGCAATTAAAAATAATATTTAGCTCTTGTCCTAATGCTCAATAGAAATATTAAGCTTCCAGAGCAGCTCTGTGAAAATGAACTAAATACACAGCTGACTCAGATCAGGGGGAGTGAGCAATGGTTTAACATCAGATTGTACTGACTGTGAAGGTAAGAGACCTACAAGGGCAAAGTTTGTCTTTCAGTTTTCTAACCTTACTTATTGTACTGCTAATTAAAAAAAAAAAGGTCACTTTTATATGCATTTTCTTGAAAGCTGCTCAGTATTTTTACTGCACAATTCTCCAGAGAAAACATGAAAACCAAAAATCCCTTTTTTTTTTTTTTAAGTTCTGAGAAACCTCATTGAAAAATATCTGCAGCCATTTCACTGAAATAAAAATGTGCCTATGTCTGTGATGATCTGGATTTAATGAATGAACCCGAGTAAACAACACACAAGTCAAGCTTCACAGGTACTTCGGGCTGAAAGGTCTTTACAGGCCAGAGTCCAGAACTGCCTTGGTTTAAGGTGGCCAGGAGGGGAAATCTCACACTAATCTAGCTAGAAAAAAACAAAACCAAAACAAACGAAAATCTCCCAATGTTAAATCTTTAAAGAAAAGGCTTCATTTTATTTTTTTATATGGCAGAGCAGGGCTACAATCCACAAGTGAGCAGGGTCAGTGCTGCTACAATACAGCAACTAGCTGCAAAGCTGCAGCCTGGTCCAATATATAATCTTTCCAAAAGCATATTCCCTAGTTATTGGCAAGCATGACTTCTGACAAGATTGGAGATTTTTCCTCTGGTATTTCTTTGCTCTTCTCAGATATCTTCAGTATAAGTTTCTTTATCTTTCTTTCCTAAGTTTCTTTATCTTTCTTTCCTAACCTAAGCTGACATGACTTTGAAATGAAACATTAAAAAAATGGTTTAAAGGCAGTACCATGGAGGTGAATAAATAATTTCCTTCCTGTCATGTGACAGTCTGTGCAATCCAATAGCAAATTAGGCACTTGGTTGTATCTATTTATGTTGTGGATCTAAGAAATTGTTACTGTGTTTAGCAGTAATTCTCATGAACAAGATTTAAAATTAACTAGCTGGTAGAGTTTTTTTAAAAAGTGTTAAATGTTTTCCAATACTTCGGCTACAAACAGCTATCAAAATTTGGTCAGTATAAGTTTCTTTAAAATTAAAGTTTGCCTGTAAAACTCTGAAAACACAAGTATTATATTCTCCATACACCTGTTATGCTTCTAACATTATAATACAGATTTCTCCTAGTGACCACTATTCTACCTTTAATCACAGTGATACAATCCTGTTGTCTTCAGATACTGTTTTCCCCAAATGTATGCAGTGGTTTTCTCACAGCCTTTTTGGGTGCACTGACAACACAGCCTAAACCTACCATACCAACAGTTGCAAAGGTAATACTCTAAATCAGTGTCAAATGGAAGCTGCCTACCCTCAAACAAAAGGCAAAACAAACCAACCCTGCCTGTACAGCTGCCCATATCTTCTGAGAAAATCCAAACCAATATTTTATGGCACTTTATACATCAAGAAGATGTGTGTATTTATTAGACCACCAAAATTGAAGAAGGCTTTACGTTCATGACTGACAGTGTAGGAACTGTACTGCAGTTCCTAGCTGCATTCAGAGTGTCATTGGTCGAGATCCAAAAAAGACTAAAATTAGTCCATTAGGCTGATGTGTCCTTAAATTTTATACAACTGTTTCCTATAGGAGAACATGTAGCCCTGAGTTATTTGGAGATGCGTGGGGTCCATCAGAAGCCTCGGGATGGGAATTGTAACTGCCAGCAAGGAGCTGCTTAAGTGAGCTGGTATAAAACAGTGGGGACAGATGTGTCCTACACCTCTCCAAATCCAGCACATTAGCACTGCTAAGAGCTGCCTGCCTCCATCCCAATGCATATTCATGCATGCCTTCTCTAAAGACTGGTTAATCAAAATTCTCAGCAGAGATCAGAACTAACATCCCATGCAAGTGCCCAATTAATTAAGACAGTCACTTTCTCATAACATAAAATGCGACAGCTCTGAAAGAAGTTCAGGTGCTCCTTCTGGAGCCAGACTATGCTCTGGGGTTAGGGAGCACATCTCAGGCAAAACTTAGAATTGTGCTGTGTCCTCCAAACATGAAGCTACACAATGGTCATCACCAGCATCAATGTCTTGAATGAAGATGGCTGCTGCTGTATTCTGTGTGGGGCACAAGCCAGTAGACAGTCTGAGAAGCCTTTACCAGCTTGAGCCCTGGAGGAGGAGAGACAGCTGCATTGCAAATCCCGGCAGGCAGTCTTAAATATCAAATAGTCCTTAAATTCCACAGCAGTCTCCAGAATTAGGGGCCCCCAAGCATAATTTGAAATGTAATTTTCTTATCTGGGGAAGATGAATGTTTAAAGTTTAGGTACCAGGAGTAAAGAGGAGCTGAACTAGGTACTATGAGTCTGTGTTTTTAACTGTAGCTCCCAAGTTTCATATTCGAAAGTTGTCAAGGAATCACAGAAATCTGGACCCTTCACTAGCAATATCTGCATCCCATTCCTCAACTGAGCCATTTTACAGGATTTTACCAAGGGATTTACAGAATTTTTACTGTCATAAAACTGAATCTTTCAAGTGTGCATATTGTCTGAGCCTCAGGAAGGAGGAAAATAAGGGCAGATGGAGGGAAACCAAAGCATCGTGTTCCCTCAGGAAGGCTTTTTCTCAGAGGAGAAACCTTACCAACCCCATGGAGCCCTGCAGGCATCTGTACCAGGCAAACAAGGAGCACCTCTGCAATCACCACTGCACTGGCAGCAGGATGCAGAAAACTCTCAGCTTTTATCCATGTTTGAGTCTCAGAGATGAGCTGTGACTTCTAGAAAAGGAGATCTCTCTTCCTGAGGCAAGCATTTTACCCCAAATGCTAACAAAAGTTAAAAACAATGCTCTCAGATTTACAGTGCTTAATTCTGGGGAAACCCACTTGCTGCAAGAGTCTCACCCTTTCTTTAGTTATCGTATAAATAAGTACATATCTTCCTTTCATCTGAAAGATATTTAACAGTTTCCCATGCTGTTCTCAATTATAAATGAGAATGGGCCAAACCGTAACCACCACAACACTCCAAACGATCTTTTTTCCATTATAATTGATATTTTAGATCATTTTATAACCACCTCAGCTATAAATTCATCCCCATTATTTGTAATAAGTGCTCATGTAAGTATGTTGGCTGTATTCCCAGAATAATGCTTTTGGAATGGAATCTGTTCATACTGGGGGAAGTGGACGAGAGTGAGGGATGACCTACAGCCCTAAGAGTCTCATTAATAATTAACCATAGTCGGAGAAGATAGAAATCTTCTCCATCATTAATCAGGGTCTCATGCCTTTAAAAATGCAATGCAGAAATACAGACAAGGATTCCTTCTACCCCTCAAAACAGGCCCAGACCAGCCTGTTTGTCAGTTCATGGGCTGGCAAAATGTAAATTTCCAGCAGAACTGAGCTGTGCAGCACCAAGAGTGCGGGGAGTGGACAACAGGCAACCCCTGAGATGATGGGGTGTCTGGGAGGAACAGGTGTGTACCCTGAAAAAAGGTACCACCACTGTATGTCCCCCAACACACCCAGGTGAATATAGTGACAATTTGCTTCTGCTGAGCCTGTAATGGAGTCTGTACATTCCTGCTCTGCCTGTGCACATGCCAGACCCAACAGCAAAGGAGTGTTGTCTGCACCCTTCCCTACTGGAGGTACTGCCTTATTTAGCAGAAGGGCTCTGAAAATGTATCAGAGGATGAGCTGTTGCTCTGGCACAAAGCCTGATGATAATGGGTTCACACACCTCAGCTGCCCTCCCTGAATGGCCAAGACCCCTTGCTGACCCAGGTAGCTGTCTACAGACCCCTTAAGAGCATCCCCTTGCTGTGCTCTGCCTGCAGCAGCCACTACTGCTCTTCCTGCAAATCTTAAGCTGCTGGGAAAGTGAGGAGAAGAGGCAATGGGCCAGAGTGAGGTGTGGGCTCTAGTCCTACTAAAGGAGGCAGGTTAAACTGAAGAGGCAGGACTTCAACAATGAGGCAATGGAGTGCCCTAGGAGAGGACCATCTCCTGAAGTAGTGTGTAGAGAGATAAGGTGGGAATGTTGCTGAAACAACTTGGGTGAGGATTGCCAGGGCAACTACTGCTGCTGTTGCTGGGAAGGGCCACCTGTGTCAGTGTATCTTGACAGGGATTGCAGCAGTGATGGCAGCACTGGAAAGTGGGTGAGCAAGTGATTCTACATCCCATGCCTGGACTGGGCAGCCCCTGCAGCCTGCCACACTCCATGGGCTGAGAGTAGATGCCTAATCTGCCAAAGCCTCCCAGCCAGCGCTGCCCATGAACATGTGGCAGGGTGACGTGTGCTGCAGGCAAGAGAATGAAATAAGCCAGCAGACAAGCTCAGGGAGGGCAGGGCTGGCAGTTCAGCAGCAAGTCCTGATTGGAAGTGCCTGGGCGAGTAGGTAGGTGGCTGCAGCCTGCAAGTGCCTATGGGAGTGCAAAATAGCTGAATCACGAGTGGTTGGCTTTGTTGCCATTGTTATTTGAGATAAAAACTAAGCAAATAATCAAGGAAATTTGCAGTTACTGGTGTCCAGGTGTTACTACAGTTGAAACCCAAGTCTGTAGAACAAACATCACTCTGTCACTTGCCTGCTCTCTTTTGTTTGTCTGGCAGCACTGTTCTTCTAGTCCAGGTTATTTGCCATAGGAAAAAAACCCAGAAAAATAGAAGGTAAATTGTACTAGACAACTGCAATTAATCCCCCAAATGGCATCATCATTGACCTCCAATTTCCTGGATTGCACATAAATTGAAGTTATATGAAAGAGAATATTATCTTCATGATATGGCAGTGGACAAATGTGATGGTCTGGGAGGAAGGCTACTAAGGTCAATGGGAATGCACCTTTGCTCTTTCTCCTTCTTGTCTGTCCCTGCATTGTGATCAGAAAAAAAGCTAGAAAACATAGAAACCATGCCTTGGACCTTAGTGATAGTTCTTCTCTCTGTCTTTTCCTTCCACCCAATACCATCTGCTCTCTATCATGCTTCCCAAGGCGCCATACAATCCTACGGGGCTTTGCCTAGACTGTAGGCTGGGTTACCTATTTACAACATCTTGAGTTCGTTTAGGGTTTTACTGCATTGCCAGGACTTCTCTGAGGAATGCAAGAGGAAGAAAATAATTGTTTGCAGCAGTTCATGTTGCAGAAAAATCTAATTAAATTTCGAGGGATGGAGATGGCTTCCTTCCACTAAAGGCTTTCCCCTGCTGAATTGCAAAAGCATCTTGCAAATAACAAAGGGGCTAAAACTTAAAAATACACTGAAGGAAAAAAGCAAACAAAAAATTGCCACAAGAATGTTTCATGCCAGAAATCATTAGACAACTGCAATTGAAAGGCCATTACCAACTCCCACTATAATAAAAGACATTATAATTGTAATCTGAACAACTCGGGTGACACTTTCTGCATTGTATATTTATCTCTCATGGGACACATCTTGGCACTGCTGCTTATTAATGTAGGTGATAATCATGTAATGAATGGCTGGATTGATAAGAGTATATTGAGAACAGCTGCTAAAAATAGCTAAAAGAACAATGCACGTTATATCTTTACTGGAATCCTTGAAAAGAAACAGAAGGACTGTCTTTAAAATTATTAAAAATATAAAATAAAGATAACCATACCATTTAGAGAAATTTGTTTCAATCAGGACTAATTTTAAGTTTCACATTTTTCTTGTTAGAGTGGGAATCTGTCCTAGTGAGCAAAACAAATCCCACAGGTAATTAGATATTAAGCAAAAGGTAGGTGTATATCTCTGAATTGTAATATAACCCATAGTCGTCAAGTTGGAAAACACATCTGTTTTAAACAAGTGCTTTTTCTGGATGACAGCCAATTCCTCTTATAATTATCATGTTTTCTCCTTCTTTTACCACTTCAGTTATTCGGGTGTTTCCTCGCCTGGGAGACACGGAATGTCAGCATTCCTGCTTTGAATGACAGCAAGTACATCGGAATGAGTGTGTACAACGTGGGGATCATGTGCATTATTGGTGCTGCTGTTTCATTCCTTACTCGGGACCAACCCAATGTGCAGTTCTGCATCGTTGCTTTAGTCATAATATTCTGCAGCACCATTACTCTCTGCCTGGTGTTTGTACCTAAGGTAGGTGAATTTGTTTTGCATGAATATGGATTTTTTTCCTGCTGTTTTGTAATTATGATGTAATATGTAGGTGTTTATCACCTTTTCAAGGTCAGGAGATATGTATGAATTCTTGACCAAGCCCATCTATAAACTCTTGTCTCCAGACTCTGAAGGAGAAACAAATCTTCATGACATTTTGGAGAAAGTGTGAATACATCAGCTTCTAATGTCTATATTTTTACTGAAATTGTGACTGGGGAAACAAAAGTTGTTTTCTGTAGTTTCAATGGAATAGTCTCTCTTTCCAGCTTTCAGGAAATTTTTGGAAAGAGTGGGAATATAAGTGGAGATTCAGGGGGAACAGGTCCTGTTGTCTACTCTGCCACATTTTGTCTTTTCTCTCTTCTCTTTGGTGACCATTTACAGCTACCAAAGGAATGGCATAATGCTGTCCCTGGGGAGTTTTAGGTTGGATACTAGGAAAAGGTTCTTCACCCAGAGGGTAGTTGGGCACTGGAAAGGGATACCCAGGGAAGTGGTCACAGCACCAGCCTGACAGAATTCAAGAAGCATTTGGACAATGCTCTCAGGCACTCTGTGTGACTCTTGGGGTGTTCCTGTGCAGGGCCAGGAGCTGGACTTCAATGATCCCAATGGGTCCCTCCCCAGGATATTCTAAGATTCTTACATACCCTAAGCAAGATAATCAAGATCTCTGTTTCTATACCTACAAAATAGTGAGATCTTTTTAGTTCACTAGCATGATATGAGATCAATTGCGTTTAATCTCTAAGTATTTGTTTATGGTGGTACAACAGGCTTTGTCAGCACCTCAGAGGAAAACTGTATGTATGCTGCAAATGCTGACACTGAAGTTATATTTGTTAATGGGTATATTAAAGGACTAAGTGAAGCACAGACTGGGAGGCATGTGCTTTCATTTCCTTTTGCTCTTTTGGGCTCTGAGGACAGGTTCATTGTGCCTTGTTTGAAGAATCGAGAAGATACTTACCTGCAGAAGAGTGGAACTTGATCAGTTCCCTTGTAGAGTTAGGCTTTAGACATGAATAGGACAGATCTTGAATGAAGGGAAAACTGATTTTTACATAAACTTACTTTAGCAAAGCCTCGAGTACTAGGGAATGCATTTGATGTTTTGAAGTAAAATGTTCAATTGTGTTCATTTTAAGTGGCTTGTGTAAACATAGCTTATTACCCCAAATTAGATGCATATGCAGTTGGATGTCTGAAACATTTGCCAGGCAAAATGTAGGTCTTTTTGCCTCTCAAATCTGTTTTTAGATTTTTCAAGTGAGTATTTATAAGAAGTTTGTGGCTCTTTATTGGACCATATTCAATCAATGTATTGAGCAAATTTTAGTCAGTAGATTCTGGTGCTTAGGGGCATCTCATCTACTGGGGGGCCAAGAACTGTGTGTGCAAAAGAAACAAGCTGATGAACTTATCTCAAAGCGCAATCACTGAAAGAAATTAGAGGCACAGACTAGCAACAGAAGCTGATTTATGATCTGCAAACAAAAGAAAAGTAATTTGTTCTCCAGGACTGACTAAACAGGATGTTTTTGCAAGTTCTGCAATTCATTTCTCAAATATTAAAAAGCCATACAGACATGTATAGTCATATTTTTGTTCTGTATCTTAGGGAAGAATCACAACTTTGTTCTAAATTGAGGCAACATTCACAAACACAGCAATAGAGTGTACTTTGAAACACACTAGATTTAAGTGGGTAAGCTCTATGAAAATGCATATTAAAACTCTGGTGCCAAAAATACCTCTACAGAATGTCAGAACTCTCTTCAAAGAGAATCATTAATGCTGTCCATGCTCTTTGCCCCTTTGCTTTCATGCTCCTTTGCCCATCCTTCTCTTCTCTTCTCTTGTCACAGGCTCTGAAATGACTTTTCTGATTCCTTTTTTAACCCCTTCCTCTGATCTTCTTCTAAACCCCAATTACCCTACCCTCATTTTTCCTCTCAGTTCTTTTTTACTCAAAATACAAACATGAACCATAGCCTCCTAGCATGAAGTATTTAAATTCTTTTCACAGAGTGTCAGGTTTCCAAATGCTTAGCTATTTAGCAATAAAATTCATCATTGGATAAGGTACAAAAGAAAGATGTTGAAGCAGGGGCTGGAATGCAGCACTTCCAATGCCCATGTGAGTGCTTTCACAGCTGGAGAGTTCTTCTAGCACTCATATATATTGTCCTACATCGCCTCTCGCCGTGCTGTGCCACAGTCACAGCAGGATGGCTGGCAAGCACTCTCCCCTCAGCCTGCTCCAGCACAGGTTGCACAATAGCTTGTCTGGACCCCACAGACAATTATATCCAGCACTACCTAGTTTGTACATGTAGGTAAGATGTCAGTGTGAGACAGGCACCAAATCTCTCCCCTTAATCAAGTATGTCATAAATTAGTACAATCTTAGGGACACAGGAGGATTGTTGGTGAATACTAAAGCCTGTTGCTCATCAGGCACAGGGGATGATAATGAAGACCTGGACGACTGCACTTTCTCATTTATTAAACTGACCAGACAGATGCAAGCAGTAATGTGGTTCTGAGCCAGGTGAGTGCCACTACTTCTCTGCTATACCGAGTAAAGTGCATTCCTTTTAACTAATCTTCAGCAGTCTCCTGGGTCAACAGTGCTGAAATTCAATTTTACTCCACAGCTTTTTTATGAATCTGAATAGGCAACTACTCAATGATGTAGACACACTAGGGAATGAAACATGACATTTTCCCCTTCCTTCTTGTCAGCTCTACTAATCTTATTTACTTATAACACAGCAATTACTATACTTCTCCAGTTAAATGTCCATTTTGTCCACTGCTATTTTGTTCAGTAGCAAGTGCCCTAGAAAAAAACATGAGGAAAATCCCATAGCAGAGTGAGACAGATCAGGGAAAAAAATGTTCATTACCCTTTCAGTTTAAAGGTACAAATGTTGATAGCATTATACTGCATCGTTATACTGCATTAACTGCAGACATTCTTGTTATCTGATCAACAACTTTCCAAATATTGTTACAACTATTGTAGATTTCCACAATCAAGCATATCTTGTAGAAGTTATCTGCAGAATTCAAACATGTATTATACGTATTTTTCCTGCTAGAAATTAACAGCTATGTCTAATTACCTTTTTAAGGACCAAGATATCTATAGTACTTTCCAGCATATTCTTCGCTTCTTTAAAAGAAGAAATCCTAATATGCATTGTCTCTTCATGAAGTAATTGTCACAAGCTTATCCATATTTATGAAGCTTCCATGTCCTTTCATTTTTTCTGCTCCATCCATTTTGAGACAGAACACCGGGCTTACTTGTAGTCACCCAACAATTGCATACCATTTCTGGCTGCAATGGCATTAACACACTAATTCTTATCCAGTTTCCTTCAGAGCAGCAAGGCAAAACCAATTCTAGGGATTAAAACATTCATCTTCTGTGTTGGTAGCATTTGATGCCTATTTGGAACTGGCTCTGTGGATACTCAACGTTGACCGTTTGTGAAAATTGAAACTGCACAGATGTAAGACAGCAAGATATAAGCTCCACTGACTTTATGGTCAGAAAAAAAAAAATTTAAAAGCTCATCTAACCCCATTCTTTGTACCGCATGAGCCAACAATATTTCTCATGGACTTTTCAATCTAATCCACACCATGTGAATGAATTCATTACAGCATGTCCCTGTTTCAAAACATGCAATCTTTAGCTGTAAAATCCCAGGTGAAGATGATTCAGTGGCAGTACTTCTATCTTATATTCAGTTTGAACTTAGACCACATCAAATTGCAGAACTTTTAACACTTCGGCCTGCTGCTTTCAGAAGCTTTGTAATTAACATTCTTCACCTTTAACTTCATTTTCATGTGGTTTTTTTGTCTGGGACTTAGACACAGCAGTCATTACAACCAGCCTAATTTGAAACAAGGAATTGTGAGACTGAAGACACTTCCTTCTGAGAAGGCTCAGCTACAGCAAGATACCCAGGGCCTTAAGCAGCTGGCTCTTGGTTATCTCCAGAGGAATACTTCCCAACTCCTCTGAGTATCTCTACCAGCATTTGACCACACTCACAATAGGAAAAGTTTTTCTGATGTTTAAGTGAAAATCCTGGTTTTTCAGCTTGTGTCCCCCTCCCTTTCACTGGACATCATTGAGAAGAGTCTGGATCCATCCTCCTTACTCTCTTCCATCATATATCGGATACACATGAATAATGTCACCCCCCAATGTCTTCCATCTCAAGGCTAAATAATCAGTCTCTACTTCTATCCTAAGGGCTGTGATCATCTTCAGCACCTTTGTGGCCCTTCTCTGGGCTTTCTTTACTACACCTATCTCTCTCTTGCTCTGGGGACTCCAAACTTGGACACAACATCCCAGGTGTGCTCTCGCCAGGCCGAGTAGAAAGGAAGGATCACCTCCGTTGGCCCAGGGTAGTGTTGGCTTATGTTCCACCACAATTCCCATTGCCTTTACTGGAAAACTACTTTCCAGGCAAACACCCCTCATGCTGTTTGGGTAGGTGCTTGGGGTTTATTTCTCCTCAAGAGCAGGACTTAGTATTTCCCTTTGCCTAGCTTCAGGAGATTCTTGTTGGCCCAGACCCATTTCCTTCCAGACTGAGGAACAGCACTAGTGACTGGCTACCACAATCCTCTGAGCCTGTCAGTTCAGCCTAATTTGAATCCACTTCAGTGGCCTCTTGTCCAATCACTATTTTGTCAGTTTAACCATGAGGATGCTCTGGGAGACAGTGTTAAATTTTTGCTTAAGTCAAGAAGAATAACTCTCTACTCTCATCTACCAACCCAGACGTCTCACTGAAGAAAGCTGTAAGTCAGGTTGGTCAGGCAGCATTTTCTTTCAGGTGAAGGTGGCAAGGATGCATTTCCCCAAATTCTTCTCTCACATCTCCTGAGCACAGCTGTGACATTTCCTTTCTTCCAATTCTCAAAAACTGCTCCAAATCAACATCATCTTCCAAAAGACTGAGAGTGGCCTCATGATGACATGGACCAGTTCCCTTAATCCTCAGGCATACAATTTATCAGGCTGGCTGAACTTGATGTATTCAATTACTTTAGAGGTGTGGAATTTCTGAGGGCAAGTTTTATCAGAAAAGACTAAGGTGAAGAAGACACAGAGCACCTTAGCCTTCTCCATCTACTTTACCACCTGAAAAATTAAGTGTATTATCTGCAAGCATCATCCCAACTGCTGCCTTGGTCTGTAAATACATGCCAGGGACCACATTCTTCAGAGTCTAAGCAGTCATACCTCTCTCAATCAGAAGGTAGGGCCTTACTTCATGCCACCAGAGCTGCAGAACAATGCCATGCTCTTTAAAACAAGAGGAATCAATTCCGAAATGCAGTTATACCACAAAATCTGGGTGAGCTGTACATACAGAATGATTGCCCGTTCTCTCTTTTCAGATAACACCTCTGGATTTATGATTCCATGTCTATCCTCTCAGGGCAGGGAGCTCCTTCAGCTTTGTCTGTATACAAATATATATGTATGCTGCTTGGCAAGTAACATAAATTTTGTATTCTCCAGAGTAATCTGAGAATCTCTCTCCCCCTTGCCAAACAGCAGTAGCTTTCTCTCCTCATGTCGAGGTGATATTTTCACATTGTCACCGAGTGTTAAATTTTACTTACATTTGCTTAAATTAAATATGTTTAAGGTTAACTTTTTTTTTTTTTAACTGGCTTATTTAATTTGTTTGAACAGATTTGGTTTATTTTGGGTCACTAAAAACTAATTAAGTTTCTGTTATCTCCAGAGTGCAATCTCCCATGAGTTCTCTCTGTTAATACTCCTGCTTCATGTCTCTCTCTGCTTGAGTGTTATTTGTAACAGTAGGAAAGGAGAAATTTCAGATGGAACTGTACTTGGGAAGGGAAGGGGTTGGTGGATTGTTTTTTTCTTGAAGAAGGAACATATTCTTTTAAAGTATAAACATGTCAATGAAGGAGAAAAATACATTTTATAGAATATTAAAATATATTTTAATATATTTAAAATACAGATAAATATATTTTGAATTAGTTTTTTTCCTCATTTTTTGAACACTTCCCTTCTCATAATCATTTTCATTCAACCTATTCTATAAAGTTATTCAGAAATCATCTCAAGTAGTGCACATGGCAAGCAGAGCTCACTTTCCAGAGTTTTATACTTGAAAGTCAAAAAGGAGCTCTTGGTTTGCCTTTCAGTATTTTGAGATACAAAATAAATAGCTGCAAAAATAAAACAGGATTTCTTAAGGCTTTTCAACCTTTCAGCTCATCACACTGCGAACAAATCCAGATGCAGCCACACAGAACAGACGGTTTCAGTTCACTCAAAATCAAAAGAAAGAAGATTCAAAAACATCAACATCAGTCACCAGCGTCAATCAGGCCAGCACATCTCGACTAGAAGGATTGCAGTCAGAGAATCACCGCTTGAGAATGAAAATTACAGAGGTATTTTTTACTGCATGTACTGCCTAGGCACTTTATTTTTCAATTGTTTTTTGTTGCAATTCTGCAATCTCCTTAATGCTGACTACTTTTTAGAGAAAAAAGTTAACTTTCCCCATAGTAGTTATAGGAAAGAGACAATTTATATGGTTTGCTAACTAGTACAGCAAATATGTAGCAGGTGTGATAAAATGAAAATGTGCCTTAGCAAAATGAAACTTGCCCTATTTTTTTGTGACAGGCCAATTGCCCTCTTGTTTCACATGGACATGCTGAGCTCCACAGCTCCAGAAGTGTAACCTTTACAAACAAGCATAAGAGCGATCCGCAGCCCCAGGGGCACTTAAGGGCTGTCTTTGTTCCTGTTTATGGCTGAGTTCTGAGACTGCTTTTGCTGTTATTTCTCAGCCTCTTTGAGAGTTTGGTCCAAAACTTGCTAGACAGATTTTTACATCTTCCATGAAACAGAATTACGTATTTTCTTAAGGTAGAAAAAGACTTTTATGAAAGTGTGAGCTGACCCTTTTGGCACAAAGGTGGTGAAGTTTCTTCAGTACCTACTGAGGGAAAGGCTGAGTACATGGAGGACATGAATTCCATCAGAGCTATAGCAGGTACAGTTATGTCCATCCTTGCTCAGTAGACCTGAAACGATGACAAACCAGTCTTGAACAATTTTTGAGACAAGATAACCATCACTGATCATATCTTAAAGAAATTAACCTGTTCTTGTCCAGTCTGTAAAGTATTCTTATACCTTGAAGAGAAAGTATTTTATTACAACAGTTATTTCTTTGTCCAGATCTTAAGTAATGACAATTGCCTAGGTAACTAAAAGGTATTTACTCAGGCTACCAGAGAGTCCAGAAGTAAAAGTTATCTCTGCCTTGTTAAAGAAATTTAGTTCAGCTTTTCCAGCTTTGGCCCTTTCATGTGAGAGCCTTGACATTTTTAACGAAGGCCCTGCTGGCTATCTCTGTTCCTGTACTCTACTGTAGTTTTTTCTACTAAGCCTCCTAACACAAGATCTCAGCCTGTGCCTCGCAAGGTTCATGATGGTGAGCAGAGGTAAGGCTAGTCAGAGCAGCCACATTAGTGCTCGCAGGGCCCTGCCTATTTCTTTTGGACTTTGCTTAAATAGATTAAATTCCCAGAACCAGTAGGCCCAAATCAGTTTCATTGTCAAGGGGATTTGGAACATGCCTTACCATGGCAAACAGCTACATCTCTGTCTCATCTAGTTTGAGTTGCTATGCCCCAGTTCCATAAGGAGCAACATAAAGTTAATTCAGCACTTTAAAAATTCGGTTAAGCTGGTAGTGAGTGGGACATACTCTGGCACCACATCCTGCACAACTGTTCACAAAGAGGGTTATGAAGCTTGTTTCCTGTAATTTTCAACTGGGGCTATAGACAACTTGTAGAACAAGTTACCCCTTGAGGAGAGCACACTGTGCTCTGCTTAGTGCTAAAAGTAAAGCATTCCTAGTAGAGTTGACTGCAGTCACTCACATGACTGGATGTGCCATAGTTCCCTTATATCCTCCTGTGTGTTCGATAATTTGATGGATGAAGTGGTTACAGCTATGTATGCCACAATTTTACATGTAGATAATAAATAATATTTTACATATATAATAAATAATAAAATTTTACATGTAGATAATAAAGAGGTTTTCAGACTGGGCTTTCCAATGCTCGTATCTTTCTCATTTGTCAGTACACCTGAATTGCTTCTACTGTCAACTACTAACGCTTATTTCTCTCCTATGCCCTGTGTGCAATATCACAGTTGAACAAAATTTGTTACTTGTAGCATTATTTTTAGAGGTAGTGTAGTAGTGCTATGAGAAGACTGTATTTGCCACAGTGTAGTAATTGCATTACCACCTGCCTTCCAGTCTAATTATAGAAAGCTACGCCTCAGTGCACATACCTGAAGCAAGGACTCTTGAATTTTGAAGGATTTGTACTCTCTTTGTTTTGCAGCTGGACAAAGACTTGGAAGAGGTCACAATGCAACTTCAGGACACTCCTGAGAAAACAACATACATTAAGCAGAACCACTATCAGGACCTTAATGACATTCTTAGTATACGGAACTTCACAGACAGCAAAGGTGAGTGTTAGTAAAATCCATTAGTAGCTTAACCTGCCAAACTTTAGAACAGCAATCTCATTGAAATGGTTTCAGAGCACTCAGACCTTGGTAAGACAGAGCTTTAAATATTTTGGTTTAATTACAGAGAGTATGCAGATTCACATAATAAGCTACATAGTATCCACTGAGTAGTTATTTCTATACGTATGTCTTCTATTTTAATACACATGGTGAAGTGGGAAAATTTTAGAAAAGTACTTGTGTTCAGAAGTCAAGTTTTCTGTGCTGCATGGAGAGAGGAAAGTCACAGAATTTTAAGCCCAGTTTAATATGTGCTTGCCTGACTAGGATGCTGAAATCCTGCTTTTGGACACTGCTATCAAGCATGTAAAAGAGAAGCATGTAAATATTTCAGTGCTGATTTGGATTCTAAATGCAGAACTGAAGGCACTCATGTATGAAAATTCTTCCCTAGGAACTGATAAAAAAGGATTTCATGACAACTATAATATTCCTAAGTTGTTTCTCCTGTGTCTCTTGCATGGCTCCCTGAAGAACTACGTGCAAGAGAATTGCTTCCATTAGAGCCATTTTGCTTTTTGGGAAGCAATAAAATCTGGTGCATAGCGCAATAAAAGTGGAAGCCAGGACACCCACCTTCCATTTCTGACCTGGAATGGATGTACTTTGTGACTTCTGGCAAATAGCTTTGTACAGCTGAATATTACTATAGTGTGTGAAAAACTATCTGCTCTGTGTTTGTAAGTTGTAGATTTGCGTGTTTGTTACACTGCAAGGCTCCAGCTTCTTATTGATGTGGCACCATAAGCTTGGTTAAGTGGGACAGAAGTTATCCCTGTGAATAAACTTGAAGAATAATTTTAGAACAACAGCAACAGACCACATATGTCTTTGAAGTGTATTGAAATTTTGGTTGGATAAGGTTACATTTTCTTGCGCCTTTTGTTTTAGGCTGGGTATACACTGGGTTGTATAACTTGTGGCAAAAAGAAAAAAGAAGGAGAGTTCCCAGTGTCCTTTCTAAAAGTAAAAAAAAAAAACCAGAAGAGGGGAAAGGAGGAAAAAGAAAACGTAAATAGCTGCTGGAGGCGTGTGATTATTGGGCTGAGATCAGGAGCAAGAACTAACATCAGTGAGTGGGATGAGCAGTTTGAAAGGAACACATAGAATGTTCCTCTCATGTCAGATGCTCCAGGAAAAATGATAAATCATGAATAATATTTCAAGCAGAAAAGATACATTGCATTGTGCCAAATGCCCATCTGAGTTTGGGTATGAGGAACAAAAAATGATTCTCAAGAAATACTCTGGGTATAAATTTAGGATGGATGCTTCCCACAGCAAGATGCACTCCATTAGCAGTAGGAGGCTGGCAAAGAAATCAAGGATAAAATATAACCTTTCTGCATTCACTTGTGTCTATGTATACAAAAGATATCGATGCCTAACTGCTGCTTGAAGCAGCAGCATCCAAGATTGTCTCTGTTCCTAATTTTCCCCCAGTGCAGTTCCCTAGCTTTTACACTTCTGCTGTGGGGTGCATATTTAAAATCATCTGTATGGAGGCTAAGTATGGAGTATTAATATGCAGAGTGGCTTGGAACTATGTATTATTGGGATTAACAGGGTAGATATTCGGCATACTGAAGTTTCTGGACACAATTTTCTCAATAGACCTACCACATAAAGCTCCACACAAAAGTTGGGACAGGTGGAGAAAGATGTTCTTCCTTGGCCAACTTTATATGGAAAGATTAGAGCATCCATTCACTGGGAATGAGGAAGACCTGGCTCCTAATTTGCAGCAGGTGTTTGAAGCTTGGTCCCACACCTGGTGGTAAATACTCCACACATGTACATTACAGTGTATCCTGATTCTGACACAAGTGACATTAAATATTCATACTTCCAGGCTCTGAGCCACCGTGATTAACAACCCTTGCTAGCCTTTTCTGTCCCTCCAATTCCATTTCTTCTGCTCCTTCTCTTTCCACATTTCCCTGTCCCTTAGCTACACGTCTGAATCTCGTCTGTTTGTCTCACCGCATCCTTTCCCAATAGTCAACCTATGTGCTTAATATAAATTTGCCATTCCAATCAAAATAACAAGGCTTTGGAGAATTCATGCTGCTGAGTCACTGCTGCTTCTGTGCAGATTCAAACAAACATCGCTTAAATGGTATTTAAAAAAATTCTGGCCCTTACGGCTACAGGAAAGCTAACTCTGAATGACACGACTATGCTTTCTGCAGCTGTGCATTTCATGAACTTTCAGGAAAGGAAAATTCAGAACCTTGAAAGTATGCATCCCTGGTGGTACTTGAGGGAAGTTTCAGAATTGTAAATAATCTATTAGCATGACCTAGAAGTGACCATCTCTCTCATCCCCACTGTGCAACTGGTGAAGCCCGTCCAATATTGGTTTTGAGGTGATGATGAGGTTTCCTTAATCTTGTGAAAAATGTGAGCTGGGAGAGTAGGAACGGGACAGTAAAGAGAGAGGCTCAAAACAGCAGCTGACTTGGAGCTAAAAATCATAGGAGACAATGTGCCACATTCACTTTGTGGTTCATTTCTATGTCACTTGTTTTTATAAAATACCTTGCTGTTCTGGAAGAGTTTACACAGAGAATGCCATGTAGTGTAACCCCATTGCTATTGCTTACACAAACTCAGGGCACTGCTCTTCACAGAACAGATCATAATGTGGGATTTAGGCAATGCATCTCAAGCAAGCCCTAATCAAACTTTAATGTCATAGTACACTTCAGTAGGTTTCTGATCTGTAAAAATTGCCCAGAGTTAAAAATCCTAACTCCTATAACCAAGTGCCAAAGGAGGTTATTTGATTCATCTTTTCCTTCCCCACCCCCCTCATTTACATCAAACATATGGATTTAGGATACAAAAGTTAAATTACTTAAGCCAAATTACTTTAGCTGTGAACTCCTATATCTGCCTGACCTCAGGCAGTGTTTCATAACTTTGGGATTCCTGGTTAGTTATTAACAGCAATAGCTCCTGGTGTATTCCAGGAGCCCTTTGCTGGCACAGGGACTCCTTCTTTACAGCACATTTCAGTACGCCTCATTTAAAGAGAGATATTATCTGAGACACTCATCTCTTGTTCACAAATGCATAATGTTCCTGAGACATCTACAGCAATTGGCTATGTAAGAAAAGCAATTAGGAAAATGTGATTTGTGGTTTATGGCTTGATTGCTTTCTTTTAATGCAGGCTTTTTAGCTGCACTGCTACAGAGCTTTGTGTGGTCAAGCACTTTTCAGCATGCTCCACAGACTGTGGCTCTGGGACTTCCAATGGTTTCCCCAGCTGCATTTAAAAGGGCATACCATGAACTTCATTTGATACATTCCTCACATGCCTGAGTCACTGTGCCTGCTAGTGACCTCAGCTCTGTGCCCAGGGCAACATTAACTTCTCCCCTGGCATTTGTGAGATCTGGTGGCCTTGCTGGAGCGGCAGAGCCACACTCTAGGCTGGGTTTGAGGCAGGGATGGGGTGTGGGGGAGGCCAGGCTTGGCTCGGGCCGTCTCTGTCACTGACAGAGCCGCTCAGCAGGAACAGACAGGCTTGGAGGCACAGCAGCGTTTTCCAGGCTGGCATTTGGAAAAAAGGAGGACAAGTGCTTCAAGTGTGATGCTGTGTAAAGAGGAAGTTCCAGGAAAGTTCCACACAGTTCCAGGGAAGAAATGTCCTAAAATGGACACAAACCAGAGCTTCCCAAAAGGGCTCCTTGCACCCGTGTCAGTGTGTCAGACAGGAGAGAGTTTGTGAAGGTGGAATTTATTTCTGCTGTGCAAGTTCCTGCAGAGTTAAAAGCTACTGAAGAGACAAATAGACAGAGGAAAGATATTGTGTGGTTTGGGGGTGGGGGGCTGGATAATTTTGCTACACTTGGAATCTTACTATCTTACTCTACTTGACTTCTTTTTGATGTTTTAATACATGAAATTATTTCCATGTGAAATAATTCACAAAATCATGGATTACAAGTGTTTAGTATAAAGCAAAGCTCAGAAGAAATCCTGGAGAACAACCTCCCTCAATTTCTACCTTGGCTAGTACATTTCAGAGTAGCATATTAGGGAAATTAGGCCATTCTATGGGAAGTACATGAGAAGAAAGAGACAGCCTTGCCGCAGTCCCCCCTTACGAACAAACCCTTTTTGCAGGTTCTTTCTCTACAGGCGCCCTTCCTTGCTCAGAAAACTTTGTTTTAAGCCAGAAAGCAGTCTTTACTCATTGCTGTAAACAGGCTGGGAGCATTCATTTACGTGTCAAATATGCCTACCACTTGTCACCCCACTCCGATGTTTCCTAGTGTTAGTTTTTTCCCCGTGTAAAAGCAGCTCAAAGGAAAACAGATTTCAAAGGCATGTTGCTCACAAATGCGAAGCAAAACAGAATTCATCTGTGATAGATGGGGGAAATATCATTTCTATGAAGTTCATGCGATTCAAGCACTAAGCTTGAGATTGAAAAATAGATTCAAAGGTAAGGGCTTTCAGAAATAACTCCTTTAAAGGGATGCTGTTTTGAAGCAAGGATATAGTTCCTTTCTTTATAGAGGTATATAGCGATCTGTATGCTAGTTTCTATGAAGCCTAACAAATGGATTCAGTCCTGGAGCTTGTTTCTATTTCAAAAGGGAGACCAAGCTGTCAGAGGTTCAGTACCTGCCCTTTCTTGCACAGAAATGAATTTGTAGTAAAGGTAATTTCTTCTGATTTAAAGTAGTATAAATCAGAGCAGAATCTTGCTGGCTTTTCTTTTTAAAAAATGTTCCTCTCTCAAAACATAACTACTAGAAGTTATCATTTAGATTGCCAGTGCAGTGTGCTTCCTTTAGGAGAAGTTTTTTTCTGATTACCCAGCAGATGATGTGATCATTTTAATTTTTCCTTTCAGCTTACTTTCTTTACATCCTATTCACATGAAAAACAGAGACTGCCTAGTCATGTTTCACAGTCCAAACAACAGAACTGGGAAAATTACAGCAGGTTTTAAAAATCTACCTCTAAAGTTTTCTGAGCTCCTTAGTAAATCAGCAAAATTATCTCTGCCAGATCTTATAAGTCTTTATTAAACCACACTTGCTTCTTTGTGGAGCACAAAATATGCTTTCTAGCAAAGAGAAACAACAATAGAATTGGAAGATATTGGATAAAGAGTAGTTCTGCCATCCAGTTCTAAGCCATCAGAGGAATATTGCCAGTAAAGGGTAATGATGAAGATGTTCAATAAAGCTGCAGTGTCCAAACATCAACAAAACAATCTTCTAGTTAAAAAAATGTGTTTTCTAAACTCTATGGAAAAAAACTGAAGCATCATCAGTCACCTGGTGCTTTCTGCCTGCAGCTGAATGAGAGTTGTTAAAACGCATGGTGCCTTTAAGCCTGCCCAGGTAATTTTGGCAGCACAAGGTTGCAGAGTGATTGTAGGTGACCCCTGACAGAGGGAGAGGAAAGCAGCTGGGAGCAGTGACCTCCTCGCTGAGCCCCTCGGCAGCCTGCGTGGGTGTGCTTTTGCAGCTCAGAGCTTTGTAAACGGAAGCTGTTTCTTTGCTACAGGTAGACAAAGGTCCTGAGCTAAAACCTTCTGTCTCTCACCGACCACCAGCAGCAAGCTTTGTTTTATAATGAGCCCATTGCTGAGTGCTCTGTGCGGCCCTTGAGATGTATTTGTCTTTTTTCCCGACAGCTTTCTGAATGGAAAGTGCTCAGGCATCACTTATCCAGATTTCTGAGTTCCGGTTTGAGGTCTACAAAGGTGAAAATTATTTAGAAGGTGCTTCTGGCTAATGTAATTTCAGTTTAGAAGGTCGTTACATCATCCCGGTGCAACTTACTGGGTAGGATCTGCAGTGGCAGACAGTACCCTGAGAATGAAGGGCATTTTCCATGCAGCATACTTAATGGACAGGGGAGAAGATGGGAAAGTATCAAAAACACTGCTACACTCTACAGGGGAAACTGGGAAATCAAATGTTTACCACTGCCCTTAATTTCTTTTATTTCAGTTGCTCAGGTATATAAAACTAGTTTTCTAAACCTTAAAGTTTTTTAAGTGCATATGGCAATAGTGTTTTTTCTTTAAGATCCATGCTCCCAGAAGCATATGACTAAGTGAGAATCTTGCTCTACATTATTTAAATGAAAGGTAAATAAAAAATAAAGATATTCTAGTTTCCATAGCTGCAAAATAGAAATCTAACAACTCCTCTCCCAAAATGCCTAACAAATAAGAATTACTTAACTTTTTTTTTTTTTAATTTTGAAAGAAGCAAAGGAAAAAGGAAAAAAAGCGACAATTTAATGTGCATTTTGTCTGTATTTTATACATATACAGTAAAAGTTGCACTTGGTAGCCTTGTATACAGAAATTTATTCAGTGTATTAAGGGCAAGTCATCTGCAAGAGTGGTAGAAAAGAGTCTATTAAGAATAACACACGGTGATATATGGGCAGTTGGTGTTGAGAGGCGAGTAGGAAGAGAATATATGATTTCTGCTCTACTCTAAACTAAATCCCCCACCTTTTTGACAAGGACCACCTCCTTCTCTCTCTCTCTCACAGCACATCTGAAAGTGCATGAAACTCCTTTAGCGTGTACAATGCAGATTATTCTATTAAATAACCTACTCCCAAACAGCAACAGTTGCATTTTCCAATCATTTGATGAAGAATTATATCTTTAGTGGCTTTGTAAAATGTTAAATTGCTTATCTTGTCCAAAGGAGTTGGAACCCTAAAATAATTAAATCATAGACTTTTTCCATCTCTAATTACAAGGGTTACTCAAATTTTTATTTTGGTCTATATCAAAAAGTCAGCAGTTTCCATTGTCAGCTTACATCAGCTCAGGACTGAATGTTGGTTTTAATCACAGAAGTAAAAAGTGTTCTTTTCTACATGTCTGTTTATAGACATCACAAGACTTTTATGCAAATGTCAAACTTGATATACAAAGAAATGCAATGTACGGAAAGTAAAAACTGAATGCTTGTGACAGCAAATACCACACCAGCAAACTTCAGGCTGCCCTGAGATGACAGACCTTATTGTTTATCTTAGCCACTGCCAGATTTGACTCTTTACTCTACTCCCTTCACATCTAAACCATCACTGACTCCTGCCATCTCTTAAACACTCTTCTTGCTACAACTGAATTCCTTTGCTCTCTTCTACTGACATTTTCCTGCCCCAGCCGAAGCAGCTTCATGTGTTCTGGTCACCTCCTTTCTCAGCCAGATCCTTCTCTTCAATGCAACATAAGTGAAAAATCTTGTCTCCTTCTGAGCTGTAGTGATCCCCATGTCTGTGCATTGTTGCCTCCTCACCTACACACTTGGTTGTTGCTTGCTTTTTAGGTTTTTCACAGCAGGAAGTGAATGCTATCAAATAATGCCAGGGATGAGCTCACTGGGAGGGTAATTATAGATGTTGGAGTTTGCCCTCAAAATATTTGTGCTTCCAGCTTCTTTCCTTACTCTGTGTTTCTGCTGCTTGTTTTGTACACCCGGTGCCTGTTGATAACATAGATATTCCTAGCATGCTGGGAGCTGAGCATTATTTGGGGCTCCTAAACAAGTACAACAGAAAAGCAGCTTAACCCTTCAATATGTACTAGATTTTTCATGCTGTTTTCCTTTTTTCTTCACTCTTTTCCTGTTTTTCCCCCTCATACCCACTTTTATGTTCAAATCCTCCAGTACCCTCTTCAAGAATTTACCTCAGACTCCTCTTCCATGCTGCCTCAATGCCTGCGGCAATCACTGCTTCTCTGTTTGTGTGGCAAACAACTGCTGGTGATGGTTTTGGAGCTCTCTGTAATTATTTATGAAAACTGTGAACT
Source organism: Coloeus monedula (assembly GCF_965178545.1). Classification (NCBI taxonomy): domain Eukaryota; kingdom Metazoa; phylum Chordata; class Aves; order Passeriformes; family Corvidae; genus Coloeus; species Coloeus monedula. Next base: position 96,370,272 of record NC_138781.1, read on the forward strand.
GCCCTCATTATTCAGATGCTTTCCATATGATTTTATTTGGCTTAACACAGAAAGACACTTTGAAAAAGCAGGCAGGAACAGAAAGGATCTTCATAAAATGGCTGTGTGTGCCTGTGTTTCTCAGGGGGAATGATGACATGGGCATCAGCACAGCTAGCCAGCAACTCCCAGGACACCCAGGGGAATCAAGAATTATGATCTGTTTTGTTATCACTGTGCAGAAAAGAAAAAAGAATAATGACATCATTAGCTGTCCATGCTGCCGACAACCTATGGACCAGTGCAACTGATATGAATCATATTTTCATGCTAAAAATGATAGCAGTAGCAGATAGACAAATGACAGCACTTAATTGCCTGTGTGATCATAAGAGTACCAAGGGTCTATATATCAATGAGGTTATAGTTCTTTTAGGAAAAGTCTTAAGAAAGAGGGTTTATGAAAAGGTTACAATTTCTAACTGCAAGAACAGTATAGTTACTTTAATTTTTCACATAGCCTAAGCCTATATGGGAGAGAGTGATACAGCTGCATAGAGGTGGGACGACAAGGGTTGGTTTGTGGGGTTTTTTTAAAGGTGGGGGGAAGCAAAGGGAGGACAAAGAGGTTTTGTTGCTTTTCTGTTTCTTCATGGTAGTTCCTATGGAGGAACACATCAACCAAAACATAAGAGTACCAAACTGTCACAGCAAAACTTGAGACTATATTAGAATATAGGTAGTATGAGTTTACTTTGTGGCATTATGGATATCTGGGAAAATTTAAAATGAAACAATTTTGAAATGGTCACCTGGTCACAGTAAAGTAAAATTGAATGTTTTGTCCATCCAGATGGTGAGAAAGCCATTTTGAAAAATCATCTTGATCAAAATCCACCAGCACAGTGGGGCTCATCAGACCCTTCCAGAACAAACAAAGATCCCATAGAAGACATCAACTCTCCAGAACAGTAAGTATACATCATTATCTTACTGACAAGATGGTAATTTAAATTATTACATTTCATCAAAGCCCATACTTCCCTTCCATGCATTTTTTTATGGGAAGACCTTCACTGTAACCCCCTTTCATGCAGCCCCAGCTACAGAGAGAACCTGAAACATCAGCAATGGGGAATGTGAATGGCACCTCCTAAAGCACCAGTAGGCAGCAACATTGTACTGTGATACCTCCCTGCCACCAGCTCACCACCCCAATGAAACTCAAAGGATAACAGGGACTTTAGATCCTAAGGTGTCCTGAAGGCAAACAAACATTTCCTTTCTCTTGTTAGAGACATCCACAGCATGATGTCTGAAGTTTCTGTAGGGAGCTGCAGGATGAGCTGTGCCCAACCACCAGTGTGTGGAGGAGAGAAGAGGATGTACATATGTGCACAAGTGTCTTATGACTCTTGTCAAATGTCCAAGTCCTTCCACACACCAGCCAGAGGGGTTCATGGTGTATGTAGACATTTTGTTCTTTTACATTCTTAAGCTAGATGAGAAATAAAAAGTGTCCTGAGGGCTTCTCAACGTTGCCATAGCAGCTGGACCTGATTTTTGGCACAGGAAAGCCTGCACTAAGTAGTTTCCCTTAGAAACAATGCTGCAGATACAAGGAGAGGATGGCACAAAACCCTGGCTGGATTTACAGAGGGGAAGGAGTCTGGGTGTCCGCTTTTCTCTCTAGGAACCGATACAATAAACTGGTGTCCTACCCTCCACTCTCTGAGCAGGACCTGCCATGGGCCAGAGCTCAGGGAAGCAGCATTCTCATGTGTGCCTGGATCAGCCATTTCCCCAAGGCAGCCTGGTTACACGAGCATCACTTCATCAGTGTCTGAGCTAATAGCTGTCAGACTCCTGGGCAATTTAAAAACTTATTTAAAAACAGAATAAATTAAACAGATTACTAGAATGAGTCACGTTACATCAGCAACAGCAGCCCTGATTGCAGATAGTAGCTACTGTCTTGTACTACCTGGTGCAGGAAAACACGTGGATTTCTAATTCTGTCCTTGCACTCAATGAAAAAACCCAACCCAAACCTGCAAAGAAGCTAATCCACACACACACACACACACCCCTCAAAAAAAGGAAAAAAGTTCCACAGTAGACGAAATATCTTGTAATTTCACAAAAGCAGGACTCTTGCTGAGAGCGCTCTCCTGACTTCGTGGGGTCAGCAGAGTGCTTTAATGCATAGCTATTAGAGGCCTGTGTTTTTCTCAGCACCATTTGTCAGAAATAATGTAGTGTGAATGCAGCCTCATCCACATGTGGCTCCCTTACATTAAGAAAGATGCTAAGAAAAACACAGACTTTCAGATAATCCAATTGTCTCGATACAGATTTAATACAGACAAAGAAAAACATTTGGTGATGACAGAACTTCCTCTAGGCTAGTGATAACTGATGAGAAGACTGAGATTTCCTAAAGGTCCTGGAGAGTGGGTCAGTACAAATCTGAACAGTCATTTATGGAAGGCAATTAATACAGTCCTGCTAAATCTAAACAGTGCCATTCAGCATTTGCAGAGCTGTGACTGTGCCAGGTCCAAGGGCCAGTGTCTTCCCTGGGAATGAGGTGGTGGTTTGGATACCAGAGCCACACTGCCCAGGCACAGTGGATCTGCCAGAGAGGAGAGGTATAGCTGTCTTCAGGACTTCCCTCTTTTTGATAAGAGATTGACTCTCTCCAAAGTTTGTGCTCTTGAAGATATTCTTCTGCACCCCTGGGCTTGTTTCTCAACTTGTCTGGCAGCACTTCTGTCCTTTGATGGTTGCTAAATATATAATTTTTGTCCAAAAAAAAAAAAAAAGGATTTAAAGTTAAGCTGTAGTTTCTGTCTTTCTAATTTCACTTCATACATAGGGCATCTGACAGGTAGTCACAGTCTGAGAAACTTATTTCTTATTCAAGAACACGAATCTCAAGGACATTAGTATGAAAAAGATTTCCTCTTGGTCACAAACCTGTGAAAGGAGGATGTTAATTCAATCGCTTGCCTGCAGAAATTTTAACTCTTTAATGACTGTGGGGAAAAAAATCTTCCCAGCTTCCTGTGCTTGTCAGCACTCATGAAAACTGACATCTTCCAGTATGAAAGCTCTTATAGAGTCCAGAAAAGAGCTGATTTGGGATTTTTTCATTCTTTCTTACCATTAGTGCTACATTTGACTCATTGCAAGTAGGATCCCTTATTCTACAGTTGTGCCCAAAGTGAACCCAGAACGGTATACATGCACTTTAGGCAGTAGTGCAGGAAGTTGTTTCCCATTTTTCAATGGGGTGCTATTTACATTGTCTCAATCAGAATGTGAAAAACAATTTTTTTGTGCTTGGCTCAGATTTAGAACGCTGCACCTAGGGAAAATGTAGTCTGTATGATTGTAAAGCAGCCTTAGAGCATGCATATAGATGATTCTCAGTTCTCTTGGCATCTTACTCCTTTTCCTGCTGGACAGGACCCAGTAGGTTTTCCATACTGCCATGTAAAATTTTCCATACCCAATCAGGCCATCAGATAAGAGGAGCAAAAAGTGGATGCCAACTGCTTTCTTTCCTGTGTACACTCTCTACACAGTATAAATTAACACCTCCTATAGTAAAAGCACTGGCGAAGCAGTACCAGTGCACAGGCACGAGCCCTGCACTTTGATTTCCCATTGTGCTTTTTAGCATACTCCCTAGCACAGCTGTACCTGCTTGTGCTCTCCCAGGAAATGCTCAGCAGCAATCTTGGGGGCTGCTTAGCTGTGTGGATAGACACTGCACTGTGCCAGCTCATCTCAGGTCCAAAAAGCAGCCTGAACCGGTTTAGAATAGATATCATTCATTTCCCAGTAGGATGAGTTGTCTCTCAGGCAAAGTCATATGATTTGATGAGCATCAAACTGCTCATCTTTCCTGATGGGCAGTACTGCTTGCTTATCTAAAGATCATATCAGTCAGCTTATGTGCACGAAGGCTACGTTCAGTGGTTTACCTTCTGTGACCCTTAAGGACATCCATCTATGCTCCTTCATTCCTGTGTGTGTCCCTTCTCATCAGTGACCTACATCCAGCAGGTCATTAGCTTTTGGCACCATTAAAATTTATACCATTCTCATTTTAACAGCAACAATATGTAACAGTCTTCCAGATCTCTAAGTAGAGGTGATGACAGATTTCTGGGGGACCCCACTAAAACTTGTGATCTTAATAGACTATTTCTATATGCAGGGTTTTTTGTAACCTTCAAAGCATAACTGGAGCCAGTTATGTTAATTTAAGTAACAAAAAATTCTCAATCAAAAACTTGGTTGTGACTGGATTATTGCATTGCAGCCATATGCCTCAGCATGAACAGGCCTTTGTTTCTTCACTGAGAGTGATTTATATTAGTCTATCTATGATCTAACTCAAATCTGTCATTAAAATAAGGTGGGTTTAGAACAGTTAGTTTACAGAATCACTAGGTTAGAAGAGACCTCTAAGATCATCGAGTCCAACCAATGCCCTAACACCTCAACTAAACCATGGCACCAAGTGCCACATCCAATCTTTTTTTAAACACATCCAGGGATGGTGATTCCACCATCTCCCCGGGCAGACAATTCCAGTATTTAACCACTCTTTCTGTAAAAGACTTTTTCCTAATATCCAACCTGCATTTCCCTTGGCGTAGCTTAACACTGTGTCCTCTCATTCTGTCAGTTGCTGCCTGGAGAAAGAGACCAACCCCCACCTGACTACAACCACCCTTCTGGAAGTTGTAGAGAGTGAAATGGTCACCTCTAAGTCTCCTTTTCTTTTACTTGCTAGTAGAACATCTTGCTTTACTGTAGTCTTTTAGAGTTTCTCCAGCTTCCCTGCAGTTGATAAAAATCAACATTAATGTGCTGCAGAATTAACTGAAATAATCCCTGAGTGCTCAGACACAGTTTACACACTCCCACAGAACTTCAGATGTTTGACTGTTGCAGCAATTTGTTTCAGTCCCCCCACTTACCAACGGATCTTATTAGTGATTTTCTATAACAAAACCAAAATATATTTCAAATGCCTCGGCCCCCCTTGTGGTATCCTGCATTCCCATGTGCACTGCATTGTATTTCTGTGTGCATTGACATTGGAAGTCAAGGTTTTACTTGATTTTATGTTTCCCTAATAAATGGTATTTCTGTACAGAGCTGAGGACACTTCCCCTGTCACAGAATCCTGATGAGTGGATGCTCTGTGTGTGGAATTATCTTTCCTTTACATCTCCTTCAGTGGTTGTCTATGATTTTAGACCCAGTACTACCAACCATTCCCTCTCCAAAATACTTGACCATATATATGTTTTCACATATATATATATATACACCTATATAGTATGCACAGCTTGAAATAAATTCATAGGATCACATAATGGTTTGGGCTGGAAGGGATCTTTCAAAGTTAACCAGTCCAATACCCCTGCAATAAGCAGAGACAACTTCAAGTAGATCAGCTTGTTCAAACCCCCATCCAGTTTGGCCCTGAATGTTTCCAGGGATGGGGCATCTGAGCCACCTGTGGCAGTGTTTCACCACCCTCATCATAAAAATTCATTCCTTATATGTAGTCTAAATCTACCCTCTTTTATTTAAAACCTCACACAGCATCCTCTTACTCCATGACCTTGTAAAAAGTCCCCATCCAGCTACCTTGTAAGCTCCCTTTAGGTACTGGAAAGCAGCTTCAAGGTCTCACTGGAACTTTCTCTTCTCCAAGATGGAAAATGCCAGTTGTCTCAGCCTCTTTTCATGGGAGACATCCTCCAGCCCTCTGATTTTTTTTGTGGCCCTCCTCTGGACTTGCTCCAGCAGGTCCACACTCTTCTTATGAGAAGAGCTGAATGCAATATTCCCCGTGGGGTCTCACCAGAGCAGAGCAGAGGGGCAGCATCTCTTCCCTCACACTGCTGGCCACGCTGCTTTTGATGCAGCCCAGGATATGATTAACTTTCTGGGCTGCAAGTGCACATAGCCTGATCATGTCCAGTTTTCATCCACCATCACCCTCAATTTCCTCTTGGCAGGGCTGTTCTCCATCCCTTCATCCACCAGCCTGTATTGATGCCAAGGGCTCTCCCCAAAAGCATAGGCAAAATGTGTAAGGACTGGGAGAAGGGAAAATCACACATATTGTGAGAAAAGGAGCCCTAAACAGAGTGAGGCAAGGCACAAGATCTACTTTCACTTCAGGTGAAAATAGCAAGTTTGTTTGGATTTTGCTACTTGTTTTGTTTTGTTTCACGTTTCACCCTAGGAGTTTTGTCTACACTCTTAATTGTGTGCAAGTCTCCAGGCTACAGTTCTCTGCCCCAATTCCAGGAACCAAATTTTCAAGTGAAAGTAAACTTTTAAGTACAGTTAAAGCAAAATTCGCCACCCACTGCAGCCACTGTTGGCATAGCTAAATAAACATGCTTTGTCTGTGATATGGCTAACAGTGAAATGGATGAAAAAAAAAATCCTATTCACTTGATTATGCAACTGGATTCTCTTGGAGTAGCTTCAAAAAGCCCTTTAATGAGAAGTCTATAACAGTTGAACAAAGTAAGCATTTCCACTGGTGGGAAAATAAGTGCGGGCTATTCTGCATTTGACCCCTCAACAAGAGACAGAATGACAATCCATGGCATTGGGCTCATAAGGATTCAGCACAGGGAAAGAGTGAGCCATGCCACCTCTGCACTCCTTGGGAACAAGGCATGACTTCATTGATAGCACCAGAAAGAATCAAGCACAGTAGCAAAATAACAATGAATGGATTTTGTTCAGTTCCAGGAGTGCATTGCCAGCACTAGAATGGTCATCACTGAGGACTAACATTGCATGAAAGTTTTAAAGGGAGTTTGAGGGGAAGACAATGAGAAAGAGTTTCCTGGGTAGGCAGACAACAGCTATTTCTACTGCACCTCTGTATAAATAAGCCACAGTTTGTAGTGGAGAAACTAAAGAGAAGAACACTACATTTCTTTCTGTTTGAGTTTAAAAGCTATATTGCCTGGTTCCCAAGCAGTGCAATGGATGCCTTGGTATCTGTGTCTGCTACCTAACACAAGCAATTAAATGTCATTTGAATCAGAAAGGCTGTTCAAAGGGCTAGCTGTCAAACATGCACCCCTTGTAAAGGCCTGTCTATACACTGTCATTATATCAGATAATGAGCAAACATAAATTTAAAACTCTATTATACAGTTACAATGCTTTCTATGGGCATTTTTGTTCTGAAATCCAAAAGCCAGTCTTCAGTTCAGCTCAGTCACTTTGATATCTTTCTTCTCTTTAGAAAGTTCCACTGTGTTTCAAGGGTGAATGTCTCCAAATTCAAAGCCATCCTGAGGATAAAATGACTGAAAACATCTTTTACACTAGCAAACCTCAACAGGATTTCGATTTTGTGGAAGGTGCTAGTATATCCACAGCACAGGGGTAGCAGAGGCCTTTTCTAATGGCACCATGCTCTCCAAGGAAAGGGCTTAGATGGGATACCTGTGAGCAGGATTTAGTATCCATTTTTTAAAAAATTATACCAGTTATTATGATGTCAATCTGCTTGGAAAAATGGATACAGAATGTTGGGTTTAGGAACACTGAATTTTGGTATGGGTGTTGGGCAGGACTGCTTTTAGAGTGCCAGTTCCTCAGTCCTATAGCACTGACTGAAACATCTATCACTTCAAAAGCACAGACCCAAACTTTAAAGAGGAGCTACTTAAAAGAGGAAAAAGCCATCAGTCCCAATCACCATGCACCTGTGTTTGCTTCAGCTGGAGTTGCAAAAATGCCATCCTTAGTACTAACATCCTTGTGCTAAGTGATGCATGGCTTGAAACTCAGTCTGTGACCTCGTGCATGTCTACACAGTTGGTCAGGGCTCTGAAGGCAGCTGGTTGCTTTGCAGGGGGGGGGGGGGTCACCAAGCCATACGGCCTCTTTGCAAACTTAAGGTTTTCCCTTTTCCTGGTATCAGCAGTCTAACAATTAACCTGAATGTGCCTGGGAATTTCAGAAGGTTGTGGGATGCTGAGAAAGCACGCTTATTTTCCTTTGCCATGTCTAACCTGCCAGAAGAATTCCCTAAGGGGAAAATAACATCACGGTGGCACAGTTCAACATCAGCAAGGGCCGTGCTCTTGGCATTAACCCTGTCAGTCACAGCGGCAGGCACAGAGAAGTCCCTCGCAGCACCCTGGGAGCACACCAGCCATGTAATGTATTCCATTTGGCCCTTGGCTAACGCTGCTCTCCCTGTCTCTCCCGCAGCATACAGCGCCGGCTGTCCTTGCAGCTGCCCATCCTCCATCACGCCTACCTGCCGTCCATAGGAGGAGTCGATGCCAGCTGTGCCAGCCCATGCGTAAGCCCCAGTGCCAGTCCTCGGCACAGACACGTGCCACCCTCCTTCCGAGTGATGGTTTCAGGGCTGTAGGAGAGGGAGATCAGTGCTTCCTGAACTGCTTTTAAGTACTCAATGACTGGACTAAACATCTGACCTAGAACTCTGCTACAAACATGTAACATTGGCTCTTAATGCAGAGGAACTTCTGCTGAGGCCCTCGTCACAGGAGTGCCCACGTAACTCATGTGAAAAAGCAAAGGAGGACACAAGGAGTTTGATCTGTAGCCTTATTCATGGAGTTTTTATTTCTTCACCTAGAAGTCACTGAAAAATGTTTCTTCCAAAATTTCTACTAGCAACAAGGAGGCTGGGATATACGGATCTTGCAAAAAAGACACTAGGGAAAAAAAAAAAACAAACACTCAAATGTCACTGAGCTTTATGTGGCTGCTGAGAACATGCAATTCTATACTGTATCCATGTAAGGAAAATGCAGTGGTTGAGCTATACCATGTTGGAATAGATACACTCATTTTTACAAGAGTTGTGTTAAATCGCTGGAAACATTCTGCACTGGTTAGTCTTGCTTTTTTTCATTTCAGGGATGATGTTTAGTAGGAAAGAAGAATTGTGAGAAATGATTCCTCGGGTGTCATTGAGACTCTGCAGTGCTGTGAGCAGGGTCACCTTTACCTTGCAGCTGTATGTGTAACCCAAGCTCCAGCTCTGAGTTGCCACCAGCTGGAGAGCTGCTGATTGCAAGCAGAGCACTTCACCCATCTCCAGGGGCATTGGTAGTGACTGCTGACCATCTGCAGCTTCAGTTTTATAAAAGTTTCTGCACCTATTTCAGAATAAATAGCACCAACCATAACACACTAAACTGTCTGAAAAAGTCCTAGGGCTGATAACTCAGGACACTGAGGACAGATGGGTAGTAAAGTCTTAATGCCACAGGATGAATTGTTTTTCCTAGTTTGTTTGAACTGTGTCACACATAATTACAGTAAAATTAATTTAGTGGACTTGGGGGGGAGGGATTAGGGCACAGCACTTTGCTGCTGCGGGCAAAGCCTGCAGGGCACATAGATGTGAATATACACAATGTTTGCTTCGTACCTGCGTACGTGTGACAGTTGTAGCGGATATTAGAGAGGACAAATCAAATTTACCAATAGAATATTTTATCTGAATCCTGAAAGGACTGTGAAAAAACAATTGGTTTTATACTTTAGCTCCTTTCCCTGAACCAAAGTAATTAGGAGGAATGATAGTGGTGTACCGTCTGGACCAACTCTGGAGCCAAACCCTCAGGCACAGGTGAGACACACATGCAGCTTCTTTTTTCAAAGGACTGGAAATGTGTCCTCTCACTGCCAGGGCCGTTTGCTAAAAGTAGGGGGAAAAAACCACATGAAGCACCCACTAGGCTCTCAGTTTTCTTTGATCAACACCTGTGCCCCTCAGACCAAACCTTTGGTATGATATTTGTACAAAGGTTTACAAATCAGCAATGACTGAAGCACAGCTGAAGGGGTTCATTACCTGAGGGAATTAACTGCAGCTTTGACAAGCTAGCATAAATCTCCATTAAAAATAAAACACACCTCATAGTGGCCAAAACCAACACGAATATGTATCTGAATCTTGCAATCAGGAGCATCACAAAATATTTCACTTGGCACATACAGTAAGAGAGGTTATGGAAATATCTGTAGCTTTTAGAACAAAAAACCATGTAAGTATAAACACAGATAAACTAGAACTCATTACTCTGTTTAAGCACTAAACACTGATGTCGTCACTCAATGTGTGTTGACAGTATTCTCTTGCTTTATTAATATCATCAGGGCCTGGTTTATTTTAAAAGGAATGTTAATTTTTAAAAAGAGAAAATTACAATATTGTATATAATGTATACACAAAGATCTCTGTAGAAATATTATTCCAACTTAGCAGGAAAAAAAAATAATTCAGAAGTATCGGACCATTGGAGGTGAGTGTGTGTGTGTGTGTGTCTGTAACTTCGTGAATACTGACTGTGTGACGTTTATTAGGTTTAAACCATGCAGTACATTCTTTGTCTCAATGATACTGTAGTTTCTCCCATAACATTTTTTTTTTTACTTTACTGCAGATAACAAGACCAACCAAGTGAATATAGCTATTTAATGTTTCTGTTCTTTTATACTGCAGCAAAAATGTACTGTAAATTTATGAAGAGGCTGTGCCCCAATGGCATTTTCCAATGATGTTAGTGCACAAATGCTTTAAACTAGACTGGAACTGCCAGAAGAAAATGTAAATGAAGAATTTCTTGTATAACCTTATACTGCATGAGATCAATTTTTAATAAATTGTTGCAAATCTGTTTTTATGAATAAAATATATAAAACTTAGCTTTTTGCACTCAATGCCCTCTTCCCCCATAGCAAAATCATTTTTAATGAGTATGTGTGTATATATATAAACATAGGTATATATATAAAAGCCTCCTCAGAGAAAGAGGAATCCTATTACAACATCACATTTTAATAAAAATGTAATATGTAATAAAAATACACATCCTAGTAGTTGAACAGTTTGCATTTGGAGATAATAGATAGAAGAGCCTCTGCCCCGGAATACAATTACTGCAGTACCCAAGAGTGAAGTCTAAGACCTTTTTCAAATGGAAAACTAATCAAAACATGTACTGAACATTTATATCCAAACCACACTTAGCCCACACACTGTTCTCTCTTGCCCCACAGTGAATGTGAATTCAGAAGAAAAGGAAATATTTTACTATTTCACACAAATTATTGAAATTGAGCCAATCTTCCAGCTCAATAGTAAAATCTCTGCATTAACAAATGAGACATTTCTGAGAATAAACACCAAATCCTTCATGAAGGCAAACATTAAGCCTCTCCATCTAGTTTTGTGCATGTGGTGGGGTTTGTGTCTTAAAGCAGGTTCTTCCACATGGCAGAACAGGAGGAGGGTGGGAATGCAGGGCAATGAGACAGTGACAGGAAAGAACATTTTGAGTTGTTTGCTTTTCAACAGGGGAGCATCCTCAAGCCAGCCCAAAATGTCATAAAGCCCAAGATGTGAGAATTAGAACCACCACAAATGGTTTTGCAGCAGGTTTCTGATGCAGCTTAGGAGTCCCTCCGAACATATTTAAAAAGAGAAAATACCAAGGAGGAGTTAACAGTGAGGATCGTGTCTCTCAGTGCAGAATACCAGATGGCAGGAGAAACTCAAACAGATACATCAAAGCTCATTCAAGAAAGGAAAAAAGTACAGAACAACTTCAATGCGAAACCTACATTCAACCAGAAATTGTGGGAGGATGTGAAGAATTTAGAATTGCTCATGAATAATAGGAAACCAGAACAAAGAGAAATATTACTTTAAAGGGTCATGAAAAAAAAAAAAAAAGAGGAAAATGTCAGGGGAGCAGCTTTACTTCAACCATTGAGTTTCCACAGGCACAACAAATATGCTTCCTATACAATCATAAAGTTGCTACTGGATTCATGGAAGATTGCTAATCTTGCAGCCCTACTTTCAAATAAATAAAATCAAGGAAGGTAAGGAAAGAGCATTTTTCTCTCTTTTTTTCTTTTTTTGAGATATAATACCTTTCCTTAAAGGTTGATAGTCAAATCTTTTCTGTTCTTTTCAGAACTTGTTTGTTCATTACAAGTCTCAGCACAGTGTGCCTGTTCTCCCTAAGACCGGATTAGTGTTTCTGCTGATCTCTGGTCAGGATTGCTTAGGTGCTGGTAGCCAGCCCAGCAAGGCTTGTGCAAGCACTTCCACAGCACCCTACTGGATATCAGCAGGGCTTTACTGTGCTCTCAAACCACAGTCCAAAGGATGGGCTGGTTTGCCTGTTCAGCAAGCTGACTCTCCCTGTCGCTGACCTGTTTAATAGGGATTTTCTGCTCACTGTCTGAGAAGACTGACAGATTTATTACAATGGTTTAAGCATCATGATTTTAATTGGAGTTCAGTTCTCAGTTACTGACTGCCTTTTCCATCTCTTGACATGGTGAATAGTACTTACAGCCATTACTTTAATATGTGTGAATATTATTCATGAGTGCACTTTCAAGAGCACTCTGCCTCTTGAGTCGATCAGGACTCTAAAAGCACTACTGTGCTTGTCACTTCTCACTCAATGACATTGCAGAGGATCAATAGAGGGTCTAGAGATGCACTGGAAGAGGTGGGGCAAGGACAACTCTGGGTGACAGTACCACCACATCCGTGTTGCCACAGACAACCTGCATTTTGAGCCACTAGCTTTGCAAACTGCAGCTGGTTTAAACCACATCCCTTGATGATGAAGTGCTGAAATAGGCCAAATGAAGGGAAAGAGGGAAGGACATGTGGGAGGAAAAAGGTGGAAGAGGCATCTTCAAACACTCCTTCACTGCCCCAAAGAAAGTGGCTGCTACTTTCTTTTTTTGATGGATGCCCATCAAAGCTAAGCATCGCACAAGGATTAAACAAATTACTGAACTTCAGAGGTTAATTCAGTAAAGGTCAAACAGATCTGAGGACAGGAGTTGTAGGTACCAGCAGCTAGCAGCCTCTGGGCTGGCTCATTAACAGAAAGGAGCATAGTAAAAAGGAGCTCACATCACCTTGAGCTTCAGGAGAAAGGACACCTTCATGAGTCAGCAAACACAGGCTTTGACCAGAACGGATCCTGTGCCCACATGCAATGGGTGCAACATAAGCTAAGAAAAGTATCAATTACATTTACAACCCACAGCTGCAACGACCTCAGGGACCACATGACCCACCTACCCACCTACGTACCACTGCCCTCAGTAATGTGGGATGCACGCTTGACCAGAGGAGCTGCCACAGGCAGCAAATCATCCCACAGATCTGAAGTTGTCCATTCTGGCAAATAAAATTGACTGCAAGACAGGGGGCAGGTGTGGAGCAGAGAGTGTGTTATGTGTGTGTGTTGCACAGAGCACTGGCAGGACATGGAGAAAGTATAAGCAGCTCAGCATTAATGGCCTGGAAAACACCACAAATGCCAAGGCAGAGACACCCATGGTACCTCCTGCTTTGGGAATTTGTCAAGCATTTAAAAGCAAAAATCATTCCAAACACATAAACACACAAGTCATCCCCAGCTCAGAATTAATTCTCCTCAGCCCTGGCCTATTCTGCCACAAAATCCTGAGCCTTTGCAGCTGAACATTCCCTGTTTGAAAGGAAAATGGAGCCTAATGCAGAAACAAAAAACTGGAAAAGAGCAGGTAAGAAAACATGCACATGCTTTGTCTTCATAAAATGCTCTGCTGTAATGTTACCCAAGTGGCTCCTACTCTGCCCTGTCTAAGGATACTCCAGTATCCCCAAACACCAGGGACCCCTCCCAGCAGGCAGAGGGATGGATACACCTCTTCTACAGGACAGAGGAACCTCACATCCTCACCAAAAGCTAGCTGGCATAAAACTACTCCACATGATTAAGCAGTCTATCAGCTGCTGATATCCAACTGGTGATATCAAACCAGGATGAGGTTTGTAAGAGCAAAGTGTTCTCCAGAACACAAACATCCCTCTTTGGGAAACATTGTGTTCCTTTTACTTTGGACACATCATGTACAACACACCACAAGGACATCTCTTACTACTCCAGAGAAAAAAACTCTTCCTCCAGTCTGAGAAACCCGTCGCTTTTTCCCCTACTAGGCCTGTGTCTGAAGTGGAGAGACACAGAAAAAACAGTAGAGGTAAAAGTCATCTCTTGAGCAGTTCAGGAGATAAAGGCAACATCTCCTGAAAAGGTGCAAGGACCACCTGCCTGACTGACAAGATCATCTGCAAATAGAGGTGCCACTAAAAGACCTGCTGAGAAGAGCAAATTGCTGAGCTTCTCCTCAAGAAAGGTAAAAGGGATGTGTTAGTTGCTCATCCTAAAGGCAGCCACATTTCCAAATACATTGACTGTCTTCGTGATGAGTGGTGGGTGAAGGACACTAATAACAAGGGGAGCAAGGACAATAACTTCACTCTGGGGTTGCAGAGGGAGGGTGATGAGATAAGGGTTAAATCTTTAAGTTAAGAATTCAATAAGCGCCACAACTCATCCTGACTGAACACTGGAAAGAAATCCTCCTTGGTTTGCCTTGGCTCATACCTATGTCACTGGAAGACACTATTTGAGAAAAGCGAAAGAGTTAATGGGAGAAAAGGGGAAAAATATCAAAACAACCAACACACACGTACAAGAAGATGGCTTGAGAGTCATAAAGATGAAAATGAACAAGGGATTCAGCTGCAATCACTTCTGAGGAAGATACATCAATGTCAGCATCAGATATGAGCACCCCTAGCAAAAGATAGTAGTCACTGTCATCCCAGAAAGCTGGCTGTACAAATAAAGCTGTTAAAATTGTCAGAAACTAAGCCAACACCGTCACTAACTGCCTCGGTGTTGCTAGTAACTAAAATGGGAGTGACTTTCCTCCAAATTTTGACCTCAGATTCTAGTAAGCTCAAAGTTTGAAATTCAGTTCGGTATCTCTATACCTTAGGCTGTTTCCAGGCTTTCATTATTATTGAAAGGCTGCAGGAGTGTGAAGCTTGCAAATTACCAATCCTTATGAAAATTTTACACACAGTGGTTCTTACAGACAAAGAAACAGTTTTTTTAACCAGACTGCCTTATTCAGGGGGTGGGGAGAGGGCATTTTTCATTATTCTTCGTATGTACATATGGTTTATTGTTTTCAGAGGCCTCCTTTGAAATTTCCTTTGAGATTATGAACTCTCCAAGCTGCAAGTACAGCTGAACATCTGTCATACTGCTGTGTGATAAAGAATATTTCTCTTATAAGTGTCCCCATTATTTGAGAACCTTTCAGTCCTTTCTCTCCCAAAATATTCCATGTTTTCTGCTTTGTTTTAATTTTGAAATACAAGAATCTATTTACCTAAGAATTAACTGACATTTGAACTTAAATAAGCAATTTATGATGAGAGTGGAGCTCAGCAAAGTGGAAAAAATGCATGAGTTGTTCCAGCATAATCCATGCAAACAAATAAGAACAGTACTTGCTACAGATGAAAACTTTCAGGCATATCTCACTGAGACAAATGAAAATAATTTCAAAACAAAATCAAGTAAACACATCCCAGATTTAATGGACCATTGAGTTAGAGGACAGCTTTCAGTTATCTTGGAGCAGCTGATTTGGGTTGCCACAACCTGGGATCCAGCCTGCCTGCTCCACCCACTGGGGCCCATTTTCTCACTGCTAATTAAAGCCGCCTTCATCTCCGCAGAAGCTGGCGTGTAACTTTTTGAAGGTGAAGAATTAGCTTTGAAATTCAGGCTTGCACATGTGAATTTTCCATAGACCTTTTATTGCCTTGTGTTAACCTGCCCTTCCGTCCATCCCGTTTTGCTCTATACGATACTGTCATTTTATATAAAACTGTTCCTATTGGGGACAAGAAAAATTTTAATGAGGATGGAAAGACATATAAAGACATTCATCTAATTGGTCTGTAGCACAGCATTGCAGTAGTAGGAGTGACAAACTGATCAACCCAAAGGCACCTGAAACTACCTGAAAGGAGCTTGTAGCAAAGTGAGGGTCAGCCTCATTTCCCAGGCAACCAGTGACAGAACAAGATGAGAGCCTCAAGCTGTGCCAGGGAAGGTTTGGGTTGGACATCAGGAGGAATTTCTTCATGGAAAGGGTTGTTAAGCATTGGAGCAGACTGCCCAGGGAGATGGTGGAGTCACTGTCCCTGGGAGGTGTTCAAGGCGAGACTGGACATGGCACTCAGTGCCATGGTCTAGTTGACACGGTGGTGTTCAGTCAAATGTTGGATTCAATAATCTCAGAGGTCTTCTCCAACCTAAATGTTTCTGTGATTCTGTGATCTCCCCCCACTGAGCAGCAAGTTACTTGTTTTGCCGTGGGACAGAAGCAATGGTGTCAGCTGCCCATCCATTCCTCTCAAAAGAAGTTTGCTTTGAATTGTTATGCTAACCTGATCCTATGGCAGGAAGACTAACTACTCCTCTCTTCTTCCAGACCTTAGCAAAGTCTCCTAACTGAGTCTTTTCAAAACAGCCAAGAAGGTGAAAATTCTCCTTCATCCTCCTGGACCTGCCCAACCCTGCTCCAGCACCCTGTGCTCCTGCAGGTAGGCAGAGTGGCTGGGACATTCAGCAGCCAGACAGACCCGCTCTGAACCACATTTCTCCACAGTGCAACATCCAGAAAAGCTGCACGGTTTCACACTTCATCTTTATTTTCTTTTTTTTCTTTTCATCTACTTTACCATCTTAACTCCACCTGCCATTTCCATTGTTCTTAGTGCAGTTGTTACTGATGCTGGAACATCTGAGATGTTCAAATCTTTCTGAAAAGGCTGTCAGTCCTTACTTGAGAAATCATGAGAAGCGAACACTTCAGGAGACCCAAATGTGATAAAAATAATTTCAAGAATCAAAGAGTGACTGTTTTAATACAGCCTCCTTTCAAATAAGCTCTATTTTTTTCCCAGGGTACATCAGCAATCATCAAACATCATTGTCTTCTAGAATGAAAAACGTGAACACCCAGCTCTATTTCAGACCTTGCAGGCATGCTTGCATTTCTTTTCATACCCCTTGTTTTTTGCCTTTTTTTTTTCTATGTTTCTGATTTATTGTTTGTTTGTTTTCAAGCAAGACAGAAATAAAATTAACTTTCCCATATGGAGAACACCAACCACAGAGCACTCGTGTCTGTGCAGTACAAATGCTCGAGAATAAACTGCTTCTCCTCATCCAGCATGCAGAGTGCGTATCCCAGGCTGTGCGGGTAGGAGCTTAGAGCTTCAGTCAGATGAAAGATAATAAAATGAGCTTGGGCCTCATTAACTACCCTGTTGATGTTAATATTAACATAGATTAAAATCCAAGCTCCAAAAAGAAAATGCAGTCCCAGCTCTCATCACAGGCAAACTGCAAGCAATAATAACTTCCTTGAATTAATTTACTTCATCATACTCTAAAGCAACTGTAAGACACTCCACATAAAGGCCTTCTTCACGTGGTTTTGGAAGTTTTGTAGCCAAGTGCAATTTCAAGAATTAAATCTCTGGTTATGCACTTTGTTTATGGCTTCGATGAATACCCTGCTGCTCTGGCTGCATATGGAGAAAGAGTCTAGGAAGGCATTTTTCTTTCTTTCAGGACCTAGTTTAGCTTGGTATGCACAAAAACACTTATGAACATATCAGAATTTAGACAACCTTGCTCAAATTAATTTAATGGGGTGTATTCAAAATGATGAAAAGATGTTTCTCATTAATTTCTCTCTCTTCTGGAATAATGCTTTCTTTTTACTGATGCTCAGTTCTTTTACTCTGTTCTAAATAGATGTTATATTACCTTCATTACGGTTACATTATTGGTACTACACTAGTTATGCAAATAAGGACACTTCATCTTATTTTTCCTCTCTGCTATTCCTACAGGGGTCTGTGTTTACAGTGTAGTCTTTGTACTTATGTAAGAAAACCTAAGGTGGAGAGAAGAAAGGAACTGCTGGGTTTTTTACTTACACTACAAACTTCATGTTTATCACAGAAGTTAAAAAATGTGTTTAACAACTTAACAAAGGGAAAGACATTTATTGATATCATCCATTCCTCCTAAAGTTCTGTCCAGTCTTGAACTGTCCCTTAGGAAAACATCACCCTCTCCCTGGGGTAAGAATTTTGATGCACTAAGCAGCCATCAGCAATCCTCATTCGAAACCTTTGGGCCATCTTTTAGCTTTGTTAATCCCAGTCACCAGTTTATTATTTAAAAAGTGCTTTCCTCAGAATCCACTGCCTCATTTGTCATGAGATTCGTCTGCTACACCACATGAGACTGCTCTGTGCTTTCCTGACATCGCTGACATGGAAAGACAATGAAGTTGAGTTTGCCCTCACATTCCCCACGCTGAATGGATGGACTCCCTTGGCCAAGGGGATTTTATTCATCATGGAACCTACCCCACTCTTTAGGATACATCTGCCTATTTGTCCATCTACATTCAGGGTTGTAAGCTGTCCCTTGTGAACTGTAGTGGTCTTAAGATAGGCATCTGTTCCTGTCTCTGTGACAGAGACGTCTCCTACCAGTAACTTGTAGCTCTCTGTAAGACAGCATTAATCCAGCAGAAGGGTAGAGCAGCAGTTCATATGACTTTCAGGGATGTGTTTACTTAACTGGCAAAGATTTATTTGGATTTTTGTGGTACATCAAGCTCCATGCTGCTTTATGCACTGTAGTTTTCCTTATATTTAATACACAGATCACTGCCTTAGCATACAATGGATGCCTCTGCTGATGACAGTCCTCTGTCATACCTTTTTTCTGACACTGTTCCCAATGCAATTGCTGTGGGCAGAGCTGCACGTCCCCAACAACTTTCTGCATAAAAAACATCCCACAATCTGCTAAATTGCTTTTGCACCTGTCAGGCAGTCATTTGGGCTACCCATAAATTACATTATTCCTTCTTGCTCTACCTAGCATCCTCCTCATGTTTCTTTAGTTGTCTTGATGAGAGCTTCTGCCTTCAAACTCTAAAAAGTCTCTTCTACTTTTCTCTAACTTCTCAATTTCACCTTTTTGGGTTCCTTTGGTGGCCAAACCTGCTACTCACAATTGCCAAGTGCATCACGCCACCTAATAGTTAGCTAGATTACTGATTGAGTCCTTCTTTCACAGGTGAAATGGCAAGAATGAAATCCAAGAACAAAACCTCTGTCAAAGAAGATGCAAGCCAATAGATCAGTGTTGTTATTGCTATACGGACCATGTTATCCACATTTTCTGAGTGATGACTCTGCTATCAGGACTTACTGGGTTGTGTTTTGGCATCTCTGGGCTTGGTTTGGCTATGGCTGCAGAATCACTAAATAGTTGGGATCAGCTGCTCAACTTGTTCTTTTCTTTAGCCTGAAGCTGACAGGTTTCAGTGTATATGGTAAAGGACTAAGAAAACACAGTGATTGTTGTGAAACTACTCTTGTTATCTCACCAACAAGAAAGACTGGCCAAACAGACTAGGAAGGCACCAAGATAACCTCCCCAAACCAAGCCAGGGCTAGAGGAAGGGAACCCACTTCCACGACCAGGAGGAAGGGAGTCCACTCCCACTTCTGAACTCCTTCTGGGGAAGAATTTGAGTGACAAACAGCTCACTTCAAAGACTTTCTTCTGAAGGAAATCTGGTTCTCTTGACCTTCAGGGCTCAGAAGGGCACAGGTAAAGTGTGTACAAAAGCCCACATAAGTTTCATGAGGTCTAATGCAAAAAAAGGGAAAGTGCAATTTTTTCATCTGAAGTCATTCAATCATTTGGAACATCATGTGTCTGATGGTCTTCTCCCCTCCCCCAGAATTAGCACAAGAGAGAGAGAGTATGGACTACACTAGCTCATGTGAGATGCAAGGTAATTTCTGTGCAAAGTCTTTATCCTGAGAGTTACGTAAAGTGAATGATTCAATGCTCCCTGAAATCACCATAGAAAAGGCTGACAATGAGAAGTGTTTTCCTGTTCCTGCCTCAGCACTCACCATTATTTTCCACCATTATATTTATGCCACTTCATCTTAGGTTTACTCTAGTGAAACAAGTTCATCAACTGGGAGTGTAGAGGGATTCCTTATGGAACAGGGGCATATGATACCCCTGGAAAGATTGGACAACCCAGGGTTGCTGAGGAAAAGCCCCTGAACTGGCCCCTGGCTGCAGGCAGCCCTGAGAGTCCTTGGCAAAGTTATACACTGGTTGTCGCCCCCACTGATTAGAGGCTGTCTAGAGGGACTGGGCGTGACTCTTTGCAAAAGTAGATATAAGCTAGCATAGTTGAACAATAAAGGGAGAACGATGCTCAAAATGTATCGGTGTACATGTCATTTATTCGACCAGCTCTCCGGACTCGGTCCCTTTCAGGGGAGCAGTTTGTTAACTTACTATGATTGTTTTTCATCAACATTCTAGACATGAACAAGTATCTGGAAACCAAAGTGTATAAAAAAAGAGACCTAGGAATACATGAAGAAGGGAGAAGAATGATTTTCTTGCTCTTTCTTCTTGAGAGAAAATATTTTTACACGTGGTTTTTAGATCAACCTGAGCAACATCTCAAAAAGCATAGAAATAAACAAACAAAATAAGAAAACAAAACAAAAACAAACACAAACAAACTACATACATACACATTACAAAAAAAAATGATAACATGCCGTTTTCCAGCACTTGCCTACTCCTATTCCCCCAGTGGTTATGGTGGTCAAACCTGTCACTGGGATAAACACATTACTAGCAGAGGGAGAAGACAATTCAATATTGAATCACGGTTATTTCATATGGCTCCCAGATGGAAAACCATAAATCAGGGTAAGGGTTTACAGCAAAACAGAACAATCTGGAGAAGGAAGAAAACATATGCATGGATGCATATATTAAAAGCAGTTTGAGAAAATCAGTTAGACATTTAGAAAATGATAGGCAATGAAGAATAAGTTTCCACATTTTTCCAATCAAAACTTTGCATTAGAAACCATTCTCTGGATGTATTGACAATCTGAATACATGTAAGTACATTGATTTTATACTGCAGAATTAAACCTCCCTGCTGCCAAGTTTGGAACATTAGGGTCCTATGTGCAAAATTAATACGGAATCATAAAATCACTAAGGTTGGAAAAGACCTCCAAGATCATCGAGTCCAACCTCTGAGTGACCACCACCATTTCAACTAAACCATGGCACTGAGTGCCACGTCCAGGCATTTCTGAACACCTCCAGGGACAGTGACTCCACCACCTTCCTGGGCAGTCTGTTCCAATGCTTAACAATCCTTTCTGTGAAGAAACTCTTCCTGATGTCCAACTTGAATCTCCCCTGGCCCAAGTTGAGGCCATTTGCTCTTGTCCTTTCACTAGTTCCTTGGGAGAAGAGGCCAACCCCCACCTTGGTACAACCTCCTTTCAGGGAGTTGTGGAGAGTGATAAGGTCTCCCCAGAGCCTCTTTATCTCCAAGCTACATAATCCCAGCTCCCTCAGCCGCTCCTTATAGGACTTTACTCTCCAGACCCTTCACCAGCTCAGTTACCCTTCTCTGGACCCACTCCAGTACCTCAATGTCCTTCTTGTAGTGAGGGCCCAGAACTGGACATGGGATTTGAGGTGTGGCCTCACAACTGTTGAATAGATGGGGACAATCACTGCCCTGATCCTGCTGGCCACACTATTCCTGCTACAGGCCAGGATGCCATTGGCCTCCTTGGCCACCTGGCCACCCACTGGCTCAGGTTCACCCACTGTCAATCAGCAGGCCCAGATCTTTTTCCCCCAGCAGCTGCCCAGCCACTCTGTCCCCAGCCTGTAGCGCTGCCTGGGGTTATTGTGACACAAGTGCAGGACCAGGCACTTCACCCTGCTGAACCTCACAGTGTTGGCCTTGGCCCATCAACCCAGCCTGTCCAGATCCCTCTGCAGAGCCTTTCCACCCTCCAGCATATCAACACTCGGTGTTATCTGCACTTACTGACTTGATCTCCTCATCCAGATCATTGATAAAGATATTAGGCAGGACTGGCCCAAATATTGAGCCTTGGTAAACCCCACCAGTGACCAGCCTCCAACTGGATATGGCATCATTCACCACAGCTCTCTGTCCTGGCCATCCAGGCAGTTTTTCACCAAGCAAAGAGTGCCCTCATCCAAGCCATGGATTTTCAGCTTTCTCAGAAGAATGCTGCGGGACACAGCAACCAAGGCTTTACTGAAGTCTAGGTAGACACATCCACAGCCTTACCTTCATCCACTACAGGGGTCATATGCTCATATAAGTGGATCAAATTGGTCGAGCAGGCACCTCCTTTCCTAAACCTGTGCTAACTGGGCCTGATCCCCTGGTTTTCCTGTCCATGTGATTGCACTCAAGATGGTCTTCTCCACAACCTTCCCCAGGCCTGTACTTCTCTGGATCCTGCTTCGGACCCTTCCTGCAGATGAGTGTCACATTTGCTAATGTCCAGCTCCTAGTTAAACAGGACTGATGACTAACGATGCAGTGTGGCAATTCTGCCAGCTCCCTCAGATGCTCAGATGAATGTCATCTGGTCCCATAGACTTATGAGTGTCAAAGTGGCTCAACAGGTCACTAACTACTTCCCCATGAATTTCAGGGCATCTATTTTGCTCCCTGTCTCTGTCTAGAAGTTCAGGGGTCTGGTTGCCCTGAGGATAAGCAGTCTTTCTGTTAAAGACTGAGACAAAGGAGGTATTAGACACCTCAGGCTTTTCGTCATCCTTGGTGACAATGTTCCTCCCTGCATCCAATAAATGATGGAGATTTTCCTTGGCTCTTTATTTATTGTTAAAGTACTTATAAAAAAACTTTTATTATCATCTTAGCAGTGTCCAGATTGAGTTCTAGCTAAGCTTTCACCTGTTTTTTTCTGTACATCCTCTGACAACATCCTTGTATTCTTCCTGAGTGCCTGATCTTTCTCCCAAAGGTCATAAATTCTGGTTTTTCCCTGAGTTGCAGCAAAAGCTCCCTGTTAAACCACGCTGATTTTTTTCCCCACTGGCTCATCTTTCAGGACAAAGGGACAGCCTGCTGCTGCACCTTTAATATTTTCTTCCAAAAATATATCCAGCCTTCCTGGACCTCTTTGTTATTAAGGACTGTTTCCCAATGGACTCTCTAAAACAGTGTCCTGAACAGCCCAAAGTCTGCTCTTAGGAAGTTCAGGGTAGGGGTTTTGTTGATGCCCCTTCCTTACTTCACATAGGATTGAAAACTCTGTCATTTCATGGTCACTGTGCCCAGGATGTCCTCTGACCACCACATCTCCCACCAGTCCTTCTCTGTGTGTAAACAGGAGGTGTAGCAGGACCTCATCCCTGGAGGCTCACTTACCAGCCGCAATAGGAATTCATCTTCCACACAGTCCAGAAATCTCCTAGGCTGTCTCCTCTTCACTGTGTTCAGTTTCCATCAGAAGATGCAGCAAGTTAAAACCTCCCATCACCCATATTCTTGAGCTGATAAGACATTTTTGCATAAATATTATTTTGGTTTATCATGTAAGAATATTTTGACGGATATTCTGGGCTCATATATTTTTTATAAATTGTTGCCTTTTGATATAGCAGAAATGTGGGGTAAACAACAGTAGCAAGTAGTTACAATTTCCCATCTTGCTACTACACAGCATAC
Organism: Coloeus monedula; assembly: GCF_965178545.1. Classification (NCBI taxonomy): domain Eukaryota; kingdom Metazoa; phylum Chordata; class Aves; order Passeriformes; family Corvidae; genus Coloeus; species Coloeus monedula. Next base: position 96,393,873 of record NC_138781.1, read on the forward strand.
CAGGATTTATATCTAACTTCACCAATAGTTTTCATTATCCTGCTTTTTAACATTTTCCTTATTATGTTATTGTTGGGGGGTTTTTAATCATTAACTTCAAACTGACATCCTTGGGCCAACTCAGTCTTAATTTTGGAGTATGAAACAAAAATAGCTTCATGAGACAAGAATTAAACAAATGAGAAATGAGCAGATGGCAAAACCCAAGCCCTTTTAGCTGCTCTTTGAATGTAATATGATTTATAACAGTGAGGTTATGTGGTAGAGTTTAGAGTGCAAAGCTTACTAAATAATGAATACAGTGCTTCCATGTAATTTTGTTGGCAATAGCCCTGAGCAATTTTAATTAGCTTCACCTCCCATTAACAGCAAGGACAGCTGTGGATGTGCAGCCTTCCTACAAGAGTTCTGCAAATTGACTTATCTAGATTTAATTTTTTTGCTATCCAAGCTTCTCCACCAACACAAAGGAGCACGGAGGATGACAAGCAGCCAAACACCAATATCCTAACCAGGCAGAGAGGCTGGCTATTCCCAGGCTTAGTCCACTGTCCTGGTATGAAACCCATTATCAAGATGAGTTTTGGTGGGAGAGACCTTCTGGATTACCTTACAGACTGAGGGGGTGTTACTGCCTTAAGGGATGTGGCATGTGGGGATTTTGCAAGACTAACTACAGGTTTTAAGGGAGGAACATTGAGGGATCAAAGAGATTTCAGAGAAATAAGCATGGCAAAAGCCCCGAAGAAATAGGATTAAAGCAGCTGATTGTGTGCAAACAGGTAATTGATCAGCACACTTCTCTGGCCATGCCCTGTGACTGATTGCAATAGCCTGTCCTGTCTTCTCATTTAACTCCATTTCTACTTTCCTGGGTGAGGGGCTCTCTACTCTGTGTGCATGGAGGCCCAAGTACCAGTGATCAGGCTACCAGACCATGAAGAACAGAACACCTTTGTCTGGGATGCCAGCAGCTGGAGAAACCAGCAGACCCTCAGGCATGCCTGGATGTGTAGAGTGCTGTGTAATCACTGGCAAACATGGAGTGAGACTCAGCAGGGTGAGAGTCCTGGGAGCCAGGTCTTGCAGCAGCCAGAAGTATGGGCTGGACAGCACAGAGACCAGGAGGTCTGAGAGCTGACTACTGGTGAGATTAGGAACCCAAAACCAGCTATTGGAGAGATTGTGGCACCTGCAGGTTGGCTCAGACATATCTTTGCATGTTGTGTGCTGGAGGCACTGGAGAGCAGAGGATCCAAGAAGCATTTACTGGGTAGGCTGTGGGTCTAAGGCCAGTGGCTGGAGAGATCCTAGTGTGCCTCTGTGTGTCTGAGCACCAGCATTGGATGGTTGCAGATGCCATCTGTCCCATAACTTGGGGTGATCTTGGTTTGTCTGGTGATAAGCATACAAGCAGTTGCTTCTTTACATAGTTTGCCAACAGTGGGAATTCTTGATTGGATGCATTACCCAGGATGTTTAACCAGACAAACCAGATCTTGTCTGTGCCAGGCCTGGAGTTAGTGACATCCTGTTGTTCCCTTCTGTGCTTATCTCATGGCAAAATTCTTCTGTGGCCTTAAAAGTGTTTGAGACAGGGAACTGTGCTCTCTAAGTCCTTACAATTCCCTGTGTGCCTGCAGGACATACCTGCTCAGCCTGGCTGCTGGGGACATGGGGCTGCAGAAGAAATCTCACCTCCATCTGGCTACCAGATTTGACAGCTCCCAATAATTTCCTTCTGAGACTGCAGCTGAAGGGTGCAAACAGCCCCCCACATCATTTCCCCAAGGAAAGGTCAACAGGACATCTTGCTGCTAACTCAAGGTCAGACAGCAACTGTCCCCTGACACTCTGACACTTGCCTGCCCTGGTGGAATCAGTGACACCTGTGTCTCTTGCTACTGTCTCAAGCCTGGTGTTCCTCTGCAACATTGGCCTCAGGTGCATTCCAAAAAGGCATGGCTTAAGGAATGGGTTTAGTACTCTTTGTCCTTAACCACTTAGCTGCTGCCACATGAAGAAATTGCATCATTTATGTTCTTCTGCCCATTTTCCTCCTCTGTCCCACTAGCCAGCTTCCAGCTTGATTTGTTTTCCCTTCACAGCAGAAGCCTTCTGGCAAATCACTACAATGAACTCAAGAAATTGCTGTAACACCCAGAGAACAGTGTGCCCCAGGAGCCCCTCTCCTTTCTGCTGCGTCTGCCTGCCATGCTGGTGGCTGGAGAGCAGACCTCCTGCTCACTTGTGAGGCACAGATCCCTATCTACTTCCTAACACCAGGGAAATTTGGAAAGACAGCTGTAAGCAGAGGAAACTCGCCTCAGGACCAGAGATCTGCTGATTTGAAGATGACTGTGGCTAGGTGTGCCCAAAGAGTTTTTACCCTGCCTTTCCTCCAAGCTCAAGCCCTTTTGAGCCTCAGCACCAGATATAAAAACTTTCTCTAGCAAGTGTGGATAACCCAGCAAACAAACATAGCCCAAACTGCAAGATGGACAATCTGTTCCTTGCATATCCCAATTTTCACTTATCTTAAAGGAGGAAGAAATGAATAGAGGTGGTTTTGTTATGTTTTTTAATAAAATCTAATGTCATTTCTGTATTATTACCAGAGATGTGTTACAAGGACCTTAAATCCAACCTCACAGTTCTCATTACCTTCTGTTAAAGGTAGCACTTCTTCAGGGGTTTTTGTTTCATCACTAAGGGAATAAGAAAATTGGACCTATTTTGTTTCACTACACCAATTTGCTACAAAAGGTTGATATTCTTGGATAGCAGATGCTTGGAGACTTGCCAAATGGGAGAAGAAAATCAAAATAGCTTTTCTGTTGTTATTACAAAGAGTACTGTGTACTTATAGGTCTATAACATATCCTCACCTCTTTAACAGTCTGTCAGACAGCTGGAAGTTTTCTAAATTACACAAAAATACCAGTTTTAGGTTTTGTCACTACAGATACTTAAAGCGGCCAAATCCAGAGAACAGAGCAGAAGTCTACACCAAAAGGATAAGCCAGATGGGAGGGCTCTACATGATGGCAGACTCCACAAAACAGTCTGACTGCTCAGAGAAAGCTGAATGAATTACTGAAAGTTTTTCCTTAGACATCCATTCATGTTTGATGTGGAATTTGTGAGCCCAGATGTTTTCTCCTGTTGTATTTTAACAGAACTCTTACTGCAGTGGATAAAACAGCATATATGTGTAATTCCTTCCACTGGTGCTGGTGAAGGGTGCAATGGCTCCAGCTACTTTGTTGAGGAGGAGAAACAGCCAGTGAAACTAATCAAGGAGAAACAGCAAATGGGAAAGTGACTTAGAGATCAATTAGTGTCTTGTACCCTTTGTTTTCCAAAACATTTTCTCCCGCAACCTGACCCACCATCAAATCAGTAAGTGTTAGCTAGCAGGAGATGCTTGGGTGATGTCTGTACAGCCAACACTTCCTTCCCATAATTACAGTGCTGCTGGAGCTCATGTGCACGAGGCTGCTTTGGCAGCACTAGAGATCCTCAGAGCAAGAGGCAGCTTTACAGGACTGGGAGCCATGCCTTACAGCTGCTAACACTGATTTATTTGATTGTGTCTCCACTGTTATTTCACTGCTGACTGTAAAGCAGGTTGCCTGAGCCTTTAGAGAAGTAGTTTTCTGGAGGGAGCAGGCTAGCTTTTGCAGTATTACCGGGGCTGTTTTAATTTTGGGTACTTTTCAAACCTGAGGTAAGAAGTAGACTATTCCCCAGTAGATAGAACTAGCAACAAGAACAGAGCACACACCTGGAGCAAGTTAATTACTCAGTACAAGACAAAAACTAATAGCTATGAAAAAAGAAGCTGGGGGGCTGATCAAAGTGTATTTAAGGGATTTCACTTGTTTTAAAACTACTTGGCCCTCAAAGAAGTCTGTCATCAGGTATATAAAACAGAGTTAACAAAAAACATCACTGAGTTTATGAAATTTTAAGTCAGGAGGTTTTCCTCTCAAGAAAGGGAGGATGTTCTGTCCCTAGATAGCTTTCTAATTTAGTAAAATAAGTTCTCTCTATATAAAGATGTTGGCAGGCCTACCTAGCTCTTATCAACTCTGTTTAGGCTTCCTAGCAAATCACTGCATGGTGTCTTTACAGAGTTAAAGAAAGCTTCTAGCTAAATGGCTTACTGACAAAGATATCTGCTTTTAAACTACACATAAAATAGGTATTTAAAAAGTCATCCAAACCTCTGGCCTCAGAGGTAAAATATACTAGAAGAAGAAAACAACCACACATATCCTAATGTCAACCATTATCAACCATTCATGAACCCCATGTCTTACCCATCAGCCTCTCCTGATCCACCCCACTCTGGTCACCCAGGAAATTTTGCACCAAAACCTTCAGATGCACAAGTACAGTTCCTGGAGGACAAGCACAAAAGCTGTTTCCAAGGTCAAGGTCTCTTTGTTGAAAACACTGTGCATCTCAGCTTTCTTCAGCTAAGCTGTGACATGTCAGCTTTAATGCTTCAGGCAATTGTAGCTGTCACCAAATGACTCAAGAGAAAGTTGGCCTTTAAGATATTTCAGAACTTTAACCATTTTCTAGGGTATTCAATTTGTAATAACAAGAAGCGAACTCAAGATCAATCTGTAACTCAGAACATGGGTTAATCACAATTTTACTGACAGGCTCATTCACACAAGGAAAACCAGTGCATTTGGAGAAACAAAGTAAGGAATTACTTTTAGAAAGACTAAAGCTCTTCTATTGGGTACTGATTAGCAGAAATGGGGCTGGTCCTATTCCAAGACGTTCTCACTAAAAGCTTACACTTAGAAATTTGGAAGTTAAAATGTACTTTCTGGGGGCTGAAGAAAAAGCTGGATGCAAGAAGTGGCATTATATAAAAGAGTTTTAAGCTATCAGAAAGATAGAATAGGAGAGACAACACACTGGTATGGAAAATCAATCCTAAAACCCAGAACCATTGTTATCCTCTTCCCATTGCTTCTTCACAAGCAAACGGTAGCCCCATCCTCCTCTTCACAAAACAGCCCAAGTGGAAAGTGATCTCTGGAGGTCATCTACTCCAACCTGCCTGCTCAGGCACCGCCATCTAGAGCCATTCGCCCAGGACCCGTCCAGATGGCTTCTGAATACTCCACAACCTCCCTGTCCACTAATTCCCCCATCCTCCCTTCTGTTTTCCTTTTGAATTGAATACCCCCCATCTGTCTGTACTCCACATAATCCCACTGTCTTTATCGAGGAGGACTGATACGGATTTCCATTTTTTCTTTAGGCAAAAACAATATATAATTTTATATTTCCTATTAGGTTTCCCAGCACAAGTGTCAAATTTAGCAGCCTACATTTTCCTCTGTCTCCACTGGAAACCTTTCTAAAAAACTCGTGTCATGGTTGTAACAACCTTATAACATCAAACTGGTTTTAGACAAGAGTTTGCAAGCTGCTATAGGCAGATCAGCTCTTGCATCCTTACATTCACCTTTGGAAGACTTGGGTGAATGTCTTCCAGTCTTGGTGATCTGGTGATATTAATTTAGTCTATTCCTTCCATAACCTGTTCTGCAGTCACTTAGAAATGGGCAATACAATGTGTGACTTCTTTATGATGTGCTAATCAAAGATGAGCACTGCAGTCAGGATCCTTTCCCCTGAAACATCTACCCTTTTTGAGATGGTGGGAAAGGAGTGCAAACACTTTGCTCTCTCACACACCCACTCCCTGCCTACTGAAAATGTATTTTTTAATGCCCACACTCAGAAGAAAGAAGTAGGAGTGCTGTAATTTTAGTATACTCGTCTTGTTGAGAATTTATACAACCTGCTTGCTTTCTGCTTCCCGCACCCCAAAAGGCTCAGAGAGCCAAGCGAGATGCTTTCAGCTGCTCCCGGCAGATGCCCCCAGTGGTCAAGGCATTCAGGCTTCACTCCCGCATTCCCCTGACGCTGCAAAGCCTGGACCAACCCTGACGTGGGCTGGTGGTACAGTGCAGCCAAGTCCTCTTGTACCAAAGAGTAAACCTAAGCTTTTACATAAAATACACGGATTCCCTCTCCCATGCTGAAGAGGTCTTTGTTTACCTCCGATCCCTGCCCTGGAGGATGGCACAGATGAGATGTAAATCCATTCTTGTTCCACCAGCAGAAGAGGTGGATCCTGCCAGCTCTCTGCTTCTGAGTACCAGCTCTCACATGCACTTACACACTTGCACTTGGGGGTGGGCGGAGGTGGGGTGTTTGCCTCCCTCACGTCACTGTCGTTTACATCTCTCTCCTTCCTCAGAGGGCTATTACAGATTTGAAAAGACCTAGCTCCACTCTACTGGTTTTGACAAGAGAAAAAGGCTCCCTTCCCAAGCCTCATCTTACAGGAAAGCCCATGCAGACTATTAAAACATACATAGTGTTTATAATATAATACAGTATAATCCCACTGGTTTTTATCGAGGAGGACTGATATGGATTTCCATTGTTTCATTATGCAAAAAAATATATAATCTAATATTCTGCCCACCAAACTGACTATGAAAATTAAATGTTACAAGTGACCCAAATAAAATTTAACCACTATGTTTCTCATTCTCTCCTAGTGAAGGTACAGCCATCTCCAGCTCTGATTCCTGACTACAGATTATGGAAGCCAAATTCCCCACGTACTTCAGCTGTTTCTACATTTTAAAATAAAACCAAAGCAATTAATTTGGTGTAGAGTGGTTCAGATACAGGATACTAATATTTATTCCTATAATCTTTGAGGAAAACACTTGTTCCTGCCTAAATGATCATAGGTTTGCTGCCTGGATGATAATCCTGATGCAATTTCACACTGATTACCAAGGATTTTTACTGTGGCATAGCTGATCAGAGAAGTAGGCTTATAGGTGATTCTGTAGCAGTCTAGGTGATCTGTAAAGCCATCTTACTTCCTTACTTCTTCATTTTTAATACTAACCAAAAGTGTTACATAGCACAGCAAAATAGAATAAAGAAGTAAGAATACTAAAAATTGTTTTAAGCAGTGTAAGTAGAAAGGTAGTGAAGGGGGTGACGAGACCTGAGAGGAGCCTGATGATGGATTTTGTTGTCAGAGAGCAAAACAATTTCATTGCCTAGAAGCACTTCTGAGGAGGGGGGGAATTGCTAATAGAGAGCAGCTCCACATAATATCCACACTTCTCCTTAACTGTGTGCTTGGGCAGCAGTACAGGCAGTGAAGCACAGAGATATTACCCAAGAGCAGCTGATGGTTAAACTCAGTACATCCACAATGGCCATGAGGGATCACTCTCAGGTAAAGGATTTAAATTACACAAAGAACAAAATTCCATCAGAAAACCCTTATTTTGAAAAGGGCTGTGGTTGCTAGACCTGACCCCTCAACACACTGCTTCTGCTACCGACAGGCCATCCGCGCTCAGCTTCGTGCCAGCCTGCTGTGGTCAGATTTGGGTGGTTTAAACTCTCACTTTGAGCTGATCTCTGTCAGCACTGACCCCACCACAAGTGGAGAGTTTAAGAGAAGATCACAGCCAGTTCCCACCAGCCATTAACCTCTGCCTCCCTCAGACCTTCCCCCTTGCTCAGAGTGCTGGTGCACAGCCACTCCTGCTGCTCCTCTCTCTTGTCAGCAGCTGTCCCAGCAAGAGGCATGTTTCTTTTGCTTTCCCTTCCCTCCCAGGCTGGGATCCAGGACAGCTTCTCCTCTGTCTAAACTCACAGGAACAAGCAAAGACCTCTCCTGAGCAGCCTGGAAACGCAGCTGATGATTTTCACCCTGCATGCCCAGGAATTTGCTTCACATCTAACGTTATATGATAGGACTTACAAGTGCACAGCCAATGGATCTCTTTAAGTCAAATAAAATACAAGTGCTTGTTCCATCCTTCAAATGGAAATATTTTTATACTTTCCTACAAACCATCAGCTGTTTCATAACCTTAATATTCAGCTCCTTTCCTCAACTAGTTAACAGTGTTTCCAGAAATGCTCATTCATAAAATCATAGAATCATCAAATTGGAAAAGACCTCCAAGATCACTGAGTCCAGCCATTAGCCAGCACTGCCAAGTTCACCACTGAGCCGTGCCCCTAGGTGCCACATCTACACATCTTTTAAATACCTCCAGAGATGGTGACTCCACCACTTCCATGAGCAGCCTCTTCCAATGCTTGACAATCCCTTCAGGGAAGAAATTCTTACTAATATCTACTCTAAACCTCCCCGGTGCTATTTACACTTGCCCTGCTGCATTTTACTTGGGAGAAGAGACTGATACCCACCCTGCTTCATCCTCTGTCTGCTGGTTTTGAAGGACAGCAAGAACACACAGCAGCAGCAGCAGTCAGGGTGAGTCAATTTTTGAGCCAAAAATAGGACATTCTCCTAGCAGTAAATTTTGTCACTTAATTTTGCAATTACATTGATTTAAAAAAAACCAAACAGTTTGGGCCACTGTTTGCATAAAAGATGATTTGGAAATGTATACTGTATTGGTTTTCAAATTATTTGCCAATGTATCCCATAAAAATTTCTGTTCTCTTTGCTGTCTGTGCCCCTGCGTTAGGAAGGGACTTTAAAAACTATCCTAATTCCAGAACAAGTAAGGTAACAGTACCAAGATGTATTCCTTCTGTCCAGTCTTTCCATGCTCAAAATCACTGAGTTGTCCTAGAGCATTGCTGCATTTTTTTTTCAAAATCCCATTTCAGTTTCCATTGGATTTCTTAGATGCACAAGTGACTTTCCGGCCAATGCTCAGGCACAGAAAATGATTCAGCAAGTACACCCTACTCATCCTGTACTCCTAATGAACACAGAAATTTTACCTGCCCTCTGGAAGCTTTACTCAGTGGATAAACAAAACTTCTCCTCTTTCAAAGCCTGTTGCAGCCCCAAGAGCCTCCCCAGAAAAGCAGCACCTCCACAGCCACCCTGCAGCCAGGTAATTCCAACTCCGTGCAGAAATGCAGGATAATTGCAGCTGAATTTCCACAGCAGGTACTCTCAGCCCACAGACCTTGCCATCTCCTGGGGAGCAGAGACAGCTCCGTGAGAGAGAGAGGCCCTGTGGGGACAGCTCTGTGAAAAACTGAGCCCAGGGAACATGTTTCAGCCACACATCAGGTTTTGTTGCCTCTACATCTGCTCTCTTTCCCATGCAGTCTGTCTTTCCCCATAGGCAGGGATCCTCAGAGCTGTGCCTGGATGCAGTTCCCCAAGGCAGGTGTGCAGGCAGACACTGCTGGCCAGACAGGGCCAGGCTGCCCCATGCCCGAGCCACAGCTCCTTACGCGTGCCCTGCATGGCAGCCTGATCCTGCTGCAGACCACCCTGTGCTGCACTGAAGTGTCTGCCACGCTCCACGTGCCGCTCATCTGCCGGGCACGCACACCTGGCCCTTTCCAGAGTTATCCCACATGTCAAGGATCCTCAGCAGCAAATTATGGTGGGTATGTTGCTGCCAGCCTGGGCTGGGTCCCTTTGTTTTCATACATCTGCTGCCATTAGCATTGTTCTGCCTTCTGCCCGTCACAGAAACCTGACATTGTCCCCTGTAGTTTTATGATCAGTTTAGATTTTAGTTACTAATGAAACCAAGCCAGGCTTGAAAATACACTTTTTCACATGTCTGGGAATTGAATGGAGACTAGCTGCTTCATCAGCAAGAAAGCTGTTTTACTCTTTCAGGTGCTTTTTCCTTAGCCTAATTGCTAAGGTCTCGTTTGTACTTAAATTATTGCTACTCAGTTTGTTCAGGCAGTTTTAACTTGCTTATTCCTCACTCTGTGGGTTGGAGGTGTCCTTTGCGAATACAATCCAATCTGTTTGTAAGAGAAGCAGAAGGAAAAGTCATCTTTTCAATAAAGCATCTTGTGGTCATTTAGAAAATAAATTTTGAAAATGTTTTCAGTTTGTCCTTTTACTGAGGCAGAAATCTGAACAGGGAGGAACAGGGAAATTGTCAGAGAAAAACTGTGGAGCAGAAGTTTACTGACATGCCAAAAATTTCTGATGGAAAAAAAGACAAAGCAAAGTTGTGATCTGTATTCTATTCAGCTTATTGGAGGTCTGCATGTGTTACCCTCTGCATGTCCTTCCCTCTTTAATTATCTTGCCAGCTTTAGTGGCTCCCAATCTCAGGGTCACCAAAGCTACTTGCTGGTAACCTGATTGCCAACAACAACAAAAGACTCAGAATTGCCTGTTTTGATTATTGTTTAATTTTCATTCAATTCACAGTCAGTCCATGGTGAAAAGGGCTTCTTACTGTCTATCTCATTATCTGGAAACTCTCACCAGTGAGTGAAAATAGCTGCCCCTCAGAAGAGAATACAAGTCCAGAGCTACTGGTCACTCAAGGACACCCAAATGCCAGTGGTAGCTACTTCCTCCTAAAAGAGCCTGTCCCAGACATGCACTTATTCCCCCATCTCCATCACCCTTAGGTGATACTTCGGCTTCTTCTGGTGAAGTCAACTGAAAAATACTTGCTGTGCAAAGATCAAAGTAAAGCAACAATTAAAACGGGTGAGGGCTGAAGTTTAAAGGAGAAATGCTGGAAGACATTCACAGAGAGAAATGTGGAGATGATGGGCATGTCATTTTGCAGCACCAGAGCTTCTTCTGATGTGTCATTTCGCACGGCCTTAACTGGCAGAAAATTTTCAGAAGACCTTTTCAAAACAAAGTTTCAGGAATACTCTGAACTTCTTTAGGCACAGCTCAATCAGGCTTGAGTGGGGGGATGAGAAGGGGAAAACTAAAAAATATAATGGAACAAGGACCAGTACCCCTCAGTTTGCTTTCTAGCTTTTCACTACCCACCTGTGAGGTAATAGCAGACTGCTGCTATTGCAAGCAGCCAGTTTTCCCTGGGCCCTCTAGACCTGGGTGAGATGACAGCAAGGAAGCTGCAGGAGCCTTTGAAGAAAACACCGCTAACACTGAATTGGCAGCTCAGTGCAGGAGGCAGAGCTGTCAGGGACTTATTTTGCCTTCCTCACACAGGCACTTCTTCACTGCAGCCACCACTGAGGTCCCTGGAAGCAAGACTGTAAGGGAGGAGAGCATGTGAGAAAAGGTTTTGATAGCTGGCCAGTACCTAATGCTCCTCTTGAAATATTCAGGGAGAGAAAATGATGTATTCCTTCAACCGCCTCTCCTCTTTTGCTTCTTGAAACTCAGTCTCAGTGGTTTTCCTGTGTGAGAAACCCTAGCTAACTAGGCACAGCTTTAGGATATTTAAGGTCTCATCCTTGTGACATCAACACAAGGACACTGATAGTTCCAAGGTGCTCGGGAGAATGAGGTGGTGGTATACTGTGCAGAAATAGTAAAGATCTCTTTCACAAGAACTGGGGAGGGCCAGAGAGATGTGCCAGTTCATGAAAAACTGTAATATCAACAGATATCTGTAACACGACTCCAAAGAGTCTCTCAGAGTGGCTTTTAAATAATTGAAGAGGGAGTTTAGGTGCTGCTGAATGATGATGCTCTGGGCTTTCAGGCCAAGTTTTCTGAAGTTTACTACAGACTCCAAAGAGGGAGTGCATTCTAGCTTGAAAACAGATCTGAGTGAGCACTGAGTTGCCCTGGGATCAAAGTTTGTTAATATTTTAATGCTTCTAACGTGACGTAGAGTGCATGAGAAGTATAAGCCTTGGGGACCATCCTGCTTAATTTATGTAGTGAGTCACTACCAAAAAGCAAGGCTGTAGTTCTGCCTTCCTGATGGCACATTAAATTCTGGCTATTCTCAATAGTCCAATACGGAGGATTAAAACAACCTCTTCTTCCCCTTCTACATTTTCAACAAAGACAATAGAAAATTAAACTGGTTCAGGACAATAATAGGCAATCAGGAAAAGATGTTGGAGCTGACTGTCATTAACTATACCACTTTTCAGTCTAGTATAGTGATAAATCAGATCAGCATTTGGCAAACAAAACAGTCATGCTGATGCTGGAATAATTGCATGCATTGTCTGAAATGCAAGTAAAGGCCTTCAAAGGTTCTGCCTACTTAACATCAACTCTGCTTTATTTTAAATAGTCATCTACAGAGCAAACATGATGTAGGGAAAAGCAACACTGTGAGGCACAAATGGGTAACAGTAATCACAAAAAGCTGAGCAGAGCACATGTGAAGGGCCCCACCATGAGACAAGCAGTAGCAGGCTGGCTGCCCAACAGCAGTACACACAGTGGGGTCAGGGAAAGGACAGACCTCTCAGGGCTCTTCTTTGCCCCTAACAATCCCACATACAACCAAGAAAAGAACTGGTTCTCCAGCTTTGTGGGCAGAGGGGTTAGGACAGGAATCTCCCCAGTGAGAGGGTGATGTAGCACAGATCTCTTCTCTGTGTAGGAAAAAAAATTGACAGCCTTAGCCTGCAAACGTTAGGTGGTGAGCAGACTGAGAGAGAGTCCCAATCTCGGGATAGCTTTGGAGGCTGAAAACCATTGTGCCATCAACAATGCATTTTGGCTCTCCTGCTGTCCCTGCTGCCTCCTGTAACTTTGTTTTGCTCAGAGCAGGATGCCAAGGTGAAACCCTAGACAAGTCATTTGTGGCCACTCAAACAGTAAGGCAGTTGATGAGAAGGGCTGTACCCATCCTCCTGACAACAAACTTCCTGCAAGTCACATGTGTCTTGGGAGGTGTCCCCCACCCAAGGAAGTCCAGATGGACCACAGTGCCTTACAACTGCTACTGCTTTCTCCCTTTCTGGCCTTCCAAAGCAATGAGTTATCTCATCCTGTCACCCTAGGGTGGGAGCTTGCAATTTTTTTAAGTGACTTGAATGCAAGCAAAGGCTGTGAGTTTGGCTCGGTCACCAGTCCCTGAACCATCTCAATTTTACAGCTTCTGCTGGCAAGAGATATACTGAACTCAGCTATTTTAGGTGAGCTTTAATCCTCAAAGAAAAAAAGGGAAAGCAGGTTGATGTTCTCCTCTGATAAAGCAACAGACCTCAATATATCAGGCAGTCTTTTCACCTGACAAACAAAGAAGAAAAAATTGTGCAGTTCCATGTACACTGGTGAGTGGTTTTTACCTCATTATGGAAGTCTGTATACACTGATACTATGTTTTACCCTAGTTTGAAAAGACAGAAGAATCTCATTGTTTAGCTACAGCTTTGTTCATCCCATCACAACCTGATTCTCAGAAGGTTTCACTAAGAATGATGCACTGTTCTGTTTGTGCCACGAAAAAACTGGCACGTCTCAGAGATGCTGCAACCTGACATTGGCTTGGTGTTTGTAAAAGGCTCCACAGCAGCCAGACAAGCCAAGGGCTTTAGGAGGCAGAATGACACTGTAGGGGCCAGATAATCCTGTGGCAACCTGGAAAGCACTGTTGCCTGAAGGTGTTAAAGAAGCACCAATCATTGATCTGGGCCTGCAGTGGATCTCCCAAAATAGCCTGGTACTGACTATCCTACTGGAAAAGGGAATAGCACAGCCAAAAGCCTGCAAGCATCTGGCACCAACATGCCTCCACATGTCGTGAATGCCTGCTAGCAAAGCTTCATATGGCCATTATCCTATGAAAGGTTCATTTGCATATCTGTGCCACTTGGGAAGTGAATATTGTTTATATTAGCCAAGAGTTGATGGAAAAAAAGGGAACATCTGCCTGGGACATGGTGTGCTTTCCGAAGCCGAGGTGAATTGGTCATCTGCCGACACACTGCCATGAGACATGGCAAACAGCTTCAGATTTGAACATGGGAATGGCATCACAGCCAAAGTCATAACTGGCCAGTTTCAGATGTCAACAAAACATTGTACATGTCTAAAACAGAGTTTCCATCTGGCTGCAGCACAAGGTGGGAAGATGTCTGGAAGAAAAAGACCACAAAGAAGAGCAGCCCCAAGGCACTGCAGCCCAGCTGTAGGAAGACTGGCCTTGTCACCACTGCCAAGCTGAAGGGATGGTGCAGAATAGGACTCTCAGATCCAAACACACATTGACCTCTACACTGACCTCAGAGCCTACTGCACGTGTCAAGAGCTGCTCCTGTCGTAGGGTAAACTATATCCTGGTGACTCAGAGAGCACAGATGGCACCTTTAGAAGGAAACAGGGATACAACAGCTTCTTCAAAAGCATATGTTCACCTTTCTCCCGCACCTACGCAGAAGCACAAGGTGCAGAACATGCTCCACGCACACATCATCGTCATCACCACAGCAGAGTACAGTCTGCTCCCAGGAAGGGCAGGGGTGTTGCAAACATTGAGCCTTTAGGCAAATCTCAAAACTCTGCAACTTCTGTCTTCATCTGCTGTGGTTCTGCCCATGCTGAAGCTGTGCTTGGGCTGAAATCAAGTATTTTTGCCTGCTTTGGGCTGGCTCTTTAGCTGGGTCTGGGGCACCACTTCTCACCCTCAATCAAACAGCTGCTGGGGAAGAAGAGGATAGGGACATTTCTGAGCAACATTTTTCTAACATTTGTTTCCTCTTTGAGGCATATCAAACCCAAATTTTCATTTGCTTCCTCAAGACGTATGGAGAAAAATGAGTACTACATTTTTCACACAGCTTCTCTCATTGGTTAAGAGACCACATTTTGGTGTCTCACAGATGACCAGTCAACCCCACCATCACCATAACAGAGCAAGACTCCAAGACCAACAGCACAACCTTACAAGCTCTTTTTTGCTTTTTGAGAACCTGTTTTAGCTGCATTATAGTAAGTGAGTTGTGGAGGAGGAAGGACATGTTTCCAGCTTTTACTTTTACTTTTTTAAAGATCTTCCTGGATAACCTGGTTAACCACAAGTCACTGCACTGCTCAGTAACTCCCCAGAGTACAATATCTCCTCCTACATTATGCAAAAGGACAAGCTGAACAGCAACTGCACATTCCTCTAGACTTTAAAAAATCAATTATTTGTTTTTAAATCTGTAAGATCCTATGGAGACTTTTGCTTCTCTGCTGATTTTGTGGGCAAGGACAGCTGGAAAGGGTTTCTGACATCTGCCACATCTGTGGGGAGGCTTTCCACACAGTGTGAAAGCCCCTCTCCTGACATGGCTGCAAAGGCTCTCACCAAATCACAGGAATCACTCACCAGTCTCCTCTATTTCTACCGAGTTGATAAAGGAAATTCTCACCACTGTGATTGACTGATTCTTTGATGGAGCTGCAGAGACACAGGAGGCATAATATCAGCTGCTGCACAGACGTCCCAAACATATGCTGCCAGTACCTTCAGTCTTGGGTTACAGCTACCCTGTTATTTTAGTACTGGATTTATCCTTTAGCAGCAAGTGCTAATCGTTCCACACCGGGCTGCGATGCTGAGGTCTCTGCAACTTGTCACTGCTGACCAGAATGATATTAGAAAAATCAATTTATGACTTATATAAGGAAAGAACAAAACAGTCCAAAGACAAGATACTACACTGTGTCACAAATACCCAAAAGACACCATTATGAGCCTTAAATGCTTCAAATAAAAAAGTTTTTACTTGTTTCAAAACAAAACAAGAAAAGAAAGAAATTTATTTGCCAGTACTTTATATAAACAGTTTGGTTTGTTACGCACTCCCAGACAAACATGAATACATAAAACGATGCAAAACCAGTAATATATTCCTCTTTATTGGTACAAATACTGTAGCACTGGGGAAGAGGCAATAAGTTCAATGAAAGGAAGAGTACAGCTGCCATAAAAGGGACATTAAATTACAGCAGGACCCTTCAAACTGCAAAAGAAATCCATGAGTAGGGAATATGCTAGAGGTCTATAAAATCAGAAATAACAAGTAGATAGTGAAAAACAACTAATCCTTTTCTTTTCTAATATAATAACAAGGAGGCATTAAATGTTCCAAACAAACAAGAGACGCATCTTCTTATTGGCACAGACCTACCCTCAGAATTACCCACTAATCATGGGAGAAATTATGTGTTTGCATGGATTCAAAAAGCAATTAGACAAATCCATGGAAGGAAGAGGAAATTCATCAATAGCTAATAGGCACTAGGACTCTCCCTCTGGCTCAAGATGTTCCTGAAACATAAGTCACTGGCATCTGGGAGAATTTCATCATAAGATCCACTATGGTCATCCATCACTTAAAAATTTAGAATCATAGAATGGTTTGGGTTGGAAGGGACCCTAAAGATCATCACTCCTCAAAGCCCCATCCAACCTGGCCTTGAACACTTCCAGGAATAGGTCATGTATGACTTCTCTGGGCAACTTGTTCCTGTGCCTCACCACCCTCACAGTAAATAATTTATTCCTAATATTTCAACTAAATCTACCCTTTAATCTAAATCACAACTGCCATCAGGAGGTGCATGAGACATCATTAGCTTAAACCCCTCCCAGGGCATCCACATGGTCACACAGCCTTTCAGAATACAAAACACAAACAACAAAACAGACACAAAAAATTAAGTCCCATTTTACACTTCAACAGGATAAAGCAAGAAAATTAAGATTTTTTTTTATATCCTCTTCAGATTGATATGTTGGCATGTGATTAGGAAGAGCTCATTATTTTCTGAAGTTTACAAACAGTTTCCCAACTGCAGGACAAAACCAGAAGAATGCTTTCAAAAGCAGTGTTTCATGAGAAATGCTTGTCACTGAAACACTGCATTTAAACAACTCAGAGGAGACCAAATACCTGTGTTTGAGTATATTTGTAATTTATTTTGGTTTTTCGGGTATACATGACAGGTGCTGCAAATTCACACTTATCCTTTTTCTTATATTGCCACCTGGTGGTCCGGGGCATGTGGAAGCAATTAACTCGCTGATTTTTCAGTGAAATGAGCACAGTTCAGGCATTTAAAATAGCATCCATTTCTTTTCTTCTGAGATAGATGGTAAGCAATTTTTTAAATCTCGAATTTTAGGGGTGAGGGGCTGTTTGGGTTTACAACCAATATAACATTCCTGTGTCAGCTCTCGATTATCTAAATAGACAGTTGCACTGACCACCCCAAGTCACAGGGAAACAGTTAATATGGATTGCAGTTCTGCTGTGGGCTCTGGACACTTGAATGGCCTGGGTGCCTTGCTCCCTGGGAGCAGGCACCCCACACTCAAATGGAGGCAGGAGATGAATGGAGCTTCCAGCCAGAGCCAAAACATCTTTTTTCTGCCACTTCCACCTCACCAGTGGTGGAAGCATGGAGTAAGGACATTTAACTAATATGACAGGAGTACTTTTGTTCCCAGAAACAGTGTGCCAGGTGGCCAGAGCAATGCCTGAGTTCCCATCTGGTGGGGATGTTTGACTACACTGCACAGTGGGTATGGGGAAGGTCCCAGCTTTGCAGACACACATTAAAATCTGTCTTGGGATCACATCACCACCACACAGTCCAGTGCATGCAAAGGAATAGTGTAGGAAAGGGACATGATAAGGTTAAAGAAGAGAGAGTTATAGACTTGGACTTCATAAGGAAGGAAACTATACAACAGACTTTAGACACATGGTCGTTAGTAGAGACCATGGGCACCTGTCCAGTTTGGGATTTCCCAACACAGGAAAGATGATGTTACACTGGAGCAAGTGCAGCAGTAGAGGGAGCTGGATCCGTTGCCCTGTAAGGGAAGGCAGAGGGATGCGCCAGGTTCAGCCTGGGGAAGAGAAGGCTTTGCAGGCACTGGGTAGCAGCTGTCTGATACTAAGGAGACTGTGAAGATGATGGAGCCCAGCTCTTCACAACGGTGAGCTGAAGGAAGGCAAGAGAGGGCATAAACCAAGAGAGGTTCAGAACTGAGAGAAGAAGAACAGTTTTCAGCATGAAGACAGTCAGCAGTCGAACAGGTTGCTCAGAGTGACTGTGCAGTCTCCATCCTCTGAGATTTTTAAGACCAGACTGGCAGTCTGAGAACTGAAGTTCTCAGCAGCCTGGTGTGATTTCACAGTTGACCCTGCCTGGAGGAGGCTGAAAGAGAGACTTCCTGAGTTCCCTTCCATTTTTAATAAACACATGATCCTATTGCTCTGTGAAATATAATCTGGTTTTATTTCAGCTTTGAGCTAGCAATTTTCAGTTCTAATCTATGGAAACGCACTTTTGAGCAATAAATAATTGCAGAATTTCGCATCAGAGACATAACTCCTGTTTTCAGCTTTTAGATGATAAAACACACCAAATTTAATTTTAATGGGTAGAAAAAATTGAATCTGGCATTTCTCTAGTAGTAGCTAAGGAAACCCAACATTTATACCTTTTTATTAGCTTTAACAGACTACATTCCATGCACCTGTAACTATAGGGGTGGTCTGCTAGCCTGAATCAATGCTCACCAGCTGTAAAGGGGCTCCCACTTCAATTAGTCCCAATGGACTTAGTGACCTGGAGCTGTTACTGAAGGCACAGCGATGTTTGTGATATAAAGAGACTGCGTGCACACACCAAAGAAGCAGAAGTTTGACCAAAGCACCCACTGGAGGCTACATCACACCTTTAGCACCTATGGAGGTCAGACAGACCCGCCCTGAAGACTTACACAGAGCAACCTACAGGCACCTCAGGAGCTTGCCTGCACGGCAGCTTGTTCAACCTCCCTGGCTGAACTTCTTCTGCAGAGAGAGAATAGTGTGTTGCAGCTCAGTGCTCTCTGTGGACAGTGGTGAAAACCTGTAGCATCCAGAGAATTGAATATAGGACTGCCTGTCATGTCAAAGGGAAAAACTTAAACAGCAGAAAGCTTCTACACTCTAAAAAGTGTGTCTGTGGAGTACAGATATTCTCTCAGAGAGGCACATCTTTATATGATAACTGGCAGGACAGAGACTCTCCAAGATTATGAAACAGAGAGACAAACATAACGATTGCTTTATCTTGAAAAGCACTTGGAAAGCTTCCCTTGGGGAGATTGCAGTCAATTCATTTTTGTACAGGAGAAAAGTTCCCCCCACTGGCAGGTAGACAGCTTATGCCTTAGTAAGGGAGGAGGGCATGCTGCTCACACGTATGCCAGTAATTTGTTGTCAGGGAGAAAGGAGGTAATGAGGCTGGACAGGCTGTGTAAATACCAAAAGCCCAAAACCTAGCAAAGGAAGAATCAGAGGCACAGAAGACAGAACAGAAAATACCAAGAGGATGTTATACTTGATACACATGAATTCTCCTATGATCGTGTATTAGAAAGCATAAGATTATTTTACAAGAACAACTAGAAGAGAGAGGAGGCTGTTGAGAAAATAAGGATTGGTTACAGGAGTATTTAGGGGCCTGAAGGAATGGAGAAGGGACCAAGGTGGCAAATCACCTTCTTAGAAGAAGAGGGGGTGAGTAAAGACAGAAAAGCACATAGAAAAAACAAAATGAGGCAGGACAAGACCGGTGTTTGCACAAGCTTTTGAGGCAAGGGGAACAGCCCTCTGCAGTAAAAAGTCTGTTTGCTGCAATCCTTTTATTTCAGCTGGGATCTGCAGGAGTCTATATAAGGGTAACACCACTGTAACACGGCAATTACCTCAGGCACACCACCTCCCCTCATCTGTTCAGTCAGAATGTTGGCTGAGTCCTGCAAAAAACAATTACATGGAGCAGCTCTCCTCGAGGACTTCAAGTCCAGGGCACATCTGGTTGGTAGAGCTACCCCAGGATACTGGAGTAATAACTGTACCTGTTAGTGTGGTACAGCATTGCGATTTGTCACATGGTCTTCCCTAAATTCCCTCCAGAAAGAGATCATTTCTAGTTTTATTATTGCATTACAGCATAGGATGAGTCGCTGCAGAAAATGACAATGTTTGGATATGCCACTGAACACAAACTGCTCAAATACAGTCACTAGAGCTGGTCACACAAGGTGACAGCAAGAGCTGTGCTTCAGCAAGAGTACCAGGGGCTGGCAAAGGGAGCCCACAGCCCCCTCAGCTCCCTACCAGCAAACACAGAAGTAGGATAAGAGGAATCTGGTGGTTGGTATGGGAAAAAAAGAAGCTCCTGGCTGGGGGAGAAAACTGTCTGAAGGGATATCCCACAACTGTTTGAGGATGTGCCAGTACACAGGGCAAAAATGGGAATGGTGGCAGGGTCAAGGGCTGGGCAAGTCACAGGGTACACACTCTGCTGCCTCAAAACTACCACTGCAGAGCCTGACACAGGATTGCTGGTAAAAAAGCAGTAGTGGGGCATTGCTGAACTGTGCTCAACTCCCACCTCTATCAGTTTCCAATGCACAAAATGCAAAGTCTGATTTTTGTCCTGTCAGTGATTTTGTCTCATCTTTTGTACAGCTCCAGATGCTCCTTAAAACAGAGCAAGTAATATTTTTGCTTCCCATTTCAGTTATTTTAAAGTTTCCTAATTTGTAACAGCCACTTCTTTAAAGTGAGATTTGAGTCTAAATGAGGACACAGCTGCTTCCTCCTCTTCCCTCATCTCTGCATTAGCTGCCATTGGCAGTGAGCCAAGGAGCATTCTCATTTCTTCATGTTAAATATTTTGGAAAACAGAGATTAGTCAGAGTTACCAGAGCGATGTTTTCAATAGCTCAGAGTTCAATAATTTACTTCCTTGAAATTTTCAACTGCTTCTAGTTACTTCTGAAGTCCCAGCCCACAAGACAGACAACTGGAGGACAACAACAGCCTTTTTCTTAAGGCTTAGCATGATGCTCCTGCTCCTTCTTTCCCATTTCATAACTGAAGAAATGAAGACTATCGATAGCTTGGCAGCAGTGTTTAGGGAGCCTGCCATGTGGAGCCCAGGCAGGAGTTCCTTGGGCTGAATGTCAGCATCCCACATCCTCCCAGTTTACACAAACAGCTCATTTTGTCCTCCTGATCCACCAGACACTACAGCACCCTCACCTCTAATGGCAGTGTTAGCATGGCTTTTTGGTCCAACACAGACTTGAGAGGATGCCTACACCTACATCCTAGACTGAAAGATTTAACATTGCTTTGGATGACCTCAATAACCATTTGATTCTGGTTACAAACAATAAGGCCCATGCCATTTCTTGCTTGTTCACCTCCACTGTAAGACAAAACAATCCTCCTCCTTTAGCTCTGATTACATAAAGCAGTTTGTCCATATCTTTGACCCCAAAGTCTCTTCAAAAGAAGCCTAAAGCCAGTAAATACCGGCAATATGCATCCAAAATCTTCATGGGATGGCTTTACCTCAAATGTACCAAAAGGTATTAAAATATTCTTTACAAAACTTCAGTTTGTCCCATCAATTTTCTCAACTCCATTTTCAGTGGCACGGTACAACAAGCAGAGAATTTCAGAGCACCACGTCCATTGACAGCAGCTCATTTCTTAGTATTTTTTACATGCTGGTTGGAAAACACATGAGTGGATTTTCTTAGAAGATAAAGGTGTATATAAAAGTCACACCTACTAAATGCATAGCAAAGTGATATGTGATCAAAGATAGTATCATACATAAAATATTAATTGTGTGCCAAGGTGTCTCTTGACAACCTCTAACCTAACTGAAAATTAAAAGTGTCTATTATAAACACTTAGACTTGGGAGACCAACAGACTAATCTGGTTCATTTAAAGCTGGAACAATGAGGTGTAATCTTTAATGTGATTGAGTCACAGAGTCCCAGTGGTAATGGAGTGGATTACTAAATCATCTAGTAGCTGATGCTTGTTTAATGCCAGCATTTCACAAAATAAAAGAGAGCGACAACTAATAGGATGTTTCATTGTCGCCTATGCCCAGAAGTGGCCACATGACAAGATGTACTACTACTGGAAAGAACTGTACAGTATTATCAACAAATTGTAAGATACAAGATTACAGTTGTGACACAGAATAAAGTTCCACTTCTGGCAGTTTTTTGAAACTTCATGAATGTTAAGTTATGTTCTCCTCTTGCCAGGATATGGTTGCTTAAAAACTCCCAGACAAGTGAAATACAATCCTCAAATGCTTGAATGCTAAAGCACACGTAAGGAAAGCACTGGGTACCACAAGCAAAATGTAGCAAATCATCTTTATTAATAAGTCATTTTTTTGTTCCCCTGTCCCCATTTTAAAGAATGATTTTTATTTTAATGGCTGAAAAACAGAACTGAAAATGAAGACCTAAAATACAAAACCTTTCAAGGCATAAACTATAACTAATCTGAAAAGAGTATTCCCCACTCTGAAAGACCTGCACTCTTAATTTAAATATCCAACACTGTAAAAAGTTAAACACAATTCCAATTACCTCTGCATTGCCATTTACGGGTAGCAAGCGGTTCCGAAATAACAATAATTTCATTCTCAAAGTTTAACTGATTTCTAAATTAGACTTTGGAATCAGATACAGACCTGCTGAGGGAAAGTCTTTCTGAAGTACTCTCAGTCTATTAGCATCCTACTTAAATTACACTATGGAACAACTAAGTTAGCTTGTTTTCATCAGAGCAAAGAAGGAGCCCTCAAAAGTCAGGAAGAGCCCAAAGGCAGTGTAAGGAATGGCTGCCTCCTTTTAGCTCCTGCCTAGTGACATCCATAAGCTTTTCCAGTCCAAACTGGAGAGGATAGCCCTCCAACAGTCCAAGATGTGGCTCTTCTGTCTCTGCTCAGAGAGGGCTCACAGGGGAGACACCAGAACATTTAGTGGTCTGTGAGTTCAGCTTTAAGCCCCACCTGACCAAGAAGCACGAGCTCAGCCCTGCACAGCAGAATAAAGGAATAAAATCAAAGAAGCAGGCCTGTCCAAGCATGCAAACACAAACTACTCCTTCCAGAGTCAGGTGGCCTCAGACTCCGACCAGGGCTGTAATATACATTCGAAGGCAACCAGAGAAAGCTGTGTGTTTAACCCTGATCTCTGGCTGCACATGCCTAAACACACTAGCAGCACTGGCAGGCCAACCAACAGTTAAGTTTAGCAGCAAGAGGAGTTAAAAAAAAATTCAGTACTCCATGTGGAATCTCAACCACAAGCAGCTTCCCACCTACCCTTGGAGTCACAGAGAACAAAGCTCTCTCATTATCCTCCCATGCCCTACCCCACCTCCCATCCCTCAGTTTCAGGATATTCACCAAACAAAACATATACTTCATATTCCCAGAACTGCAGCAATAAAAAAATATTTGACATTTCAAACTTCCACCAAAGTTGTTTTAATAAGTTACATGTCAGATATTTCACTTTGCACAGCAGAAAAGAGAAAATTCAATAATCAAAGTGGCTAAAAGTTGAAGTAAAATGCTGTGAATCTCTTTGGTGCAAACAGGCATGCTGTCTTTGCTAAAGAGCAAATCTGTTGACATTGAATATTTTAACAGAGTGATCAGCTCCACAACTTGCAAGCTGCAACCACTTGCTGCTGTTCTCATCATTATGTCCAGCTCTGCCTGCATGATGTCTCCAACATAAGCGTTTCACAGCAAGAGCATGACTTTGGCTGCAACAAAAAGAAATCCATACGTAACTGCAAAATGTTAAACACAGTTGGGCATGTGAGTGTAAACATCAACACTCACGTAATTAGTACTCTTCAGTTTACACTACCGACTGAGGAAAAACTGACTTTTGACAACCAGCAGGTATTAAGTTCTTATTAAGCAGGGTCATTAACACTAATGACATTTTATCCTCTCACTCATCAATAATTCAAGCAGCTATTGATTTTCAGTTTTACCACATTAAGCTGGAGGTCGAGCATCTCAGTTACTTAGATATGACAGATTTCTGGCTCTTAGCCTGCGATTTCCTGTTTTCTGGTGTCTCTTTCCCATTCATTTCAAGCACACACAGGCCAAAGTCAGCATCAACTTCCATTTCTGTTACTATCAATGCCAGTGTGTGATAGAGGAACCCAGGAGAGTGCTTCAAGTGAAACATCTGAAGTCTCTCCACAGAGTCTCTCTAGCTGTCACTGCAGCAGCCCTGCACATAGCTTGCTTGTCACTCCTTTGGTTTCTCCTGGAAGCTGCTCTTGAAAGCTTGCTGTCATCCACTCCAAAATGTTTTGCTGATGTATATAGACAGTGATCCTTTCCACTCTCTCAAGTGTTTCTATCATCATATATATGACTAAAAGTAAAGATTTTTTTTTTTAAGTAGGGCCAACAAGTAATAATACATCTCAAAGTATCTGCATAGCATGAAGTATTTTGGGGTTTAACCCCCCTCTGGTTTTTGTCTGTATTTTTTGGGAAGTTTTATTAATACATCTAAATAACCAATATTTTTATTTCTGGGTTTTGCTTCAAGACATCTTTAGACTTTCAGGGATCAAACTTTTCCTAAAAGGATAACAATTTTTGGTATAGAAATAAACTAGATCAATATATTTTATACTATAACAACAGAACTCCAGCACTGTTAATCTGAAGAATAATATTTCATTGCTCATAACTCACTTCAAAAGACTTACCTGTTACCCATCTCAATGCTTGTGGTCCAATCAGCCAGTGCTGGTTCTTTCCCACTTTGCTTCCATGTGTACAAGATAATCTTCCCATTCTCTAAGCCTACTGCAACAATGTATCTATCAAGAGAATAATTACATTAGTTTAGAGATTACTGTAGACAGCTCAGTGAGGTCAGCTCTAATGCAGCATAGAAAGAACTAGCACTCAAGCACTGTTGTTGTACCTTGCCCTTCAAACCAGTATTTACTTTTCCATGAAAAA
Source organism: Coloeus monedula (assembly GCF_965178545.1). Lineage (NCBI taxonomy): Eukaryota > Metazoa > Chordata > Aves > Passeriformes > Corvidae > Coloeus > Coloeus monedula. Next base: position 96,418,485 of record NC_138781.1, read on the forward strand.
AATTAATACATCACAACTGATGTCAAAGCTGCTTCACAAAAAAAAAAAAAATGAACAAAGCAGAAACCTGCTGCACATATTTGATTAGGAAAAAAAAGAACGTTTTCACAACATCAGATAAATCAATATTGTTGGAAGAATTAATGTACTTCAGGTGTGTTCACGCCTGTCTTAGGTTACAATGTAAGATGTAACCAAAAGTATGTATTCTATCACCATCTGTTGAAACCAGGTGGGGCAGGGTTCTTTGTCTCTTCATGACACATCCCTGATAATTCCCTCCAGAGGGATACCTTCTGTTAATGGGCCATCCAGCCTCACTGCATGACTCACAGAATTACATCATCCCATTGTGAGATGTTCCGCCCAGGGGGAGGAACCAAGCATTCCTAGCTGGATATAATCTGAGGTTTGGAACACCACACTCAGCCCTTACCTACTGGACTCCCAGAGAAGAGCCACATAACCACCACTGGAGCTTCAGAGGAAGACCAGACCCTTCTACAAGATCACTGCTTCAACAGAATCACACCTATCACCTCAAGAGGACTGCAGCAACCTTTTAATCGGACTGCTACCGCCACCCTGCCTGACGGGGTGCCAGGTCATATCCTGACTCTGGCAGTTTAAACCAGTATTTCTGTATTATTGCCTTTACCCTAATTTTCCTATTAAATTGTAAATCTGACTTGGAATCTCTCACTGGTTTGCTTTCAAACTAGTACAATGCCTCTCTCCCTCCCCTCTCAAACTTTCTTTTTTTCTTTTTACACTTTTTGGAGAAGTCACCATACACCTGAAAAGGTGGCTAGGAAAGAAAGAAAGAAGAGGTCATTCAGTTAAAGAATGGTCAAAATAATTGACAGGTAGATTTTGGGAGCTGTTTAGCCACAGGAAACTAGTTGACTAAAGGGATAAATACTAATCTCAGATTAAACACAAAATGACCTCACAGAAAACCAGCAATACCTTCCATCAGGAGTAAGCACACGGCTGATACCAACAGCAGTCACAGAATCCCCAGCATCCAGCACTGTTGAACACGGCTTGATTGAATCCAGCACATTCCCTTCAGTAATCACTGACAGATCACACTGGCCCCAGATAATGACCTGTAAGAAAAAGAGTAATCTAGGAACTTTCATTTTAATCTCCTTGTAAATGCACATACAAAAACATAAGGAATAACTTAATCGAAATAATTCCAGGGCACAGAATTAAGTGGATGACCCTGAAAATAGTAAAAAAATCTCTACCTGCAAAGATCCAACTTTGTACACAGTCTGTCTGATTTCATTAAAATTACTGACAACAAAACCAGATTCTGTTATGAAAGTTAAACAAAAACTTGAGACCCATAGTATTATGTCATGTATGCTTGTCTTACTGCATGAAAAAAGAAGGGAGAATGTCCAACTGGCAGCCCATAGTCTTGTATATACATATTCTAGCAGTTTATCTAGCTTATCAAAGTATCACTGATTTCTGTGCTAATACATGCAATACGATTTTTGTGTGTATATAAAATATGGGTTCATTAGAACACAGTGTTTGCTATTCTAAAATACATTTAAAATAACCCTGGGCTTTCTAAATTCCTTTAACATTAATTACCTTTCTGTCCCGACTACCAGTAATAAAATACTTGCTATCTGGTGTCCAATCGCAGGACCAAATGATTCGACTGTGAACAGCTGTATTTTTATCTGTGTAGGCACAGCAAGTGAAGACTGGTCCTGGAATAAAACATATAGAGGAAAAGCCTTCTTTCAACCACTTTACATATTAAACGTGATTGTTACTCTTACTTTACTCTGTGTCAGAACTGCAGGAATACTTGGACATTATTCTGCTCATTATTCCATTATTTTTTTCTTTAAAGCAACTGGGAATACTTAGGACTACATGAATATTTTTTTTCCAGCACTTACCACAGTGGTAACTGTTCAAGACCATATCAGTCAGCCCTTATAGCCCTAAAACAGTAGGAACAGTTCAATCTTTTACATGTATTTCTTTTTCAGAGGAATTTAAGTCCAAGTATAACACCTTCAGGTTATTTCTATCAAGAAAAGTGATTTCAGAAGTTTTTGAATAGTGCAACATTTACCATGTGTTCACGTTTCCCCAGTAATTTCACTGGCACTCCTATTTACCAGTAAAGTCCCAACTGCTCAAATCAAAATGGTCCAATTGTAAAGATTAATGTGTTCCCAAAGAGACAAGCTGCCATTTCAGCATGTATACAATCAGGCACTAAATCTGATCAGCAGATCAGTAAATGGGAATGCTTTTCCTGAGTAGAAAAGGTTGTCATTTTGGAGGATAGACTTTGAATAACCCCTTATTGGGATGCCAATAGCAGCAGTTTTACTTTACACTGATAATGATGTTATTTGTAGACAGAAGGGTTATTGACGAACAGATGAAAAGAGGATTTCCTCTACTTGCTATGAGTATTCATGATCCTTATCCTGAAACATTGTGTAACTACTGTGGACAATATGCCAGGCTTTAGAATAGAAGTCTGAATAGAACAGAAATTCAAGCCAGGATACAACCGGACACTGTCTGAAGGGGCCAAAACTCACTGCCAAGTCTCTAGGAACATTCTATAGAGCCCAGCAGTGTTTATATGCTACTAAGCCAAGAGTGCAATGATAATTGCTTTCAGCACAAGCATCTGTTCTAGGATTCTATTAAAGTGTTCAATAGCAATCTCCTCATGACTTTGCAAGGCTCAAAGTCTTAATGAGAAAGTCAACTGAATCCTTACTATCAGCTCTTTTTCCAGACATAGCCAGTCCTAGTCAAATTAATCAATTGTGTAGGATTATCAGAAAGCCACACCAAAGACAGAGATTAATCCTGTCAAGAGTCTCAAAGGGTCATGTCCTGCAAGCAGGGACAAGGCAGCCCTATGCAGGATACGGGTGCAGCGCTGGACCTTCGGCTATGCCTGCACAGAACTCCTGAGGTGGCTTTCCTTGACAGAATGCCAATATGAAGCTCAGCTAGTATATTTGATTTCAGTAAGTCAAACATACAATCACATGCAGAAGGCAGGAGGACTAGCAGACTTCATTACATCCATCAATTAAACACCATCTAAAGCCTGATTATATTCTTCTCTGCATTTTAACTTCCTTTCTATCTTTCCACACATTAATTGCCTACAATTAATTAAGAGCCTACAACATTAATAATTCTTCAAAGTCGTAAGCAAAATGTCCATTAAAATATTTTATCAATTCTCTTTCAAATATTTTGCAGTCAAAAATATTGAACAAACTGCCAAGTCTACAAATTTGTATACCCACTTCACATATCTTACCTGACTCTGAATAATCTTGTTTCCTCCACAGTGACCAATTCCTGTCCCTAGAAACAGCTAGTAAAAATCTGTCATCAGGAGAAAATGCCAGCTGAGTTACAGTCAGATTGTGAAAAGACAAACTCTGCAGTTTCTTCCAAGAAGCAGTGCTCCACAAAATAATTGCTGCATGTTCTTTTCTGGAAGCCTGTATGGATGGAAAAAAATATCAGTGTGAATTAATGAGAGCAAATATAAAAGTCACACATTTCAAAGTATTACAATATTGGACAGTGTGTTTTAAGGCTTGAAATCAAGTAAGACTCAGCTTTCCTCTGGTAAGTTTCAACATTGTTTCACTCCTTTCTTTTAATGCTGACAGGATATCAGTTAGAGAAGATTTCAGATCTGTATTTGTTAGAATTTATCTTACTAATATCTTCAAATGAATCATACACAATTTAGGAATAATAACATATTTGCAATCACTCTCACCTTTGCAAGGTAACTGTCACTTATACAAAATGTTCCACATTTTTGTGAAAGAATAAAATTCAGGCCTAAAAGTCTGATAGCACTTTTCACTAGGTGGTGCTAGAATCTTGTCTTACCTTACATGCTGAGGCAATTACAGTGTTTGAATTATTGCAAGCAACACAAAAAATTTCATATCCATGTCCATATCTGAAATACAGGTGAAAACAAATTCAACACATCACAATCTTTTTTCCAGTATGTATCAAAGTTCTTACATTAATTTAAATCCCTTTTCAAAAACGAAAGGCACCTGCCAGGAACTTCTCACCACTGTTTCAGTATTACATCCCAAATAATTTATTCAGCACTCAGTTTAAACATCTGCACAAATTCTTCCATTAGAAACTGGCTACAGAAAAATCTCTCCAGCCCATTCCACAGTCTTAAAGCATCAGCACTGTAAAAGCTTATCCTAATGACTAACAAAGCAGATTAAAGCAGCATTTAATGTATCCTTATTTTCTTAGAAAGCAATTTTAACAGTACCTAGAAAAATTATAAGTCACATATTTGAAAACCACTGAAGAAATATGCCACAAACACACAGTCAAAGAATGCCTATTCTGTGAAATACTGCAAGAAGATTTCTGAACTAAAGGACAAGAATCATGTTGGAAAAGGAAAATACCTCTGCAAAACCCCCAAAATTTCTAGCCTTCTCCAGAAACACATTTTTTAATCAGTATTTGCATGATTTCTGCTGAAATTCAGGCTCACATATCCAGATTGGTATTTAACTAATACGGAGAAATTCCAATCAGACTAATACAAATTAAAATCAGTCACAAAAAAGACTGGAAATAAAGTAAAATTGGAGATGCAGTCTATAAACAGTAGACAAGTATCAGCTCAATACTAGCAGGGTGGGGTTGTTTCCTATGAGTCTCCTAGCACTGAAGAGATGGGCAGTTCTCGTAATAAACTCCTTCAGTCAGCAGTGTTAACTTCTTATATGGGATTGATGTTCATGGGATTTCACTTGCAGCCAGAACAGCCACCTACTTGAATGACAAATTACTGTCTGGACCTGTTGGACTGAGTCCAAAGCATCGCTGATGGGGATATCCTGTCAACAGACTTCCACAGTCATGTCTGAAGACTGGGAGTGCACTGGCTTTTCATGAAATGTAACTGTGCCTGGACCATTTAACAGGGAGAGGGACTGGTGTGTACCCCTAACTGGAATGTTAAATTGCAAACTTGGTTGTATCTTATAATGATGAAGGTACTACTGCATGTCTTACTCTTAATTTGCCACCAGCAGGAGTTTTATCTAATGCTTACTTTGAAAGCACATTCCTGGAGACTGTTTTGTAGTGAAAACCATTGCAAGTCTAAAAATGGTTAAAAAAACTAAAAAAATATTTATTGCATCAAAAGTATAAATTTCCTGAAATTCAAGGAAGGAAAAATAACCTGTGAAACAAATCCTTTGTTGCTTCGGTTTTAATCTCCTAAAAGTAGTATTGAGGAGCAGCTGATGGAAACATTTTAGGCTTCTGCATGCAATGCTGCTTTTGCTAAACGTAAGCACCAAAATGTAACCATTCTTATTAAATTAACAGAAAAAACAAAATATTGTCTTTTGCAAAGTCACATGAGCAGGATTATCCTAGGTCAGACCAGCAGCTGGAATAGCCCACTGCTGTCTTCAGGAAAGAGGATTAACCTACTGGCAATAGGAGATGCTGTTTTAAAAGAGCGTATGAGCCTTGACAGCATAGGAGCAACAATACAACCCCATTCTCTGATCCCATAAACAAAGTCTGATTTCTTCACTGCATAGTACACCACCAAATAAAGGTTCACAATGGAGAGAAGTTAACTGCATGAGTGAATAATGAAATGATATTTTCAACCACAAGTAATTTTGCCTCAGCATTGTGAAATTCATAGCATTTTTTTAATGCACAGGTAAACTGACTGGACTTTCACATTATCCAGACAAATGAAGGCAGTAATTTTAGTGTCAAAAAGGATCTCTTCCAACTTCCAAGTGTATTACATGAAATGTACATACATATAAACATATATATATATATATATATATATTTATGTCAACACTCAGGCTTTAATCTCAGCATGCTGCATATGAACACTCTATGATAATTTTCCAAGAGGATAAAGATTAGCATATTCTCACAAGATTTACCATATTTTTAAAGTTATTATATTACGTAAAAAATTCGTAAGTTCTTCATACTAAAACCTCCTCAAGCAAACACTTTGCAAAACCCAGCACTAATCCTTCAAAATCTGGTGTCAAGTTAGAGCTAGGAATACACAAATGTCAATGACAAACAAGCTATTTATAGCAAGTCAGTGCCTCACAATGTTCCTCTGCTGCTATGGCAACTTGAAATCTACATTATGCGATTTCATGTTACTTCTTTCAAGATTATTCTGAGCAAAAAATCTGAAAGTCTATGAATGCTTTACATCTTGTTGCTCTTGCATAAAATAATCTGTATCATTAGCTGTATCTCTAAAAACAGAAAAAATTGCTCAGTAAGTCATCTGAAGACCATCATAAAACAGAGTTATTTTAATGAATGCAAGATATAAAGGCAGATAAGCATTACTCCCATAGCAGCGTATAAAATATTAATGTCCCACTAGACTGTGAAATGTCAAAGGCAAATGAAGAAGAACTTTGGCCTTGGCTCCTTTTCACTACTTAAACATCCCTTACAAACCTACTTATGTGAGTCCATTAGCAGCCATAGCATGCACAGCAGAAACAGTTAAAAGTAACAGTTCGAAATTACAAAATGTGCAGATATGGTCAAACATCCACTGGCTTTCCTCCTAAAACCACTTTCAAGTGCAAACACAGTAACAGAGCTTAAAAGCATTCAAAGCAGATTTATTGGCCAATTCAAGGCAAAGATGAGCTCCCACAGAACTTCACCCTCAGTCAAACAAAAGCAAGCTGCAAAGTGTTTCCCCAAAGCTTTTTATCTCCTCCCTCCCAACTGAAGTCACAAAATTGGTAATGTATAGAGGTAACTGAGATCATCAGCAAAGGCTCAACATTCTTCTTGTTCCAGTCTGAGACCCCTTTCAGGAGATTCAGATAAATAAACCCGTAAGAGATTGAGATTATTCAATTTCTTTGGGCTACACTTTGAAGATTGATACTAAAAGTTTGAAGACTGTGAAAGCACAGCCTTGTGTTACTGGGATCATGAGGGAACAAACCAGGTGACAACATTCATGAGAAAATTGTTGTGAATTTCAGAAAAGGAAGAAAATACAGCTGAAGAATTCTAAAGCCCTGCAACCTCAAAAGAATTATGACCACATAATTCCATTATCTTTGCAATTGACAACCACTCTGTCAGCATTCAATACCCAAACTGGGTTTGCAACCATCTCACTCAACATTCATCACTTTGCTCTACCACTAGACACACATCCTGGTTTGGCTGCTGTTTCCATCTACTGCACCTTACAACTCTGATAAGGCATTAGGGGCAAGCTCCTCCATCAATGTCTCAGCCTTTACTTCCATACCACATCTGCAGGCCTGTGCCATGAAGTGGAAAGATGCAGAAAACTCCTTAAACAGAGAGACCTTCCATATAGACAAGGTTTTAAGGAGAAACAACCAAGTAAAATAAAATTGTGACACATCAGTTCTAACAGCTATTTTCTGCACTGTTTCCTAATTTTTACATATATATATACATACATATATATATATATATATATATATATAAAATTTATTTATCTTACAAACAATAGAGAGCACACAAAGTCAAACAATATAGGAAGAGTTACAAGACCAGACTATATTAATATGTTGCAACAGCTTTCTGGAAATTTTGTAACTTAAATAAGAAAAGGAAAAATAAAACTTACAACTTCTGAATTTCAGGCCATAAGGTATTCTGCAGCAAGTGATCCTCTGGTGGAGGTTCTAAAAAAGATTTGTATAGCATATTCAAATTTGATTTTTTCAAATCTGCTATAATGCTTCAAGTTTATATCCAATGAACCTCATTCTCTATTTCATACAACAGAAATTAATCTCATACCTGTAAGGATCAAGGGTTGAAAATAAACCTCTGGATACTGATTCGAAATTGTATTAAATGATTCTTCATCCTCATCTGGTTGAACAGCCATATCTCCTATTCAAAGTAAGGACTTCATTAGCTAAAGAACATACTTAAAGGAGGAAAAATATGAGGATTGACTACACAAGTAAAAAATACCTATTTTTTTTACAAGTACTTGAAACTAGGTTTCTCTGCTTGCAGAGTTACAATAATATAAATACTAGAAGCTTGTTATTCTAATGCATATGAGAATGAGAAGATTTTTAAAAAATAATAATCTAACCTTCATTTTGAAACTGACCTCTCTCCATCAGCACAGTCTTTTAGAGATTCCTAAAAAGAATTTGACTGAGCGAAGCAGTCACCAGAGTTCAACCTGTGTTTCCCCAATGTTAACACTTTCCTTCTGTATTTGACAAAGTTTAAGACAAAAATCTCTGATACAAGTGATGAGTTCCTAAGTTTGATGTAGATGACTAAATGAAAAGCCACACTTGAGCAAGTGTATCTACAACTTGCAAACTTCAGCAAAACTGCACAGGACTCAGTCCTTAGCTTTAGGCAAAAGTACCAGAGGTAACCGAAACTAGTTAATTTTAAGTTAAAATTCAACTCTGTCCTTCACTGTGAAGGTATTAAGAAAAAGGTACAGAGACAGGGAACATTTCCTCTCAGACAGAATCTACCTTTTTGACAATGTAAACCTCACGCACAGCAGTTTCAAAAAGCAGGTATACAAAAAGCAAAGCAAAGACTCTTCTCATTAATCCCATCTTCTCTTTCCTTGAAAATTAAATGAGCACTATTTATCTGAGACCACTGTCTGATCATCGCTCACCATGAAGATTCCTCTTTAGAATAAGTGAGAACATGTCTGTGGTGTTTTACTCTAAGCCATCAGTGCTGACAGCATTGTGTGAGCAGCAGTGGACAATGCGGGGAAGTTCTATTCATGGTGCTCCTTCTGTGTGGGCCACATGACATCAATTGAAATTAGTTATTCTGTGTGTGGCAATAATCTAGAAGAAGGAAGTTTTGTTCCCTCTCTCATTCAAAGAACTCATGAGAAAGCAGGGGGAAAAAACTTAGCCAAAATACATTTTACGAGTTATTTGAAGTATAACAAAGGTGGTTTTTCTCTCACAAATGATTTAGGAAAATCTGTCTTATTGCCATTGAAGACCCTGGAGACAAAGCTTATTAAAATGCTTCCTTTTTTAGATCATACCTTCTCATAAAACTTTAAGCAGAGAAAAAACAGGTCTGACCTAATTTGTACATTCCACTGTAGTGCATTTTTACCAGAGACTCTATGAAAAACCAGACTCTAGTCTCAGTCTCAGGAGAATACTTTTATCATTCTAGGGAGATGTTTGTCCCTCCTTCCTTGTCCCCCCACAATGTAATCTCCCCTGCCTCTCCAAGACATTAGTTACTGTTGGCTAACTAATTCTTCTTTACTTGTGCTTTTTCTTTTATTTTTAAGCACAATATTTAGGTTCTAGCAAAGAAATAAACACTTTGCATTATTTTATTTCTAGATTCAGAACTTGCAGTCAAGCCTACACTTACAGACCTAATATGTACACTAAAACAATCCCTTAAATAAAGTTTCCACATGAAACACCATAACCATTATTTCTCACTAGCAATACCTTCAAAAACAGCTTTATTGGATAATCCCAAAGCTGGCACAGTTGCACCTTCTGGAAGATCAGATGACTGCTGAATTAAAGAAAAAAGAAAGGTTACACACAGATTGTCATGTAATCTTGGATTTCAAAGGCCACAATTTAAGGAATCCCCGAGATTTTCTAGAGTTACTTTCCTAGCAAGTGAAGGGGGCACTTCGAAAAACTTTTGGACAAAATAAAAACCAATACTCTGCAAGGAAGAAAAAAAAAAAAACAACAACAAAAAAAAGCTTTTCTAAGGCCCCAGCTCAAGGATTTTCTTCAACCTTAATTGCAGCTTTTCTTCCACAATTATATTTATTCTAGCGCATACATGACAATTAATCTATTAACTGCGAGCACTGCAGTTTTTAACACAATAGAACTAGGAAATCGTTGTTCTGAAGTGAAATAATAAAGCAGCATTTTGGAAAAGAGAACAGAGGGTGACTGCCTGTGACCACAACTTGAAACACAACTCAGTAAATAGCAGAGATACGTGGCTGGAATACGTGTGTTTTTAAAGCAGCACAAGGGAAAGACAAATCATCAGACAGAAAATACTTCCATAATGGTATAGAGAAAAGAGTAAAAATTTAGAAAAGGTAAGTGAACTTGGGGACCTTCATGTAGAGATAAAAGAAGATTTAATAGCTGTAAACCCACTTCCTTATGGTATCTGAAAAGTTCAAAGAAACACTGTTTTACAGAATGAGATCAGTAATTTAGGTGACAGCTTAAAATGTATTTAAATGTTCATAATTAGATGAGAAAATTTATCAGACACAGACAAGTATAAGTCCCCTAAAACAAAAATTGTTCCTCATTACAATCCAGAGTATAATACAATACCATGAACTTGAACTAAATATAATCCTATTCAACCCTTTTTTAATATAAAGCTGGGCTTTTTTGGTTTTAGGTACTTTTTTGGGGAAGGCATTTGAGCCAAATTAAGAAAAAGCTTCCCCACTTTAATGATAAAAAGCTTTCACAGAAAACAATTTCAAGAAAGCTATTTAAAAGCAGCTGTATAATTAGAGCTCATAAAGCCTTCCTCTTTAACCAAAGCCCATGTGAAACACTTTGTGATATGAATCAAAAAACAGCACTCAGAGAAAGAGCCGATAAGAAGTCCTCATAAAGTAAAATAATGACATCTGCCAGCCTTATAAAAGCACAATGTTATGTGTACAATGGCCATTAATGCAAATGCTTACGAAGTCTTGTGGAATTAAAGCACTAAACAGCTACTTATGTAACTTCTTGCTATTGAAAATGATTCTATTTCTATCCCAGATATTTCAATTGTTAAATTAAATGGAAAGGCTAATCCATCTATGAGAAACTGCAGAGAAAACCCTGCTTTTGAGTGAGATATCCAAAGAGCATTCAAGGTACTGTACAGAGGCACCTATCTTGAATGAAGTCTGCTCTACAAAATGCAGACAAAATCAGAATTAGAACTTAATGTAAATGGGGACCAAACAAAGACAGCAACACAGGACAGCAGACATACCCACAACTAAGAACTGGAATGTAAGGCCTCAAGAAGATTTCCAATGCCAAGAGGAAATAAAGCCTGAGCAAGTACATATTTATAAATATTTGTATGTAAGAACTAAAAACAGTGCTGAAAGCTTTACGCTATTTCCAAGCATACAATTACAAAAAAAATTAGTAATACCAACACATAACCACACAACAATAATTAGATCTAGACAAGACTACTACACCCTTAAATTAAGAAGAAACACAGTACCAGGCTTTATTGTTTGTTTAATCCCCAAGTGTGTACAGCAGCCTATTTTGGTTTGAGTTACTTAAAATTTACCCACACTCTTTTCAATCTTCTGATACAAGGTCTTGATTGGTTTCAAATAGAACCTGTTTCATATGACAACACCATAAAAATACATATGAAACAACACACATGGAAACAAGCAGAAGGGAAAGGAAAAGTAAGGTTAAGGTTTCAGTACAACTAAAAGAATTTTTACAGAGTTTAGTGCAATCTGACATTTTCTGAAGCATTAACTTTATTTACATCTAATAGGGTTCTCTTCACTTAGAATTGCTATAGCACACTTACAGGGGAGCACAGCTTCTCCATTGGGATACCAGTGATGTTACTGAAATTTTCTATAAAATTCTTGGGAGCATGAAAAACTCGAAGCACTTTTTCATCTGCTCCTGACACAAACTCAAACCGGCCGATCATTGCCAGACAGCGCAGGTCGTATCCGTGTACTTGAGGCCTGGCAATTTCATGCCATGTTACCTAAAAACAGACACACAGCAAAACCACAACTCTTAAACAGAGAAGCAGCACAATCTAAAGCTCAAAAAAAGTACCACTATTTACTTGCTGAACTTACTAACATAAAGCAAAGTTAAGAGCAACCTTCTTCTGATGTGCATAAAACTGGTGCTCACGTACATCAGTTGAATCCTATTTTTCCACTAAACCACTCCTTTAATTAGTAAACTGTGTCCCTGCACAGATGTGTTTAAGGCACTTACTGTGACTTCTTTATGCTAGACAGGAATAGAACATAATTTACCTAAGCAAAAAGACAATTGTATCCTACTACTTTCAAAACTGTAGGTCTGTAAGACCTAAGAAAGGTGGTGATAATTATCTTGCTTCCTTCATCTGTCTTTCACAAAGAAGAGCAGCACTGCAGGCTGCAGGTTCCTACTTCCCTCTTTTCTTTAAATACTTGTCATGGGTTAGCATGATTTGAGACCACTTAGTAGAAGCTTTGCAAAAAACTGACAAAATCATAGTAGATTCTTGCAAAAAAAAAAAAATCAGGAAAATCTGCATAACTGTAGAAGTGTTTTCTTCCTTCCTACTTTCCTGAAATATTCTATCCGCTCGTCAAGTGCTAATCCAAGAAAACAAGAATTAAGTTAACCAAAACAGAGAGACAAGGTAGTTTTATAGTCATACTAAGCAAATAATATTAGCAAAAAAGATATTAAATTATTTTAATTGCTTTTCTAAAAATCTGACTTATCCTACACATGGGAAAAATTACTCTTAAAAAAAACCCGTTTGTTTTCTAGCGAATGCACATTCAGAAGAGATTTTTCCTAAGTGTCATTTGCTACTTCACCTAAATGATACTTCAGTTGGAAAAATCCAGTGTGTACTTTTGAGTGAAGAGCTAGTAGAATCAGAATCAATTAAAGTAACTTACACTACTTCACTATTAGAATTCCTACTACTTCAGTATTCCAATGCCTGTAGCCAAGACAGAATTTACACTGTACTAGATATCATATGAATATAAGCAAAGGCATTATATTGACTGAACACTGCACATATCACCCTAAAAATTCAATTGAGTTTTGAATGTTGAAGTTTCCGATAGGACCTGAATGGGAATTTGAAACATCCTACAAAACTTCATGATTTCAAAAGGGCTTGATTGTTTTCCAGGGAGGAAAAAAGCATCCATTCTTAAAAGGATAAAAATCAAACAGTGCAACAAGCTCTTCTTACCCTTTACTAGGTACGTTTTTGCATACTTTGGAACATAACACATAGCAGGAATGAAAAAAAAAACAGAACTCAAACCCCAAACAGACAAAGAGAGGGCTGTATAAGTCATGCAATAAGCTTCTTCCAGAAAAATCAGGATGCAAAGTTGCATGACAAATTGAAGCTGATGGTTATCCCTCTTTTCTGATATTCTGATATCAGAACTGAGACTTTAAGAAAGGATATTTATTTGCATTTAACACTTAGTTTCCTTCTTATAGAGAAAAACATAAATACTGACCTGTAATACTAAGTTTCCACAGATATCTGAACCATCCATTGTGTCTTGTTAAGACAAACATTGGATGTCTCCTGTTGTAATTTTTCAGATGCTAAACTCAGTGTAATAAGGAAAGTAAGGCGTTTTAAAAGCATATGCTATCCAAGTTCATGAGCAGAAGTAAAAACCTTTCCGGGGTTCAGAAGTCCTGAACAAACCTCTTCAAATGACCCATTTCTACCCCAACTCTCCACTTCACCCATCCAAAAAGGATACTACAGCTTTCTCCCACACCTCATGCAGCAACAAATATTGAAACTACTTAGATTTATACCTGGTCAAATTAGCCAGGTGGCTGCTCTGTGTCAGAACAGGAAGGCGAAGTACAAGAATTCAGTTTATGCCAAATTTAGATATGAAGACTGCAATCATTCTGCTAAATAGATTCAAAAGTTTCAGGGAGAGCTGTGCAGGTAAGTCATCCAAAGATCAGTTCTTTCAGAAATAGGATTAAAATTTAGCAAGCAGCATACATAATAAAGAGCGGTACTTCAGTACCGCTTCTGTCACAGAGAAAGTGATATTGACAACTCTTGAATGCTGCCAACTTACACCACGTGCTAGTCCTGATTTGTTTTGATATATTTAATGTACCCTCCAGAGTGGAGATTAGGGTAAAAAGCAGGGAAGGAAACTGGAAATGTCCTTCCTACAACACAAGGCAAAGCGTAGCTCTTGAACTGGGATTGCCACCGCTCCTGTGTGGCCTGGAAGAAAGAAATCAAAGAAACCATGCCAAATTCACTCTCTCAAAAACATCAGACCTCCTGTGCTGGTCTACATTACAGAAGCTTTGATGAGACAGCTATAATAGCCTCCCCCAATCACTGGTACAGAGCCTTATATGACTACAGTCAGTCTAGTTTCTGCCAGTTTCCTGGATGGAACACTGGTACTGTTCTGCCAGAAAAGGTTGTATTTGTAGAGGAGGAAAATGCATGAGAAACAAGAAACAGGAACTTCTGCATTCCTAAACAGACTTTCCCCCAACCCAACGCAGGAGGAGTGAGCAAGCAGCTGTGTGGTCCTTAATTGCTGGCTGGGGGTAAAAACAGGACAGGTACCAGCTGCACTCAGGTAGTTCAAATCATCATTCTAGTAAAACAGAGTCATAAACAAATTAATGTAAAAAAATACAGTGAGAACTTTGTTTAGATTAAATTCGTTTAAAAAAGCACAACCAAGTTTCTTTATGACTACCTGCAGCAGTGTTTAACCAATTGTTAAACAAGTGCAATAGGTGCTTATTAGTACCAGTCATGTATTCCTCTTTCTGAATTACTGCAGAGCCTGCTTCCCAAGACTCTGGGAGAACACTAACTGAAGGTAATCTGGAGGTGGACTCAAGAATGAACTGCAATCACACTGAGTGATTGCAAAAACTCTGCCACATATTTTTAAAGTGAAAACAGCACAAACTGAATGACCAAACCAAGCAGTTTTAAACAGATCACCAGTTGGGAACTCAGGTGACTCATTCCAAACTCAGGACATACCAAGCCCCCTTAACCACACTCACAAAATCTTTGAAGATCGTACCTCTGTCTCTTCCTTCCTTTTCCATGGAGCAAAGAGCCTTGTAGTTTGATCAGAGCCCACACTGATGATAAACTCTCCTTCTGGATCCCACTTTACATCCTCTACACTGTTAAAATGTCCTGAAATCACAACTTCTGGAGCCCATTCTTTCTATTAAAAGAGTTCCACAAAGAAGTAGGGAGTTTTTCATTTGACTGATTGGTACATTACAAGCAAAATAAAAGTATCAATGTACTTATTAAGAAAGTAAGAAAAAGACGTTTGTAAACAGCAAATTATTAAAACTCAAGAGAGGCTGAAGAGACACAAATACTGATTTATTGCTCCCATCTAAAAGAAATTTGTGTTATTTGTTCAGCTGTGAACAAAGCACAACCACAAAGGAGTTCAATCCTTTCAAATGACTTCATGATTGCCACAGGTAAGAAACAGCATTTAGAGCGTGGAAGATTTCAACCTCCCTTCTGTGCAGGACTGAGACTCCTATAGAGTATTATATTCAGAAAAGGACTATTTCAATCAGTAATTTTAAATTATACTGTTACACTTTTCTATTAATAACAGAAATTTACCTCAAATGACTTAAAAGTACAATTCTTCTAAGTAATACTACTAACAAGAAAACCAACGTACCTCATTAACTGTAGCCTGTTTCCAAAGGTGGAGCGCTCCATGAAAAGCATGAGCAATGATCATCGAACCATCTGGACTAAACTGGCAGTCAAAAAATCCAAGAGTATTGCCACCCACTTCACCTACCCGTACCTAAATTAATGAACAGAAGGGAAATATCCATGAAAATGGTCTTCCATTCCTACAAAATCATTCATATTTCACGAGATGAAAAACTACCTATAGACAAGAGTTCACGTTACACACACAAATACATTCAAGGAATATTTTAATTGCAAACTTAAGCACTGAAATATCATGGGAATTAAAGCTGCATGCCATTTGAATGGAACCTCCCTTCATAGACATCTCAAGATAGGATCCCCAAAGGGAAAGAAAACATCACATTAGATGAGATGCAAACCCAAATATTCTGTGTTTCAGTCCAGCTTGTTGGATGCAACAGTTCCTTATCCTCTGTTGCCTGGCTACTGCTCTTTTGCACAATATGGAAAAATGATTCAAAGAAACAGTAGCTCCCAAGTACATTTTTTTTCCTACTTAATTTTCAAGATTCCCTACCATATTTTCACTTCCCTGTTTCCCCATGAACACCTGCAATTTGATCCACACTCCTTCTGTGGCATATTCTGGCCCCCGTTTTGTGCTTCCCTTATAACTTCACATGCATACACACAGGCCTTATAGTTGCTCTAGTGCCCTTCCACTTTTTAAATTTCATTAAAAGATTAATAAAGTTACATTTTCAAGTTTTATTCAATACATAAGACCACAATATCTTTCAAGCTTTCAACTCCCCCATTCTTATACAGCCTCTTTTAAGATCAAAATGAAATGAACCAATGCCCCATTTTAAATGGCATTGCACTAGTAGCTCCATTTTATTAGCACTCACTCAAAAAACACCACTCATATTGAAGTGACTTTGATATACCATGCTAGAGGCAGAATTCTAGTCTCACCTCTGAGCAGGGGAATGAATTTCTGAAGACATCTTGTTCATCATATCATGATGAAAGAGAGAAATTGGGATGTTCCCCTTGTGCCCTTCCTCCCTGCAGGATTCCAGCTCAGATTTCCCTCTCTCGATGCAAAACGGATTGTTGCAGTTAAAATGTCTGATCTGAACTTCAAGCTGCACATTTGTGGTCAAACAAATGCAAAGAGAATGTAAAATTAAAGAATCACAACTTGCAACAAGCTTTACTGCACAACCCATTTTTAGAAGCTTGTGAATTAAGCCACAACTATGTGTTATACCTAGGGACATCAAATGGCATCTCTGTGTGATCACCCTTTTCTGAACTTCTACTTAAAGCACAAAGGCACCACAACTTTTAAATGAAACAGAGGAAAAATTAAATACCCTACTGTAATTCTCTCTTTTTCACCCATGAGAGGATTGGAACTTTCTTTGTGACAGGAAAGATCACAAACAATGGCTAGCATAACCCAACACAAACAACACCAACTGAACTACTGCAATTTAGAAAAGCAGGTCAGCTGAAAACAAAGACCTCAATCAAAGCACTAGAGAAATCTGGCTGTACTGCTTGTTTATTTAGGATGATCCACATCAGAACAGCTTTCAGAATACTACACGAGTGACACGAGTATTCAGCTCAAATGGAGAAAAACCTAATGACACAAGTCCATGATCAAGTTACTGTGAGTAAAACCAGGCTTATGAATTGTATGTCAGCCGCTCTGCAGTAACTGCTTAGGTCACATTCCCACAAGGATTAACTGCAAACAGTTCAAGAGGGTTTCTTCCTCCTCTAACCAGGAGTATATAGCATATAGTGTTACTATGCAGCAGCTGTCTTGTACACTATGAATGACAGTTGAGCACAAACACCCCTCATAAACTCCTCAGTATAGTAACAAGAAAACAAACAAACAATAAAAATCATATTGTATCACTTTTTTTTTAAATACAGTTTTACTGGCAACAGACCATCAGAATGAGTATTTTTGCAACATAACAGTTTTGCCTTTCTCTGCCAGAAGTTTATAGAGTTTTTGCTCCCTACAGTACACACATGATGCTGGAAATACAAATTGAATATGGTACATATTGTGAGAATGACTGACACTTGCCTGTTCTAGCCAGACTCCAGATTCCTTATCAGGTTCCCAGATGATCACAGTTTTGTCCATTGATGCAGACAATATCCTCATTGGTTGTTGCATGCTGCCATCTACAGTACAAGGAAAATTAGTACCCTACAACCTACGAGAACACTTTCTAAAGAAATTAGGTGATACTGAAATACAAACACATTAAGAAAATTGTTCAGCATCAGAGACACACAATGCAGTTCTTATATGCCAAATTTACAGGCTCTACATTCTTGCCAGGCATTCTTTAGGAGGTATTATATTCTCAGCATAATCATCCAAAGAAAAACATGTATATGAGAACAACCATATTCCACAGTTTTCTCACTCCAAACTTATATTTAATTAAATACAATTTGGAGGAAAAGCTAGAACTTCACAAAGAGGATGCACAGCAGTTCTCAGTTCCAGTCCTAAGTAAGTTTTTACTGAGAGATTTACAGTTTAAAATAAAATAATCGCCCAGTATTCACTGGTTTTTTCCAAACTGTTAGGTTTGCTACTGACTTCAGCAGACTCTAGAATCCTGTAAAACATACAGTAACTCAGGACTGCTCCCCAGAATGCAGTGAAACACTCCAAAAAAAAGCCCAACACAGAATGGGAAAGAGGGAGCTGGTTCATCACTCAGTTGTGAAACCTGCAGGAAAACAACTGAGGAATTTTTCTTGATAATAGAGATATTGGCACGCATCTCATGAGGTGATACGTTAGCAAGAGGCCTCCCACCTTACCTTCTGCATTGAGAATATGTGTCTCAGATCAGTTTGCCACTAGTGAAAATCTATTTTGGGGAACCCAGCATTGGGCAGGCCACAGAACACAAGCAGCTTCACATATGCAGAAGCACCTGGAAGACTTCCTGGTCTAAAAGGACAGTTTTCAGATTGCAACGCAAGGCTGACAGGCCTATATTGTGCCTAAACCTTGCTCTAAAAGGTTAAATCTTTCAGTGGTGTCTAATCTAGAAAAAAAGAAAAGTTTAAGGACCAGATAACTAAACCAATATTTTTAAAGCAAGTCCTGTGATTTCACTACATGTATTTTGACATTCTAAAGGCACTCCGCTGTTCAAGTGTTGTATATACACCAGCAAAGCTGTCCTTTGTACTGCTGAAGTCACCTGCCTCCAGTAACTCTAAAATATATCACAACAAAAGACATCTTTGCCAGTACAAATATTCAAGGGTGTTCTGATTGTGCAATGTCAAATCAAGAATCTCCTTCCCTTATATGCCAGGCAGGCAAATAACAGCAAATCAGAACTGCAAACAAGGCTGTCAGAATTTAAGGATTTCAAAAGAAAGATACATACTATAGCAAAATGCAAAATTAAGCTATAAGTAACACTGTTTCAATAGGAGTCTGCATTAATGCCTTAGAAGTTAGAGAAAACTGTTACTCCAGGAATCTGCACCATTAAAAAGAAAGGAGTGCTCTTGAGGTAATGCTCACCTTCTGAAGAACAGACATTTAAAATACGTGTCAAGGTAACCTATTAGAGCTATTAATTCATACTGATTAATTAAACTAATTTGTACACCATAAGCCACAAATCAATCACAATAAAGTCATTACAGCTCAGTTATTTAATTTCCTTCCTTAAAGAAAACTTGAGTACAAGGCAACATCTGTTTACTCATAAAACATTATTTACAGAATTTAAAGACTGTCATTGTCTACAGGAATAAGTGGACATGCAAACAATACAAAGACACGTGACTGTGCTCTATGTATATGACACTTAACATTGCTGGTAAGTGTTTAATACCTCTTTACCTTTGGAAAATGAAGGTTGCCAGTGAACTGCATACACCCAGTTTTCATGACCAGCCAACACAGACTCCAAAGAAACTGCATATGATGTGTCAGCATCTACCACAAATCAAAGAAAAGCACATTTCTTTCTAAAAGCCAAGAAAGACCAGGTCACTTCTGCTATCATTAGTAAAAGTAATCAACTGCTTTCAACATCTACAGGTATCTCAAAAGCTTACTGACATTGAACAGCTCCTTGAAATCCTACTTTGCCACAAGCCCTGAGTACCCTATTGACAATCACAGGTCAGTGTATTGCCTCAGAGCAGTCTCTCAGAATTCCTGGAGAACTCTCAAGCAGCATTGAAGTAAATGCTCTAAATTGGCACTACGCATACTCTTACACATATTTGCATCTCCAAATGACAGAAAACACAAGCATTAAGATACTTCAAACAATGAATCAGGATTTGCAGGAAGTATCATGAGGGCTTTTTACACGTAACATCATACACACTTCATTGTATTACCAAGTTGCCAAATAACTTACCCTACAGTATCAGCAATGCAAGCATCTGACATTACTGTCAGCTAAACGGCTTGTTAAATGACCATAAAGTAAGCCTGTGCACACTTATCTGTTCTCTTCAGTATGTTTCTAATCTTAAAATAATAGCAGCACCTCTTGATTCATTGTATTTGAAAGAAAATGAAAGGTAAGCTATTAAACTGGAGAACTACACTACAGCTTCCCTCCCACAAATAAGTGTCCCATATATTGCATTTGGAATATGCATAACAATAACAGAATGTTGATATTAAGCTCTCTCACTGCTTTACCATTTCTTGTAATACATCATTAACTTTCCATAGCCATGCCTTTAAAACATTAATTCTGCTTTTTCTAACAGCTAAAAATAATGCAGTCAACAAGAAACAAAACAAACTAGGTAGTAACCACCTTGTTAGCTTCCCTGAAACCATGAAGAGATACACAAGTGAAAAGTTGTGCCAGAGAATTTTGCAGCTGTTACCTACCTTTAACAGTAAAAACATTCTCTTTCAGTTTTATGGAATCATCTTCAGTTTCTGGAAGTTGCTTTGATTTTGTACATACTTTCCAAATTCTTATCAAACAGTCCTGAGCACAGCTTGCTAAGAAAAGGTCTTCACCTATTTGTTTTCAAAAAAAGAAGGAAAAAAAAATAGAGCTACATTTTCATTGCAACCACTGCCAGGACTAACCTATCACCTTTCCTTACATGCACCTACAGCATTATTCCAATTTTCCCTATTGTACACAGTATAAAAATAGCCAGTTTTATTTCAACATCAACTCACTTTCCCATTCAAATTCTCTATTTTTATAATGCATTGAATATGAATATGTCCCTGCTTGTAACATGTGGAAGACATGGTAAACACTATACATGTTGTACATTTTTATTTCCCTACTATTTATGGCCTTTGCTTTTGAAATTCTATCAGTATCAATACTTGTCAAGAACTCCTTTCCTCCTTTTCTTTCTCCAGGCTTGCAGCATCCTCTAATTCCATTTTTTTTTTTTTTGGTGCCATGGCAATAACTATTTGCTTAGTTCATGTCTGAAAAGGTTCTCCTCTTAATTTCCCAATTAAAAAAAAAACATGGGGGGGGGGAGCAGGAGAAGAAAAGATAAACATACTATTTCCCCCTACCCTCCCCACTTTAAAAAAACAGCCAACTCTCCCTCACTCAGATACAGACATTTGTATACTGAAAAGGACAAGTTGCTAAAACCCCAATTTGTTTGCAGTTAAGTACAAGTCAGGTAAACATACCTGAAGCAAGCAAGAAAAATAGGTTTTAAAAGGATACAAAGTTTCATCTTGAGTTTTAATATTAATACCACCATCTCAGGAAAACAAACATCACAACCACAAGAGCTTAGGTGCTACAGTGCCTTAAAGGCCATCTGCTGGAGGGGTAAAACACTAGTATTGTCATTAAACCAGAATACAACTTTATTTATCTTTCATACTGACCACAGACTGCCCACTCAACGCCTCTAATCCAATCTTCATGGCCAAGGAGTATTAAAGTTTTCTGAAACTGAATAAAAACTCCTGTTACATCACAGAAATGCACCTAATTACCATGCACATATCAGCAATAAGCTGTATTTTTTCAAATCTTTTATATTTACAGCTTCTATTACTTGAAACTGGAAAAAAAAAAAAGCTGCTACTAAGGATTGTAATTTACACATAGATTCTAGATAAGCCTTTTTGGTTTTATCACCATGGATAAGCACATGTAACATTACAGCATTTCCCAAATATAAGCGGGAAAGGATGTGAATTTAAGGTGCACACCTTCAAAAGGCTACAGTCTCTCTATAATACAGTTGAATTTTTTTTTTAAAGTTTATCAGGGTTACTGTGCTACACAAAGAATAACATAATGCAGGTGTGATGTGACAAGTAATTTCTCGTATTTGTGTGAAGCGGATACAACTGCATTGTCTATGAAGAAAATGAATACAGGCAAAATCCAGTATAAAAAGAAAAGTAAATCCTTTGAGATTATTTCAAGAATAAGTTTGTAATAGAATATGATTAATAAGAATCAGTTATGGTGCTGGAAATACTCCCTATGTTTCTTAAGTTTATTGACAAAGTTTCTAAGGAAGCTATACATCAAGAACTGCTGATGGAAAACTGCATGAAGATGGGCTCAGGAACACAGGAATGCAAACACAGTCTGGATTCCCTTTTAAGAACTTTCACTAGTAATTTATTTTCATTCATAACATATTAATATTACTGTTTTATTTTGATTCAAGTACAAGTGTTTACTCTTTACTTAGCGTTTAAACCATTTCTGCTTTTCTTTGCCCAGAAAAAGCCCTACTTTCACGACATTTTTTTAATCCAAGTTGACTTAAAATATCTGAAGTAACTGTTAGTTAAAATGCTACCGTAGTTTAGTATGAATAACTATCACATTATTTCTGGCATTATATTCTACTAAATTCCTTACCTAGGCCTACTAAGAGCTATGATTAAATGATAGCCTCTGCTATCAGTGCAAGTAAAAAAGCCTTTCTTATTGTGTTACTGCTCTTTCAGAAAATCTGTCTTCAGCTTCAGAAGAGATGGTGAACATTAGTAATTCACTCAAAAGGAAAAATCTGTATGAATATGAAAAAACTCATACTCAGAAACTGGCATGTCTCTTTTTGACCCAACATTTCTGATAGTCTCCAAAACCACCTTCCCATCAAACAACGTTACTCTGCTTCTCCTCATCATACAGTTGCAGTCACACAATCATAGAATGGTTTAGTTTGGAAAGGACATTAAAGATCATTTAGATCCACCGTCCCCAGCCATGAGCAAGGGCACCTTCCACTAGACCAGGTTACTCAAAGCCCCATCCAACCTGGCCTCAAGCTGTTCCAGCGACGAGGCATCCACAACTTCTCTGGGCAACTTGTTCCAGTGCCTCACCACCCTCACAGTAAAGAATTTCTTCCGAATATCTGACCTAAACCTACCCTCTTTCAGTTTGAAGCCATTGCCCCTTCTCCTGTAACTACATGCTCTTGTAAAATGTCCCTATAACTACAGAACAATCTGTATATGAGATATGTGGCCAGAAGAGCTGATCAGATACTTCCAAATCAGAAAGTTTAGGTCTTAAGATTGTGTTCTCAGAGCCACCTAAGCCTCATTTGGCTGGTCACTTCTGCACTCACTGGCACTTCCAGATGGGGTGTTCCAGACAGATGTTTATGTTAAACACCCACCAGGTTATGTATAAAGGCAGAAGGGAGCAGTCCAGGAAGTGACATGAAACAGCAACCTAAAGATTCTTCTGAAGGCTACATGCTTCTGGTAATACATAAAAAAAATCTTTAGCAATCAATATTTCAGATAATAGATAAACCACATATTTATTTATTCATTTATATGATCTTTGACAAAATGCTCTGTATTTTATAGCCATCAAGGTTAGCTGGCAAGTTTATTTCTAACTGAAAGACTGATTCAGGCTGAACTGTTGCTAACATCCTTCTCTTTTATGGTTAATTTTATGCTAAACTGAATTTTAAACTGAACATATATCTCCTGAAACTTGACGCTAACATTAATCTAAACACATAGCTAATCATTTTCTTTGTTCTAATTTCAAGGTGTTGTGGTGTAGGGTTTTTTTAATTACCCTCCTCATCTTACATCAAAGAGATCTATTAAGAAAAGCAGCCATTTGTTTTCTCTTAAAAGAATAAAACTAATTACTTTGAGATTATTAATACCACCCCAGATTTTGAAGTCAGTTCTCAAGCAGGTTTTTAGGTACTACTTAGCTTTAAGTCAAGTATGCAGTTCTTTTGTGCTACAGAACAAGCACTCTTAACCAGCCAGCTAGAAGTCTGTACTAATTTTTATTTTTACATGCTTACATTGAATTTACATGCTTACAACTGAACTATTCACAGGATTTAAGGTAGAGGCTTCTGAACTTAATTACCTCATATTTCATGCACAGCAGTAATATCAGCACCAGATGGTCTATGAGACCTCATTGTTGAGGAGAGATACCCCCAAACCTCTGTAAATGCATCCACTCCATTAAATGAGAAATTCATGCTGCTGTCTTTTCCATCCCTATAACATCATCCTCCGCTCTGCACCTATCTGAGTAGTGTCAGTACAGTGGCTGGAAAACAGAGATGAACACAAGGGCTGTTACCAAATACAGAAGGATGATGCCATGAAGCACGAGGAACACCACATTCTTAGTCATATGACTAAGTTTTAGGCGGTCTGTGAGGAGCAAGGAGTTGGACCCAGCAATCCTAATGGGTCTCCTCAAACTTGAGATGGTCTGTGATTCTGTGATTCAAAGTTTTCAAGATACTGTTTCCCATAAAAATTGTCCATTGAAACTGAGCAAGAGTACTGTTGCTGTTATGCCTTCTGCTAGGGTTTTTAGTATTGTTTTTGCCCTTTTCTTTCAAGTCTGTGTCTCTTGGTATCCTATATACGGTTTCTTCAGATGTATTTAATTCTAAAATTGAATTAATATAAAGGTTCATGCAGATGCACATGGTCATTATTTTTAGGTGGTTCAGTCAAGGTTTTTGTTATTGTCTAGGTTATATACCAGTATCTTGAGCTGTCATTCTCTTTTTTACAGATTTTGTTTTTATAGTCTCGTATTTCTTTGTTTCAGTTTCCACTTGGTCCTCACTGGATACACAAGAAGTTACAGTACCAACAGTTAAATCTAACAAAACCTCCTGGTCTGACTCTACTTCACAGGCTTTCCCATGCCTTTTACCTAATCTCTGAACATTGTTGCTTAGCAGCAATCTGGTCTCTTTCCTTTTAAGCAAAGAACAAAGCTGTTCTGTAGATAGAACAACTAATGAAGCTGTGGACACGCCCAGCACACTCTGCACAACTAATCCTGCCCACACTTTGGGTACATCTCTTTCAGGACCAGGCTAGTAACAGTTTGGTAAATTTAGCAATAGTGGTTCAAGTCTTCTCATTTTTTCTCCAGCAGACACTAGACACGATATCCCTCTTCCATCCAGCTGTTAATCAACAGATTAGAAAGAGCCTGTATTACCTTTGATTCATTCCCCTATTACACTTCTCAACTAGGCCAAACTACTTCGGTGGAACCCAAAACACACAGTGCCCTGTCTTCTTAGAGATACAAAGCTCAACGTAAAAATGTTTTGGTTTAAAGATTTAATTTAATCCACTGGTTTGCTTGCTTGCCCTCCACAGGCCACATCCACAGATGTTGTATCTCAAGCAGGAAGACATACTATGCTTTCTGAAAGATTTTTCCCTGGATACTTTTATAATCAATAAATACCCTCCTCCAAAAAGTCAGAAAAGCAAAGAGTTCATTTTCTCTTTAGTGTTTAAGACAGTAAGGGATCTATGGGTAGCGAATCTCAAAAGCTATAAAGCATGCCCACTCAGATTTAAAAACCAAGCAGTTTTTTTGACTGTAAAAATTAATGAGTTTACCAAAAGGTAGCCTGAATTGGCTAAGTAAAGATGCCTCATCCTCCTTCAGAGTCTAACAGTGCCCTTTAAGTTTCATTAGGAACGCCCAGTTATGAACGTGTGTTCTGCCTTTGGATTCATACAATTTTTTTGAGGATGTTAACCAAAGGAAGTGGTTTACAAGAGTCACAATTAACAGAACAGAGCTACAGGCCCTTACCAGTAAGGAAATGACACAGGAGCTAAGATTCTAATCATTCTCCTATGCCAAGTTCCAGTAAAAAATGGCAGGGCTATAGTAACACTTCCTTCAAATACCTTTAATACTACTAAGAAGCCATAAATAAAGATGCCAGTAGATCCGAAAAAACCTGATGAAAGAGAACCTCCCTTTAGCAGCTAGGCAGGAATTCACGTCAGAAGGCTTGCAAGGATGTTTTAATTCTGTCAGTAGTTGTCAAGCACTACATGGGCTCTTCTCTTTGAGGCCTGCACAGTCCATTTAGCTAAAAGAGATGTTCTGCAAAGTTAAGATAGACACCAACAAGAATTCCCACCTCATTTAAGAGATATTCTGAACACCAACTCTGCCACAACAGCTGGTGAATATACTTTCTGAAATTGAAGGTGTGAAAAATAGCACATGCAAAACAAAACTGCTCACCCCTTGTATAAAGAAAAAAAAGACAGCACAAACTTGCTTATGAAGCTGCAGAGGGAACTCATTTATTCAAGTTACCTTCCTTTACACTCCACAGACTGACTGTCTAAGAATGGCAGACTATTGTTATACTGGAAAGTTTGGCCAACAATGGACAAAATAAGTTATTTATCTCTGAACATTTTTGGCAGTCAAACTGTATATAATTTGTTAATCTGAATCATACAAGAAAACAAGTTTCAAACTGTGAATGAGAAAAAACAACTGCACAGTTCCTGAGATAAAAGTCTTTTTTAGCACACTGAGAATCAGTAGTGGCATTGTGCCATTGCTAATTCCCAGAGAATTCATTAAACTGACTTAACTCACAAGCTACACAGGAAAAAAGAAAACTAAAAATCTAACCATGCACCCTGCTTTTCCACTGAGTGTTCAAGAAATCATTAAACATAGAAGAAAAGGATGAAGTACTTATTTTACTGACAACAACAGCAACCAAAAAATCTTAATATTGTACATGGCAGCACAAACTGGCAAAATTATCTATAAAGTAGCTTTTATCTCTCTCAAAAAAAAAAAAAAAGGAAAAGGACTATCTATTCTTTAATCCCTAAAGGGAGTGTGTCTGAGCAAATCCAGAAGACTAACTAGTTCTACATATGCCAGTTTCAAAGGGGGATTCTAAATAGTAGCTTCACTGGTGCATTGGGAGAGCTTTTGTGGTTTGAAGGGGTTTAAGGGAGTGAGAAAAAGAAACAAGTGATACTGAGTTATGTTTTGGAAAACAGTCATTCAACACATGCTTCAGAATCTAACAAAACTTCTGAACAGATGCAAGAGAGGACATAATGTTTTTCTACTGCTCCAAAGGAATATTTATCTGTGTGAAAAACTAAAAATTGACAGCTTCCAAACAACACATGAAAAATGTGTGTGCTTTTAGAAGATCAGATACTCTTAAAAATACTTTTTTTTTTTGATGTTCAAAAGCATTCAGGCATAAAGGGCATTCTTAGCAACAAACAAAGTTCCTCAGATAGAAGTCGTAACGGTTTTATTATAAAAATTTATAGAAAGTAACAACATTTCCATATGAACAACTCAATGCCTGGATACTTAATAAAGGACAGTTGCAGCTATTTTGTATCAGTGGGAATAGAAACACAGGCTATCTTCACACAGGGAAAAAGAAAAATCAAGAAAAACTAACACTTTCATGCACTGAATTAAACTTCAATATTCTGTATGTGCATTTCATAGAAAATGCATGAACTATTTGAAAAGAGGTGGTTGTATGTGATGGCAGTGTAGAGACAGATAGGACTTACTAAAGAACTTGAAAAAGACCAACAGCACATTTGAAAAGAAGCAGAACTGAGTAATGCTCGGAGCAAGAAACAAAAATTGTAATTACCTGCCCATTCTGCTGAATAAACAAACTTATTTTGCAGTCATCACCACCACAAGCCAGTATTGGTACTGGAAAGGAAAAGTCAGTCTTAATTTTTTATAAAATCTAATATTCTAGGATATGAAAAAATATAAATAATGTAAAAATCAATATAGAAATATATAGAAATACATCAGTACTAACAGATAGGCAAGTGCAATACCACTTTTTTAATGTTTTCTACATTAGTTGCCTAATAAATTAGTATCTCAAGAACACAGAACTCAGGAGTTATTCTGACATGCAAATAATATCTATAAATATTTAAGATGCTAAAAAGAGTAGTTTGCCTCAAGCTCACATATCCATAGGAAGTTCAAGTACTAGCGTTATTAATGAACTATATTTTATTGATATCAACAGGCACTTGCTCTAAATACAGAGGGAAGGAACAAAACAAAATGACTCAGAACTAAAGCAATTCAAGTTCCTAAATCAAGATCCTAAGATGCTAACTCCATCTAAACCTATAATTATTATACAGCAAGTAAAAAGACAGACCAAAAATGGAAGACAGATCACCACTACCTGTACCCAAGAATATGAAAGAAATGAAACATTTTTTACACCTACTCAAGTCTTGAGTAGTAGCTGACTTCCACTGGCTAACCTAAAAAGTGCACAAACCCCATAAGTCTATTGAATCAAAGTTAAGTCTGAGGCTAAAAAAAGAGAAGTTAGGCAGTGTATTGCTTCCTCTCTTCTACAGAATAGGATGGGGAAAAATAGTTAACTCTTACTCCACTCTTTTAGGTCATAAGGAGGAAATACTACTGCTAGAGACTGAAACAGTAAGAGAAAATAAATTTATATAAAATTATGAAGAACTAAGTTATTAATTAAGGGCTAGATATTTGCATTTCTCAAGTCTGGACCGAAAACAAGATACTAAATTTCACTAAAATCAACTACTTCTTTTACAAAAAAAAAACCCCATGCCATCCCTTTATATAGATAATTTTATCTTTACTATGGATAGATTAAAAAATCAACTTGAATATCCATAATATGCTTATCCTCTATACTAATTTCTTCTTTCTACTTGTACCACATCTGTGCCTAGTCATCCACTGTTCCTCTTGGACTTCTCCGTCACATTCCACATTCTTATAGTTCCATCACTTGCTTTTTCTCTCCAACCTCTAAGTCACAATTCAGCTCCATCTCCTCCTCTCTTCAATAGGGCTAAAAAAAACCCTGGTTTGGATTGAAGGTAATGAGCTGCTTTGAATGAAGACCTGGTGGTCAGGTCCACAGAAATTAGACAAGAGTGAGGTTTTCTTCCATAAAATACAATACAACGGCTGCTCTTGAAGACAATACCATCCTTTCCTGAGAAACATATTTTATGGGCCATTACTGTAATTACATACTTACTCAATGGAATGAAACTTTAACTAATAAAAACAAAGAGAATTATGATTTAGTTGCTGTAGCAGATACATGCAAATACTTTCACTCAAAAAGTCCCATCAAGAAATATGTATCTGGCAAAACCAGACTAGTATACAGTTTTTCATACAAATGCTTTAGGGTATTAGAATTTGGATCTGATTAAGATAAAAGTCCTGCAGAGGAAATAAGAAAAGTATATTGGATAAGCAGAGCTTTTCCAAGTTCACTTGCTCCTTTTTTTCCACCTGTTGCAATTCAGCTCTGATGAGACAATTATTTACTGTCAGAAGCCAAGCTACATCATGACAATTATCCAGGTGGTAAGAAGAATCACAGTATACGACAAATAGCTGATCAAGATTTGTAAAATAGTAAATCCTACTGCCAGCAATTTAGAAGCAGAGTTTGAGCAGACACTGCAAGGCAAAATCAAGAAACCAACCAAAACAGCACAAAGCTCTTCTTCAAGGCTTAACAAGCAAATGCACAGAAACTACTTAGTGAAGAGGCTGCCAGAAAAGTGCTTAAGCTGCATTCCAGCTGCAAGTGACTGGTCAGGTTTTTGTAAGCAATCCACCAGTTCTCCCTATTTGACTTCTTCACAAAAGTGGCTCAATTTTTTTTTTTTAATAATTTATTTTCAAGGACAATCAGTTACAATCCTAGGCATCATGAACGTCTTCTGAAAGTTAAAGCATCCATTGCATATGAATCAATTTTCAGTGCAAGCCTCAAACTTCTTAGCTTGGTGAAATTAGAGGTTACTGTAAATGCTTCAGGAAATGTAGTTTATGATTTTCAGAAAAGCAATTCTGTATTTAGTTCCTGACTTAAGAAATGCAGATTGTTCTCAAGAGAAAAGCTTCTTTGAATCTCTGTACAGCTGAAAACTTAGCCTTCGTAAAGATTTCTGAGCAACTACTAAATTTATCATAGATCATTTTTCCCTGAAGCTCATTAAAATTCCAAATTGCCATTAGAGATTAATGTTTCTGACAAATGATCAGCAGTGATATTTTTAATAATATATTTTAAGCTACTTTATTTAGATCTCAGAATTAACATACTCCTCAGCTATACGGACTATTATGTCAAGCTTAGGGAGAAAACACTGGTTATGCTTTAATAAAAGTCCCGTTACAGATTTCTACAGGAAACATTTCTATCCATTTACAGTTCAAAATCTAAACTGTGTCTTGGCAATTTTAGCAGCAGAGGTTATTCATATTGGAACTGGAACAAAAAAAGCAAATGTCTAGAAAAAATTTTTTTAATTCCATACAAAATGAAATTTTTTTGCAAATTGAAATTATGCAAATTGAAAATAATTTCAGTTCTTGAGAAAAACAAAGTACTCTTTTTCAGATTATGAGCACTGTACTACTTTGGATAACTAATCTGAATGGGGATGAGAAGAGTTCATAATAAAGGATTGTCTTGCTCTCAATGTAACTTTAAGCAACACTGGTTTTGGGGACTCTGAAAACAAAATCCTTGCTATTCCACCATTCAGAGAAGTTTGAAGCACTTCCTGCTATTTGAGTTTCAGAAACATTT
Source organism: Coloeus monedula (assembly GCF_965178545.1). Classification (NCBI taxonomy): domain Eukaryota; kingdom Metazoa; phylum Chordata; class Aves; order Passeriformes; family Corvidae; genus Coloeus; species Coloeus monedula. Next base: position 96,449,031 of record NC_138781.1, read on the forward strand.
AGCTTAAGAACTAATTTAATAATTTTAACAATAATTTTAATTTATGGTGTTTTCAAAATGTATGATTACTTCTCTTATACAGAACATGATTTCAGCATTAAACAGATGCACTACTCTAGAGCGTTACGGTGAGAATTTCTTACGTGTACAGCATCATAAATGACAATATAATCTATTGTTTTGCAGTATGAATGTTATACTCATTGACACCACAGGCACTTCACTTCTAAAGAATATTCCCACTGGAAGTAATGATTTTAATTTACCCTCAAGCCTTTTAACTCCATCTCAACAAGCACATGCTAATGTATTTACAGGAAAAGAGAGGTGTAAATGTTCTTTACCAGTGCAGATGCTGCTTTTGGTATCAGACACGCTCTGAAAACAGAGACTGGCACTTCCAAATGGGACAATACATCTAGATAAGAGCTTTCATAGCTCCCAGAATTACCAAGGCTAAAGAATAAAATATGCTTGTAGTCATATAATCAAAACAATGCATCAGTGTGGAATGCATGCAGCAAAGAGCTGAAAATTCTAGATAGAGTAAGAAAATTTAGCACTTTTCCAGTTGGGAGCCTGGCAGGTCTCCATCCAGGTGAAAGACTCTAACAATACTTAAACACAAACTTAATTCAACACATGTATCTGGCCTGAGCATACAATTGCTTTATTTAAAAAAAAAAAAAAAATTAAGAAAGCTTCTACCTATTTGCAGAAAAAGAATGTGTCTGTGGGTCTGTGGCAGCCTACAAAATCTAACATTTCTGTTAATAGAAACCCACATAAACCATACTGAACAGTCAGGTTAAAGTAGTTCAGCACCTCAATTTTTTCACATTTAAGATTGTACAGGTGATAAATATTGCTTGGGAACCTAAATTTTTTGATGCAGGCCTTCAGATTTTTTCTGAATCTTGCCCTTCAATTCAAACAAGAAGAACAAACATATGCAGCAGCACCACAAGGAGCAGGTGGAACTAACAGCATCATCCTATCCCATTCACTTACAGTATTGTTACCCTGTTTTAAGGCTTTTAATCTCAAGAGTTCAACCAAACAAACCCCTGTGAGTGCCATTTTGAAGACACTGTAATCAGTCTGGTTTTTTAAATATTAAGAAGAGTTCAGAAAAAAAATTTAGATATAAGAATCAGCTGAAGCAGATTTCACAGAAAACAAAAACTGTGGCACACAGGTCTGGAGTCAGTCAAATGAAAATCTATTTGGGGGATTTCTTAGATTTTGTTTCCTGCATTGATATTCAAGATGTGCAGCTTTACTTACCATTGCTGCCAGGCAAGAAGGATAAGCAGACATCCATAACAAATCCATTTCCAAACTGCAGAATTTCAACACATTTAGCTGGAAAACAGGAACAGACAGTGTTGATCTCATTCACTGTAACTATTACAGTTACACTGCCATTTCCTACTACATTATATAGTTAAAATTTCCCATCCTTTTTTATTTCAAGAATCTGAAACATCTACATTTTTTCAGAAGCCTAAACAATAGTATCATCCTCTGTGTGACCATAAAAATTAATCCAGAGTTAGTTGAGTTGGAAGATAATACTGAGTATTGCATTTATACAGCTTCACTGTGGTAACACATCAGAAGCAATAAATATAACAAAATATATCCTGTGGCAACAGCCTTCACTGCACAGTAAGCTAAAACTGAATCCATTTGCTACAACAGCAGCTAGAGAGATGAGCAAAAACCTGCAAACATCCCTGAGATCCTGAAAATTATTAAACTAATAAGCCATCCAGATCAAAATAAACAAGACGATAGCAGAAAAAAAACCTCTCTACAGAAGAAGAATTAGTCTCTCCATCACTGGAATCCACAACAGCAAGACAAAATGGAAAAGACAGGATTTCATGGGGTTCTTTGGGAGCATCAAAAATGCCTTCCAGAACATGGGACTGTAGAGTGGCAACTCCATACTCTCATGTAGGCAAGGCAATATGAAATCTTCGAATACACCAGACAAAGAAGAAACCAGCTAAAGAGATGCAGTCACTAAAATTCATCCAGCAAATAACACTTTAAATATCGATTATCTACCCAATTTATTTCTTATGTATTTTAGAATGCTGTTTTCCGGTATTTCCATGCAAGGGCCTAGTTCAACAGAAGGTCAACATTCTACTATCCCAAACTTCATTGGATTCAAGCCAATAGCAAAAATCAAGTGACTAGTTAAACCTCACCTTCCTAATGCCAGCATTAATCATTCTACTACGTAATTTTATTTCACATACACGTACAGCTAGTCTGCCTCCACATTACAGAGCAAAACAATGGTTCTGATTATTATAATCTGAATACATATTTAAAAGAAACAAGTAAATTCAGACCACACATCCCTGATGAAATATGAAGATAAATCATTCTGTAGAACAAATCTGACCCAAGGCTTTCAAAGAGTAATACTGTGCTTTGATGTACTAAAGTCTGAAGAGAAATCAATGTAGTTGCATTACAAGATGTTAGTATTTAATGCTTAATGGATAAGCATTCATCATTCTTATTTAGCCAGTATGTTATCCCTAACATTAAAAAAATGTTACCTTCTGAACCATGCCGAGACCAGATTCTCACAGTAGAGTCAGAGGCTGCAGAAGCTATTAGCAGATTTAAATCAGGTTCATCTGACTGGTAGACAGCATCCACAGCAAAAACAGCTTCTGTGTGGCCTTTGAGAGGAATGCTTTTCACAAGCTGAACACATGAGAAAATTTTACAAAGTTTTAAATTCCAGTAACTTTTGTGCAAGAACTTTTAAAGCCATTTTAGGAAATAAAATAACTTAATATTGAAAATGAGTTCTATACCTGCAGTGGCAGAGGGTCTGCCAAGCTATGCCTAAACTATAGCATATTCCAGGAAACTCAGAGAAGGGATACAGCAGTAATGAGCATTAACAAGGTAAGATTTTGCTCAAAGCTGAACAGAATTAAATGTTGCCATGTACACTATACAAACCTCACCATTCCTTGAGGAAAGATGGAACAGTATAGAAGTTAGCAAGAGTAGTTTTCTTTCCTTTTTCTCCTTCTCTTGTCCCTCACCCTAAGGAACATCTCACAAAAGTCTGGAGACCCTTAGTGAAGGAGATAGAGCAGGGAACACAATGGAATAAGCAGCAGCTACAGCAGTGCTAGCAGCAATGTTTAGCATGTTCTCACAAGTCAAAACAGCTTTTTACTCCTTCAAAATGCCAACATGAAAAACAACACTGCTAAATTTAGACTTAATGAATACAGGTGATTCAATTTGCAATCTGTTCCTTATATACACAAAGATCAAAATGAGAAGCTTTTAATTTTGCAATCAGAAGTTATCCAGCATTTATCCAAATTTTATCATAGACATATTTGACATCTCTTTCCAAAATACAGCCAGGTAGGCCCCAGTAAGAATTTTTCATTGGTTCAATATAGAACTTTGTTTTTAAGATTTACACTACTCTAGAACTGCCATTAAAATGTGCACATTTAGCCACATTCTTTTGAAATTATTGCCACATGGCTGTGCACCACATCAGCAGAAAAAGTTTAGTAAGAAGTCTGTACGTTATCTTAAATAAATGCATGAACGGTTACGATGGATCAGGACAAGAAATAACTTATATCTGAGAACCTTCCCCCATCCAAGTAGGTTCATTTCCCCCTACTATGCATTCTCATGCATTTTAAAATGCCAAGATTAATAATCTACTTTGAAAGAGATGATGAAATGGGTTACCTACACAGCCATTCCCAATCCAGTGCCTAATAAGAAAGACTTTAAAAGTTAGATAACAAATTAAGAGTGGTTTTAATCTAAATTTCAGGTCACACTGAAGGAACACAAAATATTGCATCTTTTGCCTTACATTTTATGGTACAAATAATAAATTAGCGTGTCTCCTTACTTTTTTCCATTTGTCTGACAAAATTAAATTGTTGCACAGATTTTTTTACCTTCATTTTTGTTAAACATCTACCCCAACTCGTATATATTCCGGTAAGACTACCTATATACAAACCCCACACTGCTGCACAGATTGACCAGAAATCACTGGAAATGGATATAAGGAAACAAGGAAGAAGGGTACAGAAAATGCCAACTCAGAATGGGCCTCATGGTTTGAAGGCTTTAAGGGGGTTTAAAGAAAACTGCCAGGTGAGATCAGAAAGCTGATGAGTCAAGAACAGACAACCAGGGTCCTTCAGACACCTAAACAAATCCACTCAATGACTGATTGGGTAATTTCTTTACCAATGCTGATTTGAAAAAGGTGAACTAAAGATTTTATTTATAGTAAAACACAGCAACACACCAACAATTTCAAGGATATACATATGGGGTTCAATTAAAAAAAAAAAAAAAACAACAAAAACAGTCAAAGTGAAACAAATAGCATGAATCAGAAATACAGACAAAACAGATAATTTGTGATATGTGAGAAACTACTGAAGAAGGAGATTTGAAGAGAAGTTACTCCTGCTCACCTGATTATTCCATGTTACTGTATCCTTCCATTCCCAAAGAATAAGTTGTTTATCAGATCCACCAGAAATTAACTCTGTTTCAGAAGCTAAAAAATATGTTTTGGTTAGTTTAGTGTACACTTAACTTTGTAACAGCAACATAAGCAGTTCTGCTGGTTACTACTCACAAAGTATCACTGGTAACCAAAGCCTCCACCAAAATAAAGTATAGTTAATAGGAGTTGCACTGTGCAGAACAGGTTAAGAGCAAAGATACTCCCCAAGAACACATAAAGAGAAAATTCCCAGGACTATCTAAAGTTCTGTAAGAAAGTGGTAAAAATACCATTCCAAAAGACTCTCAAATCCAACAGTGTAAATTAATCTTTTGGGTTTTTGTTTGGTCTTTTTGGAACACAGGAAAATAAATCAAGAGAAATCTAAACAAACAGAATTCAAGGCTTCACAAGAAAATTTAATTCTCAAGTTCCCTGAAAATAACTTCTTTTAATCATTTGTAAGAAGAATATGTTTTAGTGCAACCAGTTGAAAGGATGGCAGTTTATATCACTATTAAAAACTAATGTTTGCACCTCAGTACTTCTCAAAAAAAGCAACCAGCACATTACATTAACATTCTAGTCAACGGCCCCATTTCTCTTTTTCAGTGAGTTTCCATAAAGGCCTCAGGACACAAATATGTGCCTATGAACAGTCTGCACCAAGCAATGTTAAATCCTGGAATTGCTATCTAGCAAAAGCCTCACAAGGGTCTCAGACATTTCTATCTATCTAAAGATTATTTTTTTCAGAGCACATGACCTCTATGCAACTTAAGAGCTTTATACTCAGATTGCTCAAAAGACATCGCAGATCAGTTTACAAAGTTAAAACACACAAACCTCCAAACCTTCCTGAAGAGACTGGTGGCAGAACAAGCAGCACAAGCCATCGACCTGTGCGAGCTGCTGCAGCCCCAGGCAAACATCCTCCTGGGGTGCCCTTGGCTGTGGGGCCAGGAGCAGAGATCCCCTCACTGACCAGGCAGCTCACCTGGGTTCGGCAGGTCACATTCCTACAGACCCACCTGTCAAAATGAGGCCACACCTCGAGTACTATGTCCAGTTCTGAGCCCCTCAGTTCAGGAAGGGCACTGACATGCTGGAGCAGGTCCAGAGATGGGCAATAGAACTGATAAGGGTCTAGAGCACACGTCTTATGAGGAGCGGCTGAGGGAGCTGGGAGTGTTCAGCCTGGAGAAGAAGAGGCTCAGGGGGACCTTATCGCTCCCTACAACCCCCTGAAAGGAGGCTGTGGCCAGGTGGGGGTCGGTCTCCTCTCCCAGGTAGCAAGGATGAGAGAATACAGTCTTAAGCTACACCAGAGGAGGTTGAGATTGGACATCAAGGAAAATTTCTTCACAGCAAGGGTGATCAGACATTGGAACGGGCCACTCAGGGAGGTGGTGGTGTCATCATCTCCGGAGGTATTTAAGGAAAGACTGGACGTCGCACTTAGTGCCATGGTCTGGCTGACACGGTGGTGTTGGGTCATAGGTTGAACTCGATGATCTCTGAGATATTTTCCAAACGAACTGTTTCTGTGAAAAACCCTAATGGGAAGCTGAGCTTAAGGCGAGAGGATGCACTGCAAGCGCCGCAGCCCCCTATTTCCTTCAGTGTACAGCCCAGCCCCGCTGCCACCAACCCTCCTCCGACTCCTCTCCCCTGCAAGGGCAGCAGCGCCCGCGGCCCGAGGGGAACCGGCCCCGGCCCCACCGCGGCATCGCACACCCGAGGGGACGGGGGGGTCCAAGGCCGCGCTACTCACCGCGGTCCCGCCGGCGGACCCAGCGCACGCAGTTCACTCTGCCGGCGTGGCCACGAAGGGCGGCGACCGCCCGCCTCACCTGCGGGACAGACAGACAGCACCGAGTGTGAGGGACTGGTCCTGGTCCCGGTCCCGGCCCCACCCCATAGCGCATTAGCTCACCGTCGGGTCGTAGAGGATGACGTCGTGGCAGCTGCCGAAGGCGAGGAGGCCGCCGCGGCCCCAGGCCACGGCGCCGCCGCCCGCGCGGTTGGCGCAGCAGGCGATGTGACAGAGCGACACGGCCGCCGCCATCTTCGCCGCCGCCGCCGCGTGCGCGACCCCGCGCGGCTCCCGTGGCAACGACCCCGCGCGGGGCGGGGCCTGAGGGGGGCGGGCCGCGGGGCCGCGGGGCGGAGCGGGCTGCGGTGGCGTGTTTCGGTGCGAAGTGGCCGGTTTTATCCTTATTGCAGCTTTTGCCGAGACCTCAAGGGTTTAAAAAAGTTTAAAAGTTTTCTGTTTGTTGGTTTCTGTGAAAAACGTCCTCCTAGTGTCCAACCTAAATGCCCCCTGGCGCAGCTGAAGGCTGTGCCCTCTCATCCTGTCACTTGTTACCTGGGAGAAGAAACCGACCCCCACCTGGCCACAGCCTCCTTTCAGGGGGTTGTAGAGATCGATAAAGTCCCCCCTGAGCCTCTCTTTCTCCAGGCTAAACACTCCCAGCTCCCTCAGCCACTCCCCATAAGATTTACCCTCTGGACCCTTCACCAAGTGGATTCCGCCTGAGCTGCGAGAGCTCAGATGAGTATCAGAGATCGTGTCGGTGTTACCCATTCCTGGGCTGTTTCCATCCCCTGTGAAGCCACCTCCTGATAAGGAATCATGCTTAAATTCACTCTCTGATGTCGGGATGTATTTAATACTACAGTGTATGATGTCCTAAAATTACTGTCATGGAAAGCATGAGAATTTGCAACTGAGCAATGGCCAGGCTCAATGGCTTGATCTGAATATGTTTGAATACCTCTGCTTTTCAGGGAAAAAAAAGATGAGAACAGCAAAATTAGTGAATTCCATCTGTTAATTTTTTTTTTTTATTTTTTGATCTATTTATTGCCCTTCCTGCACAAGAAATTCAAATCAAATCAAGAAAAAAAAAAAAATACTGCAGTAGTATTCTAGTTTTACTTGCATGGTCACTGGCCTTGAGAAAAGGGGTCATTACAGAGTATTACACTGTATAGATGTGCTCAAATTGTTTCAGCCACTTGGATTCACAAGTTCAAGGATTTTGCCAGTTTCCAGTAGCCACAGATGCAAACAGCTGCCCCACAGGCTGAATAGGAGTCTCAGCAGGAGCTTCGAGACATCCACTCTGCCTCCAAATGTGCTGCCCGACACATGCAGAAGGCCCCAGAGCAGAAGCCAGGCTAAAGTATAAATGGAGAGCCCTGCAATGAAAGCATGGAAAGGGAGAGAAACAGAGATATGCTTCCTGTCCCCAAATCACACCTAGGATATCCTGAAATAATTGAAACTGAACCAAAAAGCTGGAAAGTCTGGGCTGGAAGAAGCTGGCTTTAATGGGGCTATGCAGGGAATGGGGCAGGAGGTGGGGGCAGGAAAAAACAGCAGCAAAAAGCAAGCAGGCATCCAGAGGAAACACTCTGCATAGCACGTGGAACATTTTGGGCCCTAAACCTCTCCTGCCAGACCTTTATCTTCCTGTGTGTTCTTGAATCCTGGCTGTTGGCAGCACTGCAACCTGACACGAAAACACTGCAGATAGGCACAGTTTTTCTCCAGTGGGTATGAGAGGAAGGAAGCTGTGCCTGATCACACACAAGATACAGCCAGAAACGCTAGCTGCTAGGGGAACAAATGGCTCCTTGCAGAAAAATGCATGGGTCCAGTCATCAAAGCATGCCTTGACTGAGGAGTGCCGTCTTGAGCTGCCAAGGATGGCTGTGCAGCAGTCAGGTTGCACAGCAACCCCTTCTCAGCAGGCCTTGCCAGGGTTGGAGTCAGGGCTCCGGCAGAAGGAGATCGGGCACTGCCAAAAAGCTGGGTCATGTTATAGGAGTTGCGTCTGTTGCCGTGGGAACAAAGCTGGCTCTGGCTGTGATTGTAGGCATGAGTGTAGGCTTTTCCAAGATGGGTTGGGTGAGAGACTCCTCTGTGACACAAAAAGGTAACTCAACTGATAGATAACCTGCTCTTTTGCTGTCCTGTAAACAGCAAGACCTGGGGTGCTGCTTGTGTTGCAGAGATTAGGGGTGTGTCATGCCTGAGGGTGCAAGGCCACTGTGGCCCAGTGCTGCCGGGTTTTGTGAGGCTGGTCTTTGCACACCTCAGGGATGTGTGTTTCCCAGCCAATTTGGGATAGCACATTGTGGAGGGCTGCTAGTGCCAAGTATTGACAGTGATTGCCTCTTTTCTCCAAAAACAGGTCTGTCATTGTCACCCCTGTGCCACCCTAAAACAGTCCAACACCAAGAGAACTGGGATGAATCAACACAGAATATGGACTTAAAAGTGCCATGAGGAATGCTGTAGCAGCACCATCCATAGCTAAAAAAGCATGGGAGGCTGGATTTATGTCAGGACAGATCAGCCCAGATGATCAGCCCAGATGAGCCTAGTTTTTTACTTTTTGTAAGTATTATGTCTGACCAAGCCCTCATTCAAACAAGACCCTGAGCCTTTGGTCAAACCCAAGAAAGTTTTTTTGTGAATTCTGATGTTACAGGTTCTTCTCTTGAAAACTGAAATATCTGGAGGATATTGTATGAGAAGTTTAGAATATTGGATAATTACAACAGAAAAAATATTCCTTTTAGGAACACATTCTTTATAATGAAATAGTGTGATGGTCAGTGATGTTACAAGGATGGAAAAGGACATACTCTGGACTTGTCACCAGCTGCCTGTCTTCATTCACAGCTAATGTCCTCATGGAATTAAAATCTCTTGTAGAGGCCCAGAGAAGCTCGTGCTTCCTTCCCCTTAAGAGTGGGTCATCACATCTGTCCTTGTTTTCCTTCATGCTCCCAGAAAATAACTTCTTTATTTTTCAGAAATATATGTAAAAATAATCTCCCTCTTTCCCCCCCTAGGTGTAATTTTTGAGACACAGGAAGAATTGTTCATTGAACATAGAGATGATTGTTATGGAGCCTAAGCAGACAAAGTCACTCCATAGTTTTGTTCATATCTTTTATGTGTCCCAGTTTGGTTCTGCCAATGGAGGTACATCAGCAAACTCTGATAAGGGAGATACTACTTGAACAAAAGTTTTCTTGAGGTTGAAATAAATTTGCCAGTTAGGTAGGCATTGGGAAAACTTCTGTTCAATAGTAATTTAGTAGCAAAATAGTAATTTTGTGTAATGATTTTATACAGTAGTAGTAATTTTGATGGTCTACAAGTGAGGTTTTGCAGGCAGAGATGCCTTAGTGCTCTTCATGTGCTCCCCACCCAACTCAGTTATGCCTAGAACTTTATAAGAGAGACCGAGAAAATACAACACAAATCAAAAAGTTACATTTAGTGTGTAATATACGTATCTAACTATGTCTAAACATTGAGATGAAAATATAATAATGTTGCAAATATGTTAAATCAAAGTTTAATGCTTTCTTTTGTTGGGTGAAATCCTGATGTGCAGGAATGTGTTAATAGACAGGAGTCATTCCACATGATACTATGAACAGCAGCAATCACATGTTAGGTTTACAGTTTAATTATATGTAGTTTAATTCTACAGAAGTTCAAAAGTTGTTAAATGAGCAAAGCCAATACTCAATGGTTGGGGCCCTTGTTCTTCTTGTAAGTTGTTGAACTTAGCTTGTCTTTCTGTGTCTTCATTGTACACATGCTTATGAAGTAACCCCTAATGAAATTGCCTCATATACAAATTACTGTTTGCTATTTTTACTGCTGTTTGCCTCCAATGGCAACCTGGATGAGTAGTGCCTGGTGAATGAGACAGCTATTCAGTATTTTAATTTCTTCTCATTAGTTATATCAGGGCCCTAGACTTAATTTGTTGTACAGTAGTCTTTTCTGTACAGCACAGAATTATCTTTTTCCTAACAGCCTTCTTTTTTCTTTTCTTTTTTTTTTATGTAACTTCTACTGCCACAGCACCTGGTCTCAGGAAAAAATTTATGAGTTGCATTTTTCTTTATAAGATAACACTTAGGCAGAGGGGTATTATTATATTCATTTCCTGGGGTGAATTTCTCCCTAGACCAGAATTCATAATAAAATCACAGACTCATAGAACGGCTTGGGTTGGAAAGGACCTTAAAAATCATCTACTTTCAACACCCTGCCATGGGCAAGGATACCTTCCACTAGACTGTGTTGGCCAGGCCCCATCCAACCTGGATTTGAATACTTCCAGGAGTAGGGCATCCACAGCTTCTCTGGGCAACCTGTTTCAGTGCCTCAGCACCATCACAGTAAAGAATTTCTTCCAAATACCTAACTTAAACCTGCTCTCTTTCAGTTTGAAGCCGTTCCCCCTCTTCCTATCACTACACTCCTTGATAAATAGTCCCTCCCCTATTTTCTGTAGTTTCCACCCACTTTAGGTACTGTAAGGCTGCTCCAAGATGTCCCCAGAGACTACTCTTCTCCAGGCTGAACAACCCTAAATCTCTCAAGCACCATATATCTTTAGGGGGAAAATGCCCTTTGTGGAAAACAGAATAGCATTCACGAGAGTGGCAAACTATCCACAGCATCCTTTGCATCTGGCTTGGATTGAGAGCATTCAAAACTTGGAAATCAGATTCCAGCCCTGAGACACTTCTGATCCCATGTGCCAAGGTTTCATCTGAGGGATCAGAGGTGGAGTACTATGAAAATAGATATTGAACAATAGTGTCCAAAACCATAAAGAGTTTAAATAACTGCCCACCTTCACAGAGGATACCCTGTACAACAGCTGGGAACAACTCTGTTGCTTTTGATATCTTGAAAACAGATCCAGCCTCTTTCTTTTTGACAGCTGTGGGATCTGTGCTGGAAGGCATTCCACTGCATGAGGAATACTAATTTGTGGGTTTGCTAGGATTTCCTTCCCTTGAGCATGCACCTACCAGATTTGCTGCCAGAAGGGATGACCAAGTAGAAGTGTCATTCCCAAAGCTAATAATTGAGTCCATTAAAATTCAGCATCAGACTGTTTTTAACTGCCACTGGAACAATTCTGGAATTGTGGGTCCTGCATTCAATAAAAGTTAATATTTCTAGTGTATCTTGAGTATAATGTAAGCCTGGGGCATCCTTTCCAAATACATTTCTCAAGATAGAAAAGCAGATATTGTTACTTGAATAGATTTAATTTAAAGTGTTTAAAGTACGATTTTAGAAACAATTTCTCCTTTAATTCATCTCACTGAAGACTGAATGATGTTGGTGAAAGAAGCTGAACTGAACAAATCTTAGCTATAACTATTTCCATTTTTCTTGAAGGCTGTATTTTTAGTATTCTATGAATAGCTTAAATCCCCTCTGCCTAAATGGATTTCTGATTTTCTAAAGAAAAAAAACCCTAATTATTTAGAAATATAATTCAAAATTAGTTCTCCAAACAATGACTGTAATTGCTGGCTGAAAGAAATTCCACATAAAATCTCTCTGATATTCTTTTTTTTAAAGGAAGACCTAAGACAAACATGACCTAGAAAATTACTTGGGAAAAAAAAAAAGAGAAAAAGGATGAAACAGCTTGTCACATAATCAAACTGATTATGCATTATGTTTTTGAAACAGAAGCTCTAAAAAGAGACATGATAATGGGCATTCATTCCAGAGGGTGTACGTGAACAAACACACATGCACACACACACAAAAGTACGTGGAAATGCCAGCTGTAATAATTAAAATAATATTTTACACTTAAATTCTGTATTAGCAGCAGGTCTTGTAGGACTTGGATAGGATATTGTTTCACACCATAGAATAATATCTCCCAAACCCAAAAATAAATTTTGAAATAATCTCCTGATGCATGTTTCAATGCTCATTTAAAAACCCCAAACCTAACATGTTGAGTCAATACCAGTTGGTGGTTTATTTGTACACAGACATATTTATACATGCAGCCTCATCCACTGCATATATATTTAAAATGGGTTTGATCATGAAGGGGTTTTGTACAAGTTACATTATCTCCAGAAGGATATGCCTGATCCAAAGCCTTCAGCAATCAGATTCCCAGTATTTGATGAGGTGCTGAATCAGAGGTCTGGTTACTGACACGGGGAGCCGGCAACCTTTTTTATCTGTATGAAAATGCCATACCTCCTTGCTCTTTGTTACTGTCTCACTCCCAGTAACTTGGTGAGCACAGGTAGGAAAATTAATAACCTTCTGTCCTGCAGGTCTGAAGCTGCTGAGGGTTTCAGCTCAGGGGAAGTACAAACAGCATTACAAGTTTGTGTGAGGAAATCCCCATTCCCAATGCTAAGTTCTCAAAGCAAATGTCTGCTGAGTATCACAGCTGCAGAGAAAAGAGGAACATGACACAGCATATCCTATGCTCATACAGCAACCTGCTTGTGTTGGGTGAAACTTCCTCTCTAGGAAAGATAATGAAAAACTCTAATTTCTGTGAAAATACATGGGGGGATGGGGGGTGGTGTTTCTTCTTTTTTTTTTTTTATTTTTTCACTATTGGTGGCTATTGGTGCACAAAGTTTCTGTAGTAGACAACAACTTCGCTAGAGAATTTGATGACTGCTTTACCACACGTTACAGATGAAGTTGTGAGAAGGAAAGGCTTGAACCTTGACTTGGCCACAAAGTCAACAGTGCCATTCAAGTTGGAGTTGGCATCACAAGTGACTGTGTTGTTTTTCCCTTGTCACCCACAGCAGGACACAGCCCAGTCAGATGCCACAAGCCACAGAGGAGAAATAAAAAATACTTTATTTTGAAAGGGGGAAATGTGCTTTCTGTTTGATGTGGCTCAGCTTAAGTGCCTCAGAGGAAGACTTCATACCACACTAGCATTAAGAAAACATTGTTAACGAGAAAGGTATTTCCTACAGGGGTATAAGACTGAATAATAGTTGATGGTAAAGAAAGTTAGAAGGGAAAAATACTGATGGAGTGAACATGAGGGGAAAAAAAATCCCACTGATAAATCAGTTAAAGTATACCAGATTAGGCAATTGCAGTGTACTGAACAGGAACTTCTAATACCTCTTCAGATTTAAGGTAGTGAGATCTGCTTTGCACCTAAAGCTGGAGTTCAGCCTCCTTCTTCTGCATAATAATTCTAAAAAACATACACTTTGGACATCGAGTTAGTATTTTGATATTTAAAATTAACTCACTGGATAAAATAAGAAAAATGAAAATGAGTTTGCATAAGAAAAACACCATGAAACAGAAAGAACATGAAATATGAAAATATAAAAAGCTGCATCATCTTAACCATTTAGAAAAACACATACAACATACAGCTCAAGCTGGCATTTCCAAGCATATTATTTTTAACTCTCACACACTAAAGTGTTTTGAGGCAAGGTATTTTGTCTACATTTCCAGTCAGAATTAGAACCATTTAAAGAAGTAAAATACTGAAGCAGGGATGTCTAGAGAATCAGGGCAAAAGCAATCTCTGCACCAGTGAGCCTTACAGAACATTCTGCAAATAGCTTTGCATGAAAGAACCAGGCAGAAGGGGCATCTACCAAAAGCATGCAGTGCACACTGAAATTCACTCATGAGAATCAAACTTCTGCACACTCAGCAGTAGTAACACTCAGAGAGTAGATGCTTACCTTTCATGCTGCATTAATTGTCAACAAAACCAAACTTACACCAGGCTAGAGTAAATTTTTACCTCATTTTGAGTGCATGAAAAATTCTCATTTCACCAAGGAATATTGTCAAGGTAAATTGCAACATGCCTCATAGTTCTTCCATTTCTTCCATCCAAAAGTCCATCATCCATGTAATCAGGAATTGCAAAACTTTGCTTTTGCCAGGCTTTCCCTACAGTCCAAGACATGGAGAGCTACATCCTCCTGGTTATACATACAAATTGTGGGGAAAACAGGTAGGAGAAAGAGATCTGGGAATTTTGACTTGATTGATGGATGGCAATTTGGATATGAGCCAGCAATGTGCCCTGGGCCAGCCGCATCTTGAGGTGGATCGTGCACAGCATCGCCAGCCGGTTGAGGGAGATGATGATCCTGCTCTGCTCTGCACTGGTGCAACCTTACCTTGAATATTGAGTGCAGTTTGGGCACTACAGTGTAAGAAGGATATCAGACTACTGGAGTGTGTCCAGAGAAGGCAACCAAGCTGACAAAAGGTCTTGAGGCCAAGACTTTAAGGGGTGGCTGGGGTCACTTGGTTTGTTCAATTTTGAGAAGGCTGAGGGGTGGCCTCATTGCAGTCTACAGCCTCCTCAAGGAGGGCAGTGGAGGAGGAGGTGCTGAGCTTCTCTCTCTGGTGACCAGCAATAGCACATGAGAAAATGGAATGAAGCTGTGTCAGGGGAAGTTCAGATTCTTCACTGCAATGGTGATTGGTCACTGGAACAGGCTCCCCTGGGGAAGTGGTCATGGCTTCAAGACTGTCAGAGTTCAAGAAGTATCTGAATGATGCTCTTAATTATATGGTGTAATTTTAGTTAGTCATGAGAAGAGCAGGGAGTTGGACGCAATGATCTTTATGGGTCCCTTCCAAATTGAGGTATTCTATGATACTTTTCCTATTCTGTCATTGCCTTCTAGAAGCTTTTCTTTTCCTTTTCATATACTTTTCCCTCTCCTATTCACTTCCCTGTTGCATTAACTTCTTCACTGAGTGTTTTGCAGAATGCATTGTTCAAGGTGCTGGCAATCCTCAACATCCCTGTTCTACTGGGCCTTGTACATAGGGCTTGACCAGCCCATTCATAAGTGTGAGCAGCCCTATGTAGGAGCCATCCCACACCAGCCTGAGCTGCACTGGTGTCTGTGGGATGGAGATAACCTTCCAAGCTGTTGAAAGACTGTCTGTTAGCTCAGATAATCTGTAACTTACAAAACGGTTGAGCGAGGTGACTTTTATGGGGATCAGGGGGTGGAGCACAGCTCTGCTTCCTGGGAGAGGGCTGCCCATGGAGGAGTGAGTGATTAGCTCAGTTGTTTGGAACATGATGCTAATAACACCAAGGTCACTGATCCCCATATGGGCCATTCACTTAAGAGTTGGATTCCATGATCCTTCTGGTCCCTCCCAACTCAGACTATTCTGTGTGATCATATTTCTCTGTGACCCCAAGCACTGTCACTGTAACCCCAAGCAGGTGCAGGTGGGTGCTGGGCTGCCTGCCCAGCAGGGTCCTTGGGCTGTACCAGGCTGCACAGCTCCTCTGCCTCCAGGGTCACCTCACCTTCATCACAGTCAGAGCTGCCTGCGGGCATCTCCCACACCATACCAGCAGCTTTGCCTCCTATGTGGCCTTGCCTGTATCTAACCATGCAGCAAAAAGTTCTGTGAGCATCCTTTGGGAACACAGTTTTCTTGTGAGAAAATCCTATATTAGCTCAGAGAATCAAAACAGGAAGAATGGGGGAATGTCTCTTCATGGACAGGGTCTGCTCTGTGTGGAATTCCTTGGGGAAATCCATCTGGCTTCATCTGATGCTGCATGACCACAAGAGTGCTCAGCAGCTGAAGGGATATAAAATGTACTCACTGTATATCTTCTTTTCTTATTGTACAAAACCTGCTATTTTATGAAGTTGTTTGTTTTCTAACCTTTCTTGTTGATATCCATAAGAAGCCCTGCTCTGTCCCTTTCCCCCTTCACCTCACCCCCTCCCCAGTGCAGAACCTTCTCTGCCTTTTCCCCACTGCAGGTGTAACCCTGTGTGCTAGTTTGAAAACAAACTAGTGGGAGACACCAAGTCAGAATAACAATTTAATAGGGAAATAAAAAGAGGGGGGAAAGGAAAAAAACCAATAAAAGCGGATAACACTGGGTTAAACTGACAGAGTTAGGATACAACCTGGCACCCTGTTAGTCAGGGTGGTGGTAGCAGTCTGGTAGAATGGTGGCTGCAGTCCTCCTGAAGTGGTGATCCTGTAGAAACAAAGGGTCTGCTCTTCCTCAGAAGGTCCAGGGGTGGCTGTGTAGCTCCTGTCCTCTGGAAACCCAGTGGGAAGGCATAGTCTCTGGTGGTCAGAGTCCCAGATTATATCCACGATGGGATACTTGGTTCCTCCCTCTGGATGGAGCATCTCACAATGGGGTAATGAGTCATGAGGCCAAGTGTTGATTAGGCTCATTAACAGATGATAGTCCAGAGGGAGTTATCTCTGAGTCATGTGGCAGGACAATGATGGGCCATTAACAGCAAGACAGTCTGGGGGGAGGAGGCAAGGAAACACTGCCCCACCTGGTTTCAACGGCTCATGAGGATGGTAATAGAATACACTGCAACCCAGGACACCCTGCCCTCTAAGCCCATCACCCCTCTGCACCACTAGCTCACTTCCCATCTCACAGCCCTGAGAGCCAGGCCATAGAAAGACTTTGACATGGCCATGAAATGGCATAAAGCTCAGGTACAGGGGGCTGAAAGATTCTGTCACCCACCTCAGTGTGTTTGCACATTTATATTTCTCATACTATGACATATCCCTTAAAAACAAAAAAGGTGCTATAGAAGTTGAGAGATCTGCACTGAAGAGTTGCATACATGCCTCATGCAGAAAGCAGCTAAACCAAGCTGAGGAGCTGCGCATCATCCCCAGACTGTTCATGTGCTTAATGCTACCAAGTCACCCAAAAACATACAGCAAGCAAGGAAGGCAAAGGGGAGCTGCTGAGATGACTTCTACTTGCACACTTCTCTGCTTTTTGTTTAGAACTTTGTGAGACTGGCTTTAAATTATTCTGGTTTTAATGGCCTTTTCCTTGTTTTTTTTTTTTTTCCTGACTGTCATTAGTCATTACCTGACTTGGAAGTACTCAGGATCTGGGGAAGCCAAGGCATTTTGGTTCAGCTGTCAGGCGAGGCATGTGACAGATGGCAAAACTTTATTCTTAATGAGATGTTTTTCCACCACAGGTCTCTAGCAAGGGAGTCCTCCCTCCCAAAGCCTGCAGTGAGCCCAAGGTCACTGCAGCAGGACAAGCTCAGGTGAGTATCCGGGAAAAGCACAAGCCCTGGGGGGGTTCTGTAACAGACTGCAAGTGGTGGTGTTACCCTGAGGACTGTTCTATGTTTTGAACACCAGGGTAACAATAAGGATGGCAAAGAAAGGACAAACTTTTAGCCTTGGGGAAAACTGTGAAAGGTGCCTTCACATTGGAGCCAAAAAAACAAAAAAAAAGGTGTTATTTACTTGGACTTTATTACAGCCTGCATCCAACTGCATCAAACCTTAGTCATCTTTATAGGGGTTTTAGTAGAAGGAATGACTAAATTATAATAAACACAACATTCTTATTTTATAATACAGTACAAAACTGACTAAAGTATTAGCAGGTAAGGTCTAAAACCATAGAGCTGGCCTATTATGGTCATATTTGAATTACATAATCTCTAATAATTCTTTCCTATTTTTACAGATGTATACCAATGGAATTGTTATCACAATCTTTTCCAAATTCCTGAAAAAAGGCATCAATGTGAATAAAAAAAATTGTGGCGTAATAGTGATTAGCTTTGGGATATGTAAGAGTCATGATCTCTCTCTCTTGTATATTTGTAACCTTTTGTATAAAAATTTATATCTAAACAATATTTTCTGATCCCCTTTTGAATATGTAACATCTGTTGGGAAGTAAACACAGATTTTCTTGTACTGTATAAAAGATGTCAATGTTCTATAAAATGCTAAGAAAATGTTTTAAACACGATCTTTTTTTAAAAAAATATGAGCCTTTTTTTTCTCCTGAGATCTGTGAAGAGAATATGTTTTTCTTCTTTCTATTTCCATCACATACAGGAAAATTTTGTTTTCCTTAGTTTAATCATAGAATCATAGAATGGCTTGGGCTGGAAGGGACCTTGAAGATAATCTAGTTCCAACCTCCCTGCCATGGGCAGGGACAACTAGACCAAGTTGCTCAGAGCCTTATCCAACTTGTCCTTGAACACTCCCAGAGATTCCAATAACTCCTAGAATAAATCTAATCTCTCCCTAGACATAAGAAGCATTACAGGAGTTGCCCCAGGCTGATAGAAATTGTTATACCTCTCTTGGAGCAAATTTTTGATTGTTTGCATCTTCTTAAGGTTTGCTTCTGAACTGTGATAAAGAAAATGGCATTTTATTCTTTACTTTAGTGTTCAATACGCCCTGTAAGCTATGACATGAATCCATTTATTGTAGCCCCAGTACGCTACAAAAAAACCTTTTACGAATGTTGGAAATTTATTCTACCATCTTCAGGGCAGCAGTTGAGAAACAAATTGAATAAATTTTAGGTGGGTGTTCATGAAACTGAAAAAAATGGATCAGCAGCCTCTTAGGCAGATTTTTCCCTTTCTGGGTTTTTTTTTGTTTTGTTTTTATGACATGGAAACAGGATGTACCTTCCCTATTTTATTACAGATAATTGCATCCAAATCTTTCCAGATATTAAAAATAACTCATTTTCATGCATCTTTGTAAAATACCGGGGGGGGGGGGGGGGGGGGGAGGGGAGGGGGAAGGTGGGGGTATTCAATTTTTCTGCGTCGCTATTATTCCACATTTTTTTATTTCTATTTGTCCAGAACTATACCTTTTTTTCAAAAGAGATCATCACATGCAATTTGACAATATGTTTGAAGAAGCTCTGATAAACAAAGATGACTAATAGGGGTTTTACCATTATTTCACATCACTGTTCACTTCCAAGTGAAAGCCTCAGCCTACATTTTTAAGGATGCTGTTTGTATGAACAGCCTATTGGTTTGTTAGAATATTCTTTCATAGAGTAGTTCCTTTTCTTTCCTTTCTTTAACGTTACTTTAAGTCCTTACTTGATTCTTACAAGCACATTATTGCATGAATATTTTAATTTTCAGTACATGGACATCCTTCTGCTTTTAGCCTGTGTATATTTTGTCATTTCAAGACTTTAGAAATTATTTTTTGTGTCTAAGAGTCTTAAATAGGTTAGCTGTTGTTTTGCTAAGTCATGTGCTTCTTTCTGAGTAAGACTGAATCCTAAATAAGATTAGTGGTAAACTAAATATTATACACAGTTCTGAAATATATTAACCAACAGAACTGAATAATATGGCAATAATTTAGTATTTATATGTATAATAATCATAAAAAAAGAATTGTATTAAAGCTCAAAAATCTTCTTGGGCATCGGAGCCCGGGATAATCTGGTTTAGGGTTTACATTTTGTGATGGTTCCATTTATTTATGTCTCATTTGACAAGAAGGTATCTGATAAAGTGTCTTTTGAGTCATATGACAGGAAGATTAAAGAAATTTAAAGTTTTCATATCTTTGGGTTCCAAATCCAAGTTAAGCATTGTAAAACAGAGGTGACCTACCTTGCAAAGATGCTGAGTCCCAGCTGGCATGGACATGAGTTGTTCTCACTCATCACATTATCCCACTGAAATCCTCATGTCTTGCCCTGTCTGCTCCCTGTTACATGTGACATGTCTTCTCTGATCACACATTCCTTCAAATTCTCTTGCCCATTTTTTTTCACCAAACCTCTTTTCTCTTTAAATCCTTTCAATAAAACTGTGTATGCTTATAAATATTTTTAAATTTCATACAGAATTTCAAAAGGCAAGACACTGAATAAAACCTTGACCATGACCTTTTCTTCAAACCTTCTTCTTCTATAATCCCCATTTCTCCCCATGGTGTATTATTTCCCATGCCCCAACCCTATGTAGAGATATAAATTATTATGCTTCTATAAAGAGAGTTCACATTTTTCCTTCTTCACAGACAATAATTTATTCCAGACAATGAAATTTTTCTGTGTCTGAGCAAATATTGATTCAGACCATGTTTCAGTGCATGAAAATTATTGATTATTGATGATCCTGCAAATCTGAGTTTGGTCATTTGTAGTTCTAAGTTCTGGGGCTCCAGTTGTCTGTATTTCGGGCCACTGCCCATCCTTCCCATCTCCATGTGCTTTCTGTAGGAAGAGGAATGCAGTGGAAGGTAACTCCTTTCTCCCTTCCACCTTCCCACAGCCCATCAATCCAGCCCTACTGTGAAGCCATGTGAACCCACAAGGCTGAAGATGATCTGAAGTCCAGTAGCCAGAATTCAACTTAAGAAGTCCGGCTTTGCATGAATTTCTGAGCCAACACTTCTGTCCTGCCAGCTTTGCTTTGCACTAGAGAGCTGTTGCCCACAGCCAAAGTGCAGAGTGGGTTGGCACATTTTATTTCCTAAGTTGCTGCAACAAGTTTTGCCTGAACTTTTTGATCAATCTCCTCATCTCATAGAGCAAATATAATAACCAGGCAAAACACAATATTTGCAAACAAGGAGGCTTCTTATCTGCCAGAGACGTTATTTCTTTCTGTCCTGTTTTCTTTCCCAGGAGCTGCATAATGGAACTGTCATCTTTTATCATGAGATGTTATGATATTCCTCTGTTGCTTTACTAAGCAACAGAGTTCCTTCAAGGCAAGTACAGTTATGTTTTCAATTAAAGTACAATGTCACACATTTGTTTCCATTTCCATCTAATCGACAAAGAGTGAAGGTAAAGAATATATATTGTATTTTTATCCAGTTTTTGAGAACCACTCATAGGTTGGCAGGGCCACTGTATCACAATCCTTATATAGCTTCTCACACTTCACACAAATTTGCACAAGCACATGTAGCTCTCAAAAGCATATCTATCTTTTCAATGTCATTTGATTTGAAGTAGTCACTGATTTCACTCTCTATCATTTAGGTAATACCTTTGACCCCAATGTTCTCCTCCACTTCTGCATACTGTGATCATTTTGATTTATTTGTGCAAATGCCCTCCCACACAAAAGCAAGTTAGAGATGTGATACTGGTCTTCACTACCTGGAAACCTATTGCTTTGATAGAGAGGTATTTTGGTCCCATTCCTGAGTCCAGCAAATATTTTTACATTTACTGGTAATATCTCTAATAAAAAGCATTGTTCTTACATGAATCATTTTGCTGGCACTGAAGAACTGCAGGTTTTGTTTTATTTTTGACTGAATACAGTTTGGTTTAAAATAAACTTGGTTTGTTTTGCTGAGCATCATTTATAAAGGCCTGGAAGGAGGTATTGAAGATGGCTGGATGTGCTCTGAGCCCTTCATCTGCTGATGTGCCCCTGTATAAGGTGTACTACAATATGCAGGCTTTATGGTGGACACTAGGTAGCCTCCAGCAGCAATTTTACCACAGTTCACTGGTGTTATAACTTTGCAAATGACAAAACTTAAATTATTTAATCTCCAAGCTAGAAGCTAGGTTCTTCTGCTGTCTTTGAATGTCGGGCTGCAAGGAATCCCAGGGGCCACTTATATAAAAGCAAATCAACTCTGTATGAAACATTCTGGAAAACTTTTCCAGAGCTACTTCTGTACCATCTACACAGGCTGTCCTCAGCCTCCCACTGGCAGACTGGCCAAAGTCCTGTATGGCTAATTTTTTTAAAACTTGGCATCTTCTTATTTCTTCCCCTTGTTGAAAAGAGCTTCTGCCTCTAGGTTGCTTTTTTGCTGTGCCGTGAAGGCACACATACTCTCTGCTAATGAAGTATGATGATAGCCTTGCTGATCTTTGCCCCTCTCTTTAATTTTCTTCCTTGTTGTTCGGCTGAGGCTGATTTTCAAACCTTTTCAAGAAATTTTAATGAGAAAGAAGTTTTGCATAGATCATCCTCCCTCCCACTCATAGCAATTGTGATTTTCTCCTGTTACTTGAGGCAACAATATTTCTAAAGAGACATTTCTTATGTGGAAAATTATTGCTTGGAAAAAGGTTTCTTCTCCTATTACTATTTCAGAGTTTATCAGGTAGGATCAAGCTAAAATGGCTAATCCTATATCCAATTTTCAGGCTGCAAACCACATGTAATAATCTCATTTTGAAGTCTAGCAGCAGACATAGGAGGGATTAGATGACTCAGAGGAATAAAAAAGGCTGGGTGAGTATCTGGAAAAATTTTCTTGGTCAGTCTGTAAAAGATTGAACAGAGTTTTCCCCAGAAGAACAAAAAAATAATAATTTTGAGTAGCTCAAAACATTGAAAACAAGTTTGGATGCGATAGCTTGTAGAGGAAGAATGTTGCACTAAAGCAGATAATAAGCAAAAGGGCTTGAGAGTTCTTTCTGATGTTTCTTCTCTGTGGAAGAGTAATTAGGTATGTGCACAATTACAAAGCAAATGGCATGCATGATGATGTTTTCCTCAGTTAGATTTGTTTTTCTGTTCTTCTAATTTGGCTTTAATTAACACTGACACAAACATGTTTTTTCCCTAAATATAAGCACAGATATGTACTGTGGTTAAGGTTTTTAATTATGCCTGTGGTGCACTTAGGTAATTTCTATTGGTATCAAGGAGAATACCGCTTTTTTTTATGTGCAGCTGGAGTAAATGGTACCCGAGTATAACACTGATAGTTGTGCTTTGTTGCGTGTGTGAAATTTAGCAAAGGGAATTAACAACCCAAATGAGCGCTCCCACATGAAGGATAGTATTAAACAAATCTAGCTGACCTTCCTACTCATAATTCCTGTCAGGAGACTTTGAAGTCTGATACTAAAAAGACTGTGGAGCTTGGAAACTGAAGACAGCATTTCACAGGTATTAGCATGATAATTAGGAGTCTGTTTAACACATTATTTTAATTTGAAAGTAAGTAATCAGAGTTTAGATGACACTTTGCTTAATTATATTGAGTGTTTGACATGAAAGTAAATTAATAGCAAATTGATTTCCACCACCTGCTACTATTAATGCTGGGAAAACCTGTAGAACTCCAAATACCATACCTTTGTTTTATACATATATTTTTTAATATTACTATCCAAAAAAGATGTTGTATCTTTGTATGAAACAACACAGTGCATTCAATGGAAGAATAAAGCAGCCAAAACAGTTCCCTAGAGAGCAGAAGACACTGTGGGATGTGATTGGGATTGAGCCTGTAGCACCATCACTGCCCACTGCACAAGGCAAATGCAGTTCCTGAAGTGTTACACGTTCCAGACTGTGTCCTGGAGTATTTTGAGTGTAACTAGATAAGAAAGGGAAAGAGTCCCACTACAAGCACTCAACCTTTTGCAACATGGAGAGAACTGGAAAGAGAGTACACGTGTTCAGATTTGTCATTATTCCTTATAGTTAACCAAGGCTCCATACACCTCAGCCTGAGAAAAACTCTCAAGTGCTGTCATCCCTCAGTTTCACAGCCGGGTCACTAGAGAGAACATTTCTCTTTGAAAATGTTCTGCCTTTGCATTGTTATGGGGATTTTTCAATCTCACAGTGCAAATAATTTCACAATTTAAATATAGGAACCATTATCACTCCAATATTTTTCTTATGAGGAATACGTAATTGGAAATTGGTTCCTCTCCTGAAGAGCACAGTTTTCCATACAAGGTATACAATTAATATCTAACAAAAAAGACTGCAGGGAAAATGAATTAGGCAGTAAAACAGTGGAGGTATTTTTAAATCTGAATGTTTACTTGCTTTCACAACACGATTTGAAAAAGCTGGACAAAGTCTGGAATATTTCAGAGGGAAACACCATTCCCCATTGAAAGCTGTTGTTGCCATGGGTTATCTCCCAGAGTAGGTATATTTCATTTATAACCTAGAATAATATTGCATCCAGCTAACATATGCTGTTACTGTGACCTGATTCAAGCTGGGACAGGTTGTGCTCAATTTGTTGAGGAGTGGCAATTTTAAAATATTCACGTCCGTAGTAGAGAGATCCATGACGAAGGTGGGTCAGGTGTGGTACCAGTTCACGGTAGCTTAGGGGTAAAATGGAACTGCCAAGTTATATCTCTTGAGACTAAGGTGCTCCAAGAACACTTCTTCAAATGATGTGAACACTCCAGCAAGAGAGCTCTCTTGTCTCATCGTGCTGAATAGCAGCAGAATGACTGTGCTTGAGCTGTCCTCTTTACACTGCCTTTGGCTACTGGTTTTCCGACTGTTTTAGAGATCAGATTAGCTAAAAGAAATTATCTTAGAGAACCTGGAAAAGAATCCATCCTGAGAAAATAAAACAGCCCAAATGACAAAACCCCAGCAACTGCGCTGAAAACGGACAGGTTGCTCAGAGGCAGAGCTCAGAGTCCTGCAGCCAGCAGTCAGCAAGGCACTTACTACCAACAACTTCCAGTGCTTTACAGAGTGCTTGAAGAACAGATTTGAACAATTTCTTGCTGCTCTTGTTTGGTGCTACCTGAGCCTTCTCTCCAAAATTCTTGTCCTTGTTTTAAGGGTAAACAGTGCTAGCAAGCCACAGAAATGACAGATATTAAGGGCTCTGATTCTCTAGGATCTCACTTGGGCATTTGTTTCAGTTCTAGGAGATGAAAACAAAGAAATTTAAAATGTTTTTATCCAAGGAATACAGTGCTACCAGTTCCTGAAAGTGGAGGCAAGGCAATTTTCCCAATAACTTCTGAGGCTCCTGAAGCATTATAAAGACATCAGCTTTATGAAAGCGTCAATAAGAATTGAGAATCTCCTTGCAAGGAGCATCCCTCAGCAACCAGCCAAATGCTGTTTGGTTTACCCTGTTTTTTCTCTCACCAGTATTAACCAGTGTACTCCCCCTCCCATCAAGAGTGGGGCAAGTGTCCCTGTTCAGCAGCAGGTTTCCTGCCAGGGACACTGTGTGATCATCAGCCACCTCAGGGATGCTGGCTGTTCTGGCCATGCTGTGAATGGGCTGGTCTGTACAGGGAAGAGCAGAGGCAGGATTTCCTTTATCTGGGCTTTTTGCTCACAGTGACAGTCTTTAAGCATATTGTTAAGGAATATCATTTTTGAAGCTGCCGTGCACCCTCCTTAGAGAAGATATTTCCAAAATCATATTGCTTCTTGTTAATTATGAAATTTAATCTATTGTATGAGTATAGACATTTAACATATACACCTCATATACATCCTCAGAAGGGGATGGTGAAAGCCTTTGAGTTATGCTTCAGTCGCAATTTAAACTACATGGATTGTAGGTTTGTGAAGACAAAATTATCAACATTACAAATTACTCTATGTTAGCTAACATTTTGCCAAACAAATTAATTTAGGCCATATAACTCTGATGACAAAATTGAGGTGATTCCTTATAGGAAATATCCTTAACATTCAGTTTCATTTTCAGACATTGTTCAGAGAGCTCCTGAGAATGACTGTGAAATCAGACCGGTTTATCAATTACCACTTTCACAAAAGAGTTGTTTTAAGTCCATTCAATCCATTCTCCCTTCAAAGTCTCTCAGCTCTACTCAGTGAGAAAAAAGTTTGAATGGGGGAACTGGAAATAATTTCTCTTTGTCTCTCCTTCCATTTTTTTTTAACATTTAAATAAATGTATAGTGATTTGGCTTAAATAGAAAAAATCAAATACTATTCATGAGCTGTATTTTTCTCTCATGAACATCCCACACCAGATTTTCCAACATGCTAAAAAACCCCAGGTTTTTAATCTATAACGATTTTTCTCTGAGCCTTACTTAGTAGTCCCTCGCAGATTTCCTTGAAGAGGAAGAACATCATATTAGGTGACATATTGCTGTAGTTCTCATATACACTCTTCTCACACAGCATGACAGGAAGGAGATTTAGGTGCAGAGCACTGGGTCAAAAATTCAAGCAAAAAGGTCTGGCCTTCTGAAACACTCCCCAGGTTTACACTTGCCATGAAGTATTAGAAGAAGGAACCCAGAACCCTTTGTTTTTCTTTTTTGACTCTTTGTGTCACCACATGCACACATGTTTTTATCAGGTCTTCCACAGATCACTCTGCGTTTCCCATCCTAGTGGTGACTTCCTTTGTTAAACTCTAAAACCAGAGATGCAAGACACGGATCTGTAGTAACTAAAATTTTAACTAGACGAGTATGTGAGGAGAAATGGATCATATCATCATAGCCAGAAAATAAGGCAAACCCCTGCTTTTAACAGAAGAAATATAGATTTTCTGTGCTGGATTTCCATGAGAAGACTGGAGTGTTTCCACCCCTAAGAGGGAGCAGTAGTTGTTGTGCTTATACAGTACAGCTGCAGTGTCAGTGTGTCATCTTTGGGTGGGCTATGGGCTTTCCCTCTGACAAAGAGATTGTGTGTGATAAAAAGATAAGAGTTGAAATCTAGAGGCTTAGATTTTTACAAAACTGGTTTGGTGTGAAATTCTAGGGGGACAATATTTGCAAATGATGTTAGAAGTAGGCAGAAATTATTAACCACTCCAGCACATCTATTTGCATCTTTGAAAAGAACTTGTCTTTCTTAATACATTAAATATGTAGTAAAATAAAAAGAAAAAAAAAAAGGCATAAAAACTTAAGAAGATGTTTCCATCCTATTTTACAAAGTGACTTTAACTACAATAATATCCAAATTTTTATGACTGGCTGCTCTCACCTCTGTAGTCAACAAAGAAACAGTCAAGGAAAAAGAGTATCTTACTCTCCTGGGTCTATCTGTACTGAGAATTTAGATTATCATACTTACTGGAGCACAAGACAGACTTACCTTCTCTTTATAAGACAAATAACGGAAAGATGCGCCTGAATTTGAGGTAAGCCTGCAAAATCTTGTCAAGTCAATGGTCATATTAAGAAGCGTGGATTCATTTCCTTGGTGGTGATCCTGTGAATAAAATATCAGGCTGTTAGACTTGTGCTATACCTATATTTTACAAATAATACTATTTAGGTATTTATAAAAAGTTATGGGCCTTGATACTCAGGATGGCCATCAAGGGCAAACTTGGCATTTTACTTACTGAGTCTCAAGTCTGATTATAATGCTGTGACATTCAAATGCAAATCCATGCAGGAACATAGCCTCTAAAACACAACATGTGTTGCTGAAGTGATTTTTAATGCATAAGAACAATTGCAATGGCCCAGACTCCCAGGACAGATATTTCTAGTGGTCGTATTTGTGTGAATCCCAAACTGGAAGCAGAGCTGTTTCTATTAAACAGGTGATCCTATGAACAGTAGATCTCAGGAGTCCTGCTTGCTTTCAGAGGGATCTCCCTGCTGAGGTGCAATCAACAGACACACTCTAATGGAAGACTGGGTTCCCTGGCATCTAATAAGATATGAACTTCAGATGAAGCTTTCCTAAAGTTGTATTGCTCTCCATTCTAATCTGCTTTCTTCAAATGTACTGGAAACTTGAATCTTTGACACATCTTTTTTTTTTTTTTTTTTTTTTTAATCTACTTGAAATACAGTGACAGACACAGAGTCCTTGGCTGTGACCTATATTCATAAGTCATTAGAGGGAAACTGAAATTATACATGAAAAGCAGTATCGCACACTCTGCATTCATTCACAGGAGGCAGTGTAGTGACATGGGCTTTCCTGTCACCCATGTGAGCCTAGGAGTTAGCTCTTAGGGCCAGGATGTCAATGTATTTAAAGGTTCACCAGCTTCACAGTAGATATGGTGTTTTATCCGAGTCAGAGACTTCAACCCTTGTATTTACAAAGTGCAAACTCATTTAACTCAGTTGATCTCAGAAACACTCCTGATTAAAAAGACTTTATTAGGGATAGCTGTTCATTATGCATACCCACAGCTTCCCAGAGAAACTCATTCTCAGCATCCTGCTGTGACAGAGATTAGTCATTATGCAGTAAAGCTGTACTGCTGGGACCACATTTGCATTACTAAATGAATTAGAGTATTACTTACAAAAAAAAGCAGTCCCACAGCTGTAATCACCACCCCCAAACCTAGGCAAATGTGGCCAGCAAATGTTACAGGACACATCTCACCATTTGGGAAGAGGACTGAATCCTCAGTCATCTGTCACAGTTAACCAGACTTACACTGGCACCTATAAAATACCATAGAAGGGAAGCCTCATAGAAACTTCACATTCATAGCCAAGTACCTGCTATCAGAAGCAAAGCAGAAGTATATACTGGTTATAAAACACTACACTAGTGGGTTGGGTTTTTCCCCCCCTGCTCAAAGGCTGCAGCACCACTGAAACACACCTACATCCAGACTTTACACAGACCTTTCTTCCAGGGCACTGTGTTACCCACTGTTGCCCTGGCCACTTCAGCACACAGCTGGGTACTGCTCAGCCAGCCAGGAGCAACTAGCAGTTGAGGTGCAGGAAGGAAAAGCTTTTAAGTGACCACTATCCAGGCATCTTTTCTTTTCTTTTTGAAGTTTCCTTCTCATCTTAAAGCAAGTTTAAGTAGCTGTGTGGAAAGCATCTTTTTTAGTTTGAGCTAAAGTGAACTAGAAGGACTCACACTGTCAACCTTTGTTCTGGGAGAACACAAAAAGGAGCTGATGGCATTTCACTTTCTTGAATGGCCTCCTGACCATCCTAGGACATTTAAGCTTTTCCAGCCCTTTTCAAGGCAATTTTCAACACAACTTTAAGAAGGTAATGTGTTTCACTTTGAACCTTTGGGAATTAGGAAACTTTATGTGTAGTGCAATTAAAAATAAATCCTTATTTCTGTGCAGCTGTTGACTGCCAACTTTTAGCCTCTGTTTCTGCCTGACTTATTCAAGCCACACAGCATGTAGAACATGGGTCACAGCCACTTTTAGAAATAGGGCTGCTCTTGCCTCTGCTCTGAACCACATCCTCAAGGAGCTAAGCCAGCACACACTACAGTCCAGGGCTGGTAGTATGGCTGGATAGTAAATGAGGGTGTATGCTTTTATTCAGGTAAGGGTTTAGCAGTTCAGACATCATGTGCCACAATTCAGGCAGCCTGGAAAACCATGTGAGGAAAACCAGGAAGGAAAACTGGGCTGCAAGCACGTCCTGGCCATCCAAATTAACGAGAAATGGATGGTGGCCAAATGCAACGAGCTGGTGCACTTTAGGGTACAAATACCAAATTCAGTAACAGTTTGGAAAAAATGCCAAAATCATGCACTCTGGAAGCACACAGTCCCTGTCTGAAATGAAGGCAGTTTTTTACCCCCTGCAGTAGCTATTACTGCAAGCTGTGAGCAAACTGGTGACTTGAACTCAGTTTGTATTTTCAAAGTTATCACCACAATCATAATTCCACAGATCCAAACACAATAAGGTATAGATCCTAGCTGCTACCAAACTCTTTGAAAAGCAAATCAAAAGGGAAGTTACAAGTCTAGAAGAAAAACTCACAAGCCTAAACATTTTATTAAATCTGTGTCCAAAAGCTTGGTCTGTGGAGGCTTTGCAAATCTATTGAAGGACCCCAAGGGTCCAGTCAGACCAAGTAGGCTGAACAGATCCATCAGCCCAGGGCTGCTAAAGGAGCAGTTCTTCTCCCTCTCTTCCTTCTCCTTTTTGTCACCAGTATCCTCCTTCTTACTCTTACCCCAGTGGTCCCCAGTACTGCCCTGGGCTAACTTGGTGCTATTTAACCTTTCAAGGAGGCAGCTGAGCTCATGAAAGTGGTAGAAATTAATATTTATAAAAAAAAAAAGGAGAGAGAATTATTTTTTAAGCATAGCAAGCTGTGAAGTCACCTCAGCTATCTCATCTGATTGAACCTTCAGACCTGCTGAGTTTAAAACAAGCAAACACTGGCTGCTCTTGAAAAAAATATGCTGAGTTTTTCAAATACCAACATATGGCATTTATTAATGGTGCAAAATCATATGAAGGTGCAAGACAATAGAGCCTGACTCAAAATCTGTGGAGTTCCCTTGTGCTAATTAGAAGTGGCCTTTCCTTGTACCAGTTCCAAGATGTTGCCTGAACTTTCAAGTGTTTCTGAAAACAGCTGCAATTTCTTACTGGAAAGGAAGGACCAACAGCTTAATATTTAACCTGTAGCTGTTGTCAGCTATTTAACCTTGTCCAGAAGTGAATGGGTAATTCTCCTTTGCTAACAAAAGTGTAAAAAATATCTTAAAATGACCTTGTGCTGAGTTTATGGTGAAAAGTCACACTTCAGTAAAGCCACACAGCTAGTAACAGTGTCGACCTTTTGTTCTTGGCCATCTAAGGATGTTAAAATCTGACTGAAACCTGATTACACCATCTTAGACTCAAAGTGCTTAAATAAAACAAGGGGCAGTCGTAGGGAGGACCAGCCAGGCTGAGGCAGAGTGAGCTGAGCCCTGCTTTGGGCAGCCCTGAGGAAGAGCTGTAATAATTTTACCTCACTGATTCCTGGCTGGTTTTAAAATTTTTGTTATCAGAATAGACTTCTTTATTTGGACAAAAGCTGACTAAGAGGGGGGGATTTATTCATGTTAACAGGCAGCCAGTATTAATGACTCATTGACATATGATCAGAGAGGGTTTGTAACCCTGCAGGCCTGTGAGCAGGGCTGAGCAAGCCAAGAGAAGGAGAAAAAACAATGATTAGTTTGCATTTGAAAGTTTGTTTTAGGAAAATAATCCAGATAAGAGGGTCATCAGTTATTAGGAAACTAGACTGGCTAGTGGATATTCCTATTCAAGGAAGGAGCATATTAAGGTTTCTCAAACTGTAGTATGCAGTATGAAACTGAGACTAAGCTGCCAGCAAAAGGCAAAGGACCTTACTCATGATGCATAAAGAGGTCTGGGGCTCTTGATGGCTTGGAGATGTCAGCCTAGTTACTCACACATCTGAAAGGAACAGAGAAGATTTTGTAAAACACAGCTCACCAAGCTCTGTTCACAGCCCTGAAGGGTGAAATGTGCCTTTGAATTTCACTCTGTCACAGTGGGACCTACCTGAGGTAGCCCTGTGAAAGCTAAAAGGGGAAATTTGGATATTAGCCCACTGCTCTGCTACAGCATCTTGGTATGCTTTAGCACAATCAGGCTCATCTGGAGAAGAAATCCCACTTCTGGAGTCTTAGTAATGAAGCTTTCCTGATTTCCACTCAGTGCCAAACATGCGAGGCCTTGCTTCTCCAAAGAAAAAGCTCTGCAGCTCTCTATAGAGAAAATCCCACTGTCTTCTGACTCAGCCATCATTTAAAAAAAGCATTTACTTTGATGTAAAATTGCTCCTGAATGCACATAAACAGGCAGGTTTGAAATTTTGGTGCAGAATTTGTCCTTTGGGTGCAGTTTACTGTCTCTGCCATAATTATGCTTTGAAATGCTTGGTTTCATTTGTACTTCTGTCCAAATGAGCTCTTATCCTCTTCTCCTGTAACCAAGTGGATCTTGTGTCTGTTGTCAACAGAGTGGTGGCTTCTCATTTTAAGAAAAGAGAAGGTGTGTGTCACCCTGCACCCTGTCACCAGTGATCACCATCACAGTCTCTTCAAAAGTTTCCGACAGCCAGAAGCAGGATTACACTGCAAGTTCCATCTCCTCATTGTCACTCATCCAGGGGAAGGATTGCTGCAGAAAATCATGTCCCACTCAGCACTGTGGGATGGAAGTCTTGGCCCTTTTGCCAGGGGCAGCGCAAGCCCTCCTGAGCAGTAGTCCCAGCCCTGCATTCAGCATTGCCTTTGCAGGCAGCCTGGCTGCCCCCCACCACTGAGAGAGAGCTGTGGTGCCTCTGCCCACGCAGGCACAGCAGGATGGACTGGAAATCACCGGTCACGGTCCATTCCACAGGCACGCTAAATAAACAGAAAATAATGGCTGGGAGTTTTCATCTGCACATGGGAGATTCAGTGTGGCCTGCTTTGTTTTCCGAGGGCTGAGAGAAATCTGTTTTGATTGCTCAGACTTCAGAGCAGCTGCTGTAAACATGATGTGTCTGAATGTTTCTTCTGGGCAAACGCTGGCGACAATGCAGCTCAAAAATTCTGCTAAAACAGATTATCCTCCATCTTCCTGCTCATCCTTTTTAGGGCTAACTGACAAGTCATAATCCTCGAAAATTTCAGGCAGCTATGGGTCTCTTTAATTTGCACCTAGCTTCCTCTAATCTAAACTGATTTTTCCAGAAGCCAAAAATAGCTACTGCACATATCCAGCTGTTCCTTTATTCTACCAGGGGTGGCCTAAATACCAGTGAGAACAACAGCATGATTTTCTGCTAAATACCTGTGTCCCATCCCGTTCCTGCCCCACTGATATGATTTTCTTGGGGCCCATGACTGGCTTTGAAGCTCCTTGTGGCAAAGGAGAAGCAAAGCCAAATCACAGCAGAAGGGAAAATCAAAACCTCAAGGACACAAGATTGAGACTGAACTCAGCTATTTGCATAAAACTTTGCCAAGCAGGGAAATGCAAAGCTGTTAATGATGGTAACATTGCAACCCAGAAGGCAGGTTTTTATCTCATTTCTGGAAGGTCAACTGTGCTCTAGTTTCCAAGTGAAGACAATGTTTCACAGCAAAATTGAGCAGGTGCAAATATACGCCAGCAGTGACCCATTTTATAAAACAAAATTTCAATTTGCAGGTCTTTTATGAGGGCCCAGCATCCAGTCTGAAAGCATGTGCCTGTAGACATCATGACTTAATCACAGCCTCATTAAAGACAAAATCAAGCAGCTTTGGTCTTTTGGCCACCTCAAGGCTGTAGAACTGTCCTCCCAGTTTACTGTGTCCAAAATCCCCTTTTGATTTTCAAAACCTATTATGCAAGCGCAGGAAGCATGATAATTAGAACAATGAGCTCTGAACTTAGGACTTTGCCACCCAAAAGACATTTTCTGTGACCTCTAAAAAATAAAAGTCTTCCCAGTTCTTTTCTGCCAAGGCAATGTCTGCATTAACAAGTTGTGCAATGCCAGTGGAGCGAATCCAACTTTGCAGCCTGCAATCTGAGGCTGTGGTGATGATCTAGTGTTGACATTCAGTGTGCTTCAGCTTCTCTCTGGTCACCTGGACTGACAGCCCAGTAGTGGCTGGCACACACGGAGAGCAGTCCTGAAGTATGCTGTCTGATGGAGCCAAATGTTTGGTGTACTTCCATGCTAAAGGAAGAGTTTTTCTAGGGACCTTAGGAAGACCTCATCCACCCATGTCAAACACTTCTCTGTGATGCAAATAAAAATGTGGTAGGTGAACATAATCAGAAAAATCACTTAAAAAGCATAATTTTGATCTGAACTACATCATTAATGACAACACATTCTGACTGAGCCAGCATCTGTCTGGGCTTAGCTAACCAGAGGCAGGTTGTAAGGACGATGTCAAAAGAGGGGTAGTTTCTGATGTGCTCAAGTCTGTGAAGGCTGATGAGACCCCACTAGGGTCAGCACTCCCTTCTGGCAGAAGAATCTTTTTCACCATGGGTGCAATCCATCCTTAATTGTAAGGGACATAGTTTTTTTAATTCACTTCTCCAAAGGATATGGGGAAGGTTGAACCATTCAGTCAAATGCTACAAGCAGGAGTTTTGCCAGGGATCACCAACAGGTCCAATCACTGACTAAAACGTTTTTCAGGCTGTAGTTCAGCCTGAGGAAATGAAATATTTTTTAGAAAAATCTAAACACAAAGCCTAAGAAAAATATGATTTTCTGTTATTTTGTGGATATCCTGAATTACAAACTTGATATATAAAGTCGTGGGTGTGGAATTGTATTTGAGCCATTGGGTATTGAAATCTGGTGTTTATGCATTTGTAACCCAGTTAGGGAAATGGCATGCAAAAAAAGGAACCTTTCAAAAGCTTCATGTAGGTCTATGTGAACAGAAAATACTTCATGTTATTTGAGGTCTAGCATGTTTTATTGCACATGTTTAGTGAGTACTGTGGGAAGGGCAGAAACATGAAACAAACTGGCCCATATGGATTCCATAATTTCTTTCTTTTTCTTTTTAAGTAGAAGCTTTGCTAGTGCTTTATGGGAGTTTCATAACAATCTCAGCATCCTGTAAATAAAGGAGACCTTCAGCAACTGGGGGTTTTACTATGTCACTGATGTTTTCATCCCCACAGACTACCACGCTGAACAAATAAAAGTTACAACCTTTTGAGGCACCTGGAAGCGAGCTGAGACCCTTCTGATTTTAGGAGAAAGACCATGTGAGCATTCCAGAGACCAGACATCCTCAAAAAACAAACTGACATGGACATTTCTTCTGTTTTCTGAAGACTAGGAACAGTTGAAAGAAGTATCATGAGTGCTCACTCCTAGAGAGACTTCTAAGTAATTGAATTAAATCCTGAACCCCAAACTTCATATGTTCCTTCATAAACTTCATATAGAAAGGATTTCAGCTGCTCCCAAAGTGTAAGGTACATGTGTCTTCCAGAAAAGCTCTAGCTGACTCCCAAAATCTCTAGCTACAATTACTTTCTATAAAGATTGTGCTGTCCTACCTGTTTAAAATGTCAAACACAGTCAAACATGATGTTTGACTCTGGACAGGCACTGAAGATGTGAGTAATTGATTGTGGGTTGGGATTGGCTACGGCCCCAGTGAATTACTAATTTATTGAAGTATCTACCTATATACATGATGGCCATGACTTTAAAGATTAAAGTCTAAAATAGACTAATATAAATAGACTAATATAAGACTAAACTCATCTGCAAAACAAGAGGTATGCCTTCACTGTAGAAGAATTCTGCACATATCAAAAAAGCTAAGAGCTTTCCAGTTTTTCATGATGGATTGTCAGGAATAGAATGTTGAAAGAGAAAACATAAAAGCAAATTCCAGCATTTCTGCTAAGTAACAGCTTATTTTGTTGGTAAGAAAAAGGCTGAAGTGACTGTACCACAAGTAATAAAAAGTGTGCCAAGCAAACAAATCATGATTGTGGAAGTAGATTATTTAAGCTGAAATGGGTGACTCATCCTCCAATACTTGAATGGAAAAAAAGTTTAAAGTAGTTTAAAAACTATGATAGCTACTTCTTTTAAAGGAGGAAATAAAGTCTGATGAAAAGGACAAAATTTTGTTGGTGGCCCCTGATAACTCTTGATAACTGGAATTAATAGCTACCATAGTATTATTAATATCAGTTTACCAGGGTGATATTCTACTATGAATACAAGAATATTTGCTTCTATCTAACTGCTCAGATCATATGCTTCATATAACAACATGCATAACATAACTCTTGATTTTAAAGGTATATAACAAAACTTTCTTGTGACTCTCATATGTCATAAAAAAGTCTAGGAATTTCAGGATATGTTTAATTTTGTCAGTAAAATATACAAGTATTCTGAGGTTTATTCACCAACAATGCATGTTATCACTGAAAGGCATTTAAAAGTTTTTCAGCTTCTATAAGTTGCCTCAGTATGTTAGGTGAAGATTTATCACATGCAGTCTCTAAATCGGTTCAAGACGGTGAAGGTATGGATGACAGCAAACCACTTTTCGTAACTGAAATGCTACTTATATTCTGTTATAGTGAGCTAAAAGTCTTTTAATGGCGTAATCTTTGAGAAGTTTCATTTTATATGCTGAGGTTTCTGAAATGATGGGTTCTCTGCAGAGTAATGACAAATTCTTTTGTCATAGCAGTAACTTTCATCTAAGAAACGCATCAAAACAAAGCACAAGGTGTGAGAAGGGATTAATTCAGTACCATACCTTGGCTCTCAGAAACCTGACTCACCAGTTTTGTATACGTAAACAAATTTTCAGCCACCTCCTATAGAAAAATATCACTTTTCAGCATAGGTTGGACTGAAGGGCTTATGACAAAAGGCTGGAATTGGACTGTTTAATAATAATATGTATGAAGAATAATATGTGTTGAGAGATTCAGTAGAGAATTATTTATCTGAGGGAAGTGTGAATGTACACCTAAAGCTTACAGAGTTCCTACTTAAAACATTACCTGATACTTTTACAGTTATCCCCTTTCCTTCCATTTCAAGGTGGTCACATAATTTCAGTTGCTCTTGTTAAGTCCAGAGTTTTTAACTTTTAATTTTAGCCCAACAGTTCTAACTACACCATCAAATACAGAATCAGCAAAGTTGGAAGAGACCTTCAAGGTTATCCAACCATCGACCCAGCACCAGCATAATCACCCTTAAAACATAGCCTCAAGTGCCACATCCAGAAGCCTCTTGAACACTTCCAGAGACCGTGACTCCACCACCTCCCTGACAACTTATTCCAATACCAGACTAGTCTTTCAGTGAAAAATTTCTTTTTCTAATACCCAATCTAAACCTCCCCTGGTGCAATTTAAGGTTTTCCTCAAATACCCATCACAACGAGTTACTGTTGCATTCCTATTACTTTGAGAAGAGATTAGAGTTGGTGCAAAGAATGGTCATATGGGCTCCATCAGTGTCTCCCTGCAGTGTTTGTCAGCATCATCACCTACCAAAGGGCTCTTCAGAACGTTCAATCACTATTTCTTCCATGTCTTTTCCACAGAAAATGTGTTGTTTTCTCTCAACCCAGTGGAAGTGCTCTCGAGGCAGGTCATACAACAAAGCAGGAAACCTTCCTGTCACTCAGGGATGCTCACCACCCCCCCCCCCCCAACCCGTAAAATTATATTTGTATTAAGAAACTGTTCTCAAATACCACAAAACCAAAACATGCCTATCCAAGGAAAAGAGCATGAGACAGCTGTAAAAAATAATTCTGCAGCTGTTGGTCTCAGTTACCAGCTCTCTATCATTACCCCTGCTTCACAACAGCTGTTGCATAGACCTTGTGGGCGATTTCCAAAATCTTTAACAGAAGCTGTTTTGCCCTATGAGAAAATCACAATTTCATTCCTATTTCCAGTTTTAGAAGAAAACAGCACCGTGTTCTGGGAGATTTAACCCACAGTCTCCTAAATCCTGAGAAAGCTTTCTAAAATCACTTGGAATTTGCCGTGGAGGAGTCTGTGTGTTAAGTTCAGTGCAGCCTCAGTGGGATAACACAGCAGAGAGGACACAAAATATAGTGCAGCTAAAACTGCTCAGTTGCATAAATATTGCACTTCCCATATTCTCATAGATGGCAGGCCTTCAAACTACTCAAGTTGGAGGCAAAATCTGAACACAGGTCAGCAGCAATGAACACAGAGTGGACGACCATTGGAGTTCTCTCAGCTGAGTACTTCCTGCAGGCATCCCGGTTAACATGCCTCAGGTTTATCAGGATGGGACAAGAGCAGTAGCACTCTCACCAATGATGAGTGATTTCACACTTATTCTTCTGGGTATTTTGAATAGTTCTGTCATCCATTTAACTCTCAGCCGTATATGTCATCAGGGGAAGGGATGAGTTTTACTGAATCCATAAATCAGTGAGTGCTTGAAAAACAGCTTCTCCTAAGTGTCCCAGCATCTTATCCCCAGAGACTTGTGTTTGTGTCCTCTCTCTAAATATATTGTCTTTGGATAGTTTATTTACTCTTTAATTCTCCCAGTATAAATTGTTCAAGATGTTTGTGTTTAATGTAAATGAGAACTAGGATTAGGTATTCAGTGTAATAAAACCTCTAGCCCCTTTACATGATGAGTCTTGGCCATCTGACCAGCCAAAGCTGTTTTAAAAATAAATATGGACTCATTCTCTGGAAATTTGAAAGATCCAGTGTCATCTCCAGCATCTTAGTACCAAAAAATA
The DNA here is from genome assembly GCF_965178545.1 of Coloeus monedula. Lineage (NCBI taxonomy): Eukaryota > Metazoa > Chordata > Aves > Passeriformes > Corvidae > Coloeus > Coloeus monedula. The sequence goes on from NC_138781.1 coordinate 96,486,947, forward strand.
TTTTTGGAAAAAAAAAAGATAGTACCCAACTACCTGCTGTACGTTCTAATTAATTCATATTCTGTCCCCCCATGCTCGGTTATCCTTTGTTCTGACGTTCTCTTCAAATCCACATAAATATTTACATGGTAAAAATAGAGGGGAATGAAAGAACAGAGAGTGAGTGGAATTTGTTTTGTGGGCTTGAGAAAAATAATCTGCCAGTAGCAAATTATGCTCAGATAAAACACCAGTAAATTTCAAATAATGAAGTGACCAGGTCCAAAACGCCTGGAAAATAAAATGCTACTGAGCACTAACAAACAGAAAAATGGCAAAAATAGTCAATGTAAAATTAAACCAATCAACCAATAACCTCCTCAAACATGCAAATGAAGGCAGATTCTCTGCCCTGACACTGTGACAGTTCCTAATGTCATGGTTCATTTTAACCTCTCAAATTTACAGAACAACATACCTGATGAATTGAACTTGGGTTCAGGAGCTCACTAGGTAGTATCACACAGCATAGACATAAAATTCTTCAGAATAGGATTTTACCCATATCTATTATAATGATTTTCTTATTTCATATTGTGAGCTGTGCTCTGTTTTACTGTGAAAAGAAGTGTGCACTATCCCCACACCAAAATGCAAATGCTCTGGACTAACACAGAGTCATGACTATGCCAGCACAGGAAAATGTATAAACTGGGAAGCCTTTGGAGAAAATGAAGAAAGAGAAGAAAGCTATATTGCAAAGAAAAGTCCTCTGAACAGAAAAATTATTGTGATGGGATTCTTCTGCTTGTAGCAATGAGAGCACGGCTTTGCCAAGGCACCAATCCCAGATGTTCTGGGCCCCTTGGGGAGCTGCTTTATATGGAGCACTGCTAGCTCGTTCCAGTAGACAAGGCATACTGGCTGTCACAGTCACAGATATGAAATTTATCTTTCTGTAAATTAATTACAGGCTTAGGAAGCCAGAAAGCAGCCAAGCCTCGGAAGACAAAACTGGGATTCAGATTGCTTAAATCTTAGTGGACCACTTTGCACAGTGACCTGCCCTTTTATCTCAGCCTAAGTTCCTACAACATCCTAGCCCAGCTGCTCAGGACCCAGAACTTTCACAAATCTGAAATAAATCTTCTGAAACAGCACTAGCAATTCAGTGATTCAGAAAGCTATTACTGTTGTGCCCCTGTGACCTGTAAAGCTCAAGTCTCAAAGATAGGAAGGTCTTAGGTATCCATTCCTGTGAGAGGTATTTAAGAGACCCACCATGTATTTTAGTTTCCAGAAGTATTTCTTAAAACTGATAATTTGTGGTTCCTGGGAATTCTACTGTTGAAAAATGGATGATAACCAAAAACCAAAATATTGATATATTAATTTTCAGTTAGCAAATTTCAGTTGAGAAATGTAAAACCCCTTAATTCTGTCTTGGTTTGAAACTAACTTGTCCCTTCTCCTTCCTTTGGTACCTCATGGTAAGCCCATTCTTCTCAGTGGTCTGGGCTTGCCAGACAGGTTGTTTGTGCCATTGCCCATGGCCCCCAGCTGCACTTTATCTGTTTAATGGTGGGGCACACTGCCTGACTTAGAGTAATTTGAACTAAAAAAAAAGGGGCTTCAAACTAAGCTACTTCAATTCAAGTCAGACACCCTTGAAATCTCCCAATGAAATAATGATTTTTTTTTTGGCCTATGTATCTTTTATTAAGAAAAGAAGTCGTGCACAATTTTACTATCCTGGCCTACATTGAGAAAGAAATGCATTTCTGGATAGGTGTTTCATTACTGGAGCTTAATGGGAAAGTAAATCTGATAATTTTCCCTTACTCCCTTTTTTTCAAAAAATATATTCAAAGAAATTATAATTTTTATTAAGTGATGGAAATCCAATAATTTAAATGTTATCTTTGGAGAATGAATCTCTTGTTAAACATTAGTGATTTAGAACAACTGTGACATATTTCATATTCATATCCACTGCCTATTAATTTTTCTCTTTCCATTTTTCTGTCATGTATATTACCCAGTGCAGCTGCCAAGTTCAGCTTAGAGTGTGCTCAACTTTCATGAATTTTTCCTTTTATATTCATGCTGAATTTATAAAGCAGTTTATAATGAAAATTCATCATAAGAGAAAAACTTACAAGATATTTTTATGGAGTAGTCATAAGTTTTACAATTTAAACTGGGAAGCAGTAACTGTGAAGTCGTTGCTATACCCATGGTATATTTTAATCATCTGTCTACAATATGCATGAACTGGAAAAATTTTTTTAAAAACTGAAGGAGAATTTCCCCTCCTTGAAGAACAACAGAAACCGGAATAGAATTCTGAGATTTGGAGACTTTCATTGATACCAACACTCTGTAAAGAAAACAGCAATGGAATGTTACTGAAATAATTGATTCACTGTTTGTTGACTCTTTTTGTATGTACACATAGATAGAAAGGAACCATAATCCAAGGATGGAACTAATGACAGTTTCCCCCATGCTTAGAAATTCCCTTCCAAACAGATAACAAAGGCACAGAGAGCACTGCCTCGAGATCCTTCAGCTAAAGTCTCTGACTTGAACATGACAGTGGAGAGGGAGCACAGCACAGGGGAAAATAACAGTCTCATGAAAGTAAGTTATGGGCCAGGTAGAAATTTACATATCTAGCAACACTTCTGAATCCCCAAACGTAATCCTCAACTTGCTGTTGCAAAGCAGAAAGCACTAGTACACTGGTTCACAGGAAAACATCCCAATTAATGAAGCCATCCATCTTGTACCAACTTTAGTCTGTCAGTGGCTTGGACCCAGTCACAACTGGATTTTGCTGTACTCTAGCTCTGAGGTGCATAGGCAATGTGTAGATATTTGCTGGAGGGGATCACCATCACCATTTGATCTGTCCCTGGTTTTACTCAGTACCTAAACCAGCAGATAGGTGAGTGGAAAGCTCAATCTCACTTGGGAGGACACCTAAAGGAGCAGAGCAGTAGAAGGAGGGAGAAGGAGTAGCCTTTCTTCTCGGTAAGAAGCTGCAGGACAGTTATGTTGTCAGGAGAGTAGTATTCCAGAGAAACATGGGATCTGGGTGTACCTGCAGGATTTTTTCCAGTGCTTCAAGTTCGAGGAAAACAAGAAGAGAGGGATGCAATTTGCAGAGGTAGAGGTCCAACTTAAAATCATAGAGTATCTTGAGTTAGAAGGGCCCCATAAAGATCATTGAATCCAAGTGCCAAAACTTACCAAACGAGGACCAAAGGAAGAGGTCTGCAACAGACCTGAATACAGTTTGTGTGACCTGCAAGGAGGGCTGACAGTGGAGCCTGTGCTGCAAAGGACCAGTACACATCAGTAGCTGAACTCATGCTTTTCCTGGAACTTAATTGCAGCAGAACTGAGAGTGTGCCCCTCAATTTAACTTCTTCTGTGAGTGGGCAGGAGACCAGTAAGCCAGAACAGAAGGTCAGGTTTGGGAAGGCTAACATGGAACCTTGTCCACACTCTCGGACTCCACAGCCATATTCAATGCATTTAATCAGTAGTTAAATCTTTTTTAGAACCCTTAACAGAGTGTATTTGTGATAAACTAAGCCACAGAAGTTCTCACCATGCTGAAATTGCTGGTAATGTGCCAAAAAGTAATAGCAAATTCACTGAAGTATTACTCATATTAGTAACATTTTATTTTATGAAGTTAAGAATTTATCACCCAAATTGTCAACACTTACAAAAATATTTGAAGCCCTCTTGTGAGCCTTTTTGAATGCCTGCGCTGAAGAGCAAGTAGCTGCTGTCCTGTACGAGATGTCAAGGAGCTGTTGGTGGATTGACTTATCCTTTTTCTTGGGTGGGCAGACTACATAAAGCACCACAGGCTCATGGGTCAGCGGGCTGGGCTGCATCCCACAGCAGGAGAGGAGGAAATGGGCTGTGCCAGGAAAAAGGGTGGTGCAAACCACTTCCCCTCTGTAACAAGGAGGACGCTTGACCCCATGAGTCAGAGTTCCCAGGTCGGCTTAGCTGTGCTTCTCCTTTACATGGCTTGAATTGCTTGGTGGAAAGCCAATGTTCTGGGTTTGTTTTAGAGAGAAACAGTTAAATCCTTTTGTTAAAAGTATCTGCCCTGGGTTTCCTTTGGTTTAGGGTGGTAAAACTTCTTCATTGTCTTATACAAGGATTGAAGTTATTCCCCATGAGATTCAACAATACCAGTGTTTGAAAGATGGTTTTCCATTTAGCACTGTGTTACAAAAAAATTGTAACTGGTATACGAGTCAACTTTCCAATTTGCCTGACAAATTAAAAACCCTGCCAGAACTCAGTCCCTATGCTTCTTTCCTTCTTGTTATATGACTCGTCAGAGATCCTCATGTTCTGTAGTTGTGAAACTTTATTAAATGTCTTGGAACTGGTAACTTCTCAAATTTTATGGCTGGTATATTTTCTCACTGCATTAATAGTAACAATAGTAACAAAAATAGTCTGTGTGAAAGTAAACCTGAAGCACACTCAGACTTTATTATAAAAAATACACGTTAAGGAGACATCTGCTATCTTTGTGTATATGTAGTGTTTGGCATATTTTGCCTCTATAATCAGAATTACACTCTAGATATAAACAAAGTCTAACTGCTTCTCATGTAGCACTCGGGTACCTAGGTTCACATAAGCAGTATATTATAATATCTTAAGGGACTTGTGTAAGTAGCAGGGTGTACTGCAGAGCAGCTTAGAAATGCTTTCTGGCAGGACTGGAGTAAAAGCAAATAGACAGTCTGCAAGAAATATACAGCCAAACTGATGCTAGGTAGAATGGATGGTGAGATGATGACACCAGTTAAAAATATAATCCACCAATGAGTCAGCTTCTACTTGAGCAGCTTCCTAACTATCCAGAATGCTATCGGTTCAAAACCCATGAGCTATCACATATGTATTGGCAAAAACACACAGTGAGTCTCATGGTTAGAGCAGAGGACAGAAGAACCCATGCATCTGTTTATGACTTAGCTACACATTTGCTGTGGAAGTCCAAGTAAATTTTAACTCTATATTCCCCTAATTCAGTCTGCAAACTAGAGAAAGAAAAAAACCAGCTAGTTATGGTGTAAAACAAAAGTCTTGTCTTTAAGGAGTTAAAGGAGAAGCAAATATGTCAAAGTTAATCCTAAATCACAAACTCCTTTTGCTGTAGCTACTAGTAAATTCCTCCCAGTAAGAAATGCCAAAACGAATTTAAAGTTCAGTCTCTCCTGGAAGTCTCTTGCTTTTGAGAATGAGGGGAAAGGAAAGGCACCAGCCACATAAAGGCATTCACTGTAGAACTGCAAATGAGCCTGCACAATGTTCTGTCCTTCACCAGTTCTCTTTGTCTCCTCTCTTCTGACTGCATTATTGGAACATCTTGAACAAGAATTTATAAGACTATTTGTTTTATTGTCACATTTTTAACTGCATAGACCACATTGCAGTCTGAGAAATACATTTGAAAAGAATGTAAAACAGTAAAAAAAAACAGTAAACAACAGTTCTTGCTAAAACCAAAAGCCGTATTTTTCTCACATTAGAATTAAAAAAAAAAAAATACTTTGGCAGAATTAGGACATGAAAGGTACCTGAAAAGTTGAGCTGTGTAAACGCTGAAATGCTATCAAGTAGAGTTTAATTAGAAAGTATGGGATGCAGCATATAAGTATTTATAAGTACTCATGAGTTTTACATATTTAAATATACAAAAGCCACCTCAGTTTTCTGGCATTAGCAGCTTTTCTAACTTGGTAATAATAACTGAACATAGCGTACCTGTCGATAAACAGAATTAAAATCAGTCTTAAGTATTTAGAATTTGAATACTGTTTTTATTAAAACCAAGCTGGAAGCCATAAGCTGTGCCTGGAAGAGAGTGCATATGGGAAACAGTCCTACACCATGGGTGCAAAAAGCCCTTTGTAGGTAAGATCCCTTCAGGTATCTCACTTCAGAAGGCAGCAGGACCGCTCATCTGCTGAAAGTGATGGATGTGCTGCTTTCCTGATTATCAGAGCAGCGGCAGGGGATGGAAGTGCCGCAGACACTGCTCCTCCAGCCATCTTTTTGCACCAGCTAATCTTTCAGATACCACGGGCAAATTTCATTCCATGGAAAAAGTGACAAACGTCAGCAAACTAATCTGAGAACAGAGGTTGCATATGCAGGCTTTTGGTTACTGCAGAGTGCGTTATTGGATGACTGGATCCATGAACTATATGGCAAATAACAAAGAAATTACCAAAATTATACATTAAAATGATGACAAAATAGAGTCTGCTTGTTTCAATAATTCAAATTCCCTTGAGATAAATGACACAGACAATGATTACAGAGGAAAATATAGAAAATAATTACAGGGAAGTAATACAGGTTAGATACATTAGTTGATGAAAGAAAACAAGTTAAGAGGTTTTTAAAAATACATTTAGGAAAAATTAATAGGGAAGGCAAGCTTAGAGGCTGCAGGCTTATACTTCATGATGCAAAGACATATTTCTTTAACAACGTCACTCCTAATCCGTAAATTAAAAAATCAGTGGGAATGGCATTTTTTAATGAGAGGATACAAAATCTGTTTAAAATAGTATTGGATACATTTTTTTCCCCATAAGTATTTAAAATAATTTGATGAATCAATTTTATGCATTACTTTCTACACTCATTCATTTGAATGGTACCATCTGTGAAATGTTTGCATAAAATGAATTTCAGTCTCGCTACAAAACATTTGTTGAAAATAATTCTGAATTTACTTTGGAAAATATTCAGTGTAGAAATATGATGAAAGCTGTGTATTCAGCCAAGTAAAAGAAATTACTAGGGAATCTATAACCAACAATATTAGCCTCATTTTTGGCTTTCAAATAACAAATAAAACAATATAAGAAATTAAAGAATACTTTGTTTTACATTTTCCAGTAAAGCCTATGCTGTAAAAGAAATTGAAAGAAATTCTATTCATTGCATGAGGCTGTTACAAATTATATGATGGACTGTCAGAAAATGAGACTAGTGTTCTTTATAGCCTTCTCCAAGAGACCACAGCTGCCTGGAACATATTACTGGTGCACAAGTAGATGCTGCTGCACAAGGACCCTTCCAGTTTTATGTAATTGCTCATTCAGGTTTTCCTTACTATGACTAATATGTGGTTCCTGAGCCTTTCAAATGCAAAGGCATTTCCAGGAACTACCAGTTTTATAATAGATGTAGTAACTTAATTTATTTTTTTTATTTATATTTTATTTATATTTATATATATATATTCATTTATATTTTATTTATATTTTTTTATTTATAGTAACTTAATTTTTTTTTTGAACTAAGACATGTTACATATCTATGAATATTAGGGATCCATATTCATAGAGTATCTTCAAGCTTAGTTTTTTATAGGGTTCCAGAGCCCTTTCTAATCTCAGTTTTGATGATCAATAGCTTTCTCTGAGTATTTAAGTGTTAGTCAGCAATGGTGATAGCTGAAGGTTCCCAGCTCTGCATTATAGTGGAGCAACAGGTTCCACCTATATTCGACTTAGAGCTCAGGAAAATGTGTTAGAGAAACTGTCCTAAAAAGAAAACCATGTCTACTAAGCCTGCTTAGCCTGCCAGCCTTGCCTGCCCTCTGTGCTTTAGTTCTGTGGAACACAGGAGGCTCAGCCATCTCCATTTGCCAACAGGCTTTGATTTTAAACATCCCTCTGAAAACATGGAATTCCTCCATGCAGTCATATTAAAGTTGGCTGAAGAATTCCTTCTCTGATCGCATGGTTATGAATGAACTGGTTAGTGCTTAACAGCTGCATGGTTGGAAAAGTATGAATTGATATGTCCATGTTGGATTGTACTGGCATTTTTTTATATGGGACCTGAACTTCATGACTTAGCACAAAGAGAGGCAGCTGTTAACAATAAGAGTTTGACCTCAGATAAAAAAATTGAAAAGAGTGGCCTAAACTTAGCATTTTTATCCTTGATCATAGTTCCTGGCATTGTCTTCTTCTAATACAGTCCTACTTTCCCACCTAAAAAATTCTTCTAAGTTGCCCTTCAATTAACAGTTTCAAAATTTTTTGTCATGCACTGGAAAGGGATAAAAGTATACACAGCAACATGTCTCAACTCATTCATTAAAATCATTAAAACACCTACTCAGCTAAACCATGCAAACCCTATCTTTTTTTTTCTTAGAGTAGTATGAGGTCCTGTGGAACAATAAGACCACTTGCTACTTTTTCTGACTCTCCAAGATGCTCTCCAATATCTACAGAAAGTAAAAGCCAGAGCATTGAATACACCAATTCTCCCAGCAGCTGCACATAAATGATCCAGTAAAGAGAACACTAACTCAGGTTGGATCAGCTTTCAGTACCTTCTTAGGATCAAAGGAAAATCTCTTAAAAAAAAAATCCCCAGAAAATCAGTGACTGATTCTTCTGAAGGAAAATTGCCAAGGAAGGAAAAGAAGGTGGTAATACCCTCTTACTGGGAACAAATCTAGTTCTGCTCTGTTTGAGTTTGTCATTGATCTTTGACTAGAGAAGTCTGAAAAAGCAGAGGAATAACTAATAATAAACATCATTAGAAGTCGAATTCATCATTAGAAGGTGAATTCAACTACTGGGATACTTGATGATCAGTACTGTTCAGGGTCACATAATCAAAGAGCAGGGAAGGGATTCATCTTCCTCCCTCCCTCGCTCCCTCCCTTCCCCCCTCCCTTCCCCCTCCCAATTTGCATCCATCACATTAGACAGGAAATAAATGTAAAAAGAGATGAGTAAATAGGGATAAACTGTCTCTCACTATTAATTCTAGGACAGGACAAAAATAGGGTCACAACAACTATAAATATTTTAAGGTTCAATAGGTGCGTGTTCCCTGCGCCTAATTCCTTCTAGCAATCTTTCCACATTAGTCTGCCAAAAACTTAGAGCATCCATAGTGCTGAACAGAGGATAAGTAAGAAAAGTTATCAGGTGGTAGGAAGCCAGAACACAGCCTTCTCTGATGACCAGAGCTTGGGCTATGGAAGTGGGAATTCACAAATGTCCTCTGCCTGACCCAGAGGACTCAGGAGGTGACAGCTGACTTCACGGGAACAATTTTAGGCCAGTGTCTGAAGGGTTTTGACTCTCACCAAAGAATTTACTTCAATGAAATCCTAATGGAAGAAGTATAAGGTAACAAAACAATTTGTAGGGGTTTATTCTTCATTGCTAGAGAATTGTGACCAAGTATAACAGAGCCAGGTATAAGCAGGTTTTCTGTATTCAAATGAGGAATATGACAAACTACTGATTCTAATCTTATGAATATTTTGATCTGTAAAAATTGGGAAAAAATATCCTAAGGGATTGCAAACTCAGGATTTTAATAAGCAGAATGTTAACTGGAAAGGAGAAGTGATAAGAGATATAAAAGTAACAGTCTAATTCAAATTGCATGGCTACAGTACAGTTTCATCATGCACATAAGTCTATTGGGATCAGCATATATACACAAAATCCCTGTCTGAGGACAGCTGCTCATGCCTTTTATAAAGTGCCCTTGGAACACTAAACTTTCTCTGAAACTTATATTTAATATGTGACTTCTTTTTAAGAAAGTTTTAAGAGGAAGAATGAAAATCAGGCATGATTTAGGAGTCAAAAGTATTAATTCAGTTTCCATTATGAAGGTTTTGGAGGGAAGTGTCTTAAAGCACTTATCTTCAGATACTGAAAAGAATATTAGGAGGAATAAAAGAAAGTTATGTTTAAAACCTTAAGTGGACTCTACTGTTCTTTTTTGGGATGAAGGGTAAACCTGCAGAAACATTGCTAAATGTAATATGAGTTGCTCCAGATCACACTTTTAAGTCCCAACTCTATTTTGAAATAAAAAGAACATTAAATCATAAGTACATTAGTAAAATGTTAAGACTGAAAATATACTATTGAATCTATTTTTCCCCCTAATTTTAGGAAAGAACTAATTGTGGGGAACACAGCCATTTCTGTTTTGTACCCAGATGAAGATAAAGCCTGACTGAGATTTCTTCAAAAAAAAAACCACTCCACCTTGAAACATTCATAGCTAAACATGCAGATGGGAAGTGGGAATTTAGTTTCAAGACCATGATCTGAAGCTGGCTAAGCAGGGATTTAAATCAGGTTATGAAAGCTACATGTGTGACCTGTAGAGCAGGCTACACTAATCTAGGTGAATTTTCACTTTATGTCTTGCCTCTGCTGTGCCCATTTTTAAAAAAATGTGAATCTTAATCATCTGTCTTTCAAAGTCAAGGAGAAGCTCTGCTAGAGCTAAAAGAATATTATCATTTGCTGCATCCCCTCGGCACCCTGATCATAACTTTTGAGAAGGACACAGAGGCAGATAAAATATAGTCGTTGCATAGTTTCTGCTGGAAGGGATGAGATTCCCTACCCAATGTGTACCAGTATTTGAGCATGACAGGTAGAGTAGAGAGCAATTCCATCAGGATGTAATAATCAATTACAGATCACTGTAATATTTTAAGTTTCAAAAAATACACTTTTAAAGTAGAGTGATATTTTTCTAATTATGCTGCTTGGTAAGATTCATAGTATTGTAAGAAATCTAAATGGGTATATAGAGGTATAGACAGTAAATGAGGTCTGAAGAATCCTGAAGCAACTTGCAGGCTAAATAGCTGGCATGAATCCTGGAACTCTGAAAACACAAACTGTCTACTATAGATTGGTTTCTCTTCAGAGAAGCAGGACTTTTGCCATCCTTTATGGCAGGATCAAAGAAACATTTGATTAAGGAACTATTTTCTCCTTATCCAAAGCCCACAATTACATTTCACATTCTGATTGCTAGAATAGACCAATTGTGAAGGAAGAAAGCTCAGACTTTGGAGTACTTTCCACCTGTGATCTGCAAACTTGTTCCTGCAGAATGTCCCAAGCATACCTGAGCATGCAGTCCTCATGTGGCACCACTCCGAAGTACAACAATGGCAGAGTCGCTGGGTCAGGACTACTGTTAGTGAGTACAGCGAAAAACCATTCTGTCAATGTTCTCCTTACACTGCAACACCTCATCTTGCTTTCAAAACTTTTGCCTATTAGAGCCAGTCTACATTATGATATTTTCCAAAAATGGCTGATATTGCAGTGGCAATTCAGTAAAAATAACAGGTTCTAAGAAATGCTTTTAGTACTTTGAGCATGACTGAAAAAGAAATTTTCAGTTATTTATATTTTGCTTTCTGGAACTTTTAATATTTAGTGTAAACTCACTGAATGTACTTATTTCAAAAATCCTTGTGCTCCCTTGGCAATAGCTTGCCGCTTCCCCTTCCATTTCAGCTGCACTTACAATTTTCTGCTCCAATTCTGATACTTCAGCATGTACTCTCCTGCTGCCAGAAACAGAATTGAATCCTACCAGCTGCCTGTAAGGCTTTAGCAACAATATCTTTTAGCATTGGCAGTATTTTGTTAGCAATGTGTACTAGTAAAGTCTTTGTTGGCCTTAAGTTGGTTTGTTAACTGAGAACTACAACCCATGTTTTAAAAAGAACATACACTGAAACAAAGTGGGGTTTAGTACCCTGTTAATAAGGAATTTTAAGTAATGCTATGAACACAAGTCTAGAAGCTGCTCATTTTATTTAGAACAGATCCAGGTTAATTTAACAATGTCACATGGGTGAAACTCCTTAACAAATGACGGCGACTTGGAGGTCAGGGAGGTCTGAAAGATGCGGTATCCTTAGATATCCCCAGGTTCCTTTAAGGAGATTTAAAAAAAAAAAAAAAAAGGAGGAAAACACAGCAACTGGGATAACTGATAGTCAATAAAGTATATTCTTGGATGTTCTGAAGATGTACGCTTGATAATCATCTAAATAGGACCCATGTGCATTAGCATCTGGGTAATTTTCCCCTACTATCTCATTAACATCACAAAATGCAGACCAATGGGATTTTGATAGCCAGCCAGCTCATGCATGTCGCAATTACCCTTACTCTCATATAACTCCCATACTTTCCTTACATATCTGAGCAAACTAATAGAGTATCTGTGGTTTAAATCATTAACATATATAAACAATATCTGTATTATCACACTTTTCAAGGAGTGTGGTATTTATTGCACGACTAAGTTAGCAAATGCACATTTGAAAAGAAAATAGCTTCTAATCTAAGTATTCATTTGCTGATGAATTAAAATCACCAAGTTATTCAGCACAATTCAAAATGAAAAAGCTGACATATCATTTATTGCAAAGGCCACAGCTATAATAGGAACGTCATTGTTTCCCTTTCTGCTGGTCTCACACATTCTTTTTAATCTTGATTATTTGTCACTGTGTTAGGAACTTCTTATGGTAATGAAATCCTTTGTCAATGATGTAACCAGAGCCTTTTGCTGCATTTTTCCTTCCTACATAAGTTACAATTGCAGTTATAAACACTGTGGAGGTTTTTTCTGAATCACACAATTGCAGATTGTTTGAAGGAAACACAAGTTCCTGGCTGTTGCTAGGTGGCAAATGCTCTTAAAGATTTTGCAGGCTAGAGATTTCTTCAAACCTTTAATCCTTCATATTTATTTTATAACCCATAGGAACTGTTAAAAAAACCAACAAAATACCACTAAGTGCTAGGATGATCACAGATTTGAAAGAGATAAAAGATTTGGCATCAAAAGCTTATTCCCAATCCTAGCTACAGGTCAGTTTAAGACTTTCATGAGGGTTGATTACCCTGTATCTGCATATTGCAAGGCTGCTTATGCCTTCTTGTAAAACTGGTGTTAGCTCCTGTTTAGAACAAGGTCCTTGATGTAATGAATAAGCCTCAGCCACAGACCTTTGAAAAATGTGTATGTACGAAAGAAGAACTTCACAGACTGCAAGGAAAGAAGGCAAAACTTTTGCTTAACATCTAGGAACTGAACACCTAGGGAATTTTGCCTGGTATGTCACAGCAGCATTGAGTTTCAAAGAATATAGCAGTGCATTGATAAATCCATATAGTGTTTGTCTGAAAATAGTCTGGCACTCTACCATTCCTAGGGTATGATTTTACAAAACTGGACATTAACTCCTACTTACAGTTCAAGTTGAAACTGTATTTTTCAGATGTCCTTTTGAAATAAGGCCAAATTCACAGCTGAAGCTAAACTAATGAGACTTTTCACCTCCAAAAGCTGTCACACCAATGTCAGTGTTAGACTCAAGTCTATATACCAGTAATATGTATTAAAGGAAGCTCTAAATAAAGAAAAAAATGCCAGGCTTTATCACAGAGGAGCTTCAGCTTCTCCTGCAGTACATCATACCTGTTTTAAAGCTCAGCATATTCATATTCAACCCCAAGCATGGGTCTTACAATGGAAAGTCTTAGTTAACTCTAGCAGTATCCATTATATATTATCCACTACACCTTTCCTTGCCAATAAAGTCTCATATTATCATTAAAAAAGCAAATTTTTACAGGATTGAAAATTGTTCCCTTGCTCTCCCCTACCTCAGACACACATCTTCTACAACTGCTTTTTCACATCAGTGAAAAAGTGGGATATAATTTTCAGACCCTGACTTTAATGATCTTTCTTTAATTTTGATTGGTTGATTAAAGCTTCTGTGCATTTTGTGTTCAGCATTACAGAGGAAACATTTGTTCTGTGCCTAGATGCATTCTCAAAAACTGCTACTCATTACGGAAGTCTCTTGATGGTGCTGGGATTGATGAAAAATACTTGGTCCTTAGACTTCCTGGAGAACTAGCAGAGGTAACTGTATTCTTTTGAGCTCTGTAAAAGAGGCAGTGAAGTCATGATGGGCTATCTGCGTCTGACCATCCAAAGAAGGTTCCTCATTTTCCATAGTCACAGGGGACAAAAGTGTTTTGGAGGTGTATCACCTTTGGTAGCATGGCCCTATAGCTGTTACTTGCTGAAGGTTTTGACAGCTACCACCTTGTAAACTCAAAGGGAGAGAGTGCTTGAAATCACCCTCTGGCTCTATGGGCACAGATATTTTATATATTGAATATATATATTATTGTTATATCATTACTCTGGATAAACATTCAGATAAAAATAGACACTAGCTTGTAGTCTTCAGATATGCCTATCCATTACTTTTATAACACCTCTTCTTCATAGTTTCTGTAATAACTGTTGCAATCCCACTGTGAAACTAGTAAATTCACAAAATGACAAATATAGTCACTGTATGGTCACATAAAATGCTCTCTCTAAAAAAAAAAAAAAGGAATGTAATGTCTTTGTAAAGAGAAATATTTTACTATGGGGCATGAAGCAAACATAAAAGATTGATTGTTTTTATAAAGAAGTAATGTACCTTGGAGTTAATAACCACTAATAATTGGGATTAGACATTTCACGTAATGCTTGTCTCCTATCTTTTGACATTTTTCAAAAGCCTAAAATTTTTAGCTGTCTTTAAAATCACTGATTTCACAAGCTGCCTGCAAAACATCCCCACTGAAAAAAAAAGAAATATGACTTTGTCAAATTTTAGAGGAAACTAGAGGCAATTGAGGGAAAAGCTTAATCTTAAAGTGGATTTCTAAATATCATCTGGAAAGATGATTGATGTGCTTTCCCCTCCCACACTGCTGTAACTTTAATCTCACCTGGAGGAAAAAGAAAAGGAGCAATCCAACACTTAGCCCACTCAGCTCTGCTTTCCAGACTGCAGCTGGGAGATAAGGAAACAATGGAGGCACTGCTTACTCTCACCCCTGGATATTTGGGATGCTCTCTGTGGGAGGATAAAGACCAATTACTCCTTGGAATTCATCCTCAAAGTGTTATTAATTTAGATAATTCCTATGTTTTATTCATTATAAGCATGCGTGGAAAAGTGCTCATTATCAAAATTGACTAAAAAGCCCTCTGATCCCAGCAGCTGGCCTTTACTAGTATTTCCTTGTTCCCCCTGCAGTTTGTGCTTCCTAGACCAACTGCTCATTGTGGAGAGAAACTGCTAAGCTCCTCTTCACAGCTCACAAGTTCAAACCCGCTTTGACTGGTTAAATGGCATCTGCTTTGCTGCATGGGCCTCAGCAGCACATATGGAACAACTATAACGTGCTTCCTAAGGAAGGTTTCTTCATGTGGAAAAGGCTTCTGTCTTCACTGCTGACCTTATGCTCGTCAAAATGACCAGATTACAAAAGCATAATTTAAACTGTTTAAGTGTTACCCATCTCATTTTGCTTTAAACAGACCAGGGAACGCACACATCTTAGCTAGAAGGTAAGAGCAGGTGTCAGCTGCTCCATCAAACTGAGGCTGACTGACAGCTTCTTCAAACAAGCCATGGCACAGGTAGCATAAGATATGCTTAGTACACTCATTAGTACGTTTCATATAATTCTCATCAAAGCTAAGAGGTCATCATCCATGGTGAGGCCTAGCTACACATAAAGGCACAAAACAGCCATCCTTGTCAGAATGTCAGAGTGTGGAGAACAGCACTTTTGTTTGAGAACTTTGGCACAGCACCGTGCTGGGTAATAATGTTGTCTCCCACAAAAGCAACTTCAGATAGGAACAAAAAAAGTGAAGAGCTAGATGAGGGAAAACTGGCTTACATTCTGTGTAGGAACCTGACACCAGTCACAGAATCCAAGCTCATGGGAGATTGTGGACAGAGGAGCAGACATCACTTCTTTGCGTGAAGTCTGGAAACAATACAAGGAGGACCAGATTGACATGTTCGTAATGCTATGAGGATATGAATCACTTCCTTCCCCTTGACCACTAACTAAGTTATGAACTTAGAAATATAGTCCATTAGACATTACTCTTGTCCTCCATACCTCAAATGTTTTTCAGGTTCAATAGCAGAGTCGAGCAGTGGTAACTCAAGTGATAACTCAAGCGGTAACATGAGACTGCCATGGCCAGTGGGTGGTCCTCACATCCTGCAGCCACGAGGGACTTTCCTTCTGGGGTGATGGGCTACTGCTTTCATGGGCTGAAGATGATCATACGCAAAATATTCTGCTGCTGTGTATTGCACAGTGTGTTCCCTCAGAGGTATGTGTTGGCATGCCAAAGGTGTGGTTGCAATCTATCACACTGGCTCATTTAAATTGTCTTAACATAATTAAAAAGCACAATTAAGCTCCAGGCTATGATGTTTGAAGATCTCCTCAAGGTGCCTTCAAAGACATTAGTCTGCAGCATGCTAGAGCTTTTCAACTCTGTTATATTAAAAACATCACAACATGCTTTCTGTTTGCCTAGCAAACAGATTCCAGAAGCAGAGCACTGGTTCCATGCTTAAACTGGAAGCACCTGAGGAAGAGAATTGGGAGAACTAGACAGTGCTGTCACTAGCACCCCCCACTAATGCTGCTTCTTGAGTGAAAACAAAACACAAGCAGTAAAAGAAAGTGGTAGATTGGGAACAGGACTTCAGTCTGCAGAAAGGCATTGCAAAGTTCACACAATTTGTCCAATAACTGTAAGAAATTATTTTTAAACTATTTTTGCCACTTTTAAACTCAATTTTTCTTCTTTTTCAAAAAAAAGTTACAATCTTCAAAATTAATCATTAACCTCTGTTAGTAACACTGCTTTGAATCAGAAAATGTCGTTCCTGGAATGTCTGGTCCATTACTGTGTTGAAGACGACAGGCAGCTGTCTTTGAAATTAAGTAACACAAGTTGTCAAATTATAAACCACGTGTGCATCCAAGTGTTCATGTCCTTCTAGTGCATTTCTAACATGAATCATAGATTTGTATCTGTAGATGTTGATGACAGTTAATTTACATTATGGCAATATTCATAAAATAGCCAATAAGTGGGAATAACGGGGAAGATGGAAAAGGAATGCATTTCCCTCTGGTATTACTGATACTTTGTCTGGTGAATGCTTCAGCTCATGATCCAGAAGTGTCCTATACCAGTGTAGAGTCTTGGGGAGGCTGCAACCATGCCTGCCCTCAGTACTCTATCAAGGTGTAAAAGAAAACAATTGTTGCCAAGGCTTATAATATGATTATTAAAAAGTAAAAGAAAAGAAAATTACCTGAAAAAGAACAAAAGATGTTGTAAGAAAATGAAAAGTTTGGGTGAAAAACAAAACAAGAAATCTCAAGTGTGCTCTAAACCACTTTGATCAAGCATGACTAGCATTTATTTCAAGTCTACACCATCATTCAGATGTTATTGTACCATGGCAGGTTTAAGCCTTCAGTTCTCTCCTGAAACACTTGATGTTA
The DNA here is from genome assembly GCF_965178545.1 of Coloeus monedula. Lineage (NCBI taxonomy): Eukaryota > Metazoa > Chordata > Aves > Passeriformes > Corvidae > Coloeus > Coloeus monedula. The sequence continues at coordinate 96,504,214 of NC_138781.1, forward strand.
TATAAGATGTCATTTTAGAAAATATGAGACCATGTTGGAAACCAATTTCCTGAAGAACTAGGAATAGGGTCATATCGTTATCTACTGTTACACTTGCAGCTCTGGCAATTTTCTTTTTTAATAAATATGGATAAGTCCATAGGACTCTAAAGGACAACAAATATCGTTCTTTATCTTATGTCTGTGTTTCAAAATTGTGAAAAAATATGCTTTGTGCAAAATGTGTCAGAAATCTTTTGAAGACACAAAATGATACAAAGTCCCTGATCTAAAACACAAAAAAAAGCCAAAGACACGATTACTGAGTTGTGTTGTGTGAGAGCTGAGCAGTCAAACACAACTCATCAGTTCTGACGAGGAAACTAAGCAGTTGTGTTGAAGTGATTTGCTGTCCCAGACCCTGCACAGGGCTTGCTGGCTCCCGCGCAGCACTGCACTGAGTGGCCCCAGTGCTGGGCTGGAGCTGCTTTGCACCTTGGTAGTTTGCGATCACAGCCAGAAGCGCTCCGTTCCCTTTCCACAACTTCGGGCAGACGAGCCTGTAGAAGAATCAGCCGTCCCAGTTACATATAGCCAAATCAGACCTGTAAGCATCCATGTACTGATACTTTTCAAATACAGGTTACTAAATAACGAGAAGGAAATTTCGCTCATTCCAAACCAGAACAACAAACCGCACTATACAAACCAAACCACTTTTATTTCTTTGAATTACTTTTGCCTTCTTTTTGCTAGATCGGTCACAAATGTTCTTGCTTTAACACCAGGGCTAGGCAAACCCGGATAAGCAGGATAGCTGTCCTCCAAGAGCAGCCAGGTATGGAATACAAATCACCCAAAGCCAGAAGCCTTTTTTCCCCTTCGCCGTGAGGCTTCTAAGAGAGAAGCTGATGGCATTTAGCTTGAGACGCCTCATCAACCCCCCGGATGCTAAAAGCAGGCGAATCATGACTGCAGCCCTTCCCAAGAAGAGAGAGGCTCCTCGGCTGCCTCTCCCTGGCCCCCACAGCGGCGCCCCACACTTCCCGACCGGGACCACCCTTCCCGGGGTCCGCGCCAGCCGGTGCCGCTGCAGCCCAAGGCCGGCCACCGGCCCGGACTCCCGCCTCCTGGGGGCCACCCGAGCCCCTCAGCCACCGCCTGGTCCGGCCTCCCCCCTCGGGCAGGGACCTTCCGCCTACCCCCGCCCGAGCGAGACCGGCGGGGAAACTCCCGGTGGGAGCGGTGGTTGCGGGACCAGTCCCGGCTCCCTTCCTCCGCCAGCTGCGGGGTGGGGCGGGGGGCTGCGGGCGCGGGAAAGAAGGGGCGCGGGAGAGCAGGCGGCACCCCCGGCGCCGGCTCCGCGGCGGGGCGGGAAGCGCGCGAGCGGGAGCTGCCGCTTTAAATCCACCCCGTCCCGAGGGGCGGGGAAGGGGCCGCCAAGGGGGGGCCGGGCGCGCGCGCGCGGCATCGCCCGGCGCGGCAGCGGAGCCCCGGCGGGCGGGGAGGGCGCGGGGCGGGGGCGGCGGCCCGGGGGCGGAGCGGCGCCAGGGGAGCGGCGTGAGGGGAGCGGCGGGGCACGGGCTGCCCGTGCGGGAGCGCGGCGGCGCGGCTGGAGGGGGGTCCCGGCCCGGCTCCCCCGCTATGGCCACGTCCCCGTGCAGCAGTAGCGGCGTCTCCTCGTCGTCCTCGTCGGGGCTGGGCGCGGACGCGGGGCTGGAGATCCGCACGCGCTCCGTGGAGCAGACGCTGGTGCCGCTGGTGTCGCAGGTAGGAATACCGCCGCGGGAGAACGCTTTCCCACCCCCCTCCCCCCGCAGCCTCTGAGAGGCGGGCGGCAGCCCCGGCTCTTGCCGGGAGGCTCTCCCCGCCCGGGACGGAGCTCGGCCGCCGCCGAAGTTTGCTCGCTCGGGTCGCGGCGCTCCGTAGCCCCCTCTGTCCGGCCGCTCCGGCAGGGCTGGCTTTTCTGAGCCGCGCCCCCTCCCGCCCGTCCCGGGGTCCCGCCGGCCGCGGGCGGCTGCCGGAGCCGGCGCCGTGTGGGTGATGCTGCTCGCACGTCTCTCCCCGAGAAAGACTCCGAAGTTCCCCGCAAGGTCGCGGGGGAGCGTTGCGTAACGCCGGGCGCTGCGGTGCCGCCGGCGGTCCGAGCCCCGGGACGCCGCGGTGGGTGGGGGACGGAGGGACTGCCCCGCCGCCCGAGCGCTCCCGGTTTCCCGAGCCTCCCGCCTGCTGGCTGTCCGCGTGGGAGCGCGCTCCTTCCCTCCTAGCTCGGCTCTGGAGAGAGCGCTCGTCTTCCAGGGGCTTTGGCGGAGCTTTGTGTTTTCGCGGTCTGGCCTGAGCGTTGCATTGGTTGGAGCTTCTACCGCACCCCAGGGTAGTGCCCGATTTTTAAGAGGTTCGGTAATAGGCAAACTGTCTTGGTGACCTTTTAGCATGTCCCGCACAGTGCTCAGTGACCTTAAACCCCCCCAAACTGGGCTTTTTAATGATCTGCTAAGTAATTATATGGCAGTCATTTTGGCGCTGTTTTTTTGTTGTTGGTGGTGTTGGGTGTTTTTTTCAGACAGTTACAAAATTGGCGTTTGACATACTCATTAGAATTTTGTTTCTTGAAAAATAATGTCTGAAGATAGCACAGTGTTTGCTATATAGGATTTTGTACTTTGAGCACTGATCAATAAAGTTAGCAAGTCAAAACCTATCTGTACAAAATTTTTAAACAATATGTAACAGTTATACAAAAATAACTAGTCCTGGTGAGGTCAAATTGTGTTTCTACCATCATAACCCATCTGGAAACGAACTGTGGTAAGCCTTGTTCTGCGTTTATATATCTGGGCTTCAGGAAGGGTTTGTGATGGGTAATTGTGTTTCTGTACTTAACATGGTAATGTGTATTTATTTTTCTGTTTGGAGAAATCACAGTTAGTACAGCAAAGCCCTTCAAAGGGATTGAACCACTTGTTCCAAGGCAAAGTAAAGTTAAATGAATTTTCTAGTCCTGAAACAACTGAGATAAAATAGGGAGAGCTCTTTTAAGAAGCTTAAGACCAATCAAAAACACATCCATATGCAAAAGCCGAATTAAGTTGCATATATTAAATTCGTACTTTTAACAGATTTGTATGAATATGTTCTTATTTCTCTGGAGTACTCTCTGATAGCAATGATCTTATTACGCTTGCAACAAACCCACAGAGAAGGATGTCATGTATGAGTTTTCATTGTCCACGAAGCCTATGACAGCATCTTCCAGAAGGTTTAAGCAGCTTTCATTTGCCTGTGTACAGCGTGTCTGAGCATTTGTGAACGCTCAGAGCTCACTGTTTTCCTGCTAAGGCACTCCAGACTTGAGACAAGCGCATTCCCTTGAAGCATGAGCACTGAGCTCTGTTCAGATTCAGGCTGAAGTTGCTGATGGTGTCAGCAGTAGCTCCCTACACCTGCCTGGGAAAATGCCCCAGTTACTGTAGTGGTTTTTTGGTTCTGCCTGTCTGGATTGCTCAGCTGAGATCTCACTGGCTGGCTTTGTTCGGAAATTTATGCAAAATGGTGTTTATAGAGTACTTCTTAGTCTCAGAATTTGCTTTTAAGATTCTGCATAAGCTGTGCATGCAGTAACCCTCAGGACTTCATTTTTCTGCTTGTACAAAATACACTTGCAAAGGGCTTTGTTCCTGCTGTGAAGTTAACTTCACAGTTTTATCCTTTTGTTAAAATCTGAGAAGAGCTATGCAATACTTGTATACTACTGGAAAAAAATAGTCAGAATGTTCCTGCTGCTTTTCACTACTTATTTTAAGCAAAGAGGAAACAAAAGGTGCCTTGTCTGACAAACTCACTTTCAATCTCTTATGTGGGGCTAAATTTTTTCTTTAAGCAAAAACATAAAAAGCTGCAGTGATTCTTATTTAAATTCATGTACTGTACCGTGCATTGTCCTGAATATAATATTGTAAACATGTGTTTGCCTGCTTGTTCTTCCTCAGAAAATGTGAGGGTTGGTTTTGTTTGATTTTTTAAATTGCGTTTCGTGGCTTGGTTTTTTTAATAGACTGTGTTGTAACAGAGTAAATTTGCTATCAGCAGTGGTATAAGATTCCTATCTTTCCAGCAGGAGAAATTACCCTTAGAGCCATTACTGCATGTACTTATTAAACCAATTAAAATTGGTTTTAAAACTTAGAGTATTTACAGAGCTAAACTAGATCTGTTCAGACCCTGACGTGGCCCATTTTTAAGAGTGCCACAAATGACAATGACGACGGATTTAAGCCACAGTATTAAGCATTTTTGCTAACACTCCTTTTTTACTCTCTACATAGCTGTACTGTGAAAAGAATCATTGTACAGTATTTTGCAAAGCATGTGGCATGCAGTTCAGAAAATATGGCTTATGGGGTTAAGCACCACAGTTTTCTTTAAAATAAGTAGTATTTTCTTCTCCTGGATAGGTGTCATTAGTTCCATTTTCCATGCATAATACTATGGCATTCTTTAAAAATCTAGACATCTCCTTCACTGCTGCTACCCATTTCCAGACTAATTATTTTGGGGTTGATTTTTTTAATGGAAAGTTTTTGGCAAACATGTCAGGAAGGGTGTTTGAAGTGGTCAGTGCTGACTCATTTAATAACAAGTCATTTAAACAGTTGAGGAAAAGCAAGGACAGGGAAAAAGCACTTTTCAGGATGTGGCTCCACCAGTGGCTTCCACAGCTGCCATTCTGTACCTGTTTGCTAGTCTAGCAGCAGTCGGGTACCTTCACAGGTGTAGGAGTTTGTCTGTCTGGATCTGTTCCAAGGAAGTATTCTGAGAAACAGCAGAATAGATATTTGTGAACCTTCACAGTTGGGTACTTGGAAAAAGAGGGAAACTCTGAGATCTGTTTGCCTGGAGAAGAGAAGGCTCTAGAGAGACTACCTGCAGCCTTCCAGTACCTAAAGAAGATCTAGAAGAAAGCTGGAGAGGGATTTTTTAAAAAGATGTGTAGTGATAGAGCAAGGGGGAATGGCTTTAAGCCGAAAGTAGATATGTTTAGATTAGATGTTAGGAAGAAATTCTTCTCTGTGAGGGTAGTGAGACACTGGAATGGGTTATCCAGAGATGCTGTGGGTGCCCCATCCGTGGAAGTGTTCAAGGCCAGATTGGCTGGGGCTCTGAGCAACCTGATCTAGTGGAAGGTCTCCCAGGCCTTGGTAGTGCAGGAGATGAACCATGTGACCTTTCCCTTCCATCCCAAATCATCCTATACTTCTATATTCCTGAAAGAACACAGTCACTTTTCACAGTTGAAGGTGACCTATCCTCCAGCATCCAGAGTGAGACCAATGTGATTATAGCTGCTCAAGCTTCAGAAAGCCCATTTTGTCACAGGCACTTTGGAGAATGATTGTGTGCCCATATGTTACTGAACATGTTTTTCCATTTTTCTTGGTGTAGGAGATCCTGCCAGAGGTTTTGGAATTGATTTGACCTATATGGTAAAAAATAAGCTTTTCTTTATTTTAGCTACAAAAAGCCCATGATACCAACGCTTCTGAATGTTGTTGTCAGTCTTAGATTCTACATAAGTTAACAGTGGTACATGCCTTGAGGTGAATGAAACAAACCTGTTCTTTACTAGGGCATTGTTTCCTTGCTTTCTCTGAAGCTAGCTAAAATAATTCCCATTTCAGTAAATGTTATATAACATTACATAATGTTCTGCCAGTATTCTGTTTTTCCAGAAGTTTCTGGAGTTGTATATTAGAGCCCAAAAAAGAAGCCACAGCTGACGTTTTCCTAAGTATGTGAAAAGCTCACTGATGCAGTTTTCAGACTGAAGGTCTGACTTTAGATAGCCATTGTGCATCAAGCTAGTGGTCTATACATAATCTATAAACTTTTCTCTGGGTTTTTTTCTGGTTAATCATCGGGGACTGATATGAGGGCCAGTATGGGCCAGTACTGTTTAACATCTTTATTAATGATCTGAATGTTGGGGTGAGCACGGGCCAGCACATTCAACAGGCATGTGAACTCCCCTACAGCAAGTTGGGGAGCATCTGACACTGTGGAGGACAGGGCTGCTAGACAGAGGGACAGGCTGGACAGATGATATGACAGGAAGTTTGTGAAGTCCAAGTCGTGCATCTAAGCCAGGGTAACACCATGCAGCAATACAGGCTGGGGTCAGCTGTCTGCAGGAAAACTTTGCATGGGAGTCCCGGTGGACACCTTGAATGGGGGTCAGCGGTGATGGCCAGCTGCAGCTGGGGTTGGTAGCAGGAATGTAACAAGCAGACTGCAGAAGTGACTGTTGCTTGGCACGTGTGAGGCAGCATGGGGTACAGTACTGTGTTCAGTTCTGCGCTTCGCAGTACCAGGGAAACGCTGACATAGTGGAGTGTGTGACATAAAGGGAGAGGTTGAAGGAAGTGGGCTTGTTCCACCTCAAAAAGAGAGGGTTAATGGTCTGTTAGCTTCCATGTTGAAAGCTAGGATGGTACTTTCCTGTCTGTGTCACTTGAATCTGCAGTGGGTTGGGTTTTTTTTGTCTGGACAGTGGCAGAATTTACCAAGGTCTACAGCTACCCACCTAATGGCAAGTATGGAGAAGACAGAGACAGACTGATCCCAGACATGTATGGTGGCAGAACAAGAAGCAATGGACAGAAGTTGGAACATGGGAAAGTCTAATGAGATACAAGAGAAGGCCTTTTTCAATGTAAGGGAGGCCAAATACTGGGTGAGGTGTGCAGAGCTCCTATAGAGTCTGCAATTTTGGAGATGTTCAGAATGGATAAGACTATAAACAGCACACTCTAAGTGGACTTGGTTTGAGCAGGGGACTGGAATAGATGACCGTGGAAATTGCTTTCATCATAAGCAAGTCAGATTTTTTCATGGATGTCTGTTTTGTTATCAAAAGATCTGGCTGCTGAGGAGAAATGGTCAGCTCAGACCTAGCTTTCATAAGGAATGCTAGGATTGTACTTTCCTGTCTGTTTCACTTTAATCTGCAGTGATTTTTTGGTCTGACATTTTGTTCCCTGGTCAGTGCTGCAATATGTTTCTGCAATTTTGTAGTCAGATCTTATCTTTACTGTCCCAAATAAATTGGGATCACCAACAAATTTTCATCATTTTATTATTTGCTTATCTCTCCTCCCTCTTTATGATTATATATAATAGTTCATGTTGCAGTACAGGTTTCTGTGTAACTCTATTAAAGTAAGTAATCATTTACTTTCTGATATCCTTTATTTTCCTACTCATCATTCTGTCTCTTGATGAGTTCAATATTCATACAAAGGGTCTGCTTCCCTTTCTCTCAAAGACTTGCTTGATGTCCTTTGAAAACTGTGGTGTGAACTTTGTTTCATAGTTTTCTTTCAGCAGAGTGTCTTCTTACCCATGTAATTGGGCAATGCCTATAGAGAAATCTCGTTGTTTTGTGAGGCAGGAATTCCTTTAACGAACATCTTTGTTAAATCTTTGCCAATATGTCGTATTTATTTGGGTGCCCACTACTTCTTTCTAATGTTTTGTATTGATTTGCCATGTACAAGTGTCAGGGCAACATTCGTACCTTGACTGGTTGATCTGGTTTTAAGGAGGAGATTGCATGAGAAAGTCAACGCAATCCATTGTATCTTTGAGCCCCTTGAAATCTTAGTGAATAACATCTAATGTTGGCAAGTTGTTCCACTTCATTTTATCTAACATTTTCGTAGTGTGTTCTGCAGTCACTTTGATTCCACACAGATTTTTCCGGGTACCTCACATAGGTACATTCTGGAGTAGGGATTGCTTCACTTTCTTTTGCAGTGGAGCAGAAGTATGAATAGCTGCTCTGCTCTGTTCTTATTTTCTGTCAGAAGAAGAGGGCAGAATTGTGGTAAGGAAGTAACTGAGTACATCAGTGTTATAACTCCTGAAGAAATGGACTGAAATAGCTGGTACATTATTGTGTCTTTAGTGGAACTTTTGTTATTCTCCATGGAACTGAAAAAGCATGTACTGTCCAAGAGAGAGATTTAAGAGAAGTGTAAAACTGTGGACATGGTGTTCACTATGCTACTGTCAGTGCTACTGACACTGGCCTTTGGATTTTGTCTGTAGGCTAGCAGTGTCTTTGGGGAAGCTGTTTTGTGGATTTGCTGGCTTAGAAGTCCTCAGATGGCTTCTTCAAATACATCAATAACAAAAGAAAAACTAAGGGGGATGTGGACTGTTGCTAAATGGAGGGGGGACCCTGATAACAGAGGATGCAGAGAAGGCAGAGTTACTGAATGTCTTCTTTGTATCAGTCTTCATTGACAAGACCAGCCCTGAGGGATCTCTAACTTGGGAGACCAGAGTAGAGGAATGTTGGAAGGAAGAATTTTCCCTGGTCAAGGAAGATTGGGTTAGAGAACACATAGGCAAACTTCACATCTACAAGTCAATGGGCCCTGACGGGATGCATCCATGAGTGCTGAGAGACTGGCAGACACCACAGCGAGGCTGCTCACAGGCATCTTTGAAAGGTCAGGGTGATTGGGAGAGGTGCCTGAGGGCTGGAAGAAATCAATTGTCACCCCAGCCTACAAAAAGGGTAAGAAAAGGGAGCCAGGGAACTACTGGCCAGTCATCCTCACCTTAATCCTTGGAAAAGTGATGGAGCGCCTCATTCTAGAAGCAATCTCTATCCACATGGATGACAAGAAGGGCTTCAGGAGTAGTCAGCATGGCTTCACTAAAAGTAAATCATGCTTGACCAACCTGATTGACTTCTATGGTGAAGCAACTTCCTGAATGGATGAGGGGAGAGCATCAGATCTTTTCTACCTCAACTTCAGCAAGACTTTGGACACTGCTTCTTGCAATGTCCTCATAGGCCAACTCAGGAAGTGTGAGCTGGATGAGTGGACAGTGAGGTGGGTTGAGAACTGACTGAATGGCAGATCCCAGAGGGTTTGTAACCAGTGGCACAGGGTCTAGCTGGAGACCTGTCACAAGTGGTGTCCCCCAAGGTTCAGTACTGGGCCCAGTATTGTTTAACTGGTTCATCAGTGACTTGCCTGAAAGGACAGGTGCCTCCTCAGTAGGGTCACTGATGACACAAAGCTGGGAGGAGTGGCTGATACCCTAGAGGGCTGTGCAGCCCTTCAGAAGGAACTCGACAGTTTGGAGAGATTGGAAGAGAGGAATCTTCTGAAATTCAATTGTTTTGTTTCTAACAGCTTTAAAGCAGAGAGTTCTATATTAAAAGCACTGTTAGGCTTCTAATTTAGTATCACTAGCTCTTTTTTCTTGAAAGTCTACAAAAATGGGGGGGAAACAACCCACTACATTCTCCATGTCTTTTTTTCCTCTGCATCATGCATTAGTCTTGTATATAAGCTAATGTTTGAATGTCTGTAGTCATAGTATTGCATTGCAGTACAGGCTCATTACATACCAACTTTTGAACTTGTTAATCAAATGTGTTCTCTCTTTCTCATTTAGAGTCTTAAGTAGAAGTGTCTCATATACTCTCTGGACAATATTCATAATCTTAAGGAATATGCGTGGTCTCATTCCCTTCCTGCACTTCAGCATTCAGTCCAAACTCAGATCCATTTCAACTTACTTGCATTTCCCATGCAGCAGATGCACTGACAGATTTGTTCCAGCAAATCCCTTGGCTGCCTTGTTTCACTGGGCATTTTTTTGTTACCTCTAGGTCTTTCTCTTTCATATGTCAGAGGTGCTAAAGGGTTCTTACGTTGTTGGCTGTTGCTGCTCCAGTATGGTGCCAGAGCTTGTGCATTGCCCCTTATGTCTCTTTTTGGAGGATGGGAATTTTTTTTTTTTTTTTTAAAGTAGGATGATCCATATTTGTCTTCAGCTCATTGCATCTGGGGGAAAAAAAGATCTGCATGCACTCCTTTTAAAATGCTTCTTGGGACCTTGTCTTTATTCCTCAGTACTTTAAAAATCCCAGTAACTTGAAAGCTTTGAGAAACTGGGTTCTCCTCTCTTCCAGAATTTTCTATCTTACAAATTAATTTGGTACTCACTTTAGACTTGAAACTTGGCGCTACTGTTGAGTAATAAAATTATGAATTGTGGTGTAAAGGCTTGCGTTGTAACTTGTATGGAGCAAACCTCCTGCTAAACTCTTGTGAGTTTACATCCTGTACGGCAGAGAAACTCTGCCATGGATCATATGCTCCGACTGCTGTGGGTCCGGAAGCAGATGGTGCTGCCTGGGTACAGAGTTGCGCCTCCGTAGTTGCCATTAGTCACTAACTCACTGACTCTTCTCCCTGCGCTTCCATAGGTATTGCCGGTTAAGTTGTGAGCTTCTGGTTTGTGTTAAGCATCTCGCGCTCCATGTAAATTCTTTTTCTGGCAGAAGCTCAGCCTGTGACTCAGCCTACGCTTGGTGCTCTGTGTCCCTAAAGGAGGCTGATTGTTTCACTTTGATTTATGCAGAAGAGCTTATTTTAGGAGATTGTCATCTGGATGTAGAGAAGGTGATTATTTCAGTCAAAGTATCAATTATATTTCTTGGCTGATGTGATTGCAGGTTTCCTTTTAATGAGACTAGTTTTTAATTGACAGCTTTTAGTCAGTGGAGCTAGGTCATCATGAAACATTGAAAGAGAAATAGATAATCATTTACAGTTGTGGTTTTTAAGGTATGCTGGGGAGCCCAGGAGTACCTCAGAATAACTTAAAGAGGTAAATTATTTTGTTACATTAATAATTAATGATGTTACTAACACTAATTATATTCTGCTTTACAAGTAAAGTTACACTTGAACATTTTATCACATGAGCAACAGCACTATCATAAAACAGCTGTGGTTACAGGATTTTTGTTTTGTGGACCCTTGGACAGTAAAATTGGCTTTGAGTTAAGCTTGGCTACTGCTTTGTAATGTTCAATAGCTTAGTCTTTGATGTGATAAATGAGTCAGAGTAACATTTCAAGTGGCTGAAGGAAGATGCTTTTTACTGACATAGCTGAAAATCAATTGCTCTTTTTCAATGGTAACTTATCTTTCATATTTTTGAGATCTGATTAATGACTTTTCTACAGATTAAACAAATTTTTGTAGTTTTCCAGCAGAATGAGTATTAAATCAAAACTGCCACTCTGTGATCTTGCACAAGAAGAATTAGAGCAGCTTTCTTGCTATTCAGCATTGTTAACAGATGGTTTTAGACAGATTAGGTAGGGAAATCCCCAAAGCATGATTTATGAATTAATGATTGCAAACAACTCTGATTATAGTTTAGTAAAACTGTTGTATGGTACTATGAGCCTGTGGCTTTCTTCATGGATTTGTTTTATGTTTCTAATTAATTGGAAAAGTATAACCCTTGCTAGATAGAACCTTAAAGTCTATTTTTTACTCTTTGAGCTGTATTGCATTTCATTAATAGCCTTGTTTAAAGCTAATGGGGTAAATGAGAAGTGATATAGACTCTAGAGCCAACTTATAACTGTCACTCTGCTTTAGATACTGAATTGGATTGTTTCTCACATATATGCCTAAAATGAATTCTCAAATGGTAAGATAACTCCTAAACACAAATTGCAAAAGTAATGTATGAGCAAATCCTAAAGTTCTTTCAGATGTACATAGAAAAATAAAAAATTGTGCTGTTGCTTTTGTCTTACAGACATGTTTTTGTTAAGCAGAATGAATATAACTATTTAGAACCACACAAATCCTGTCTTTTCAAATAACAATAAAGCAAAATTTAGTATGTAGTAACATAATCTTTTCAACATGGGGGTTGTGATAGTGTTTTTGTTTGTTTGTTTGTTTATTCACTGGTACGAAAAATGTTTAGAAGAGTAATATTGTCCAATGTTGCAAGCACTTAACATTTAGGAGTGACCAGTGCATGGAGTGTTCCCTTTTAATTATCAAAGATTCTGTGTTGTATCTCCATGTTACATTTAAATATTCTTTAATTTTCCGACTGAATGAGTTTTTATTGCCCTGGAGCTCTTCAATGAAGCAATCAAAAGAACATACAGGAACTTTAGCATAAATAAGATAATAGTTCCTGGATTATATGAAGTTTCTGTTTTGTTTTGCACTCCTGTAGGTGGATAGTGGTTGGATTTGCATAGCCTTTTCCAGAGCACACTGTACCTCTCAGTTAATCCCTAGAGCAAGTATGTGCTTTTCAAAACGGAATACCAGGTGTTGCTCTGAACTGAAGTGGAATGGCAAAATGCTGCTAATGAAGTCCTCTCTGAAAGAGGCTGCAGGAACTCTTCTGTTGGGAACATGCAAAGCAAGAAGGATTGAATAGCTGGTATTCACGGCAGGGAAGCCACCTGCTTATGGAACTAACAAGGATTATTTTCTGCATCTTCAGGAGCCAATCCTGGTTTGAAGAGAGAGAATTCTCAGTGGCAGGTGGTGTAAGTGTGTTGTCCCTGCTACATCCTTTTTTACAATGTCTGAATTTTTAGTTCCTCAACAGTGGTGTTGTTTTGGATAAGCAGCTCAGAGATGGCTCAGGCATTGTTTGCACAAGCAGTACAAGGTTAGGTACATTTACAACAGCAATTTAGGGGGAAAAGCCAGAATTATTGTTTGCCAGTCTCTGGTTTTGAGGTCACCTGATTATGTTAGTAAATTGAGTTATTTCTGAGACTTGCATCTCTGTGGTGCTGAAAACATGTCTGCATCTGTTTTAACCACATCTGAAAGTACACTTTTAACAGTGATCTTCCCTCTGAGCTGGATTTTCTTAGGCTTAATCCTGCCCAGGATTTCTAGGTGTGGAATGAAAAATGGGAATTGCTTTGTTTATGAAACCTATCTGTTTGAGTAAGGAAATACTGACCTGAAGGGCAACAGGAGGGGAGGAAAATGTACTGCCTTGTATGCCCTGAAACCCAATTATTTGGTCAACTAGCTTATGCTCACCTCTTCTAGTGTGAGGTAGTTGTGCTTCTCAAACTTCAAGACAGCAGTTGAGTTAGAAAGCCAGTTTTACTTCTGGACACATTTTGTAATAGGTAAATGCATATTTTATGATGTCCAGTGTGCTTGTTGATGCTCATATTGTATAATGAGAAGTTAAGTTGGACCTTGTTTGAAAAACTATCTTTGCCCACTCATGTCAAGTGTCTCAAAGGTACAAATTTTGGTGCCCGCTCTGTCTGTGAACATCTCTTAAAAAAGAGAAGAAAGCTTGAACTTGAATTGTCTGAAAATGACAACCTTTTTCTTGGTCGCTCATTCCTATAGAAATTCTGACAATGCCTTTTTTGGGTGGAAGGTGGGACAGTCCTCTGACTAGTACAGCATGTGGCAGTAAGAGTAAACAAGGTATCTTTGATCAGCGGTCAGGCTTCACTGAGGGTTTTTCAGTGATTTGTCTCCTCATCCATATGTGGAAAAAAGAGGAGGGAATAGCAGCAGTGCAGGTCAGTTTCTGTGTACTTTTCTGCTTCACCTCTGCAGATCAGTGGGGATCTCTGATTTTAAGGAGTCTGTGAGAAGAGAACATTAAAAAGAAATCATATTTCTCCTCTACAGTAGGGTACTTTAATAACATTATTAAAGTAATTCAATCCTCTACATAATAGTCAAGAATCCACAGGCTGCAAGAACAGTGAGCTGTGTTTATTCCTTTTTTTCCCTGTGATGTTCCTTTTCACAACTTAAAAAAAAAAAAAAAAAAGGAAAGAAGAAAGAATTGGAAATAATTTATTCCCATGGGGGGAAAAAAAAGTCCTGAAGTTTTCAGAGTTCCTATTGCTTTGGGGGAAAAAAAGCCAGCACCAAAAAACCCCACCACGCAAAGTCCCAACCCCAAAATAATCCCTGGAGGAAATAAGTTGGTGTCATCAAATTGCTGCACTGCATTTGAACAAGTTAATCTATATCACATTTTGGCTAATCATTTTCACAATGGTGTTTGGTTTGGAACTTGAAATTTAAAAGTTCCTCGGTTTTCTAGGAATGCGTTCAGCACAAAGAGAGGGTATTCACTACTATAGTACAGTCTTGCTCCGAGTTGAATCCTTTCTTTTGATCTCTTAAGAATTCCAAGAATGTCTGACAAGTACATAGGAGTGGTACTAATAATCTGAGGTGAGTATTTGAATTTGAAGTTGTGTACTCTTGTCTTTCCCAGTGAACTTTACAAAGAGAAGATTTTGAAGTGTAGATCTAAAAGAGGTGAAGAGGATGGTTTTGACCCCTTTCAGATAATATTTCTATCTTGTGAGAAGTGCACAATTAGGTGTGGTAGTGTTTTAAAATTAAATGTAGAGTTTGCAGTTAACCAGCTGGAAATCTGGTTACAACTGCATTGTAGCTCGTGTTGGATTTGCTGCTTAAACTCTCGTGATCTTTCCTAGGCAAGCATGCTGAGGACTATGGGATATAAGATACTAGGTTAGGTACCCCAGTGATCCGAGCTAGTAGGGCTGTTTTGTGTTGCTTGGCAGCTCCTACTTATCGCTGCAGGTCATTGGTTGTTCCTTCTTCCTTTTCAGGGGTGGCTTGCCAGCTTGTTAGACACTGCTGTGAAAGATTGCCTGAGGCTTCACTAAGCATGTTTGCATTTGCCCACAGATAAGTGAACCAGCCTACAGGTTGTTAAAGTTGTTTATTTAATTTGCTTCCCTGAAGGTTTTTATGAAAGATGTGTATAAAACCAGTGAGAAGATACTTTTTTAAAGCCTCCAGGTAAAGGTACAAATACAACAGTCTCAATGCCACAAGTCTGACAGTACTCAGCAGTCTTGGGTATGCAGTGCATTTGTACTGTTCTTCTAGACACCAGTCTAGAGGAACTATGAGGAAAATTCCTAAAAAGCAGGTAGCTGGATCACATCACTTCATGGAAGCTGTCTTAAAAGTGTTGACTGAGTGTCCTGAATGATGTGTTAAGGTCTGTGTGACTTCTGTAAGAAGGGGTTGATTGAATAATAACTTGTAGAAGAAACTGTTCTGGTTCAATTGTCCATAATTGTTTCAAACAATGTTTTCAGTATAAGTAGAATATTGGTTTTTACAATTAACTAGTGCATTAGTAGTTAGTGCAGTTGAATTTCATTTTGGTTAGTCTTTTCCAGCCTTTGAAAACTTTCAAAATTGAGTTTCTGCAAAGTTTATTTGTTGAATTTTTCTACAAGATTAAATATGAGTAGAAAGATAAGGCTTTCCAAGTCTGAAAATCCACACACTAGCTGAACTTAAAAAAAAAATTTTAGTGCTTGAAATTCTACAAAATGCTTAAAATTTCCATTAGTGCCTGGACAGGCATCTAATCTTAACAAACTTTTGGTTTTTAGGACAGGTAAGCAAGCAGTCCTTGTTCACTTCCTAAGAACCCTGAGGCTCATCTTGTGATGAGAAGTCTGTGTTACAGTTCTCTTTGTAGCCCTTATGGACAGGATGTCAAATGCCAGCTGCTCCTTCTCCACTCTCTCTGATGCATGGTGTGGGCGTTAGAACAACATGTGCTGCTGTCTGGGTAAAGGAGTCTGAAGACCTGATCATACACAAGGAGTACACGAGACCTAATGAGAGACAGTACCTAAAATGTAATATTAGATGTTCCTCTGTGCCTCCAAACTCAAGAAGAATGAGGAAAGTACAAGCAGTGTGGGAAAGGCCTTTTTGACCAAGATTTCTACATTTTGTATTAAATGCAACTAAATGTACCTTATAGCACTCTTCTTGTACGGCCAGTATGTAGTGCTATCACATTTTCCTGGCAAAGACTTTCCATTCCTGGTATTACTTTTTTTTTTTTTTTTCAGAAACAATTTTTCTCCCCTTATAAAGTTAATGGAAGGTAGAAAGCAGAAAATGCACAAAATGGGAGAGGAGCTGTTACTCTAAGGCAGCTAATCCTCATAGCATAGAGATAACATCTTGAATTTTTTCTAGCAGGAAAGCTGATCAATACAGAATTAAAGAATCAATGGCCTGGGTTGGAAAGGACCTTAAAGGTCATCTGGTTCCAACTCCCCCTGCCAAGGGCAGGGACACCTTCCCTTACATCAGGTTGCTCAGGGCCCCATCCAGCCTGGCCTTGAACACTTCCAGGGATAGGCCATCCACTTCTCTGGGCAACTTGTTCCAGTGCCCCACCATCCTGAGAGTAAAGATTTTTTTTTTTTCCAAATCTTTATTCTAAACAGATTCTCTTTCAGTTTGGAGCCATTCCCCCTTACTCTGTCACTACATGCCCTTGTAGTAGACCCTCTCCATCTTTCCTGTAGGTTCCCTTCAGGCACTGGAAGGCTGCAATGATGTCACTCAAAGCCTTCTCTTTTCCAGAATGTGTTGGGTTTGTGTGGCAAGGTTTTGGTAGTGGGGAGGCTGCAGGGGTGGATTGTGAGAAGCTACCAGAAGCTTCCCCCATGTCTGACAGGGCCGATGCCAGATGGCTCCAAGATGGACCTGCTGCTGGCCAAGGCCAAGCCAGTCAGGGATGCACAGGATTATCACAGCGCCTCTGTGATAATGTATTTAAGAGGAGGGAAAAGGTATTGTGCAGAAGGAATTGCAGCCAGAGAAGAGAGGAGTGATAATATGAGACAACTCTGCAGACACCAAAGTTGATGCTCCAGTTGCAGGACTAGAGATTCCCCTGCAGCCTGTGGTGAAGACCGTGGTGAATGAGCTGTCCCCCTGCAGCCCATGGAGGTTCACAGGGATGCAGGGATCCATGGTGGAGCAAGTAGGTCTCTGAAGGAGTCTGTGACCCCATGGGAAGCCTGCGCTGAAGTGGCTCCTTGCAGGAGATGAGGTGATGCTGGACCAGGTTCCCTGACAGGATTTGTGATCCCAAGGAGCATCCATGCTGGAGCAGCCTGTTGCTGAAGGACTGCACTTCATGGGAGGGACCCATGCTAGGGCACTTCATGAAGAACTTCAGCCCATGGGAAGGACTCATGGTGGACAAGTTCATGGAGGGCTGTCTTCCATGGGAGAGACCTCATGCTGCAGCAGGGGAAGGAAACCTCTTGCTGAGGAGGAAGCAGCAGCAGAAACAGCATATGAGGAACTGACCACAGCCCCCATTCCCTGTCTTCTTGTGCTGCTGGGGAAAAGGAGGTAGAGAATCACAAATAAAATTAAGGCCAGGAGGGAGGGGTAGAGGGAAGGTATTTTTAAGATTTGTTTTACTTCTCATAATCCTACTCTGATTTAAAAATTCATTTATTGAAATTAAATTCATTTAATTTCCCCAAGCAGAGGCTATTTAGGCCATGATGGTAAGTGGTGAGTGATCTCTCCCTTCCTTATCTCAGCCCAGAAGCCTTTTATTATATTTTCTCTCTCCCTTTTCCTACTGAGGAGGGGAGTGATAGAGTGTCTTTGGTGAGCACCTGGCATCCAGACAGGGTCAACCCACCACATAAGAGGCAGTAACAAATGCTACTCTTGAGAGTTGAAATCATCCTGAGTACAATGTGGGTACTTTCCCAGGCAGAGAGGTGGGCAGGGTATCTTCCAACATGACTTGTCAGCTTAACTCTTGTGTTTGTAGCAGGGGCCATGAAATAACTATATTTCCTGTGGTTTTATTTATAGGTGTCTATAAATACTTCCTGAAACCCAGTCTCTTAAGTATCACTTAATTCTGTCATGCAAGACTTAATTACACTGACAATAAATAGACATTAGAATATTTTTAACTCAGCGTGTTGTCATGATGCTTCCTGAGCATGAAGTGTATGATGACTTAAATGTCAGTATCTGAAGGCCTTCAAAAAGATCTGAAAACAGCTGCTCAAAAATTGCCACAACTGAGCTTGTTTCCTTAAATATGAAGTACATCTTGATACATTATGGCTGTATCTGTTAGCTTTGGTAAAGTACTTGAGAAAAGGCCATTATTTTTCTGGGGCTTCTCATAACAAGTGACAAAGATTGTAGCTGACAGATTCTTGAGACTGTACACTCCTTAAACTGATTGTCTCAAATCTCAGATAAACATTCCACGGAAATAGTGTAAGAGCTCACATTAAACAGAGGGTGAGTACCATCAAAAGGACTGTTTCCTTTCTAAGACCTGATCACTAAATCCTTAAGTAAACATCATGTAACGTATTGCCCTTGTTCAAAGAGACTTGCAGGTAATCTTTTCAGCTGCTAAGTCCTGTCCAAACATCACAGATGTTGGTGACTGGGAAATACATGATCAGAATATAACAGATTAAATATTGGGGAGGTGTTAAGCTTGAGGGAGGTCTTAGATGATATTCTTGGACTTGCAGGGGTTTCCTTCATTAAAAAAAAAAAATTAAAACAGTGATAGTTCTAGTCTGGTTGCAACTGGATGGACTGCAGGGGAAAAGCAATTTTCTGTAATCTGAAATATCTTAAATGCTGCGAGTTTTACTAGTCCAGTTTTGTATAGGCTCTTAGGGTTTCTTTGGCTGGTTATTGGGGAGAAAATTCCTTGTTAAGTTTCTTCTGGGTCTTTCCTTTTCTCCATTTAGCTTGTCCAATTTTTTATCTTTTTTTAAAATATTGTTTAAAAGTCAGGAGAAAAACCTTTGCTTATTCTTTATTTTAGAAGCCTTTCCTATTGGCCTTTTAATGCTCACTGCTGTATTTGTGTTCTGAGGCACAACTCAGAACTGTTTCCTTCACTTAACAAACTAGTGAAATTCCTCTCCTTGCTAAGTTAAGATCTTGGTTTTTTTTTTTTAACCCTGACTGTTAATCACAAGCTTAATTAATTCTTGAAAAGAATCCTAAACTGCAGTTGCTATTACCTCTGCTTTTTCAAAACTTGATTTGAAATGGAGGATGTACCTGTCACTCTTAACACTCTCTGAGGGAATGAGAATGCATAATTCTGAGAAATCTTTCTCCTTGTTTGTACAGCAGTGTTTTCTGCAGGTGGCAGGTTATGAGAAGCCCTTCTTGTATCAGAACAGCTTTCCTCATGCCTTTGACATTATTAAGCATTTTACATTTGGTATGTGTAACTCACGTTTCTAGAACCAAACCCAGCCCTTTTTTTTTAAGTAATCTGTATTTCATATCTTTCTTTTATCATGACCTACCTACTCCTATTTCAGGGCTGTTTGTTACTTAGTTTTTTGTAGGAAACATCCTATGCAAATCTGATATCAGTACAGGCTGCATTTGCTACCTAATGTTGATCGCACTTGAAAGAGGTGTTGCATGAAGCTGTTTGCTGTGATGTTTCAAACTTCTTGACCAACTTCTGTTTTAGTTTGCTCACCATGGTTGTTTTTAACTGTCAATCCATACAGTTTTTTTTGACTTCTCTGAGAAAAAAAATTACAGGGCTCAACAAACTTCCATCCATTCCAGTGTTAAGATAGTTACTACTCTGGCCCCACGTTAGCCAGTCAGAGAAGAAATTCTGTTACTCAGCTAAGAGTTCATTATTCCAGGAGATATTTGCAAAGCCTCAGCTGCTGTGTATAACCATAGGCTGAGTTTAATGTTCATATACAAGCTACTCACGTGGGTGTCTAGTGTAGGTCATAGAATCAGAGAATGGTTTGGGTTAAAAGGGACCTTTCAAGACCATCTAGTTCTGCCCCCCCTGCCATTGGCAGGAATACCTTCCACTAGACCAGGTTACTCAAAGCCCCATCAAAGCCCCAGGTTGTTCAAACTACCTGGCCTTGAACTCTTAAAATGATGGGTCTTCCACACCTCAGGGAAATTGTTCCAGTGCCTCACCACCTTCATGGTGAAAAGTAACCTCTTTAAGTCCAATCAGAATCTACCCTCTTTTAGTTTAAAACTATTGACCTCTCTACTGTCACTACAGGCCTTGGTAAAAAGTCTTTCCTAATCTTCTTCTAAGCTACCTTTATATATTAAAACGCCACTCACAAAATATGCATTTTATATATTATAAGGTCTCTCTGGAGCCTTCTGCAGACTGAACCACCCCAGCTCTCTCAGCCTGTCTTCGTAGAAGAGGTGCTTCATCCCTCTGACCATCTTCATGGCCCTCCTTTGAACTGTCTTCAACAGGTCCATGTCCTTCTTCTGTTGGGAACCCCAGAGCTGTACACCCCACTCTAGGTGGCGTCTCACCAGAGCAGTGTAGAGGGGAAAAATCCCCTCCCTCAGCCTGCTGTCCACGCTGCTTTGGATGCAGCCCAGGATACAAGCACATTGTTGACTCATGTCCAATTTTTCTCGCACCAGTACCCCCAAGTCATTTTCTGCTGGGCTGTTCTCAATCCATTCATCCCCCAGCCTGCACTGGTACTGGGGATTGTCCCAGTGCAAGACCTTGTATGTAGCCTTGTTGAACTTCATGAGGTTAAGATGACACTGGTGATGGACCTGTCAAAACAGCTGCTTGTTCTTGCTTAACTTTGGCAGGGGTAGTAGAGGAGTTTTTTCTGCAAAAATTATGGTGCCCTCTGAAGAGAATGCTAAAGAAATGATAGAAATGTAAAAGGCACTCATGTTCCTTAGAGTGTTTTGTAAGACTTTAAAAAAGAAATTTAAGCTGTGATATCTTCATGGTTTTTATTACTTGCATACCTCTGCAGTAACATGGGAATTAAAATAAATGCCCTTGATGATTTGTAAGAGACAGTAGGATTCCTTTCACTCTTCAGTGTTATTTGCATATACATTTTTTTTTCAGGATTATGCAGAACATGTTTAAACTTCTACTGGTGTAAAATGCTGTGGGAGGTAAACTTGCAGCCAGTATATAAACTTGCAGTTTGTTTTAGGCCAGTGTTATTTTATATGTACTTCTGAGAAGTCAATAACTATATGAATGTAATATTAACCCAGCACTGAGTTGCTGTTTGCTTAAAAACCAGTTGAAGAAGCACAGTTGTGACCCTCTGTCAATTTGGTTTTCCTCAGCATTTGGACTAATGCTCTCAGTTGGCTTGTTAGCCATGCCTACTCAAGAATTCACCAGCTGGCACTGTTAGATTAGCTGCTGATGGGTATTTGTTAATTCTGTATACCTGAAGTATCTGCAATGCAAGAATTCAGGGGAGCTGCCTAATGCAGTTGTTTTTACTATGAATTTCATGTTGGTCTGGATTTCCACTGAAGTGATGACAATTGTGTGTTTTGAGGAATGTCATCCCTCATCTAAAATGGGTTTGGCGATGCTCAGATGTTTCCTCAGTTTACTTTCTAATAGGACTCTGTCTTCATTGTAAGAAGATCTTTTCACTGGAAGGGCATCTGGGGTTTATAGGCATTGGAGTTGAAGTGATTCAGGGGACTCTTGCAGAGACAGATTTATTGTATGAATTATATAAAGTGGCCTTCCTTTAGACCTTGTGGCTTAGGTACATGTTGGAAGAGTAGGGCGTATATAAGAAGACAGTGGGCAGATAATGCATTTCTGTACTGATGTTTTGTACTAGAACAAAATATTCTTCTATTCTCATAGCAGTTCTTCCATAGGGCAGCACTGTTCTTAGTTTTTTTGGCTTTTTTATTTTTCTTGTGTGTGGAAAGCCCTCTATGAAGTGTTGACATTTCCCACTGCAAAGGGTTTAATACTGGAAACTTGGCTAAACCAGCTTCTGGCATTCAAAACCAGCCTCAGCGAAGGTGTTAAACAACACCACTCTTTTTTTTCTCCAGAAAGATGACTCAGTGATATCTGAAGGGTAAACCTTGGGCATTGATCAAATCATGAAGCAGAACAGTTCTTACACTGCTTCCTGCTATGTCCTTGAATCTGAAGTGAGCATTACAGGTACAGCTTGTGTGCTCCTGTCCCACAACAGGCTTGACTGGTAGGAGACTGTATGAGTTAATGATGATTTATGTTTTTTTGAGGAGCAGCAAAGACATCTGTGATCAATCTGATATAGCTAAGATGTTCAGACACTTAAGTAATTCATGTAATTCTGAGATTCTCTCAACAGACATCTTTGAGTTCCTGGAGATGTGGCTTACAGTGGAGTTCTGTGGGCATTTTGTTCTACGCTGCTGCTGAAAGGAGCACTTCTGTTTCATCTTTCTCTCTCCAGGCTGTACTGTTTCCCACCAAAAATATTCATAAAGCTATGCAGTGAACATGGCTGGGGACCTGGTTATGGGAAAAACTAACAAGCAGCACCTTCTCCGCAACTGAGATTTAACCCACATCAGATGAATTCATTGCAAACATGAGAGTGAGAGACAAGGACAGTCAGGACTATTTTTGTTGGGTTTTTATGCTGGTTTAGGATGTTTGAAACTACAGAGTTTTATTTCTGTCCTGCTTCTCACTAGAAAATAGTTGTTGTAGCAGAATGCAAAGCTCGTGTTTGTAATGGAGTTTATAGTTAGTTAATTGTGGGTGGCAGGATTCCATACTGTTCTCATGTTCGCCTAATGCCTTGGTTGAGAAGCTGCTTCTGCAATCCTGCCTTTCTCCTCTGTGAGGGGAAGGGATCTCTTTGTTTCCTCATGTTGGGTGTTTTGGACAAATCTTCAGTCTCCTGCAGCCCGTGTGCAGCTGATTTCCAGCCTATGTGATCCAAGAGGGAACGTGTATTGCTCTACAGCGGTCGGAAAAGCCAAGTCAGGAGTTCAAAATAGGAATGTCCTCACAAATTGTTTTACTGATAACTTGTAATCTAAATGGCAACCTTTTTCTAAATTCTAGGAAACGTGTAATTGAGGGTGTTTAAGTTATGAGTATGGTGGATATTTTAACGGGGTAAGGGCTGTGTCTAGTGTGAAAAAGGCTGTTGAGACCCAGGGCAGCTTATTTTAATACTGCAAATGGGAGGGGAAGAAAAATAAAAATCCCTCTGTTCATTTGAGATAAACTGAGATCACAGAAAATGAGCAACCTTAACTATACTCCAAATTTTTTTTTCATTCTCTGAGAAGTTAAATGATACTTCATGGCATAGCACAACACTACATTTTATTAGTGAAGTACTGTAAAAATCTATTACTGAGTTCAATTCAAAACTTGCCTTTAGTATTAAAGTTAAAATGTTCTAATAAATAACTCTTCCTGTTTGCAGATAACTACTCTTATTAATCATAAGGATAAACCAAAGCGTTCAGACAAGACTCTGCAAGCAATTCAGCGAGTGGGCCAAGCCGTTAACCTGGCAGTCGGGAGATTTGTTACTGTGGGTGAAGCCATAGCCAATGAAAACCATGAGCTGAAGGAGGAAATGAGTGTTGCTTGTATCGAGGCAAGGAGAGCAGGTATGTAGTTACTCATGAAATTGTACTTGTGCCATTTTTGGCACACTATTTTTAGTGTCAGGCATAATGTAAGAACTTTATTATTTAATTGCTCAACCTTCCTCTGCTGGTTCATTCAAGGCCTGATCTGTTACCTGATTTTGTCACTTACTTAAATTGCTGTCATCTTACGAATAGGGAATGGAATTGTGTGTTGGCTTTGATTTTTATAGGATCATTTGCCACAAGGAATTACCTGACTGCTCTTTTTTTTATGATGTTACTACAGACAAAGAGCTGAGTGTTGGGAATACAACTTTACAGTTTATTGCTGCCAAGTTAAAACAGCGGAGTATTATTTGAGTGTTATGCTATTGAGGTCACTGCATTCCAAATCTCAGTGTCTGAATGAAGGTCGGTGTCAACCCATATTTCATCAGGACACTCTGTAAGATGACTCACATCAGTCATCTGATGACTCCTTTCAGTAGAACGAAAATCATATTGTGCTTGCCTTTTTGCTGGATTCAGGTTTTGTTGCAAAGTTGCTGTGTGTGTGAATTGAATGTGAAGTGTGGATAATTGAGTTGCCTGCTGTCACTCTCCTTCTCCCAGAAGACTCTGTCTAGGTGAACAGGGGGTTGCATTCTCTGATGCTGTAAGGGAATATCTGTGTTGTGCTAGAAACTACTTTCCTAGATACTAAGTACTATTCCTTGCATAATATTTCAGTGGCCCTCAGTAAATGCATGTCCTTAGATCTGCAGTGAACCCTTCAAGATGACATCTAGTAAAATGTTCCTTTTCTTGTTAGTGGGGTGAGGTTTTGTTTTTGCTTTCAAATACTTTTGGATTTTGGGAAATTCTACTTGAAGTTTTCCCAGTTTGAGCAGGTGGATGAATCTGCAAGTGTGACAGACATTCTGCTTGCTGCAGCTTCAGGGAGACAATCTTGAACTTCTCTTGTGGAGACAAATAAATGACCCTTCAACAACCCTTCAGCACTAATGTCTTGATTACTGCAGGATGGAGCAGTACTCTACTCCAAGACGTGGGTTACTGTGCTTAAAACTGATCTGTTAAGTTGAATAGGGGGCTTGGGTGGGTGTTTGGTTTTTATCTTTGAAATGACCTCAGAGTCCTGAAAAACTTGTCTTTGCTGTCCTAACTGGTGTTACATGTCTTGCTGAATTGCTGTTCTGGCCTCAGACTTCGGGGATGCAGTTCATACTATTATTTGTGATTAAAAGGAAAAAAGAAACTTAGAAATTGGGCATGGTGCTGTAAAAAATCCTCTGAAAATCCCTCAACAATGAGTCACAATGTCTAGAAACATGCTGCTGATGAATGATTGTTCTTGTGATTTGAAGGACTGTTCTGGATAAACTTTAAACTGAAAATTCCTATTGCTCCAGTAAACTTGGCTGCAAACAGATATGTCCTAATTTAAAATCATTCCATTTGCTATGTGAAGCATGTGTTTTCTCTTCAGAGATCCAAGTAAAATGCTGACAAGCCAAAATTGCCAAAGTTCACATCAATAGTCTCAGCTGCTGGAAGAGCAGTGCAGTCTGAATTTCTCTTTCTTGTCTTGCCAGTTATGCTGTGGTTAAATATTTTTTTTCTCCCGATCACTGTATGCAGGGGGAGCTCAGAAGGTAAAATAGTCAGTGGTATTTTATCCCAGCGAAAGACTATAGTTCTTTTGCATTGTAAGTTTTATTTCCTGTTACGCAGTAATAGCCTCAGTCTAGAGAAGTGAAGATACGGGCTGTTTACATTTCTGTCAGCCTCACATTTACCTTGGCATGGCTCAGCTGTTCCCTGCATTTGAGATCTAACTGAAGACTTACATGGGAAATTCAGTACAGCAAACAAGTTTGCTCCTGGTTACTTGTCTGATGGAGGGCTTTTTGTGCCAGTATTACCTCTGTGGACTGTTCGGTGCTGGACAAAGTAACACAATCCTTTGAGCAGATAAATTCTTATGGATAAATGTCCTCTGAACTCAGTTTCTGAACACAGTTGCTCAAGTGCCATTTTTAATAACTTTGGTGTTCCCAAGCAAGCCAAAAAAATTTCCTGGACAATTATAGCCAAGACTATTGACTTGTATTAAAGAATCTATGTTCTGAGGGTGTAGGCAGCAGAAAGCCTTTGCATTTTAGGGCAGAGAGTCTGGTAAAGCTGTTCATACTTCTTTTTATCCAATAAATTAGATTGTGTCTCAGAAATGGAGATTTTGTTAGGCATAGAAGATAGATTTCAACACAAAAGGATTGAGAACATTAAGCATCTCAGTTTCTAAGAAAAGTAGGGAGTCTTTAAATCAACTGCATATCCTTCAGAGGCTTTGAAGGATGACAGATGTTGTATCTGTCTCTTGTGAAGGGTATAATCAGTGATCTGAAGTGTTTCAAACTTGTTATGACTATTTCCTTGTAATAAACCTTGTAATTTGATTGACTCAAAATAGAATCCTAAAACACTGCAGAGGGTCATGTAGCAGATTTTGCTTAACATTCTTGCACTGTGTCCATGTTTACAGTGACAGTATAGTAGTGGAATATAACCTAAAGAAGCACAGTTTAGATGCCCATCTGTGATTTTTTTTTTTTTTTCTCTCTAAAACTAGGGCTAATTTAAAAGAGAAAAGCACATGTCAGGAATGAGTTAGTGTCATAACATTTCCAGTATTCTCTGCCAGTTGACTATGTAGCCCTAAAGGAAGACATGGAGTAAAATAAAAGCAATAAATAGCTCTCTCCTATTTTTGCCTTGGGTTTTAGTACAGAGAGGGCTAAATTAAGAAGGCTGAAAAACAGAAATTTAAATGGATAAATAAATATTACAGAATAACTGAAGTCATAAGGGCCATTTTAACTCTCAAGAATGGAGATCTTGTGCATTTCTCATTTCTTACTTCTTTTTTGTATCCTTACTTAAGGGTGTTTGACCACCCTTGCCATGGCAAAAGTATTTTCTTACATCTTGTTCTGTGCTTCTTGTTCCATCGCTGTACATACTGGGGTCGGTCTGTCTGTGTCTCTCCACACCTGCCCACTAGGGGGATAGATGTGGACCACAGAAAGCTCTGCCACTGGCCCTCTCTTCCTGTGGCACAACAAACTCCTTCCCTTCCACCTCTCCCTTTCTGTCACTTGCTCCACTATGTCAGCTGAGGTGCTGAGGAGCCCAGAAGTGGGCACGGTACTCCCGATGCTGCCTCACGAGTGCCAAAAGGAAGGGAAGAATTATCTGCAGCCTTTCACATGCAGCTGGCCATTATTGCTGGCTCCAGTTCAACTCTTTGTCTTCCAGGCCCTCCATGTCTTTGCCCACAAAAGTTCCCTATTGACAGCTGATCTCAGCATGTAGGGCTGAGTAGTGTTACCCTGGCCTAGATGTGGTATTACTGCCCTTGTTGGACTTCACAGATTTTCTATCAGATAGTTTTTTTTTTTTCAGCCTGTCCCTCTGTCTAGCAGCCCTGCTCTCCACAGTATCAGACACTCACCCAGTTTGGTATTGTTCACACACTTGCTGAATGTGCTGAGTCATCATCCAGGGAATAGTTTTGATAACTCCTCCCAGTCCCAGAGGGACACCGCTGGAAGCTGACTGCCCATTGAACTTCGTACCCATTATCAGCATCCCCAAACCCAACAGTCAGGTTCATTTTCTACCCACCTTTTTGTTCACTTAGTCCATATCTCTTGATGAAGTTATCAGGACACTACGGGAGATCATGTCAGAGGCTTTGCTGAAGCTGAGATGCACAGCATCTGTTACTTTCTCTTTTTAAAAACAGTATCATCTCATCATAGAAGGCATTCAGATCAGTGAGGGACTATTCACCCTGGCGGGTCTGTGCTGGCTCTTCCTGATGGGCTTTTTCTGCTTCATGTGGTAATAACTTCCAAGATTATTTTAGTGATAATCCGGGAGGCTGATGTGAGGCTGACTAGCCCACAATTGCCTGATTTTTTCTTGTTAGCCGTCTTGGAGATGGATGTGACAGTTGTCTTCCTGTCATTGGAAATATCACCCAATGTCACAATCTCTCAGCCATGATAGGAGAATTACAGTGACACTGAACTGTTTCTCTGACATGCTCAGATGTGTTTTATGGACTGGTGTATACCCAGCTGGGTGTAGCTTTCCTAGCTCCATTTCTTCACCCTAACAGGTCTTGTTCCTCATAGCTTA
This sequence comes from Coloeus monedula, assembly GCF_965178545.1. Taxonomy (NCBI): domain Eukaryota; kingdom Metazoa; phylum Chordata; class Aves; order Passeriformes; family Corvidae; genus Coloeus; species Coloeus monedula. The sequence goes on from NC_138781.1 coordinate 96,531,534, forward strand.
CTCCCAGGGCTTAATTCCTGTTCCTGTAGTTTCAGATCTACAGGCAGAGGAGGAAGCCTTGGTTCTGTTACCAGAAGTCTGGAGTTTCTAGGGCTGACTGGAGCTTTTCACAGGCAGATGTTGCAGATCTTTCAGTGTTCCCTGATATCTCTTCGTATGACTAGCTGCTTCACCTATGACTTGATTCATCCTCAAGAAGGTGAATCCCATAGCATACGAAATGGGATAATGATGTACAACCTTTCTTGGTTACCAAATGAACTTTGCATCTGTTTTAATTGTTCTCTGTGTGTTTCTACAGCATTTTATGTTGTCACAGATATTGTGAGGTCAAAGAAATAGATTAATCTGCTGACGAAGGTGAACAATTAGAGACTGATGTGAACTGAAATGAATTGGACTGTGGAGAAGGCAATGCCCAATGTGTTTTGCTGGCAAATGATTTCCTTGCCTGACCAGAGACTTGTCGTACAGGTTCACTGGTAGTGCATCTGGCTGCCCCTCACCCTTTGAATTGTAGCTGTACCTTTATAACTCCTCTTGCTTCTGTTCATTTTCAGGCCCTTTAGCTGTGGAATTCACTGTCTCAGACAGTACTAGAGTACAGTATATTGGACTGATGCCCTAATTATTTGGAGCATGCCTTTTGTGACCTGGCCTGGTCCCACCAAATGTACTGGAAGTTCCTTGCCATAATGTAATACCTATTTAGGCAGCTTAAGAACCCAAGGGATTACAATTATCAGAGAAATCTATACATAAACATTATGAAATGTGGAGCTCTGTCGTTTGAAGGGCTGTCACGCTTTCCTTGTTCTATAATGTGTGGTATTTCTGGAGTACCAGAATAGTGCAGGTTCTTCATATGGGAGCACTGGCTTTATCAGGCCTTTGGAGTATGTTGCCTTCTTAGGTGAACTGCTTTAGTTGAGGTTTTGAAGATGAGTCATAGAGAATTTCATCAAATCTCCTAGATTTTATCTTCAAGAACAATCTATAGGTCATTTGTGGGTTGATCAGCTTGTCTTGCATGCTAACAAAAATCATGTCTCAGAGCTTGCCTGAGCTCAGTCTCCCAGCAGCCCTTCTCTGGTTATAGACTAGCAAATTGCTCTGTCTTTCGTCTGTTGTACTATTATCTGGGGTACTCCAGAAGATTTAATTGGATAGGGTCTGTGTTTCTTTCTCAGATAAAGAAATCCCTTAGCTGCATTGGATGTAGAATTTTTAACTGCCTAAAAAATAAAAGTGGTCAATTAAGCCTGTTTAACTATTTATTTAACTTAATGCAAGTTGAGTGAAAAGACAGTGATGAGCTGAAAATCAACACTTCTTTGCCTTTTTTTCCTCTCCTGTCTCTGACAGTGCCCTGTTTAGTGGCCTGTTACTGTTTGGAATCTCCTTATTATTCATGCCTGGAAACTTCTACAGGAATAGGAAATCCATAAGTTATGGGAATGCTGACTGAAATTTGGAAAGTGGAGGGGACTTCGTAGTTCTTTCTTTCTTGCTGCATCCCACTCTTTCAGTGGATTGATCCTGCAAGTGTGGCCACTGGTTTGACTTTTGCTATTAAAATCAGAAAAACGCCACCCATTAATGTTTTCTCCCTCCACACTCCCCAACTCCACCCATCACTCCCCCCCTCAGATATCTGTAGATTACTTTAAGAAAATTAGTGTATGGTACAGATGGAAGAATAAGGTATAAGTGAAGAGTAATCCACATTTAAATATGGGGAGGGTGCCACCAACAGTCAGTCGAAGGAAGTGAAATGAAATAAAAAGAGTTGTAGGTAGCTCTGAAATTGTCTTATCCCTCAGAGGTAAAAGTTACTTTCTTCTAAGTATGGAAAGTTACTTTATTTTTGTTTTTTCTTCTAGGTGAAACAATTGCACAGCTTACAGATGTGGCAAGCTTGGATCATCCTGAATCTGATAGCCACATTACAATCTTTACGGACAAAACGGGTGTGGTAAAAGCTGCAAGATTGTTGCTTTCTTCTGTCACAAAGGTGCTGGTGTTAGCAGACAGGATTGTTATTAAGCAAATTATAACTTCCAGAAACAAGGTATTTGTAGCTTCTTTTCTGTTTTGTTTAACTGATACCTGCAGTCAGTGCAAAAGAGTGATGGTAAATGATGTGATATTTTCATTGTCTCTCTGAAGGAATTGTAAAATATAGAGATAAAAATGAATGCACATCTTGCACCTGTTTACCTACCAGGTATCTGAAAGGGGATGTCTCTAAGTCAGTAGGATTAAAATAATACTCAGTGACTCTGCGTTTTATGTCACCTGTATTGCTTTATTCACTAAGTATGCTGGAGAAGATGCTGTGTTACTGCTTATTTAACTTTCAATTTGCTGTGAGGTGAAAAATGTGTCTGTTGGTAAAATGGTCAATAAAAGCTTCTACTTGCTAATGACAGGATGTTTGTACTGTCAGGATCAAGACAAGAAGAGCATTATGGCATCTAAGCAAAAAGCTGTGAGGAATGCACATAAAATTCTGTGCTAGTGAAGTGAGGCTTACAGACTAAAAGGTTTCTGTGCAGTTTAATTTAGGTCTTGAAACTTAGCATGAAACTCATTGGTTGGTTTAAATAATGTATGAAGGCCCATTTAACCTCAAATGTAATCTATTTCATGCAGTGCAGACTTCACTGTCTTGCCTGTAGGATACCCTTCCATTTTTTTCTTCACAATGTGCTAAAACAAAAATAGAAAAATCTCATTTTTGAAAAATGATAACCTGATAAGGCCTGGGGTTTTCCATTAGTTTTGAACTGGTAATCCAGAGCAGTGCCCCTCTTTCCACTTTTGACTCCTCATGCTGTCTCTATTCCTTTGTCCCAGTTTACTTTCCAGACTGACTGATCTCTATTTTGCAGTGCCTAGATCCAAGACAGTTCAGTCCAGGATTCAAAACCAGTGAAATTACCTGCTTCTCTCTGACTTTAGACTTGGCAGCACTGATCTGCTGTCTTTGTACTCATTTCTTCTCCCAGTGGTTGATTCAGGTGGCAGCAGTTTTATCAATAACAGCTTGCTGAAGTTACTTGCAGCTTTGGTCTTCTTTTGTACTTTTTGGTGCGTTTAATACCTTCTGCTGCTTTTCTGCTATTGTCTGCAGCCATGCAGTAATCCTAATTAATTTATTTTTCCAAAAGTGCCGTGTGGTACCACAGATTTAAGCTATGGAGCAACTGTGCAAATGAATGCATCATGAACGGATAAGGAGGGATATACCCTTACAGGCGCAGGTTTGGTTTCTGATAATTTTAAACATGTATGAAAATGTCATCATATATACACTGATGTGAATATAGTAAGCATAAGTGCAGCATTTAATTTTGAAAGCATTTCAAGCAATCTCATAGTCCGGAGTAAGTATATCTGACTCTGACTGCCATAGGCACAGAATCATAGAATATCCTGAGTTTGAGGGCACCCATGAGGATCATCAAACTCCAGCTCCTGGCCCTGCACAGGATACCCCAAGAGTCACACCATGTGCCTGAGAGCATTGTCCCAGCACTTCTTGAACTCTGTCAGGCTGTCACTGTGACCACTGCCCTGGGGAGCCTGTTCCAGTGCCTGAACACTCTCTGGGTGAAGAACATTTTCCTGATATCCAACCTAAACCTCCCCTGACACAACTTCAGGCCATTCCCTAAGGTCCTGTCACTGGTCACCACAGAGAAGAGATCAGTGCCTGCCCCTCCTCTTCCCCTCACAAGGAAGTTGTAACTGCAGTGAAGTCTTCCCTCAGTCCCCTTTTTTCCCCTCCCTTGCCCTGCTGTCAATGCTGTGCCTGATGCACCTCAGGACACAGCTAGTCTTTGTGGTCTCTTGGGTTTTACTGCATTCTCCTTTCTGTGCATACTGCACATGTTTGAGAAAGTCTTCTTCCATCTGTGGTATCAGTAGAGCGATTCACATCTCTAGGACAGATTAAACAAATGATGGTGTCTTAAGCAGGCCTAATATTTATATATACCCTAATTTTTATAGAGTTATAGAGTACACTCCTGAAAAGTGTGTCAGACACCGCTATGAGGGATAGCAAAAAGGTCCTTTCTGTAGGAAATGTTGTGGTAGAGGGATAATATGGGCAGGGACTTAAGAAGTGCACACAAATACACTGAGACAGCATAGTGTAATGTGGCAAAGAGGATGGAAAGGTAGGAAGAGGATCATCAGTACTGCCAGCTGGAGAAGATTCTGGCTTCTTGAAATGGTAACTGTTCCAGAAGATCTCAGCTCCATTTTTATCTTAGAGACTGAATCCCAAATACTAAACTTCTATTGCCTTTTTTTTTTTTTTTTGCTGCCTCTTTCTGAACATCTTTATTTTCATTGTCATCATCTTCCTCATGTGAATAAAGAGTCAATCAAGGGCAAAGGTTAGAAAAACAGATGAGCGGTTGGACATCCAATCCCTCAGACAGATGAGGGAAGTGACTGAGGTCTTCCAGAGTGGTGATCTATACCAGAATCCAGCCTCTGGCTGATGATCCCCAGTGATCCAGATTCCTGCTTCCAAATCCTCTGCACCATATATGCTGTCCTTGTGTTCTTGGATTGCATACATTTTCTTCTGTCCCTGCCCACGTCTTTCCTACCTTACAACATGAGTTTCATTGTCCATCAGACTTAGTCACTGCATCAGTGAGCTTAAGGTTTTGCTCCACTCACTGTCACCAGTCAGGTTAGCAGAGCCAGAACAATGAGCAGGGAAGTGAGGGATAGTGGAGGAGTTGCTGCACTGTTTGTTTTGGATCAAAATATGGATGTGCCCTGAAGTGATGTCAGCCTACTACTGCTGTCTGCAAGGCGACATTCATCCTGCAGCAGTAGCTGTGCAGTATCTAGTGCTAACTTAGATATTAATAAGAACTTACAGCCTTGGGTTTTTCATGTGTTTTTAACCTTTTAATTAAAATCGTACGTTTTCATTACTATCTGCATGTTTCTTGTTGAAGAAGTTTTAAAATGAAAAATTATGAAGACATCACAGGTATTTTGCATTGGAACAGCTTCTTGAATAAGCTTTAGACAAATTTAGATCTGTCTATACAGTTTTTTGGAATGTCAATTCTGCCTGGGGTGTCTAGAATTATTCAATGTAATGGAAAGGCATGTGCTTTCACTTAAATTTTTATTTGACAAGAAATTTTTAATGAGAGAAACACAGAAAACTTTAACAGAGTTGTTTGAAAGCAAGGTCATACTCATAAAGTGCTATACTTGCTTAAACCAAGAATGGTTGAGCATAATTAATATGTTTTTTTATCTATTCTTAGAAGAGAAAGTGGAACCTTAGCTTGTATGTTTTCCTCTTTATCCACATTAACTTTTCTACACCTTCACTTTCCCAGTTCTGCGGTTCTCTCCTTCTTCCACTCTCATACTGCTGTTTTCACATCTTTGTGCATCTTCCTTCCAAATCCTTCACACTCCAGCCTTTCTCATGCATCAACGTCCCAGTCAGGAAAGTCCTTGTTTCTACAGCCTTTGTGGAACTGGCTGCCCAACATAATATACTCAGACAGATGCTGCAGTCTAATATTGCTTGATAAACAGTCAGTTCCACAGCAGTCACAGGGTTTAGTGGAACATTTGCTTTACTTAGTTTACAACTGAGATTGAACAGCTGCTCTATCACAAACAAATTGGTGCTTCTAGGAGAGTTTGCCAAGGTTGCTGGGAAGGGGGAGTTTGTCATAATCAGGTGTGTACACTGCTTTTGTAGTTGAGGGGAAGGTATTTTTGGCATAGAAAAGGAAAAATAAGTTGAAGTTTCTCCCTTTCAAGTACAGTCTGTTAAATTTTCATGTGGTGTCTTATCTCCAGTCTGAACGACAATAAAGAACTGCTTTTAGTGTTTTCCCTTCTGAAGACATTTAGTGGATTTGAAAGATCCCTTTGAGATTAGCAAGTATATGTCTAACCTGAAAAAAGCAGATGTTAATCTCTGTTATAATCCATAATGTAGTGACTTCACAGGATACCTTCAGTAATCAGTAATTTATAAACTCTGTGATAGTATTTGCTGAAAGTTTAAAAAAATGCTGACTTTACATGCTTTAATGTATCTTGAGTAAGAGTTTGATACAACTTGCGTATATTTAGTTCTTTGTTTTATATGCAACTAATAAAAATCTCCAGAGTTAGAGTAGGTTGTTATGGGAAGTATAAAACTGTGTATTAACTTATTTCTAACTTTTGTGTTTAGTTTTGTTTAATTCTTTTGCCTTTTTTTTTAATGTACAGAGCCACTGAAACACCTGTCTGCACAACAGTGATTTTAGACTTTAAAAGTTATGCGTCTGAAATAGAGAGTTACAACACAGGGATATAACACAGGAATATAATCTGCACTTGTTACTGCCATATTAAATTTAAAACCACATTTTTTCCTGAATCTGGAAACTGAATTCATTAATATTGTTACTCTTAATACTGTAAGGAGCAAGGAAAGTGTTTTTTGAGTGCTGACAACAAATGACTCATTTTGAATGAAGCATGATAATTTACATTTGATTTCCAGCTGTTACTAATGCTTAAATAGTAACAAAATATATACATTTTAAATGACACAACTTAGAAGCATCTGTAAAAATAATAGTACTCCTAGTTCAATGATAATGGGTTTTTTTAGCATCTTGATAATCTACAGTATTTTCTCCTATCTTGCAGGTTCTTGCAACAATGGAACAACTAGAAAAAGTCAGTAGTTTCCAGGAGTTTGTACAAATATTCAGCCAGTTTGGAAATGAAATGGTGGAGTTTGCCCATTTAACTGGAGATCGGCAAAATGTAAGTATTAATAAAAGGTTGTGAGAGATGTTGCACAGTATCATCTTCATCTTATTATCAGGAAGATACAGGTTTTTCTGGGATGATAAAAGAAAACAAAACAGTTGCTGGTATCCCGTCTCTGGAACCCACCCAAAACACATCTTTTGATCTTAAAGCTCAGCCTGAGAAATATCTCTGCATTATTTGACCTGACCTTCCAGAAGCCTGGGTGTGTGTTATTTGCATTCTCCTTTGGCTTCAGTCACTGTCTTTTGGCTCTAACTTTTCTGGCTCGTTACTCTAGTAGAGAGTTTGTCTGTTGTTACTTGACAGAACTATTTGATGTTTGCACATAGTGAAAGGACTTCACTATGTTTGCACATAGTGAAACAACTTCATTGTTTCAGAAAACTCCAAACATGAAATCTTTAGATTCTAATAAAGCATCTGCTTGGTGGCTTGTTAGAGTTTGGTTTTTTATTACTATTATTATGGAATATTTTTCTAGGTTTTGGTCAAAACCTTCTTATGTTCTTATTATGAGTTTTAGTTCTCACATGCAGCTACGATTTCAAAGCCTGTCATTCATACCAAAAGCTTTTTTTCCTGCTACTTCCATGTATATTAAAGGACTTGCTGAGGCTTAAGACTTCTGCTGTGAACTCTAGTTGCTTTCCCTTGATAATCCAGTCCTCTGTTCAGAGGTAAACCAGGATTCGATATAAATATACAGTCTCTAATATCTAGCAAAATTCAGAATTCAGTTTGTATAAACAAATTGGCCAACATCCTGTGTTTCCTTTTACTGTTGATGTGTGTGTGCTTGGTGTCAAAGAACCATTACTGGGAAAGCTACTTAAAATTAAAGGAAATACCTGCTTGGAAGTGAACTCTCCTTGTTTTTCCCTGAAGTATTTTTTCCTGAAGCACTTGTTCCTGTGAAAGGGAAACATGCCTTATTAGGAAGTGGTACTCTTTTCAACTATTTTGGATTTTCAGTGTTAAGTGGTCTTTTGCTCTCCCTTCCTTGCCTACTTGACTCCTTTGGAAAGAGTGCTACATTGTCACTTTTTCAATTGTCTCAGGACTTTCTTGATACACTCAGTTTACAGCGTGTAGGCTGCTATGTGGCACTATTAGTTTTATGGGGAGGAAACATCCCTCATAGGATTTTTAAGTATGCCGTAAATTCTTGAGTGCCATCAGATTTATCAGAGTGTAATGTCAGAATTTCAGAAATTAACTGTTTTCTTGTGCAGTTGCTTTGTTGGCTTGGGGTTTTTTTAATGTGATTTTGATCTTAAAGATTTTCTGTAGTTGCTAAATACAAACATAAAAATGTCAAAGCAGCCTGCTGACGTGATTTATCTGTGTGTTTTTGTTAATCTAGGGTATATTAGGATTAATTACATCCTGTAAACCTTCAGATGGTCCCATTCAGTTGCATGTTTAACACTCAGATAGCACTCAGCTGTCTTTGGGAGCAGTGAGAAAATCATAGTTGTAGCTTTCTAAGTTCTTCCCGTTGTTAGACCCCCTTGCATGTTGAGGGATTCTCTGCACTCTTCCTTTTTTGATGAACTTTGCTGGGGGTATAGTTCAGTTTTCCCTGGAAAGTTCTTCATAAGTTTCTGTACTCAAAGCAGAGAAATACAGAGGAATTGCTTTTTCAGCCTGTTAAGGCTTTCTTTATTACTGGTATGTAGCAAATATAACACTCAAGTAGAAAAAAGATTTAGTTTACATTTCCTCCACTGCAGTACAATGAAAAGCAGGTGTTCTCTGTCTCTACCTTACCCTCCCCTCCATTTCAGAAAATATTTCTTGTCGGCTGTTCTTTTCACCTCATTTTTCTGTTTTATGAATAATGCTCTATGATAAAGGTATCAAAATTAGCAACAGTTTACATAACATGCTCTGTATCTTGGAGATCTTCCTTCTTTGAAATCTGAATTGAATAGAGCCAAGAATAAATGCATAAACTAAAATCTTTCTGAAAAGTAAGTTCTAGATCATGAGTTACGCTGAAAATAGCAGTTGTCAGAAATTAGGAAGCTTTCTCACAACCCGTTCACCTGCAAGAGAGTTTCCTTTTTCTGGTCTCACAAGCAGTTAATATTTTAGATACTGTGTAATATTTGGGTCTGGGTTTTTTTTTTCCTTTTGGTGTTTAGGATTTGAAGGATGAGAAGAAAAAGGCTAGAATGGCTGCATCTAGGGCTGTTCTTGAGAAGTGCACTATGATGCTCCTGACTGCTTCAAAGGTGAGTATGTGCACCCCTACACAACTTGGCTAAATCACAAAGCATGACATCTGCCAGGAGAGCTGACTCTCCTCTCTCAGCCCCACTTTAGAGTTCATGCTGAAGAAGGGTGTAAGTGTAAAGAATAAGGAAAGAAGATCTTTGTATTCTGAGTAATGGTGTGAATTCTACTTAACAGCAGTTTAACTGAAAGAATTCACCATATTCTAACACATTCTTTAGACTTGCCTTAGCAGGAAGCATTCATTTCAGTATACTGCCTATACTCTTTCATAATAGTTACTTTACTTTCTTTAAAAAGACTTGTCTGAGGCACCCAGACTGTGAATCTGCTCGTATTAACAAAGATGGAGTTTTTCATCGGATGAGACTAGCTTTGGAACAGGTAATAGAAATTGTAACTGACTCTAGACCAAATGGAGAAAATGAAATGGCCCCCATCAGCATATATTCTGGCATCAAAGAATTCAAGGTAAGAGTAGAAATAGTACTGTTTTCTACAGCCAATAAAGTCCCTCTTAACTAGGATTTTGGAAAAAAAAGTGGTTTTAGATTTGAAATCACAGAGCTGCATCTCTTCAGCAGCGTTGACTTAAATAACTGTTCCAAAACGTTACAGAATCTGACAAGAGGTGACTATAATTTAATAGTCATTGCCAAAATGCACCTCCTGATACTTGCCCTCTCCTTCTGAATCAGTATGCATTCAGAACTCTTTAACGTTTTGTTGAGGTGATGCCTTGACATTGAATAAACTGAAGTATCAGGTTCTGATTAGACCTTCAATAAAATAGTTGTTGTTTGAGAATTCTTGCTTTGTAATTGTTAGTGTTTTTAAAACTGCATGCAAAAATATGCACACAAACATTTAAAAGAGCAAACTGTCATTCAAAAGAAATGTTCTGAATTGAAATTGTATCCTGTAGCTCAGTTGACTTTTTACCTCATAAAGGCTTCTCTAAATTTCATACTCCATTAAGAACAGTTAATCAGCAACCATGGCTTACTGCTTTTGAGCCTGTCACTTTGATTCAATTTATTTGTTTATCTATTTCCCCCCTTTAAATTTCCACTGAAATTTTCTGAAAATGCCCCGAAGTATTAAATTTGCTACGTACACATTTTTAGAAAACTGCTCAAAATGGATTATATGGATGTGGAAGGATCAAACAAAATTGGAAAACTTATTTAATTTCTGAACCTTACTGAACTTAGAAACTTTTTATTGACAGCAATAGAACAATGATGTTCAGCAATAGAACAATCTGCTGTTATTCCTGATAAGGGGGAGTAACCTACTGATTTCAGTATCACTTTAAAAAAAAAATGTCCTGTACTGCTGGTCTGGACACAAGCAAATTGTTGATTACTTGGAAAATAAGAGAATAATTTTAAAAAGCACTAAGGAGAAAAACAAAATGTAAAATGATGGATCTGCTTTCTGCATTTGTGTCACAACCAAATCATATAAATTCTCAAGGAACTGATGTGCTTCTTTTTCAGAACAAGGTGGAAGGTCTCCGTGAGAATCTTTATTTTCTCTCAAAAGAGAACCTTTCAACAATGCTGGAAGTTATCCTGGAACATACAGAAGACTTCACAGACTCTGCGTATACCAGTCATGAGCACAGAGAACACATTTTGGAGCTGTCTAAACAGGCTAAAATGGAACTAGAGCAGCTGGTTTCAGTGTGGATGCAAGCTGTAAGAGCTTTTTAGCAAAGTAAATCTTTTCACCTCTACTTTGAAAAGAAATTTTTAATGCAGTCTTTCTTCTGGTCTAGGAAGAAAGAACTGAGTGTATTCCTCACAGTGGGAGCTGATCAAGGAAGCTACAGTTTGTTCTGTGCTTCTGCAGCTTCCATGTGTTCTATCCTTCCCCTACCCCAGTGGTATTGTTTCATTGATTTTCTGATGGCTAAATTAGGCTGCTGATGGTAGTAGACTAATTTTAATGAAGATGTGAGTGGAAACAAGGCAGTTAACAGAAGTATCATTGCACAGTCTTAAACAGTGAGGTCTTTTGGTGGAGTAGTTCAGAGAATTCAATTGTCTTGATCCCATAGCAGGGACCACAGATTTTTTTCTTGTTTTCAACAGGATATTGAAAACAGTTAAACTGTTGGAAAGGGAAGCATTCTGAAAAATTGACTGGTTTTTGAATATTATGGAGAAGGAGAGAAACAATAAGACCAGGCTATTTTTGTTTGTCCTTTTTTACGTTATTTAAATGATGGTAGCTTTTAGAGAAGAAGCATATTAAGCCTGCCTCTGTCATTTGTCTTACTTTTTCCTTGAAAATGATAGAAGATATATGCAACAGGGGAAGTGAAAGCAGAGATGGAAAATGCTGATTCTGGTTTTGATGCTGACTTGCTTTCAGTCTTGCTCCTGGGGAGATGTATAGCACAAAATCTTATCAACACTCTGAAATACGGCAGATGTGTCCTAGTATAGGATATTTACTTAACTGAGTGTATTTCTTATGAGAAAGCATTTTTGTTCCTTTTCTCCCTCTTTGAATCAGGTACTGCAGTCAGGTGTTTTTAATGCAGTAGTGCAGTTTGAAGGGCATATAAATCTTCCTGATAACACAGAATATTGTTACAACAAACAAGACACATATAGAATATTAATTGCATAGACTCCCTTTAGCTGTAGGAAAACTAAACCTTAGCTTGTGTTAGTTTGGTGTTGGTGGTTAGCCCTCATAGGCAGCTGGGTAAACACTGCTCAGCAATAACTAACACCATGTTGTCAGCACTGCTTTTATCACAAATCCAAAGCAGCAGTATGCCAGATTTATAAAGAAAATGAATTCTATCCCAGCCAAAACCAGGACACTTGCGTATTTCCAAGCTCTATTACTGGTGGAAAATAATCACCTCTAAATAATTTACAGGCTACATTTCAAGTGGTAGAAATGAGAGCCTAGTACAAGATTATGCATATATATGATCTGTGAAAATACTTCTGTGTGCACATGCGTGCTTATGCATTAAGTATTTTCATTAATAAATAACCCAGCCTAGCTGTGACTAAAGACAAGCAGCAGATAAAATAGTAACAGCTCAGTGAGGTGGATTTTTGATTGCAGCTCAGCAGCTTCATTGCAAGGTGAATGTTCTGAAGAACAATTCCATAATTCAGTTTGTTTGGTATAACATTTTAGGTACCACTTTATTTTTAAAGGATGTTTATATAAAAAAAAAAAGCCTTAAGGGCTTGTTTTACTTTAGGATGGTCAGGCAGAAGATTTCTGGCAGTTGTCAAGCTGAAGGAAACCCTTTTCCTGAAAAAAGTTCAGTGAGGTGTAGAAATAAATTCCTGTTGAACAGAAGCAGTCAATTAGATTGCATCGCTACTGGTTTTAGATTTAATTTGGTGATAAATGTTTCTATAAAAGAATTTTTCAAGTAGAATATACACAGGCTGCTCAAGTGAAAGCATTTCATCTGGAAAGAAAAGGCTGTCTTCTAAAGCTTTTTGGGCTAATGGCACATGATGTGAACGCATGTGTGGGGTTTGCTGGGTTATTTGTGTAATGTCTTGTTGATTTCTCTCTTTGGTTTATAGCAAAACCAAAAGACAAAGGATCTCATGGAAGACTTGGAAGTAGCCATTTTAAAAACATGCCAGTGCATGAATGAACTTAAAAGAGAGGTAAGTGCAGCTTAAGCAAGATTACCTGAACAACAGTTTGAATTTCTCACTTTTCATATGTGAAGTTGTAAAATGGGATCCTGTGCCCAAGAAGACGAATGTCTATTTGTAGACAAGAGTAACCGTATCAGAATTACATCAGGGAGCTAGTATCATCTTTGTCCTTACTGATTAGAAATCTGCTAGATGCATAGGCCCATTGCTAACCCACAAAAAAGAGGTGTTTGGAATTAAGTACTATGTATGTAATCGTTAATTTGGAAGTATGTAATCATTAATTTAAATGTAAAGGCAAACTTCCCTTGGGGATGCATACATCACTGTTTGTAAATACATTTTCTTGTAGTGCATGCCCAAATTAATAAATTACATTTGTAGTTTATTTGTACTTAACCTGTCCTATTGATTTCCTTAGCAGAAATATGCCATGACAGTGCCTTATAGTCAGGATTTTCTTCTCAGCAGTTGGCAGCTGTGTATGTGTCTGTGGTAAATCATTATTCTTTTCCTAAGTGCAAGTATGCTGAGGTCAGCTTGCATACACACATGGAATAGCTGCCTCATTTGATACATGGGATGGACTGCACTTGCTGCTCAGGGTATTCACCCTTCCTATGAAGGATAGCATTGCTGCCTTGTCTGTTCCACAGAATTGAAGCAAATACAGAATCTGATTTCTGGCAGCTTCCTGAATATTTGCACATTACTCAGCTATCTTTTCAACTGCTTCAAAGTGCTGTTCTTTTAAACAGATGGAAAATGAAGATTAAGAACAGTGAGTTTCAACGCAGAGCAGTGCAAAGATGTTAGAGAAGTGTGGTGAACTCGCTTAGGCTGAGCTGTCAGCTGCTGTAACTGGAAAACCTCAACTGCTCAAAAAATCATGCTCCTCTTTTTTACCATGGGAAAATGAGAAATTTTGTCTTCTGGACTGTAGTTCTTGCAGCTGTCCTGAAGATTTGAACAGTGCTTTCAATCTGTTTCAGTTCAGTTGCACTTCTGCTTTCAGGCAGAGTGTTCGGCTCCAGAAAGTGGAGGATACACAGTTTTTGGACCTTGATTATGTGCTGATTTGTAATTTGGTCACCATTATGTAGGAAATGAGTAGCAGAGCTTTTCCAAAGTGGCATTCAGCTGCTTTAACTGTAAGATTATCCCTTTTGAGTAGCATTGTCTCCAGGTGCTGAATGAGGTGGAGGAGTTCCCAGTCAAATTAGGATGTAACTATGTAATTGCATAGACCATAAAGCCACAGGGGGCTGGAATATGGTGTGTGAAAGAAAGTATTCATGTTCTTAGAAGTAAGTTCAGAGAATTATGTCGTTTTTGTTGTTCTCTGTGTAGTGATTGAATTGATCCCAGAATGGCCATGCCTTCTGTACATGGCTGAGGGCTGTCCTGTCAGTCTGACTTGGGGGGCTGCAGTGTACCAGTCAGCAACCAGGATTTCTACTGGTAAAATTCAGATATGGTGACTCTAATTAAAATTTTTTTGAGAGCCTGAGTGACTGAGAACAAAAGACAGCCTTGTTGAAGTAGTTCTCACCTATCTGTCCTTTCATAGAAGAAACAAAAGTTATATTCCTTTCTTGAGACTAATTTCCTGCTAATGATCAGAGACAGCATTAAGTAGAAGTATATTTCTGTTTTGGATCAGGATGAAAAGACTCTCTAATGAAAAGGTAATCTCTGTGTAGTCTACATATAAATGAGAATTTCCAGTTCCTGCTCCAACATTACAAGCCTCTCAGATATCCTTTCTTCAGAGCTGACTTCATTTCTGGGATTAGTGATTTGTGCTACTATTTAATGCCATGTGAGCAACATTATATAAATAGTTTGTAAAGGTTGTCATAGCTGGTTTTTCCCCCTCAAAAACAATTGCAACAAATTTTGAGGCAATAATTCAGTTGTCTTGTTTTTTGTGAAATTAAAAAACAAATCCAGAAGAACAGGAAGTACTGCCAGAGGACAGGAGTAAAAATGGAGTCCAGTGGAATAAAAACCCCAACATACCATTCCAGTAAACACTCTTCTCTACAGAGTCAGTTCCAAGCTCATTGCATTCGTAAGAGCTGGAAAAATACTTTCTCTTGAACACTTAAGTTTGTTCTGTCGTCAGTGTATTTCTAGCAAAGTGAGTGCAGTATTACAAGACTCACAATAGTCTTATGAGCATACTCTGCTGTTTCTAAAGAGGTTGCTATTTTGGTTTTACCAATGTTCTTAAGATGGGGCTGATTGCAGGGTGCAGGTAAACCTACTGACTAGTTACTAGAACTAGCGTCAGCTGTCACTGGTAGCTGTTGGCAACCAGAGCCCTTCACAGCACAATGTCTGCGTGTGTGCCTGCATTTAGGGGTGTGTTTAAACAAGAAACTTCTCCTTGCTTATTGGGAGCATAAGGAGACTGTTTGAGACTTCTTCAAGACCCATCTCCTTGTAGAAAAGGTGCATTTTACCTTCCTAAGGCTGTGTCACAAGCCAACTATATTCAAGCTTTTCTTTGCATCACTGATAATTCTAATTTCTAATATATTATAAATTCAGATTTGTGTGGCTTCAGTCTGATTCACACAGTTTAATGTGTGTTCTTAACAAGAAGTGGAGTGGCCATTGTGCTTTGCTTATGCTGAACTTGGTGACCCACAGATTCATGCACCTGGTTTTTCCCCAGCTGTAACATAATCAGAAAGCAGTGGTGTGATAACTTCATGGCCTCATTTTACCCAGCTGCTCTTTTGTTTCTCCCCGTATTTGGTTGTGGAGTTGATTTTTCTTGTTTGTGGGGGCTTTTTGCCTTTTTTTTTTTTTTTTTAATGTTGTAGTGGATTTTATCTTTATACTCTGAATAATAATTGAAGAAATAAAACCCCAGATGATAAGCAAGCTCTATGTGAGCTTTCATGTCAGTAAATTTTTTGCATCTTGAAAAATAGTCTGTTTGTTAAGCTTGTTTGACTTGGTACTGGATAGATTTTTTTTTTTTCCTTCTATGGTTTATCTCTCCTTCTTTTAATGCTATTCAAGGTCCACAGTGCAGCAACATCTCTGGCAGCAGATCTTCTAAAATACCATACAGATCATATGGTTCTCAAAGCACTAAAAATCACAGGAGTAGAAGGAAATCTTGAAGCTGTAGCAGAATATACTTGCAAGCTATCAGAGCAGAAAGAACAGCTTGTTGAGGTGAGTTCACAGCTGCTTTCATTGTGTATGACACTTAGAACATGAGTGGCTGGATTTGCATAAATCTGTTCTTTAGGAAGGCTTTGGTCTGTGGCTTTGTAATTTTATTTTATTTTCCATGTATGCTGTTGAATTTTGTATTGTTCTTGGCAGGGTCTGAGCCAGAGGTGTCACTGTGGCATGCAGGCATTGTAGAAAGGATATACATTGTGCCCAATTCTCCTCATGGATCTAGACTCAATCTGTATGTAGACATTTGGCCTAAAACATGACTAAAAAAGTAGTAAGTAAAAAATCTCTAGATCCAAGAAGAGACGATAACCCTTCTCTTTCAAGTAGCAGCATCCAGCAGTAGCTGATTCCAGGTGTACAAGAGTGCTGGAGATAGACAGTTAAGTTTCTTAATGCAGTGAGTTTGATTTTTTGAAGACCAGTCAGGAGGGCCACTGAAAATCTTTCTCCTTTGTGAAAAGCAGTGTGGGAGGATGTCAGCCACGTGTACCTTGTTGCTGTCTTGTCTCACAGACAAGCAGAGGTACCTATGCCAGCAGGAGACATACAAAGATAGATCACGTGAAACATGGTGATGCCAGCAGCTGTACTTGCATGGTGTCCAATACTCATTTCTAAAAAATTACGAGATATAGGGCTCGAGGATTCCTCCCGGAAGTATGAATACTCAGAAGCAACACCCTTGAACTTCCAGGATTGGAAGAACAATGCTTTGAGTTTTTAATTTCAGCTTTAATGTCCCCTTGATCTGTGACTGTTTCGTGTTCCAGTGAGACACCAATTTTTTTTTCAGGCATAACCACGAGGTTGAATAGTGCTTGCATGTGAGACCTTACAGCATTTCTGATGGTGGACAGTGCAATAAGTTTCATATGTGCTGTCTCTGTCTTACAAATTCCTTTTGATGTGAAAACTTCCATGTTCCTTCTCGACCCAAGGTTCACTCTTAACCTTACTAAAAAAACAAAAAAAAAAAAAACAAAAAAAAAAAGGAAAAAAGGAAGCAGTATTACTTCCCTAAACTAATTAAACTAATTTGACACTGATTTGCTCAAAGATAATTCAGTCCCCTGGATGATGAAAGCCTAAATTTTCCACATGGTTGCTAATTGCTGAATAAGCCTGTTCTGGTGAAGTTACTTATGCTAAAATTTTCCCAAGTTCTCTATGTGTTTGTTAACTTTCAGTTTTATTCAGTCCTAAATATGTGAAATTGTTTTTGTTTTACTTTAATTTATTTATTAAGATTTTTCTTTCTCTCAGTGATTTTCCACCCCTTCCAAGTCAGGATTTAGCCCCATTTTTATTGTTAATTCTCCCTGAGAAACACCCAGCTGTGCAGTCCCCAGTACATTTCTTAAAGGACTGTCAATAACTTTGTGTTTGTTTGTGTGTATTTTTGTATGTACACCTTTTCTCACTAATAATAAAAGCACGTTTTTTATGATTCTTTTAATATTTTTTAAAATAATTCAGATGTGTCGCTTATTGAGGCATGTTTCTGGAACTGAGCCCCTTGAGATTACTTGCATACATGCAGAAGATACCTTTCAGGTCACTGGCCCACAGGTATGTCCAGCTTCTAACTGGCCTCTTCTAGTACACATAAATCAATAAAAATTACTTGCGTGAATTTTTAGGAGACCTAATAATGACCTGTTCAAAGCATTCATTTCTAAGAAGGAATTATGTACTAATGCCGGGTGGTAGCTAAAAGAGCTCAAGAGAAAGGTCATCAAGCCTGCAAATGTCAGATGAATACAGTACTAAGACATAATAGTAGCAGTTTAATTTTGTGTTTTGCTTGTGGAGGCATTTGTGAATTCATGTGTATGTATGTACTAGGACTTGCAATAGCAAATGCTTTGTTCTTTGTCCAGATAATTTCTGCTGCAGAAACCCTGGCATTGCATCCATCTAGCAAGATTGCAAAAGAAAATCTTGAGGTGTTCTGCGAGGCCTGGGAGTCTCAACTGAGTGACATGTCTTTGTTGTTAAGAGAAATCAATGATGTGTTTGAAGGAAGAAGAGGTAAGAATGCTGTGTAGAAACAGAAAAATTTAAATTCAAGTCTAAGAATTTTAAGTGTGATTCAGGAAATTCTGCTTTCCTAAGAGAGGAGTGCAGTAAACAGTTCCACATCCTGTGGGATCTAGGTAGTAACACACAAATGTATTGGGTTTGTATAGATGCGAAATCAGGCTGCTTATTGGATTTTTTTCAAATAAAAGCAGCCAAATATTTAAAGGCCTGATTTATGTAAGATTAGCTATGTTTAATTTTCTGCACTGGGATTAGTTCTAGCAAAATCAAATGGAACTGTTCAAAGGACACAAAAGTGTTAGACACAGCTGTTTGCCAGCAGTGTTCACATACAAGGGGTGTAGGACTTCCACCCACCCTTTGTTCTATCTAGGACATATCATCAATTCATGACAGTCAAGATACAACTTGAATTGTGACATGTTTAATTAATGTCCTGTATTTGTGGAAAATACATGTATACATGTATATTCTGTACTGTCAGCTTGCCTTGTATTCACTTCATAATGTAGTGAATGTAGTTATTTGATTTTTAAACTGCTGTCCTTTCTCCTGGATGGAATTTCTGACGACTCTGCACAATCTTGGGATATTTTCTCTGGTTGGTAAGTTTATTGGTATTTGTACAACATGTAGAAGAAAAGCTTGGAATCTTAAGGAAAAAAAATTCTGTGTCTACTTTTAGCATAGGGTAATTTACCTTTAAAATGGAAGGCATTTTGGTTTTCATTTTTATACCACGTATTTTTCTTTCAGATTACGTCTTTAGTGTAGCCTGTTATAATTCTTACAGCTACGTGTTTGTTTCAGTTTTTAAGGTAGAATTGCATACAGATAGAATGTAATATATAATAATACTGAATGTCTTGTATTTTTAAGAAAATCGCTCAGGTTTAAAAGCTTAGATTTACCTAAATACGGGCACTTAATTTTTTGTATCTAAGATACAGAAAAAGTAAATCCTTATTCAGGTTAGATGACACTTTATCAATGATACAGTACTTCATCTTGCTATTGAGACCTTTTCCATTTTTAGACTTTATTTTGTAGTTTAACTTTCTGTTCTTGATTTTTTGTGTAAGCAGTTCTTTACTGCCAGCATTTCGAGCACAGTAGCAAGCAATCACAGGGTGTAAATTGTTGTTGCTGGTTGCTAAATGAGTGTGTGCCTGAACTTCAAAGCATGTAAAAGAAAACCTATGTTGAAATTTTGGTTGGGTTTACAATAATTGTGTGTAGAGCAGGTTATTGGGAGTTTGAGACAGTTGAGAAAAACACGGTTGTTATCCCAGCTGTTCTTCCACCTCGGTCTGGAATGCCACATAAATATTTGCAGCAATCAGACATCCTGTTTATGGACCTTTTAACTTTCAGCAGGTTTGTTTGTTTGTTTTGGGAGCCAGGGTGACACTCGCTTTCCTTAAAGAGAATATTTTATAAAATGAAACTTAAATTATGGTATTACTCTATTGTTAATGTGTTAGAATAAATTTGGAATCTTTAGGGCTGATCATGCAGTATGATTTTTTTCATATTCATACAATGGTTGAATGATAACCTTTTTATATTTATGTCTATTTGTGCGTGTGTACATACATACATATATATATTACTGTATTTAAAAATATTAGGGTGAGAATCATGCAGCCACAGCAAAGCATACACTTGGCTCTCCAAACAAATTGTTCTTGATGTCAGATGCCCAGCCTCCTCTTTAGTTAATAACTTTCCTTGGGACTGCTGGTGGCAGATAACACATTTTCCATAAGTGGTATTTTCCACTTTCTTTAAAACATCATTTCACAAGGGCAACCCAATGTCCTTGCTTGAAGGAGGGAAAGAGAATGAATGGGTAGGTGTTGCTGAGCAGGTTGGAGGCCATCATGTGTGATGCAGTGAAGACTGCTCTTGTTTGGCATAACCACCCAACTGTGTTCTTGTTAGTGTCTCTCATCCTCAGTATTTCTTTCAGCATAAAGTGTTCTGATACCACCGCTGACTGGTAAGATACTAAGCATAGCTTGTGTTCTCTATGTGGCCTTGGGTGCATTAGGTCTTGTATTGCCAAAACAGTGTTAAGAAATCTCCATTTTCCTTATCTCATGGCCCAGCCTAGTAAGAGACACTCTTCTGAATCTGGATTGTTTCATAGTAGCAACCAATTATCTCCTTAGAAGTAACATCTTCTTACATCCACCCGTCTTCTACAAAGTTTTCCTTTGGATTGTGGGCTAATCTGTTTTTGTTTGCCTGTTTTCTCTTGTTGGACTTTGGAGTGACTCTTGTCATTTAAAAAAAGAGGGAAGGGAAAAATCTCCTCCAAGTACCCCGTCTTTTTGCTACCAGAAAATACCCTGAAGTTACCTTGCCACTTTTAACATTTTTCTTCTCCGAGAAAACACAACTGGTGAGCCAGTAAATAAATGAAACTAACATGTTTATTTGCTAAGAGATTAAAGGAGTGGCATTCACAAAACTTTTGCCCTTGCAAACACAGTGAAGTTTCACAATATTTGATAAGACTCTATTCTTCTTGTAATTCATGATACTTGTCTTGAGGTTGGTAAAAGTGTCTTTATTTTACAGACTAAAATGTATCAAGTGCTTTATTCCTAGTAAAATTGTGACTGTATGTAACAAGAGATAGAATTACAGTAAGAGGTATATTTTTTTTTTCTCCTCAGTTTAAAAACTTGTATTTTTGTACTACCAATTTAAATGTTTAGCTTTGTTAGAGAGTTCAGAATACAGCTTAAGATGCAAAAATTGAATGGTGACTAAATGTGCTGGACACATGAAATAAAAGAAGCATTTTTCAGATTACACTAGATTGACATTGTTTATGCTAATTTCTTTATTTTTACAAGCAATTGCATAGCTTCTTGTCCAGAGTTTTTTTCATAATGGCAAATGAGGTATTTCTCATGCTGAGGTTCCAAATGCGCATGGGAGCAGCTGCATTCAGCTTGAAAGTGAAGCAATATTTTACTCAATTGTAATGAAATTGTACCGGAATGTACCCAAATTGTAAGGGGCTTGTTTTGGGGGAGCAGGATGCACAGGCACAGTGGGATGGGGAGGTTGGTGAGCACAGCACATCCCAGTAATACATGTCCTCGTGTATTTTGGAAATATTCCTGTGCTGTGCAGAACTGTACAGCAAGGAAGAGTTGGCATTATTTTGCTCAATCCTAAACCACTTTTTAATCCAGTGGTGAGGAGGCCCATTCTCCACAATGTTGGTGTGTCCAGGCTGGGATAAAGAGAGTAACGGGCTCCTCAAGAGGGTCGCTCCTTCCAGGTATGGGAGGTTTGGTTCTGCACACAGAGATTGTTTGGTTCATTTCCATTTGATGCTTAACTCTGAGGCTCTTGCACTTTGAGGTGGACCACCTGATGAAAGTACCTCTCATCAATCCAAGCTGCTGGATGTCAGCCAGTCTCTTTTTTTCTAATGTTTTGGTTTGGACATGCTGGAGAACAATGTAAATAAATAATCCTCTGATTTGCTCCCTTGTAACTTGGATCAGAAGTGAGAGAATGGTTTCTGAAGATAACATACCTTTCTGCCCTCCTCTTCTGTTTTGCCCACATGATTTGTGAGGAGTTAAATGACCATGAGGTTTTTGAAGGGCTGTAGTTGATGAATAGGTGATACAGGTCAGGATGTCAGAATTGGGACACTTGAATTCTAGAGAGAGGAGTGAAGCAGGCATGCTGCCATACTCTCAGAGAAGAAGTAACATCAAATGCAGGACTTAAAAGTTGAAATAGGGGCATTATGGAAGGAAAAACATGATTGGAACTAGTAGAAAGCATAAAATTGGAAGACAGAGTGAAATAATGAAAATTAATTTTAAGTCAAAAAATTAAAAAAGGAAAAACATGTTAAAGAAAGCACATTAGGAAAAACAAAGGCAGTCAAATAAAAAGAAGACCATAATGTGGTGAAAAAATATATTTTTCAAAAATAAAAATTTGATATATTAACAAAGATCTGACACACTAATGAAGGAAATCAAATACCTAAAAAATTATATATGTATATTCTATTAATGGAATCAAATAAAAGTTCTGTGATTACACTGATGAAATTAAGTATTTTCTGATTAAGTAGGATTATCTTTGACATGAGTTGATCTGCTCTTTTAAAAGGTCTGGTATCTGTGGGTCCACTGAAGTGTGGTTTTTGTGTGTGTATTTTGTGGTCTTCAGGGTTTTTTTAAATGTTCCAAAAAGTAATAGTTAGATCTTTCTTCTTTCTGAGTATGGTGAGCAACTAAACCTTGTAAAGCCAAATAATGGGAATTACTATAAGAGCAAAGGAAACTTTTTTTCTTACTTCTGTTTACCACCACTTTGCATTTGGTTTCCATAATTCTGAATGCCTGCCTTGTGTGTGCAAGTACTGTGTCATTGCAGTAAATGCTTGTATTCCATTTGTTATGTCAAAGCTTTTTGTGTTTGAACTTTTTAACAAGGCACAACAAGTTTTTATGTAGCTCCAAGGAGATCCTTTAATCTGCAGCCTTTTAAAATTGCAAGCTAGCTTTTGTTCTTGGTATGTCTTACATGTTTTCTTACATGCCCTTTAGCTGATGTTTTGATGCAGAGGATGTTGTAAATGACTTTTCATAATTTGTATCAGTCTTTAGGGAGAAATCTTGCTTGGATACATGTTTGGACAATTAATATCCGAATAACTCTGCATTCTGAAAAAAAATAGTTACTCTGCATTCTGAAAAAAATAGTCAGCTTGTGCCCTGTTAGCTAATTCATCTTTTGCAAAACTGGGTAGGAGAAGGAAGAGGTGATCTTAGAAAGGAAGGTCACATTTTTTGTACTTTTCAAGAGGGTTGAAGGACACTGGTTGGCATCCTAAAATTTTAGGAGTCAGTTGCCTAGACACAGAGATTATCTCCTGATGTGACAGGAAAATCATAAAGGGCATGCTTTCAAAAAATCCTGAATGCACAAAAGAACTGTCTTCTGAGGACTCAGAATGGAATTTCTCTAGGAGCAGATAAAAGAGGAGGAATTAGCAATTGTAGAGGGGTTTTTTGCTTGTCCTTCGTTGTGATGTATGTAAACATCTCTATGCAAATCTGTACTGACATCCATTGTAGTAGTCCTTGGGGTTTGGTTGGTAGGGTGGGGTTTTTTTGATTGTTTCTGGGGTTTTTTGGTAATACCAATTTCTTACTAGCTCTTAAGGTCTTTACTTGTTTTAATTTGGTTTATCAGACTTTCCTCTCCTGAATCTATTGTAATAAATGCAAGTCTTCATAGACCATTATGTCTTCTGGTAATTGAAGCTGTAATCCTAGGCTGTTAGCCCAGGCATTGTTTCTTCTTGAAAATAAAGTTGTCTTATCAACTTTTAGGTAACACCCAAAAAGGATTTTTTCTTTCTTAATTTGTTTTGCTCATACTTGGAATATTGTGGGCTCCTGGCAATACAACAAACAATTCAATAAGTGTGTAAAATGCTGTAGAACTTTCTTCTTGATAAAATACAGCACACATGGGATAGGTATAGTACAGTACAACATGAGAGTTTTACTTGCATTACTTAGGAAAACCTGCCTAGGTATTTCTCACTAGTGGTGCTGTCTAATTCCAAATTTCAGACCATCCAACCCATGCCAAGAAAAGCCATACGTGGAGCTGCAATTTTATGTTATTTTGAGGCAAAATGAGTGCATGTAGCTAGTGAGTCATTGGAGAGAGTTGCTTTACTTCCTTGTGAAATACATGCAGGGGACTACAAATATTACTGAAAGAAATTGTTCATAGAAGGTTTCTTAATTGCCACTTGCTGGGAGCTAAAATCTGAGCAGTACAGGGCTCTTGGCCTGTCTCTGAACAGGAGACAGATCTTCCGCAGTATTCAGAGAGGAGGAATGGCAGGTAAGTAATTTGCTTTTATAGTACTGCAATTTAAGTGAAGGCATTTGATCCCACTGATTAAAATCTGCATACAAATTTTGGTATAAACCTGTGTGTTCTTCATAGGAGAGAAGCGTGTCTACCTATCACTGCCCAGACCAGGGGTAAGTTGCTTTTGGGTTTGTTGTGTTTATTTTGTATCTGCTGTTCTCTGTTTGACTTCTTTCCCTGTCACAACTTGATGGGAACATGGCAATATCTTGGTAACATGCATCCTGACTGGTTGGCTGACAGTAAAATATCTAAGTTTGTCAGTTTATTAAATGAATAATAAACAGACTGAAGACTAAGGTAACTAGTTATGTAATGTGCTTTAATCACTTAGATTGTACATAAACTTTAACTCCTGTTCATTAATTTTTTACCGTGTACTCTACTGTCATGCCATATAATAAAAAACTGCATTGTTGCTATTAAAACAGTAGGAATATGCTGCAATATACTGAAAACTAAAAGAAAAAATAAATCATATTACTAAGACTTAACATTGTAGACTGAGTTAACCTATTTGAACAAAGGGTCATGTTTGAGCCTGTTGAAGGCTCTTTAAATAATGGATTCTTGTTTCCTTCTTTGATCTTAAGTGTGTTTAATGTAGAGAAAAAAGTTACACTAAATACCCAGTTTTTAGGTGTGAGGTATTTAATATCCTTAGCTGATTATAATTGATATTACACTGTTTCTGAGAGTGTCTGTGTGTTAGGAAGCCTCCTAAACCTTGTTAGTGTCATGTGATCAGTCATTTAATTCACTTTCTATGAACTGAATCTTTTCATGGGTAGGAAAAAGCGAAGAAATTATCTCAAGCACTACAGTAAGTTCTAGCTTGTTTCTTTCTCTCCTTGCTTTCTTTCCTTAATCTGTACTGTTGAGGAATTTGGATTTGAAATGGTATCTTGTCTCCATCTCTTCTGTTGTGCTATTCTACAGCTTCAAACACAATACAACTTCTTACCCTAAATGAAAAGAGAAAAGCTTTATAAATGCAATCTTTATAAAAAAGCTTTATAAATCCAGTCTACAGATTTAAATTGAATATGTTAGGCTACATGAGAATGGGTGAATTTTACAGTTACGAAACTAAATATTTGAAACTTTTGATAGGGTTTCTGTCCCTTACCAGTTTGACTAAGGCACATAGATTCTGGACTTTATAATTTAGAGATTATATGTTTGAAGTCAGAGTCCCTCCCACTTATGGATTTGTATGTTTTTTAAAATAACTTCAATAAAACATTGTGCCCAGCATTTAAACAGTTCTGTTTTGTTATTGTTTGAAAGGTTGCTGCCTTCTTTTTGAGTTTTGCAAGATACTTACCATTGTGAAGAGTTACAAATACACAGTTTGAAAGTAGATGGGAAATGTAGATTGCATCCACAGGACACCAGAGTTTCTTCACAGAGTAATTTCTTTGCCTAACTGATTCTCTGAGCTTTGGAACTGCCTCTCTTCCCGGTGCTGTTCCTCTCAGCAAAGCCTTTCCTCCCCCTACTGTCACCACAGATCTGCTGTGCCTGGCTGACGCCCACGCTGTCCCTGCACAGAGGCCACACTGTTCCTGCCGATCTAATTAGATTACATATTTTGTTAATCTGCTTAATTGCCACTGTGCTGTTTGCTGGTAATGAGTGGCACCCTAAACCATGCTGTAGATGAGGACCAGAACAGCAGTGATGATTCATGTGTGTGCTTAATGCATGGGTATATTTTTTCTCTGTAGTATTTAGTGTCAAAGCATGTTTTTAAAGCAGAATAACCTGTCTACTGATCTGACTTTTAACAGTAGTACTATTGAAATAATGCAAGTGAACACTAGAGTGGAGAAAACTGCAAAAACATTTGGAGCTTTCTTTAGTTATTTGTGAATCTAAAAACTTATTTGTTGTAACCAGTGCTGGTTTTCTTGAATACCCTTCACTCTGCAGCTTAAATAATTGCCATACCTTCTAGACCAAAGTTTGTGTTTACAAGCAAATCTAGTTTGGTTTTGTCTTCCTTTCTTCTTTTAAGACACTATCTTAAAAACAGCATTTCTTAAATTGCATCTCTAATATGCAATATAAATCACAATTAGGAGTATCAGTTCTTACCCTTTGTGCTAAATCTTTCAATATGAGATCAGCATTTCTAATACATAGGCAGAATTACAGTGTCTAATCTGGGTAGACATTCATAAGATTCAGAATATTTAAACATTTTGGGATGGGAAAAGAGAAATTGCATGAAAGCTAGACTGAGCACCGAATTGCACTAGGAACTTCAGTATCAGTACTTTTTGCTCACTCTTGAAGTGAGAGATGGAGATGGTACCTGAATCTCATTGCTGATGCTGTTCACAATGAACAGTGTTGCTTCTTGTTTATTTTTTCCGCTGCAGGCATTACTGAGCCTAATTTGCCCAAGTACTTCCACTAATGAATAGCAGCAGCTTTTTTCAGAGTCTCAGACAAGGCTCTCAGTCAGGCACTGAGATCATTCAGCTTCCTCCTGTGCCTCACACCTCTCCAAGTTACGACACCAACTTTGTACTTGCCATTCCAGTGGTTTGTGAACGTGGACTGTGCCTCCCACATCTGGTGATTTTGCTGTCTTTGCACAGTGACAGCACCAGTGCACAAAATTAAAGCCAAGAATGGCAAATTAATGTGAAATAAGTGAAGTATTACTGCATAAGTGTGTCATGCAGTTGGCAAGTACTGCCTTACCAGGTATTCCACTCACATCAGTACCACTAATTATTGTTTCATGTGAGCCAATATTTGGCTTGCAGCCAGACTGGTATCTTGGATAGTTCATGATTTAAATAAAAGAAGGAAACCTGTGAAAAGTTCAAAGTGTCAATATTTGTTTACAGCTGCCTCTACAAAGTGACACAGCATCATGGGCTGCCTCCTCACAGCAGCATTTGTATGGGTTGTAGCCCACATCAGCTTGCTGTTAGCCAACTCAGCGTCCTTCTTATATCAGTATCATCAGTGATAGAAAAATCAGTGCAAGACTACTTGGTTAAGACTGTTTAGTCCTGACTGTTACTGAGGATTTACAGGGTAAAGGGAAGAGACTGTACTGCATTAGGAAGTGGAGCCTGAGAACTGTGGAAGAGAACTTGTCTTTGAAATTTTGGGGCATCTGCACCTGCCATTTCAGGACAGACAGATCAGAAGAGGTTCTCAGTTTCTGCTGAGAAGTTCATTTGAACCTCTGGAACTCTCCTGCAAAGTCTTTCTCTGAATATAGAGCTACCTCTTTAAGATTTACTAGTAAAATGATTATCAATTCCTATTATTTAAAAATATTATTTTTTGTTTGAAACAGAAGCATAATTCAAATCTGAAAGCATTAAAGCCAGTCAAACTAGATACTGAGGTAAGATACCGTCATTTTAGTAAAAAAAACTCCTTTCATTTTTTTATCTTATCAGAAGAATGTGTTTTTAAGTGCCATAAATATGGTTACCATTTACAGGAACAGGCGAAAATTGCAAAACTTGGATTAGAATTGCATCTGCTAACATCTGATGTGGATTCTGAGACTGAGAAATGGGAAGATCAGGAGAATGAGATTGTGCAACATGGGCAAGGCATGTCAAGTATGGCCTACTCCATGTATTTATTTACCAGGTAATTACAGTGCACACGGCAAATTTTGGTGGGAAAAAGAGCATTAACAGTGTTTGTTAGAAAAAACAAATTTTCATTTAAAGAACATAATAGTTGGAACCCATTGAGAAAGGAACTTGATTCTGTCCTTAGGCTTTATAAATTTTTGTAAAATTCTAAGCTGTTTAAAAACCCCCTAATTTTAAACCCCCTTTATTTTTAAAGGGCTTAACACTTGTTTTGTTGGAGGGCATCTATTTAAATATCTCTTGGGTACAGAAAACATTTTAAGAAGTATGTTCATAAATACTTTGAAAATTAAAGGAATTAAAGCACAAGTATGTACCTGTAGGTGAGATGTAACTGTAGATGAGAGTTACTGATCTTTGCTACACTGAAAAGTGTTGTTCTGAAACTTACCTGTGCAATGTCAGCTTTCTTACTTGAAGAATTTAGGTTTGCTTGGGTTTTTTTTACCAGAGTTGAGATTTTTTTGTTACCTGCTAGTCCAGTAATACTCAGTATGCCAGAGACGTGGATTTCTATTCTTGTTCAGCTTGTGAGAACTGAACCATTGTTAATTCCCCAAGAATGCTGTAGCTACTGAGGTGTTTGTGCAATATTTTTAAATGCAGTTCCTGTAGGTAGTTATTGTGTCTAGCATCTTCTAAAAGACTGATGTTTACAGTTCAGTGGTGTGAACTATAAAATGTTCAGTGGTGAGACTATAATTTTTGTAAGTAGCAGGCAAAATAATCTGCAGTCTATAAATGGCATATCTTCTGCTTTTGTTATTTCCCACAGAGGAGAAGGACTTCTGAAAACTACTCAAGATTTATTTCATCAGGCAGAGGTAATGTATATTTAACAAAACAGGACGTAGACACTCCGAGTGAAGCCAAATTGGAACTTCAGTGTCTGATTCCTTACACATAAGTACAGTGTACCATGAATTGACTGGCAGCTGTAGATTTTGAGGAGCCTAACTCTGGTACATACTCTGAAAGTGAACTTCACAGTGTTCCAGTCGTAGCTTCAGACAGAATTCATTACATGGATAGATTCCGGCTAGGAGGAGGGATAGCAAACTGGCATTATGGCAAATACGGTGGACTTCAACACATTTGTAGTGTTTGTTGTGTCACTTGACTTGGTCCCTGGTAGTGTTAACAGATACTAAATCCTAGTCTGAGCAGCAGGATTTTCATGAGAAAGAAAGAAGATATAAAAATTTGCACAATGCAAACAGAAGACAAGGGCCCAAGTGAAGGAATGTGGGATGCTATTTCCAGGATGCATGCCTGTGTGTAACAGGAGACTGGTTACCTTTGAAAGGCCAATAAACAAGCAGGGCAGGTGTCAGCCACCCACAAAACATTTGTGAGCTGCCACAGTGAAAAAAAAAATAATTGGAAGTTGGGGGTTTTTTTATATGTAAAGGAAAAGCCTTTAAACTCTGCTTATCTGCGGGATGGCAGTTTGTAGTGAAGCTTGTTATTTCAGGAGTCACTTCAAACTGCTGACTTGTGAATTATAGATTTATATAATTTTTATAATTATACAATTATTACAAGTATTTCCTGCTACCTTTTTACTTAAAAGTACACTACTAAAACAGGAGGGGAAAAGCCTCATCTTCTGTTGTGGTTCATTTTGTTACATGATTTCTCCTCCTTTCAGATTTTTGCCACAGAGGGCACAAAGCTTGCTTCAGCTCTTCATGCTCTTTCTGATCAGGTGATGTATCTTATTACTCCAGTGATATACTGCTTAACAGTTGGTTGTGCTGTCTTTGCCCTTAACCTAATGCTGAAGTCTTTAACACAGAGTTGTGTTGTCTTCCTGAACCAC
Source organism: Coloeus monedula (assembly GCF_965178545.1). Taxonomy (NCBI): domain Eukaryota; kingdom Metazoa; phylum Chordata; class Aves; order Passeriformes; family Corvidae; genus Coloeus; species Coloeus monedula. Next base: position 96,560,912 of record NC_138781.1, read on the forward strand.
GTTTCAGGTGCACAGTGATGACAAGCCTTTGCTTCTGTTGGAGGCTGAAAAACTCATCTCTATGTGCAAGCAGCTCCAGATAACAGCTAAAGCTTCTGCTCAGGGTAAAAGTGCTACATTTACAAAGGTAAGGTAAAAATTATTTATATTTCTCAAAGTAACACCTAACTTGTTTTGAAATAAAGTAATATACTAATTTATGCTCCAGTTAAAATATGGGGCTAGTTTGCAGTAGTATTGTAATCCACTAGAATTCCATTCGGATAAACGGGAACTGTAATTAGGTATACCTCAACATGGACTTCAGGGATCAGAATTTTAATGGGAGGTAATACGTATTTCCACCACTGTAATAATTACTGTTATTATTGTTACTGATGCTTAACATAAATGTAACAAATTCCAAACCCCCGACTCCACTACTGAAACACATTTGCCTCTCAGTAGGTAGCATCTACCCTGGACTGCCCAGATTTTTTTCTGATACTCGTATTTGCTACAAATAACTACATAGACAGCTGCCATGGAAGTTTCCACACTGTTAACACAAGAAGTAGATGTGCAATGATCAGAGGGGATCAGTATCCCTGAGCCAGCAGTGATCAGTGTGAGCAAGACCATTTCCGTGCACCTGGATGTTTGTTTCCAGTTGGCTGTGGAAAAGGTGTTTCAGTTTTACAGCAGGGTCTGAAACCGGCTAAAGCATGCAAGTGAAACTGAGCCCCTTGGGGCTACTGCATGGTTTATTTCACCCTCTCTAAATTAAATGGGAACTCCACTCTGTTTATACAGTAATGTATCAGTACATAGCAATTACAGCTTCTCAAATTAATGTTTGAGGACTCAGGCTTGTTACCTGGGCTGAGTGTTAAGATTTAAGATAACTTTTAGTGTAACATTGAACTAAGGCTTAGATGATGCATGGCTTTCTAAATCAGACTGGCTAGACATAAAACAAAAGGAAAACCATGAGGAATTGGGATGATTCATACTTAGATGGTAAGAACTCCTTTCCAAGAGACTTCTATTACTATTTAATATAGTAGTACTAGTAGTTCATTCTCTTGGGATGTGTCTGCATCATAGCTCAAGTTGTCCTTAACAGAAGGGATGCTCTTGTTTTACATGTACTATACAGAGAAACTAAGAAAAAAATGTAGGCAAACCCATCTGATTAGGAGATATTTCAGAAGGACAAGTATTAGTTAACCCAGCTCGAAGCAGATCACCATCTCATGCCAAAAACAACTGTCTAACACAAGAATTGAGTGGTTGTTACTCCACTATTAAATGTCTTGTTTAGGTTGATGCATGCATTCTGAAAACAAGGAATGTGATGACTCTGCTATGCCAACTTCTTCCACTTTGCTGCAAATTACTGAGAAAGGTGAGTACTTGGTTTATCCGGACTGTTTTAAAGTTTGGGTGTTTGCTTGGTTGGGTTGGGTTTTTTTAAGACATCTTTCTTATATATATACACAGAATAAAGCAGGAAATGGTTGTCTTAAGCCTGCTCCACCATGGAAAGAAGACAGATTACGAACTGGTACAAATGCACGTACTCCAGAAAGAAGAGTGGACACATTTGGCGTCAAGTCTTTAGAAAATCATGTAACAAACATGACGTTTTTAGAGAGCAAGTAATCATAGCACTGAGAAATGCAGGAATTCCCATTTGAAAATAACACTTGCTGAAGTTTCAATATTGCTTTCATTTGTGGAAAGTCAAGCCAGGTTAATTTGATAAAAAACTGTTGACCTTTTGTCACATCTAATAGATGTCCCGTGACTTAGCCATTAAAACACCAGCTAGTCTAAATGTTCTGTATTTTTATAATGTGAATGCCTTTCCTATGCTCACTATTGATACCCATTTTGTAATTAATGCTTATGAATGTCTTAATGGATGTGTCAACCCAAAGATGCTGCTAATAGACATTTTATGTAAAGACCCCTGTGCTGCATACGCTATATGTAACACTACTGTTGAAGTCTGTAAACTCATCTCTGGCCTATTTCGGTCTATATATTTGATAAAGTGGAATCAGGAATATAGTCTGAAAGGCTGTGGCCTGAAGCACTGAATTGTTACCTTAGTTACAAGTTATGCCTGCAATGAAGTAGTCCTAGGAAAAAAAAAACCTCTTTAAATAGCTGCACCCCTGAATTTTAATCTTGATGACATGATTCATCTCTACAAAAGTGTATTTCTAAGTGATTAATAGTCTTGACTCAAACCCTTTTCTTTTAGCCTATTTGTAGATGGCAGTTGTTGCTTTCTTTTTTATTAAAACTTACTGAGCAGAATTTGAGTTGCCTGTAGAACCACTGAAGTATTATGCAGACTTGATACTATGCCATTTAAAATTGAAGAACGTAGATACTGATTATTACAAAATTCTGTACAAAGGGCATTATTTGACTTCAGGATACCATGAAAATACAACTTGGTGTGAAATACATATTTTCAAGTTTATCTGCTCTTTGTACAGAGGCTTTTGCTGCAGTTTTATTTTCCATTCACCTGTGTCAAACTCCATATTGTATTAGTTAAGCTAAATTACATGATAGCCAAATGCTATGATTTTTCTATATATACTATGCTAGCATTAAGCAGAAGCAAAGCTGATTGTGGAACATAAATAATCTCCAACATGTCATTTTGAGCTTATTTAAAAACCTGTAGAGCTAGAATTCAGAGAAAAAGAAAAATTTTACATCAAGTTTTTACAGAAATTTTAATATACAAACTATTTGAACTGGTTTATTCTTTTATGAATCAAGCAGTTTAGTTCCACTTTTAAAAACTGGCACTGGGTCTTTTCAATACTACAAAACTCACAGTGTACAATAAAAGTCACTTATTTAGTATTAAATACAGACAGGGAGCGTAGAATTGATTTCATGAAGCAGAACTGCGGCGTTGCAACAAAACTTCCTCGTACTCCTTCTGCGTCAGAAGTCCCTGAGTTATACTCTTGCTTTCTTCAAATTTGGGTAGAACCACTGCAATGTACCCCTCAGTTGATGGCTAAAAAGCAAGACTGAAGTTAGCAGTGAAATAAAAGCTGGAAAATAAAAGAACAAGAAAATGTCTTACTTTTTCTTGCAGAAGAGCAGGATTACTAAGAATGTTCTCATTCACTTCGATCAGCCGCCCTCGTATGCAACTGCAAAAGTGTTTAGATTCAGTAGATGTGTGTGGTATGTCAAGGTAAGAAGAAAAATGGAAAAACCTTACCTGTAAATGGTGTATTCCTCTCCATCTGATGAAGATATCCTGCACAGAGGGGCAAGTTCTGTTAAAAACTGAGCTCCCTGCATTTGGAAAATAAATAAATGTGTATGTAGTTTTAATTACACAGGGTTTGTGAAAGTATTACTGTCAGTAATGTCCAAAAGGAAGGAAGTGTGATAGTTACAGGTCAGTGCAAGTTCCAGAGCTGTGCTTCCCTACAGAAGGGGAGATGCCAACTTAGTTATGTGCACAAATCAAACAGAAGCTTGCTACAAGCTTACAGATTTAGTCATAATTAAGTTTACTGCAGACTAGCAGACTCGAATTTTGATGAGACTAAAATCAGGGGCGAGAGGAGAGGAACAGCACCATTGATTTCGGTGTAAGCAAGTTAAACGGCACTTTCAAAAACCCACCACACTGAACTGGCCCATCTGCTGTCTGGATCTGCTTGAAAAAAACAGTAGTCTCCAAATCCTTTGCAGCTTCTTGGAAACAAATTTTTATCATTTCAGGGATGTTTATGTCCCTCTGTACACTACCAAAAAAATTACTGGAAGTGAGTGGGTTTGAGCAACACTGGAAACCACCAGTGCTGTAGGAGCACTGCAAGACCCTAGCTGGGACAGGGAGACAGGCACCTCTTGAGGAAGTCTAAATTCTTCAGCTGAAGAGGGGCTGGTTTAAAAAATACAAAAGTAACCTGCTGGGTTTCTATCCAAGAAAGGAAAGAAAGATCTCAGGCCCAGTGAGAGATTAAAATAAAAACAAAGCAAAAAGCCATACCCTTTTTGACTTCCCAGAAACCTTATTCTGAAGTCTGCTACAGTTTGCACTGATTTGGTAATTAATGTTTTTAATTGTTTTCCCACTTTGAAGAAGAGGGTGGGCTTCTGCCAAGGTGATGACACAGATTCTGCAAAAGAAAAAAAAGTCAGTTATTCCACTGTACTTTTAAGAAGCCACATTCCTTTGTGCTCTAAGCAAGTTCCACAACCTTCTCTACCCATCTTATTTGACACCTGCTGTACCAAACTGAATGGAAATGGCTTTCTGACCAAAAGCCGCTGCCATAGAAAATACTTCATTTTGAGATACCAGACTGGATTGTTAAAAGCCCTACACTTCTTACTGAAACAGAACCACTGATTTTTAATGAGCCAGTGTTGTTCTATCTCTTGTTATACCCCATGGGAGCATGGTTGGTTCATTTCAGCCAGTAACTGAAGTAGGTACTCATCTTAGGACAAACAAGTAAAGCACAGAGCACTTGTCACAAAATGTAACACAAAGCAGTGTTTCTCAACAGCTAAAGGCCTTTTGTGGTGAACAGTTACAGCTGATGAATCCTTCAGTCATCTGGGCCTTAGTTAACTTGCTGCTTGCATTTAATTTTTTTCTAAAGGAGGGTTATTTTTTGCCATGGAACTGGACAGTTTGAGACAAGCCCAGCTGAAGAGACTAGGCCTGCCTGGCCTAGAACTATGCCTAAGTTCACAAGCATGAACTTGCAAGTAAGTGAAGAGAAAGGAATCTATTTTGTTTGAGAGTATAAAACCTAGAGCAAGAACCAAAACTAACAGAACAGTGACTGCACTAAAAAACAGGGTATGGAACCAAATCTCCTCCTGTGGATGCTGTATCCATCTCCCCACACTCCTTCTGGGGAGTTCTGGCTGCGCAGCTCCCACAAGAGGGAGCTGGATCCTGGTGAATGCATCCAGCATGTCCTAGCAGCAAAGCTACCTCCCTTCACCCCAGCCTCCTTCTTAGGGCAAGATGACAGATTATCTGTTTGAGCTGTCATCTAATGGAGCTGAGACCTGGCAAAACAAAAAGTCAAGAAACAACTTTACACTGCCTAGAAACAGCAAACCGAGCCACAGCCCCATACATAACAATGGCAAAATACTTCATAGAACATCTGGCTAAGGTGCTGTGGAATCCAAGGGTCCTGGTATTTCAGAATTCAAAGGTGCAAAACAGTCTTCATAGACAACTGAACAAATCAACAGCATTTAAACTATTGTTTCTACCAGACACCTGAGATTAGTAACCTCATATTTAGTATTCAGTACAAATGCAAGGGTGTCCTTTCTTGCTGTTACTGTCACACCTGTTATTTGCAGGTACTCTGGTTTCCCTTTTGAAAGAGTGAGGAAGAACTGCAGGGGACAGCCACAGAGGAGCTCCAGCTCCCAAGGCTGCAGCAAGGTGATGCTTCTGCCCTGTGCCAAGCACACCCTTCTTTTTACGCTGAATTCTTAGAGCAGGCAACTCACTGGGAACACAAATGCTGCCTCACCTTCCCTCAACACATGAACCACTGGCCCTGCCAGTTTTTGTGCGGACAGTAATTAGGCTCTGTTCTTCTCTCTGGGACCAAACACCCCAGAAAGGCTCCCAAATGCCCTAACAGGCTGCCAGAGGGGGAGGTAAGGTATGGAATGAGACTCCACATCGGCTACAGGTTGATTTACTCCAAATAACTGGATACATCCAAGCAGAAGCAAGACATTTTCCTATCTTGCCTTCATCATTCTTGAGTGCTGAAATATGCAAGGAAAAGCAATTACGTTTTATCGAGAAAAAGCTGAATGTTCGTTCAAACTGAAGGAGTTAGAAATCAAGTTAAACAGACTCCTTCAAAATGTTACTAGGGAAAAGCCTTTTGGAACGTTGCTCTTCTGCTACTGATGATCACAGAATCAAATAGGTTGGAAAAGACCTCTGAGATCGAGTCCAGCCTATGTCCGAACACCACCGTGTCAACTAGAGCATGGCACTGAGCGCCACATCCAGTTTTTCCATGAACAGCCCTAGGAGGCTGCACGTGGCCCTTCCAGCAGGCGAGGGTGCAGGGAGCGAGGGCAGCACTACGGACACTGCTGAGCAGTACGGGGGGTGAGGGAGGGTGTCGGGAGTGAGAGTCCAAGGCCCGCTGTTTCTCATTGGAGCAATAATTAAAGGATGGGGAGGCCCATCTGTCGCTCTCCCATCCTCCCACCTTCCCGGACAACGCAGGCTCCCCTGGCGCTGTGTCCCAGGCCAGCCCTGTCCATGTCCCGGCCGCTGCAGCCACCGCCGCTCCCTCCGGGTGCAGGGCGAGGGCCGGGGCCCTGGCCGAAGGCAGCCCGAGGCTTCCCGAGCGCCGGCGCCCAGCAGGCAGCGGCGGACCCCGATCCCCGCCGGCCACTCGCCTGTTGGAGTGCTGCAGCACGCAGAAGTCCTCGCACGGCCGCCCCTTCACGTCTATAAGAAAGGCACAAAGAGGAGTCATGGCCCCGCCGCCGTTCCGGCGCGGCCCGGCCCCGGCCCCCCGCGGTACCTGGCTTGTACCAGCGTGTGAAGTACCGCTCGGCGCCGCCCGGCCCCGCCGCCCCCTCAGCCATGCCCGGCCCGGCCCGGCCCGCCGGCGCGGAGCGATGACGGCGGCAGGGCGGCTCTGCAGGGGCGGCCCCAGCCCGGCCCTCGCCCCGCCTCGGCACGGGAAACCCCACGGAAATAAAGTGTTACCTTTTTTTTTTTTACTCTCCCTCGAGAAGGTAAACGAAAGCTGTAACATCTTCCGCAGCGAGGAAAACGCTCCCTCACTGAGAAAAAACGCTCAAACGCCTCCGGTTTGGTTCAGTGGTTTATTTTCTCTAGCACACAGCAATACAGTAACAGCTACAGTGACCATATATATACACACCAAAAACGTACTTTAAATTAAAAAAAAAAAAACCAACAACCCACATTTCATTAAAACATCTTTTTGTTTGCTGCTCGTGGAAAACAGAACGCCCCAGTTTTTCCACAGAGATTTTAACTGCACTGGTGTCTCAGTTCAGGCAGCAGCAGAGCGTCCCTGAATTCCATTTCAGCCTTTGAATTCCGTTTCAGCCTGGGCTGTGTTTTCTACAAATATAAACGAGCTGCATTCCCACAACACACGTGGCATCGCATTTAGGCACAAAGGATGCAGAGAAACCGTACCAGCACCTGATCCCCACAGGCCAGGCAGGTGAGAACTTGAGAACCTCCACACCTTTTTGCTCTGACTCCTGCTGCACAGAGTAACTACACATGACACCTTTTCTGTACAAATACAGGCCCAAACCATTAGAAGAATGTTACCAAAAAAAAAAAAAAAAAAAACCAAACAAAACTGATTCCAGCACTGTTTGCCTATTCAGTTTACCTGCATCTAGCACAGGCACTAAAGGCAGCTGTAACAGCATATAAAATTAAGGTCTGTACTACACTACAGACGGATACACCAAGCAGACACTTCCATTTACTATCCAGAGTAGCCAGGCACATTAAAAACTGCTGCAGAAAAATATACACATAAAAATAAAGGGCTACTCAGAGGCTCTGCCCCACTGGCTTGCCAAACCATGAGTATTTCCAACATGAGTACACTGCAACAGATGCAGATTCAACTTTATAAGCCTGACAGAAAAAACAACAAAACAAACAAACCAACTCAAAACAAAAAAAACAACCAACCTTTTGTCATCCTGCTGATACAAAACTACAGCAAGTTTCAGTCTATAGTCTTCTCAGTTATTAGTCTGGACAACTGCCTGTCATGGACATTTCTCCATCAATGATTGAAGAGCAGTAAATGGGTGGAATATGCTTGTGTACAGGGTAGAGACATTTCTGCTCACATGGTCTAAAGACAATTCATTTTTCATACTGTTAAATTAGTTAGGGTTAGGGTTGGGGTTACCCTAACCCAACCCTGAAATCCCCCAGGACTAGAGGGATGCCTGATTACGGTAGCAGTCGGGTGCAGTGCAGAAGGTGGAAGCCCCATGGGCTGAAGTGCACTGCATTTATGGTGTTTTCCCACACCATGGGTAAACCCATGCCCTACAGTGCCTGCTAGACACAGGGATGCATTAGGAGAGCTGAAGGAAGAACACCTTTCTCAACCCCTGGCTTCAAAGAAGGTGCAGAACAGGATTTCATCACTGTGAGCAGAAGAGTAAATATCAGTCTTGCTAACCTGAGGAAAGGCTGAAGGAGGAGAAGCTAATATTGCACTGGCTGCAAAAACTCCTGTGGTACCCATTTCTCAACTCCTAAAAAACTCCCAAACCTCTCAATTGAGAACATCTGTTTCTGAGGTGATAGAATGGTTCCTGGCTTCCACTGTATGACAGACCCACAAACTGTTTTAACCTGTCATACACAGTATTATCAAACATTTCTCTGTTGTTCCAGCTTTTTATTCAGGTGATGATTTGAAGCAGTGGATCAGAAATAGGTTCTAATTGTTTTATTTCTGGAATTTTTAAAGCTAGCTAGTAAGATAGCATAATTCTGTTATTTATTCATCATTAAACAACTTTTACATGTTCACCTTCCCTGCAAATGCAGAATTTATTTATTTGGCTATTGGTTTTTTCAACCTTCATCCTTCAGTTACATTCAGGGTGGTTAAACATATTAAGACTGTAGGCTCAAACTACATATTTATACACTTATTATCCTTAACTCACTGCTTCCCTTGATATGCTACCAAAGAAATTTTGCTGGTTTTGATTTCTCAGCTTTAGTTCTTGCAAAGAACTAAACAGCACAGGTTTGTGTGCAATCACACTGAACTATAAGTAGGCAGCTCTCCCACTCAGCTCATTTTCCCAAAGTAAATCAACACCTTACTTCAGGAAGCTGTTGTAGGAAATGACTGTTTATCTCAGCCTGTAGCACTCCGCCCCTTGATATCAAACAGGCTTTAATACATCTTTGTCACTTCAGGCAGTGAAGTGGGATACAGCACTGCTTTTAAAGTCTTTTTGATGGAATTCACATATCTTAAAGCTTTTGCAATTTAAGAGCTGGACTTTTGTTGCTGATTTGAGAAATCAGTGAAGAGCAACTCATATCAGAAGGGATGAAACAAAACATTTGATGTAAACACATAGAACATGGTTTCACATTAAGTTGTTTGGAGTAGAAACCAACTGGAATAAGACACAGGAATCCACAACTATTGAGAGAAAGCAACACCACAAAGGATAGAGTGGACTCATCTGCCTTTACATATATATCAGGTGGAAGCAGAAGAAATAGGTTTTTACCAATAAACACATGTTACCCATTACATGTCTTGTTCTTGTTTTACTTTGTTCACTGTGCTTTGTATCCACTGACTTTAATTGTGCTAAAATAAAAACCACTGTGTTTTTACCTCTTTAAAACAAAAAACTACTGAAGTAAAAAACATTACATATAATTACATACAGTAAATAAATTCAGTAAAAAAACAACCTAACCCCCAAACAATACAGACAATATAAACAATACAGATTTGGCACTTTAGCCGTGTTTTACTAAGTACCACTTTCCACAGTACCATAAGCAATGCTAAATCCCAAGTAAAAAAAAATAAGACACAACCAAAAAAGAACCAAACAAAAAAACCCAATAAACCCCAAACTTTACAGTGTTCCTTTCTATCAGGCAAGAAGGGAGGGAAGCACACAACAACAAAGCACACCAATAAAAATATCTACTCTTTATCAAACGTACCTTTCCAACAAGGAAATTCGTAGAAAAAAACCCTACCACTTATAATTTAACACCAAACTGTCTTCCTGGCAACCAAGATCACAGGTTTATGCTGAATACAATCTTATGTTCAAACACTGAGATAAGCAGCATTATCCCAAAACCCAAGAGAATCCCAGCATTCTGTAACAGGAAGTATCCCCACCGGCTACATCCATGGTCACTGGCATCATTGTGGAGCATTTCAGGGACCTAAACAAACACAAAAGTGTTAAATGCCTTCAAAATAAACAGTTACTTCAAAGCATTAATTCTTAAGCTGTGTTAAACAAAATTCAAATAGGTGTAGTCACTTACCATATCCACAAGAGCCACGTACATGAACAAGCCAGCAGTAAGTGCAAATATCCACATTGAAACGTTGTCTGCATAATGACCAATAAGGATCCCAGTTGCCATTCCAAGATAGGCCAGCATAGCTGACAGAGCATTATAAAGCACAGCTTGCTTGACAGTCATACCAGCTTTGAGAAGTACAGCAAAATCTCCTAAAACGGGAAAAAAAAAACCCCCAAAGTTTTCATTCTCGGGTAAGTATTGCAGCGTTTTCTCACTTACAGTTTTCTTACTTACAAAATGACTATGCTATTTTTATGTTGGCTTTTGCCTTATTTTTTTTCCTTCATAAAATCAGAAATCACTGAGGGACCAAAAATTAAAGGGTGCAAATGAACAACAACACAGCAGCTCTAATTTCTAAATCTACTCTAAATTTCTTACCTTAAAGTCATAGCAATTTTGAAAAAAGCAGCTTTTTGTTGAATTACAGAACATCCTGATTTGGACATGACCCACAAGGATCATCAAGTCCAACTCCTGGCCCTGCACAGGATACCCCAAGAGCCACACCACGTGCCTGAGAGCATTGTCCAAACACTCCTCAAATTCTCAGGCTTGGTGCAGTGACCACTTCCCTGGGGAGCCTGTTCCAGTAGCCAAACCCCCGCTGGGTGAAGAGCCTTTTCCTGATATCCAACCTAAACCTCCCCGACACAGCTTCAGGCCATTCCCTTGGGTCCTGTACCAAGTCACAGGACAGAAGAGATCAGTGCCTGCCTCTCCTCTTCCTCTCAGGAGGAAGTTGCAGACTGCAATGAGGTCTGTCCTCAGTCTCCTCCAGGCTGAACAGACCAAATGACCTCAGCCGCTCCTCACATAGCTTCCCCTCAAGGCCCTTCACCATCTTTGTACCCCTCCTTTGGATGGTCTCTAAGGGCTTCAGATCCTCAAGCAGTTTGCATTTAAACCACCTCTGTAAAATGCTGCAGTACCTGATATGCATGAGTGTTTCTAAAATAAAATATTCCCACTCAATTGCATACTCAATTTATTATCCTGTAACTGCTCTTTGTACTTTTAATTTGTTTTATAAATTTAAAATAATTTCTTTATTAATTTCTGTAAATGATCCTTAATGTCTTATTTTTACTCAAAGGAATAATAGACCACCAGCCAGAAACAGATTTTCTGCAATTCAGAACATATTTTTGTCTAAACAAGAGTAATATAAGCTTATTATTTGAAAATAAAACAGATTCTTTATAAGTTATCTCCAGTTAAGGTAAACAAAAGTGATTTTCAGAGCTGAGTTATTTGTTACAACAGCTTTTCCTACAAGCTATTGCAATTAAGATGAACTGGTATATTACGAACATTGTTTAGCATTAACAATGATACAATTTTAATCCCAGCTAACCTCAACTAGTCCCAATTGTTTCAATATTCCTATGCCACTTCATGTCCTCTGTTAAAAAAGGTATTTCCTATCAAGTTTTCTATTTTGATTAAAGAAGTATGATTTAAATTTTAAAATATTTTTCTTATTTCACAAACCAACAAAACAGTTGCATCTAAAATTACCAGATTCATAACATTAATTTACTTTGTATATCTGAACTAACAACACTTAGTACGTGTAACTAATACAAGTTCCACGACTAATACGAACAAGACTCAATTCCTCCCAACCCATAAAATCAGGTATGTTTTCTCCACCCTAATGTATTTCTGTATAACATTACTGTACAAGTATATCAAACTGTTTCTATAGAGATGGTTCAATGTTTACATATACTGGTTTACAAGCTCCATTAAATGAAACTGAATGTTCTACCCTCTGGGGAACTAAACCTTAAAAAAGGTGAAAGCAAACTGTTCTTTCTTCTTTCTATACACCAAGTATGACTGTGACCATGACAGCTAAGAAATAAACACCAGTTGCACATCTGAAATGATTTGACAACTGGAAAGATCAGCTTCGTCTCGAGTTCAGCTAAGCAGATCCATCCTGCTCTCACCAGCTGCCCTTCAGAAGGGCCAAATACTGAGCTCAGATTGTAAGACACGACAAAAATGTCTCATGGGACCGCACACGAATTTAAATCACTTGAGCTTGAAAGACAAACTGTTTTCAGAAAGATTTCTAAGTAGTTTCAAGTTTAATTTAGAGCTACAGCAAGTCTTTGCAAGACTTAATGAAAAAGCAGCAAATGTTATGCAGAACATACTTTCACTAATCGTGACCTTGCTTTTAGCAGCACAAGCACGAGAATAAAATTAAGGGGAGATGTGAGAAAAACAAATTCTGTCATATGTTCTTCTGTAATCCACAACTTATGTTATATATAAGGAGAATAACAACTACAACTAAAGGGGACAGAAAAAGCTGAAAGTAACTGCAAGAGACAGTTTTAAACAAAGTAGCTGAAATATTTCAAGTTTTAGAAGATTACTTCAATTAAGAAATGGTTAAACAGTCTTTAAGCAAATCAGAAGTATCCTTGAATAGACAACCTGTCAAGGATGAAGTTTTTTGATCAAATTTTGTTCTCCCACATGCACCTGTAAGTACATACACATGCAGCATATGGAAATGCTGGGTTCTTACCTAGCTCATGAGGTAATTCATGGCAAAATACAGCCACAGAAGTGCTTAAACCACTAGATAACCCTTCAGTAAAGGCTGCTCCTATGAAGAGACAGGAAAAAAAAGCAAACAAAATGTTACTGCATATTCAGACATCAAGTGCAGAAGCATTGTTGCACATACTTGTGTCATATTAGGACATATATTTCACTAAAATTATTTTTGTGGAAGCATTTCAACTTTAACTGAACAGTTGTTTGTGATTCTGAAGAAGAATTTTGAAACTTAAGAATCCTACTATTAAAGAAACCACATTTCACTGTGTTATTTCTGAACGAAGCCAAATACGTTCCAACAACACCCTTCCCAAAAATGTAATAAATGGAAATACTGTCAGAAAATACTTTTTTTTTTAATATACAAAGGGAAGAAAGCAGCTCAACTGCACCTGACAGTCAGACACTTTAAGAAAGGAAAGTCAAGCCAACAACAAGAGAGGCTATGAAATCAACAGTGACAGACCAACTTTTGGCAGCTTGCTTTTAAGTAACTACCACACTTTAAGTGGAGAAAAAAAAAACCCAAACCCACAAAAACCTCTTAAACTAGTCCAACAATCCTCATTTTTCATGTCTTCTCTGCTCCTCTTGTTGCCTGCCATTTTTCTTGTTTGGCAGCAGCTCAGGAGAACACAGCACACTGCAGGGCTGCAGAGCTGAACCACAGCTCACACACAGCATGTCAGGTCCCCAGCTGCATAGAGAGCCTCTCCAAGGGTGCAGAGCCTCATCCAGCTTCCTCTTCAGCTGCTACCAGGAGCCTGCCAGCAAACAAGGTGCTGCCAACAAGCAAAGAGGCACGAGGCCATGTCACAGTGGCTGGCACACATGGGACCCAGAAGTACTGTTCCCAGAGGAAGCACTACAAGGGCAATGACTCCACTGGAGACAATCCCTTCTTGTCACTGGGGAAACTACAGGCTGACCTAACTCTTGAGGGAGACACTGCTACCCAGGTCTTAATGTGCAAGAAATGACTGATGCTCCTCCCTGAAGTGATGACAACAGCAGCAACATTATGTCTGGGATGTGTGCTGTGGCATCCGAGGAAGAGGATGCAGGAAGTGGTGAGCAGTCATCTTTGGATGAGTGATAACAAACAGCATGAGAGGGTCTCCAGGAGAGGCTGTACAGAGGCAAGAGCCCAAGCCTCTCAGATCAAAGAGGAAGGCAGGACCAAAGCAGGAACCATGAACTCTCAGATAGGTAACATCTGAAAAAAGTGAAGTGTGGCAACAGGAAGAACCTTCTGTGCCCACTTGCAGCCACTGATCTGAAGAACATGGTCATGACCCTGGCAGCAGTGAGAGGATAAATGAGTCCTGCCTTGCCCAGCAGTTCAGTACATCACATTAGGGGCCAGCAGTACAAAAAGAAAGATTTTTTTTTTTTAGGGATAGGAGATGCCCTCCTGTGCAGGACAGAGACAGACCTGCTGACCTATTGCCCAAGGAAGTTCACTGGTTGCCCAGAGACTGCCTGAATGATGCTGTGGAGAAACCACCAAAGCTTCTCTGGTGTATCACAGATAGATACCAACTGCCTACAAAGAGACAATACAACTGCCTTTGGGGATACCTACATAAAGGGGTTCCTTGACCACAGCGAGCTCCAGTACAAATGTACGAACTGCAGTTCCATGTGTCTATTTAGTCTCTTGGCCAAGATCAAAATAACACTAGGAATAAGGTCATGAATCATCCAACCAAGAAAAGGCGGTGGATAAGCCTACCTATGAACACAGGACATCACCATTCACACAAGAGTTTTCAGCTGTGGAGGTAACAATACTGGGCAGACAAACCAGGATGTTCTTTAATTGTATTGGTAATGGTTTCCTACTATAAATGACAAAAAAGCCAGCCAGGATTAGCATTGTAACTGACCTGCTGCTCAAAAACAAGGAAAAACTGATGGCAATACAGCAAAAAATGCCATCTTGTGAGCATGAGGTAACTGAGTTCAGCACACATGAGGAGGCTGGAAGAGGAAGAAGCAAAATTAGGACTCTAGGCTTTAACAAAGCAGACTTTGACTTTTTTGAGGAATTGCAGTGTAGAATGACCAGGGAATCAGTCAAAAGGGATAATGTGCCCAAAAGGGATGGCCAGTTTGTAAAGCACAGAGATGCATGAACAAACAAGCCTATTTGTGTGGGAACACTCGCAGAAGACGTGCCCAGCTAAGCAATGTGTCCTAATAAATTCAGATTCAAAAAGGAAGCACACAAGAAATAGGAACAAAAACTGGCAACAAGGAAGTCAAAAGCAGTGGAACAAAAGGGAGAAAGATCAAAGCCCAGCTAGATCTAGAACAAGACACAAAGGATAACAAGAAACAGTTCTACAAGAATGCTAGCTGAGAAACAGAGTTCATGAAAAATTTGGGTCTGCTGATAGATGAGGAAGGGAAATAAGCAGCAGACATAACAAGAGGCAAAGCACCAGCACAGCCTTCATCTCAGTCTTTGTCAACAAAGCCAGATCCCAGCTCCACTCCAGAAAGAAAGAGACAGCAAACCACAGAAGCAACAGTTCAGAGAAATGCAGAAAAAACTGGAAATGCTCAGGTGCATCCCAGGTTGGGACTCACCTAAGGGTACTGACAGAGTTACTAGTGTGACTAAAAAGCTGCTGTCTGTCATGTGTGGAAAACCATGGCTAGAGAAGGCCACAGTGGAACTCTGGGAAAAGGATAACATTATTCCCATCTTTGAGAAAGGCAAAGAACAGGACTCAGGAATGGTCGTTGTCATCTCAGTTCCTGAAAAGATCACGTTGAGTACCCTCTAAAATCCCTCTGCAAAAGCTGAATCCAGCTTGAGGAGATAATTGACCATAGAGATGGTGAATGTAACAGAACTACAGTAGGATTAACTTTAGTAGGATTTCTGACACTATCTCCTACATCAGTCTCATCTGGGCAAAGAGGAAATACAGGCTTGCACAGTGATGGACTGCTGGGCTAACAGGGCCTGGTGGCTGGTGAGTAAAAAGCAGAGTTCACCAGGACAAAGACTGCAACCCATTTTCTTCAGTATCTTCACTAATGATCTGGATAAAACAGATGGCGCCAACAGCAAATTTGGGGGAAAGTGGGGAGAAGGTAAGGGCTGAGGTGACACACAGAGCACTAGAGCTTTAGACAAGACCATGGCAAACTTAATTCTTATAAAGTTCAGAGAGGAAAAGTAAGAAGTAATCAAAATACAAGCTTAAATAGCAAGAATATCTCTTTTTATTTTTTCACTGCTAAAAAGAAATCCTGAAATGTTAAAAAACTGAAGATGAAATTAATATATCTGGCATTATCCCCTCTCAAGACACTGATTTAATAGCATCACTGGTATCTTAAAATAAACTTTTACGACATGACTTCTCTCAAAAGCTAAAGAAAAAAATACATATGCAAGACCAGTGTAAAAATACTGTCCTGCATTTTACTTATTTAGTTGTAATTACACATAAAAGTTCAAATCACAGATTATCCTTTTGCACAACTGAGTCAGATGCAACTGTTCCACGTCTTAATAAAAAAATAAGCACTTTTAAATCTTGTTCCTACATAATTAGCACAACAGATTTGAGGGAAAAAGTAACTGATGAAACTTATGAATAACGAATCACATGGAGTAAATCAACTTAAATGAAGGGTTATGCTGGCTAAAGCTATCTTTACAGAAGCTTCACATCTTTAAAATACAGATGAACTACTACACAAGTAGCATTGGCATTTTCACACCACCATCAAATTGATGTTTTCCCATAATACTTTTAAGCACATACAGAACTGAAAGAAACCCATATTTCCATTAGCCTGAACAAGCTACACAGCAGGACTTCTGAAAGCTATTGCTCACACTTGTTCAATAAGCCTTTATTAACCTTTCTCATACTTTTCCCTTCATAACTATAAAGTCATAGCTCCTTCCCAAATCTCCCTAATGCCAAGAGGTAATTGATTCTGTGTGCCATTTGTATGCAAATCTTCCTTCTACCACATTTTCACTACTGATCTGCTCAAAAATTTACATTTCATGCTTCAACTTTCATCAAAAATGAGATTAAATCAGGAAGTCTCTTTTCACATTATACTTTGAATTGACTGAATCTTAACAACTGCAAATATTGCTGTGAGAAAATAGTTATTATTGTGTTTCCTCTTCAAACACCAATGAACTTTTTCCTACAATAAAATTTACAGACAGACTGATAGCGCTGAACTGCCTCCAGTATGCTAAACAACCTGGAAATAAATCCAGTACCTGTAAAGATTAGTCTTAAATACAATAGTCAAGATCAGGAAAGATTAGCATAAATACTGAAGGTTATTGATTTGTCTTCACTTTCTGTAACTTATTTTGACCTTTTAAATTCCAAATATCTGTAGTCTAATTCTCCTCCTAGGAAAAACATGAGAGAGTTGCCAAACCTGACCTCCCAGACAAAAGTCCGAAACAAAATAACCAATCTACTATTTTTGTGATAAAGAAGTATTTTCACTGAAGCATTATCAAAAAATACTGAGCAACTACACACATTAAGGAAAAAACAGGGGCACGAACAAATCAAGAACAAAAAGATACATGTTTTGTTTATGAGTAAAATAACTGTTTATACCTGTTCAAATTTTTAAAAAATGGACTATTATGCTCAACTTTAGGAACAAGGTTTTGAGTATAGTATGACCACTGTAACAGAAAATAAAATTTGCAGGCTAAAACAGATTGAAGCCAGGGCCCCATCTCCCTATCCACCAGTGCTCTGGAGGAACACTGATGTGTAACCAGGGCCCAGTAGAGGCAGGCAGGCAGATATGCCAAGTATAGAACCTGATATGCCAAGTATAGAACCTGACCTTGCTGCATAACAAGAGAAGATGAAAGAGAAAAAGAAGTAAAGAAGCCAATGATACCAGTGTCCTGACTGGAGTGAAAAAACACAGTTACTTTGTATGTGATGAAAAATTACAAGCTTTCCATAAAAATAATTAACATTTTAAAAATTGCTGAGCACTTGCAGGCACTGAAATACAAAGCCAATCTCAAATATTTTTTATAACCCTAGCTTTAGTTTTGAGAAATGTTAGCTCTAGCTCTTCAAAAATAAGAAATGGAGCCCAGTTTATAGATGATCTAAAGAAATACAGCTGCAAACATATAATTTCTGTTTCATTTATCACTGACCTCCAGGTTGTTAAGCTGGAGATTTTTCTTACTCATTAAGGTGATGCTCTGAGGAAAAAGTTTAGGCTTCAAAGATCCTCTGCTAATTAGCTACATCCCTAGCAGAGGTAAGAGGCAGCTAGAAGACTTCACTGCTTTCACATCCAGGAAAGCTGCAGCATCCAAGTTAGCACTTACCAATTGCTAGTCCATCACTAAAATTGTGCAGTCCATCTCCCATGATCACCATCCATGCCAGAGTTGCTATCCCCGCGTCCTTCAGTTCTTCGCGTGAGTAGCGCTGACTGTGGCTGTGGGGATGATGGTTCTGATGATGATGGTGATGCAGAATGTGATGGTAGTCATGGTGATGGTGACTAAGATGATCTGTCTGTCCTAGAGTATCGTGCAAGTGAGAATGGCATTTGTTTCTACAGCCCCTGGACACATATTCATTGTCAACCTCCTCTCGATGAGAATGAGCTATCATCACTTCTTCTTCCTCTTGTACAGTTGGCTGCTGAGAAATGAAGGTTGATGGATCTTGAGAGTCAGTCCCTAGATAGCCCTCAGGCCCTGTTACAAAAACCCAGAGTAAAATGTTACACATTTTAAAAATCACCTAGGAAGCAAACATTCAATAAACAGTTTGAATATGTGAAGTAGTAAAGAAGTTTAGAAGTTGAGACTGATAATCCAACTTCTTCCACCAGAAGATTTTTTTGAAGGGTTTCCACAACTTATTCAGATTTCAGAGATACTTCCCAATAGATCAAAATAAGGAAAACTTCTAGCTTCTGTCCCCTACTGCTGAAGCAGCCCTTATATTATGGCCACAAATGCTTCCCAAAAGGCAAAAAAATCTTTTAATCTAAGACCCATTGCAATTTAAACACAACAGCAAAAGGCTCCAAGTCTCAGTTTCACAGCATGAAGACTGTTAGTTCAATTTCTTCAGAAAAACCAACTATCTGAAAAGCATGTGCCATTTACTTATCTCAGGGCTGAAGAAAAAGGATACAGGAGATTATGTTACAGATAATTTCAAAATACATACAGGCACTTGAGTTTAACATCTGGAAAATAAACACTCAAAAATAGTCATCAATACAGACTATGAAATACCCTCATATAAACATTGCTGGCACAGTACAGTTGGTTATTTTAACTAACTTCTGAAACTTGATAAATTCTTCCCCTGTAATTAAATGAATAAATACAATTCTTTTTTTTTCTACATTACAGACAAGCATTTCATTAGTTATAAGATTACTCTGAAAAACTGAGCATCTCTTTCAGCAACAAGAGCTAGCAAGTAACTAGTCAATCAGTTTTGGCTTAAGGCATGATCTTGGGGACACATGGTCATTTGCACTCTGAATGTTGAACTTCAAGTATTGTCTAGAATTTTATATTATTACCCTTATAAATAAATAATCAATCAAACTAACAAAATCCAGACTTAGGGTACCCAGAAATCTAAATAATGAGTCATACATATAACATCTAGCAGTCTAAAGAGAAGTGTAGAAGTCAGTAGGCACAGCTGTATTGCAACCTTCATGGAACGACTTCAACTTCTGCTGCTAAATCCAGAATTAAGAGGCTTAAGGTTCCAAAACTGTGCATTCACTACTTCTACTCCACTGATCCTTTTTAAAGGAAAGCAGCAAATAGAGCTAGTGCTCTACATATCAGCATAGACTGGTTCTGTTTTGAAAACAATTCAAATAGGCAGTGATCCAACCTAAAGTAAGAAGCAGATCTATGAGCTGCCATCAGTCAGGTGTTTTTTAAACAGTGCTGCCACAAAATAACAACTGTGTGATATTAATGGGACTCACGATCATCTGTATCCAACTTTTCTTCATTCGCTGAAAACTTCTTACTTTCTCCATCATCTTCATTTTTTTTCTTATTCCAAAAGAAAACACTGCAGTTATGAATATTTTACTTATTTTTCAGGATATACGTGAGCAACATTACATTCACATTTATGCAGCCTGCACAGAAAGAGGACAACACAGAAGCCGTACAAAGAGTGTAGAATACTAAAAACTGAACTAAGTAGAGTAAGATGACAAAGGTTCCTCAGTCTCCATAGGAGGGAAGAAAAAACAAAACAAAACAAAAAATCACCACAAACAAACCAACCCACACACATAAATGTGCTACATTTTTCACAAGAAATAAGCAGGTTTTCATCTGAGAAGCGAAACACATCAAATGCTGAGTAACTTATTCTGCTGATTCTTTTCTATCATAATGTCAATATAATGGTTTTTTATAATGTACAGAAGGAAAACCAAGCAAAATCTCTACTCGCAAACACAAGTCTGTATCACAACACTTTATGATCAGTGACTCAGTATTTAGGAGGGCATAATTAGTCTAACAGGAAATCCATTCCTTGTGGCTGTGAGGAGACAAAATTCTTGCTTTGCTTGAAACTCTTCATGTTCCTTCCTGTCAAACAAATTTAACTAGAGATAGGGAAGGCTCACTGTTAGTTTAGCTTCCGTATAAACCACACGAACACAACCTCCCATGATCAAAGAGCTTACATGGCATCTGCTCTGTGACTGTTGCCTTAATGACCAATTAAACAAGAAAACTAAACAGAGATTATCAGTCTTTGAGGCAGCCTAGCAATTAGCTGGTTTTAAACTAAGTAATTAGTATTTGCTAACTTTCTTCATGCAAAGCATAGGATTGGTTGGAACCAGATGACCTTTAAGATACCTTCCAATCATACCACTCTATGATCCTATTATATCACCAGCTCCTGCTTCATCTTTCTCACTGAGTAAACTTTGCTATCATTCTTTATTCCTGGCTATACTGGTCTTTAAAAAACTGTTACCAGTAAGTGGCAAGTTATCAACACTTATAACCTGCAAAATTCAGTTACTTATCTTACACATAAAACCCAGCATAACAATCAGAGCTGCACTGCTCTTTTTGGGGGAGAGAAGGGAAAGCAGCAAGGGGCTTGACAGACTGCATTTCCACATAGAATGCTATTCCATGACATCACTTTCTACTGCGTACTTGGATGCTTATTCATGTAAGCACTTACTGCCAACCCTTATCTGTCTGTACAAGTGCCCTCCTCAACAGCAGTACAATAACTGTACAATGCAAACTTATTGCACCCAGAACTGGAATTAAAATAATAAAACCAGTTCAGAGAGTTATAATTGTCTCAAGAGGTCAGAAGGAAGTCAGTAATGAAGTGAGTTCTTAAATCATAAATCACTCTGAAACTAAAGATGCAATTGGACATTTGCTTATTGCACAATTCACTGCGATGTCAAAGCCTGTACTATATTGCCTGGTTATGGAAATAGTTACGAGCCCTTAATAAAATGGCCACACAAAAATGTTATCACATATTTTAGAAGTGTATGTGTCCCCAATATGAATGAAATTCTAACACTAATCCAGTCAGGCATTGCTATTAAATCGAAAGATATATGATATTCGTGAAAGGTTTTTTAATAATGTGGTTTCAGAAATGAGCATGCAATACAATAGAGCTTTAAAGTAATAGTCCCCCTACCTTTTTCTTCTTGTCTTTAAATTGCTTTATTAAAGTGATCAAATGCTCCACTAGAAACATGAAGTACAAGCCTCCAAGTGCTGTAAGTCCTTTCCATGTAGAATCCAGGTAAGCGCTCTCCTCTGTACTTTGAGAAACAAGGTGTTTGTACATAGAGCCTTTTTGATCAAGCAGAGGGTTTTCCTGGTGATGGTGATGGTTTCCATGAGACTAAAGGGAGAACCAAAAGGGGAAAGTCATTATATTCAAAAAGAACTGTAACATAAGAAACACAGAAAGTATTCTTCACATCATTTTCCTCATGTCTGAAACCCAGACTTGACAATTTTCACGGGGCAAAGGCTCTGCTTACAGACTCAAACAATTACAAAGAAATCCATTGATTGGAAATTTGTTGATAGGAAGAAACATTGCAAGGACTGAGAACAGGCCTGGCACTGACACACTTACTGAAGCTGCATGGACACTGCTTAATCCAATGTGTACAGCTGCCCCCACACAAACTCCTGACACCATCAAGAAAACCACATTTTAAGCAGTGGTCACAGCCAGCACACCAGTTAGTTTCCCATCTAAGAAAACTCGCAGATGTCAAACAACTTCTTTTACAAGGAGGTTGGCTGTAATTTCCTTCTTTAAAGAAAGTCTGACATTTTTCCCCTCCTTGCTGGATATTGGTATGTTCAGAAATAAAATAACTTTTTGCAGATCTCATTCACACACTTCGATGTACATAACCTCACACAGCAAATGCAAAATTAACTGAAAGGAAAAAGAACCACCTGATGGATTACAGGCAGGACTGGGAAAGCACCACAGAATCTGCAGTCACTTTTATGTATCTTATTTGAAAGCTGGAACAAGTTACTTTTGGGAGGGGAAAAATGCCTGTTTAAGAACTTCAAGAAAGGTAAAAATTTAGCAACCATATTCCCATTTCATTGTCCCTATTACATAACAGCCATTCCAAAATCAATCAAGTAGTATTTTCCCCAGGACTTCAGAAATGCTGGATTCTGGTAAAATAAAAAAAAATCACAGTGGGTAAGCCATCAACATGAGTGGCTTATAACAAAAAATAGTTGATTATCCATTTCACATTTAAAGTGTTCAGTAAGCAATTTCCACTATCTCTGAAGTCCATTAAACTGGGGGGTGGGGGGAGGAAGAAAAAAAAGAGGAAGCACTACAATAAACCTAAGAAAATTTATGCAAAATTCTTGCATGCAAGGAACAATAAAGGGACATGGCAGCACATATGACTAAGAACAGGAAATAGAAAGAGGGATAATGCTGTGAAATTCTTGCACTTTTAAGGACTGTGAAATGAGTAATACAGATGTTCCAAATGGAAAACCCTGCCACCAAACAACCTGCGTAAAAGCATTGAGAAACGACTCACCAAATGGGTATTAACTAATAGGGATTGAATTTACCACTAATACATACAGCTGTCAAGTTCTCTTCTTTGAGATAATGAATGAAACAGTAACTAATACTTACATGTGGAAGGAGGTGCAAGAATGCATCTCCACTCAAGGTCCCCACAGCCAATGCCACAAGAAAACTCAGAAGAAATTTGAAAAATACTCGATTCATCAGTGGTACCAAAATAACACCCAGTAAGGAAAGAAAGCTGATGATGGAGATGGATATAAAGCCACCAATCCAAGCTGGTAAAAAAAAAAAAAATAGTAACAACAGAAAGTAACAGCAGTACATGATTTTGTTTGTTTAACATTTCTGTTATCAAGCACACCTGACCACTCAATTAATCAGATGTTAACAAAAGGTATGCCACACAGATTTCTCTCTTAGTCTTGGTGAAGTGCCAAAAGAAAATGACACTTCTTACAACTATGAAATAGGTTTCTACGATTTATAACCAACATAAACATTTTTCCATTAAGCTTCGATGTTACGAAAAAATCCCAGCCTACCTATTTCCAGAGAGTAACTTTTTGGAGGAGTTTCAGCTTTTTCTCTAGTAGCATGGACTATGCAGTATTTGCCATCAATCTGATTAATAAGAGCTGGACAGAGATAACTAAATTCTGTAGCAGTCAACAATACTTGAGTGCCTATTCCATGTGACTGCATCAGTTTGGACGCATTGGAGCACTGTGGAAAGAGATAAGTTAAAGATTAACCAGAACCAAAACACCACGATACATCTTAAAAGGACTGCAACATCCCATCTTAATTGAAATGCAGTGGCACCAAATGAAAACAGCTATATCAACACAACTCAAAAACTGGTAACAAATCCATTTAGGAAAAAATGTACTTCCACCCAAATCCTGTCCCAGAAAGCTGGTTTGGGAGTCCAGGTAGACGATACGTAATTATTAACTGATTCTCAGCACAAATGGGTCAGACGTTTTGCTGCATAAATAGAAAAAGCCTAACACTCTTCAGTCAGTTTTAAAGGCCACCTAAGGAAGCATTAACAAGGTCAAATACCTTTTTGTAGCAGTGACTACTGCAGAAAAGTCTTGTACAGAGCATGTTGTACAAACACTTCTGCCAGTAAATAGCTCCCCACTGTGCAACCTACACTTAGTCTCAGTGGGTTTAAAGAGCAGCAGTACTTCTGCTCTGACAGTACAGAACATAGCACCAACTTGTGAATTCAGCACCCACCATCACATGCCATCCCCACCCACTCGGAATTACCTGGAACGGCTGCAAACATTAAGACCCCGCATGCTTTTTTAAAGCCTTTAATGGAAAAGGATCTGACTGTTTAAGCACAATGTCTACAACACAACTATACTCCTTATCAGTGCTAATTTTTACTATTTTAAAGTAACACGTGACATTTTGCCACAATCTTTTGTAGAGTTGTTTTCTACATACAATCATAAGATGGGGAGATGAAGGTGTAAGAGGAGGACGGTTCTACACTATCACAGTGTGAGACAGCTTGGATAACAATCACAGTACCTTAACTAGATTCCTTACTTTCATCCGTTAACAGGAAAACAAGAGATTCCTGATTTAAGGCAAGTTTAAAATTGTAAATGTTTTTCAGTTTTAGTAACAGTTAAGTATTTAGTAACATTTAAATATATAAATCATAAATGTCTTAAACCAAGTGTACATTTATACTTAATTTTCCTCTGAGCTTGGGAACGTAACACCATATTCCCTCAAAATATTAAGTTCCAAGGAAAACTGTTTCCATGTGTTTGGCTATGGGTATTGTTACACCACACAACTTGCACCCAGGCAAATAATAAGCACCTGAAAAATAAGCCATGACAACATTCCTGGTGGATCTGGATTCCTGAGAATACAACAGAATCAGCCTCACCTCTTGAGCATTTTGTTTTTTCAGTTTAGAATAGAGGTAACTCCCTCTTTCCAACTCCTTGGGAGAAGTACGAGATTCGTTTGCCCTGCTGGCACCAAGCCAGGTGGCATTGCGGCCTCCTGTGACATTAACAGCACCAGGGCCAGCCGGAGCCACACGAACAACCGTCTTGACTTCTCCAGGC
This sequence comes from Coloeus monedula, assembly GCF_965178545.1. Classification (NCBI taxonomy): domain Eukaryota; kingdom Metazoa; phylum Chordata; class Aves; order Passeriformes; family Corvidae; genus Coloeus; species Coloeus monedula. Next base: position 96,585,868 of record NC_138781.1, read on the forward strand.
TGCACGTTCTGGAACTCGGCGTGGCCGCCCGTGGAAGCGGAGATGACGGACGCCGTGATCTCATGAACCGCGTTCTTACTGCGCACAAAGTTCTGCTGGCGTTCCACGCTCTCGGCTTTGTGAGGCTCCTTCGCGTGGCTGTTCCTGTGGTCTTTGCTGGCATCGGATTCATGGTTTGGACAAGCAGTCTTCTCAGAGCTTTTACTCAACGAGATGTGATTATGATGAGAGTGATGATCATGGTCATGGTCGTGATGGTCATGACTGTGGTCATGATCGTGATCGTGGCTTATTTTAATCCTTTTCATTCTATCTATTCCGATGTTCTGGAGCAGTTTTCTAAACCCATCAATTGACAGAGAATTGTTTTCTCCATAACGATTAAAAAGTTCTTGAAGGTGCAACTTCTGTATTAGCCCTGCCAAGTCAGTATTAACACCCACTGTCTTTTCTGGAAAAGCTCGCTCTGAGGTATGCACAACAGTAGCTGTCTCCACTCCATGGTGATAACTTTTACACAGCAGTATGGAAAACGATACAAAGAAAATAACTGATACCATACTCTCCATTGCAGTTCCTTTTCAGTAGTGAAAATAATCTGGAAAAAGAGGAAAATTTAAACAGTTTGCATAAAACTGATCACATCGTCCTCTGTAACATACATTCATAATTTGCTTAAACAAAAAGAACACAACAACCAACAAAACCAAACCCTGCTCAAAGTATCAATGCAGCAAGAGACATTTAAATTTCTTTCGAATTCAGCAACTTCTCCCAGATGTGTTGCCTCAGGCAACAGAGGAAGCTGAATACCACAGTGAGGTCACTGGCCATGAACACCTCCCCAGGTGCCAGCTTGCCTTTGTTTAGCTCTGCCTGAGTCACTACCAATACAGGCTAAACAAGGAGAGCCCTCAAGGGTGCACCAACTAAGTTCTAGGTTAGTTTTCTAGTGCTTAAAAGAAGTCCTATAATTTCTCAGCAATGAATAAGTAGCATAAATTACATGTTTCTGCTTAAAAATCGAAATTCCCAGCCTTTCATTACTGGATTTTCCGGAGGTTTTGGCAAACCAGCTGGGCGAGTGTTTCCAGCACTCCACAAAAATTTGGTTTTTTATCCTGTCACGTTCTGTCTTTGTTTTAACGTTAGTGTCGCACGGCTCCTGTCACCAGGCAGACACACCATAGCTGTGGACCAGATGCTCACAAGTGTGAACGTTTGTGTGTTTCATTCCATAAATACTCCAGGAGGGCTGCAAATTAACTCCTATGGAGACTGTGCGCAGGGCTATGCTGCCTCAACCCTTTTCCAGGTAGGCACGGAGAACCTCCGTTTCCAAAAATACTACAGTCAGCCTGAAAAGCCCCACACCGCCGCTGGAAAGAGACAGCTGCGAGGGGACCTCGCCACTATCCGCAAGTATCTGAAGGAGAAGTGCCAAGAGGATGGATCCAGGCTCTTCTCGGCGGTGCCCAGCAACGGGACAACAGGCAACGGGCAGAAACTGATGCACAGGGAGTGTCCCCAGAATATGAGGAAGAACTTTTACTGTGCGGGTAACCGAACTCTGGAAGAGACTGTCCAGAGAGGGTGTGGAGTCTCCCTCACTGGAGATATTCAAGAACCATCTGGACGCAGTCCTGTGCCACGTGCTCTGGGACGATCCTGCTGGAGCAGGGCGGCTGGACCAGACGCTGCACCGTGGTTCCTCCCAACCTGTCCCACTCCGTGGCTGGGACCCGCGGGAGCCGCTCAGCGCCCACGGCCCCCACTGCGACCCCGCACCGGCGGAGGCGGCCCCGGCCACCCGCGGCTGCGGCGGGGCCCAGGCCCGGCACACACCGCGCCACGAGAGGCCGCCGGGGAAGGGGATGGGGGATGAGGCGAAAAAGAAGCTCGAGGTTACCTCTCCCGCCGCCGGGACGGGCTGAGCCACACCACCGCCGCTGCCCGCCCGCGCCGGCCGCGCCGCGCCCCTTCGCTTCCCTTTCCTTTTCCGGGAACGGCGGCCGCCGCGCCAGCGCCGCCTGCTCCAGCGGGAGGCGGGGCGGCCTCACGTGGGGCCGGGCAAGCGCGGCCTCGACGGCGCCCAGGGACACCCCCGGCGCCTGCCAGGAGAGGCCCACCACGACTCTCTGCGGCCAGGGGCGGGGCAAAGCCAGCAGCGAGGAGGAGGGGCCGCGGGAGGAAGGCTGGGTCCCGAGCGTCTCCCTCTTTCAGGAAACACTGAAGTTTGGATTTAGTGTTTCGTGGGAGGTGCGAAATACTCCCCAGAGAGTTAAAAGGATGAGAGTCAGATCCCAGAAACCACGAGTTATTCAGGGCTGGCAGCGGTGGCTTGGATGATGGCGCTGGGTGTGGTAGCATTCCTTGGAGGCTTGGAAAGGGTTTTGTACGAGGACTCCCGGTCGTAAAAAGAGTGCGTGTGTGGGCAAGCAAGGGCCGGAATTGGGTTGGCTAGTTGTAAGCAAGGGGTGCGGGCAAATGGCAAGGGATGTCGGGTTTCCAGGCATCCACAAGGCATTTGCGGTGGGCGCTGTTTGGCCCAAGCTGTCATTGTAGTTAATGAGGGGGCAAAAGAATCACTGTGTGCACGAGCAGACAAGGGACAGTAAGAACAGACTGAGATCACCGTAGGGAAAGGCTTGAAACTTGCTAAAAGCATGTTGTTTTCTTCTGGAAAAACATGCTGTATTTTTGAAATGTTGCTTTGCTGTACCCCTAACTAGTCATGAACCCTTCACCACTGTGAGTCCCAGGCACAGGCTCTTTTACATTTCCTTTTTATTCCTCCACCATTCCCAGAGGTTTGTTTTTTTTTTTTCTACCATCACATGATTGATACTGCTGGTAAAGTGGGTGCAGCTACCCATCCCCGCTGCCTCTGGAATTTGGCCTCTCTTGTGTGATCAGTTGCCAGGGTTTTTCAGCTTGCTAGAGTGTGAAGACAGCACTGAATCCTGCCCTAGTATCTGACTTTACTGATGACTTCTGAATGTTATGACAGTGACTTAAACTTAACATCCAAACGATTTTCAGCCATCTTTCTCCTGCTGCCTGCACTCCTGACAGTGCCACCTTGCTCGCCAGTCAGGAGGTGACAGATGTCTCTTCTTTATGTCTAATACCTCCCACTCTCTGAATTAAAGCTCTTTGTTTATGAGTTCAGCTGACTGAAGGACAGAAGGGAAGTATGCATTGTGAACAGCTCCAACAACAGAGAGCAACACATCAGAAGGTTATGGAACAGAAGTGTTCCATGCACTTGCTTTTGAAGTACTGAAAAAATTCTTGCCATTCAACCTTACTCTTTTTTTTTTCTTTTTTTCCTTTTCCCCTGGAGGAAGAGAGGGAGGCTATAAATGCAGGAGTGGGTGGGGTTTGGTTGGTTGTTTTTTTGTTGTTGTTTAATTCTAATTCATTTTGCATGAATACTGTTTACCAGGTGCCTTTCTGTTATTTCAGTAACACAACAATTATGCCTAAGATGCTAATGTTAGGTGTTTGCTTGTGGAATTCTTTTTTAATCTTTTGAAATTACAGCTGCTACATGATGCAGCCTCTTTTTCTAGCCTCTTGCATGCATCCACTGTCTCTGTTTCATTCTTTCAAATCTGGATTTTACCCTCCCATCTTGTCAAGGTCATTTACAAACTGAGTGTTGGAGCTTAGGTCACACGGAGCTGGTCTTCAAGTGCTCTCTTTTTTTATTTAATTTGAGTAGTTAAAGCACATCAGCAAGGAAAAAGAATCCGTTCCAGTAAAAACAATTCACCTTAAACACTTATTTGGAGTAAAACTTGAGGTCAGGTCTGTTTTAACTGAAATTATCTCAGTATGTTTATCTTGTGGTAAAATTACAGCACTTTAGTAATTTTTTCCCATTCTGCTATTTAGTGTCTTAGTCTGAATACATATCCATCCATGGGCTCTGGAGTAGCTGTGATTGAATAAAACAAAGGTCTTGGTGACCCTTTTGGATGGCTTAATGAATGTATAAAAATCTCTCAGCCTGTGGACGAGTGGGAAGCATTAGAGTCGGTGGAGAGCAAACCAGGAAGCAGTTTGATTGCTGTCTTAGTCCATCATGGAACTGCATCTTAACTGTAGCCTATAGCTCCAGGCCCCTGTTACAAAAAGGGCATGTTTGGAATTGAAAAGATCGTCTTTGTTGGGATTTTGGGGGTTTGTTTGTTTGTTTTCAGTAGTTGACAGCCTTTTCAGCATGGAAAATAGATGGATCAGGAAGAAGAGGATGGAAGTGGAAAAGCTTGTGAAATAATACTGAGTGCTTAACTGATGTGATTGGTGTTGCCCAAAAATTTCTTGACTGCTGTGCTGAGTGTGTGCCAGTGCAAATGCCTCAAGACTTACCAGTTTGGAACCAGTAAGGAGCTGGCTGCTGGTGCAGTTCCCGTCTCTTTGCAAGGCTTTATCACAGCTGTGTTGTGTGAACTCGACATTATGCATTTAATGGAGGTGATGATAGGGAAGTGGCCCTGAGCATGATGCTGAGAACCACTCTTCTGTGGTCCTTCTAAGCTTCTACCCCTAAAAGTTTCTTGAGATTTGGAAAGTTTTTTATTTCCTTGCTTTTTAACTTTTTATTGAGAACAGCTATGTTATCAGAAATATTAAATGTTTTATAAAAGAAATGAAAGCCCTGAAAGTTAAAAAATTTGGTTTTACTTTAAACTGCAAAGTTGTTACCATACAATTTCTGGACAGCTGAAACCTCACACAAAACTCCCATATCTTTCTTTAAAATCTCCACTAATCCTTTTATTCTATTAACAACATTTCACAATTGTAAAGAAATCCCTGAATCAGGAATTCCTTGTTATTGTGCCAATAGGTTCCTCTTTTCAGTACTATGCTGAACAACAAGTTCACAATTGTGTATTTGATGTTATTGTATTCTGAGTGCTAAAGATACATTTTAATGTACCAATGTCCTTAGTTTGTATGTTTATTCTATGGTAGTTTGCAAAATCCTTAGAATTCTGCCTGGAAAGAAAAAATTGGTATTACTGGTTTTGTCTGCTGAATGGCTGCAGATTTTCTGCAACCTCCAAGCTGAGTTTTGGAGAGGAGATTTGGGTTGGTTTTTTTTAATTAGCATGTTAGCACAGTAATTTCTTAAGTGAAAAAACATATACGAATATATGGCAGTACAGAATTCTGCATGTTAGAATCTCCATGACCTTCTCCTGTGCTCCTGTCTTTCTTTAGTGGCTCATTCTCATGTCAGCAAATTCTTTTCTGAAGACCTCTCTGGAACAGAGGTTTTAGCTGAAGAAATAATTATCTGGAAGCTTCACAGCAAGCGCATAGGATCCTTTTGTGCTGTGCTTAGCTGCACAGATGTCTGGGGAAGCACTAAGTGCCAGGGTGGGGCTTTGACTTGTATCATATATTTGCTTACAAATTGTGGCTATAGACATGACCTGCTTGCAAATAATTTCTGAAGAATTCTCCCTGAAATGATTAAAACAGTAAAGAATATAAATAAATTAAAGTTATGCTATTTCACCCTGCGGAGCATCTTTTGCCTTTAGCCTGATCCATCAGTTATTGAAATCTGTGGGAAAACTCCCTAGGGATTTGAACATGTGATCACAGATACTTATGAGCCAAAAACTTTGCAGTTTGGGTCTGCTGCAGTTTTTGCGTTCGGTAATTTTGATTATATTTTGTGTTCTTCAATGCTTATGATGCATGTAGAATATCAGTATTGAAAATAATTTGTAAACTGCTAAGCTGTGCTTGATAAAGTAGCGGTAACACGGAAAGCATCTTGGTGTAAGGTGTGCTTGGGGGGATCAGAGGCTCATTGCCATGAGCACAGAGGAACAGTGACTTGTGAAAATCCAGTGACCAAGTCACTGGGTAAGCACCAGGGAAAAACCCTGATCTGCATCTGGGACTGTGAAAGGAGAAGGATCAACCTTGGGACCAAGTGTGAAATTCACCGGACAAGTTAATGGAAGCAACTGTCGGATCACTACAGACATCCCATCACTCTGAGAGGGACATTGAAGTCATTATGGGACGCAGGGACAGAGATTCTTGGAATTGTGCAAGACTTATTATAACATGTTTAGGGGAAGGACCAGGCTGGGTAAAAGGAAGATCAAGGTGATTTGAGAAGGGACAAATGTGAGAACATAGGGAAGAGGTGACAAGAAGGGCCAGTTGCAAGGCTGCTGGTAGGTAGTTGAACATGCTCCTCTGCTTTTCCAGCCTTGTTACAGAACTCCATTTGTAACTTTGTGCATGAGGGTCTGTCTGTTCTGTGTGGATGGACAAGTGCCAGTGGCTGGAGAGGGGGGGTCATGGGGGCCCACGCTTGTGATAGCAGCAGCTGGAAAGACAAATGTATGGAGGTCTGAGTGCCAGCAACTGGACAGGTGGCCATAAGTATCTCATAGGTATCTGTGCGTCTGAAGTGACAGCAACTGGAAAGACTGGAGTGTGTGCATTTTGTGTGGGTGTGTCCATCAGTGTGTGTAATTACTGATGAGCATTAAGCTGGAGGTCCAAGCCAGCTGTTGGAAGGACCTGTGGAATTAGGGCATGAGCTGTGAGAGAGCCTGTTTGTACATGAGGCAAGTGTCAGACCAGGGGTTTCAGAAGCTGGGTATGGATTGACTAAGACCAGTTGCCAGAGAGAGCCAGAGGGTGTGTGTCAGTGTGTGCATGTGTGCACATGCTCCAGTGGGTCTGGGAGCCAGCAACCTGTGAGGATACAGAGCTCAGGGGCTTCTATGTCCAGGTGCCAGCAACTGGAGACACCAGAAGATCCAGCAGCCAGTTACTGGACAGATGCTAAGAGCAGCTGCTGGAGGAATCTGTATTATATCCATGTATGCATTCCTTACTCACAGGCTTTCATCCTAATCAGCCAGATGGGGGAACAAGATGTGGGTGCCAGTGCTGTTGTGAGTGCACAAGGGCTGTGTTTTGGTCTGTGTATCTGTGTGACTGGCTCTGAGTGCATACTGTGCACCTCCACCTATTGAGAAAACATGTACAGCCTCGCTGCTGTGGGATCCAGAGCAGCAACAGCCTGGTGTCTATGGGGTAACGAGATTTGGTAACCTTTAGTAATTATCTTTGTTTGGGTATTGCAGTGGTATTGGATCTCAGACATAGAAAGGCTGAGTTTTCAGGAAAAGAGTGTAAGCAGCAGCAAAGTATACTAGAAAAGAATATGGAGAAAATGAGTAAGAAAAAAATAAATCAACACTCCAGAGAAACCTATTCAGAATTGCAGAAAAATGTACTTTTATTATATAGCAATGTTATATATACACAATACAATAATATGCAATAATTCTATACATTCTTGTAGATGCTATTGACTGAAAGATCTGAAGGAAGAGAATAACAGCATTTATTCGTGTGTGGCGTGCTTTTCAGTAGCACAAGTTATTATGTCTCTTCACAGGAGACTTCACTACATCATTAAAAGGTATCCCAGGATGGAGATTCTGTTCCTTTGTGCCATAGAAATATAATAGTTAAAGTGTCTGAGTACAGTTTATCATCAGGTGCTTAGAGCTTTTATTTACTTCTAAAAGTTGCCAAAGATATTCTGCATCATAGAATGTGCACATTTTGTGTGTGTCTAAAATACAAGGGTAGCAATTATTTAATCAGAAACTTTCTGCTTAATCAGAAAAAGTTATATTCAAAAAACACAGAAGCAATAGCTTCCTCATTTGTTTGTTCATTTTTTTTTACATATTTGGTTGTGCAAATAGATGCCTGAATCTCAAATGCCCTGGCTCAGTCAGCAGAGGTGGGCTGCCAGGTTTGCTGGGTTAGCACTGGGCTTTTCAATACTCATTCCCTTCACTTCTTTACCTGAGCCAACCATGCAACACTCACTTGCAATGAGAAAATTCATGGTGAAGAGTGATGTTTGTGGTAGCAGCATATTCTCTTATTTTGGGTGCAGTGTCCTGTAAAAGGGATGTTGCACTAGGATGACCTCTGTTGTGGCTCTTTCATTTAGGCTGAACACAGGACTGGATTTATGGCTGGCCACCTTTCCCTTTGACGCAGCCTGCTCCTTTTTTTTGTACCCTGCTTTGCTTTGCCCTAACAGAAAAATGATGCCACTTTCTTTTATGTATTTTGAAAATGGATTGTAATAATTGGAGTCATAGCTGCTTAATGTACTGTTGGAATAAATTTTTGGAGTTCATGTTACTTTGCAAAGCTAGGGCAGTTAAAAGCTGGACTCAAAAAGCATGTATGAGTGCTGAAATTTTTGATATATTTTAGGTTGTCTGCTGAATACAGAAGATAATTAGAAGGCATCCATTTGGGAAATCATCTTTCTAATCCCAAGTTTAAAATCAAAGTTTTCAAGCCCAGATGCCTTTGAAATCACTGAAGCTAATGAGTACTCAGCATCTCAGAATCTAAGCCTACTTATTTATATTCTTCAGTCCAAATCCAGGGTTCCCATGCCATTTTAAAAGCCTGTCTTTAATGTAAGCTTGAGTTCTGACCAGTAAAGCTTTTATGAATGCCATTAAGGTAATGTTAGAACTAAACCTGTTCTGATACAAAGGCTGTCTCACAGATAGCATTGTTTACTGCATAACCTATACATTAAAAGTATTGCTGTATTTCTCTCTGGCACTTTCTGGAAAGAAATAGCAATGTGTGCATTGGGTAGCTCTTGGGACATGCCACAGCTGCTTGTTTACATTCTGCAGAACAGATAGTGTCCAAAGTGTGTTGTACTAATTGTACACAACCAGATAAACTCTAAAAGTGCATGTGACACTTCTAACATTTTAGATAAGCTACTCCTCTGCAACTACTTAGCAGGTACAGGGATTCTAGATATCCAGCAGCCCAGCTCTAATCTTTAGGACTTCTTGTAACATCTCTAGTAGCAGGAGATTTGTTGTTGGTCTCAAGACTTGCCTGTTTTCATAAACTTTTACACTGATGTCCTCAACTCGTGTCAAAATACTGCTGCTTCAAGGGCTGCTTGTTTCAAAACTGTGATACAGAAGTAACCTCATGCAGCGGACAGATGCCACAATAATATTTAGCATTATTGTCATTATGTTTTCTTCTGTCTGGTACGTATTAAATTTGGATGGTGCAATATCTCTTGTGAAATAGAACACCGGCAGATAACTTGAAAACCTGGCACGGCCAGGTTTTTTTTCCTATCAAGCTAATTTCCTTTGAACCTGAAGCAGCATCCATCAGATCTTGTCAGCAGCACAATGAGGGACCTACTGTATATTGTCAGTAGAATACCAATTAGCCTTTAATTTTACCACACGCCCAATCAAAAGAGCTATTGCTTTCACATGATGCCAGAAGGTCATTAAAACAAATGATCTTGCTTGCAGACAATGACAACAAAACCACAGCTCAGTAAGTAGTGTATCTGTTATTGGGCACTGACAGCACACTAAATGCTGTGCTGTACTCTCTTTTTCATTCTGCCTTGTTTCAGGTGATCCCATGGCCTGAGAGCTGGAGCTAAAACTCTGTCTCCTAACAACGTTTTCATATACAATTCTATTTGCCTGAAATGTTCAAGTACACAGATACTTTTGATGTCATAGCTGTCAAATTCTGTAGCTTTTCCTTTCCTTTCAGCTCTGCTTGCTGATTTAGTTCTTAACATTCTTTTCCAGCAAAACCAGCAGCCTGTCATTTAATGCCCTGAATGGTTGTTTTTCAACCCTGCAAAGTGAGTGCTGGTGCATTACTTAAGTTATTACAGTTTGTCTGGGTTCAGTCATCAGGATTCTCTGAGGTGTTACACTTCATATTCTGCTGTGAGGTATGGGCAGTTCAGTGCTCTCTTCTGTTTGGGATGTAAGAGAATTTCCAGGTTCCAACTTTTTCATGTTTCTCATCCTACTCACTTTTGAACTTTCTTCTTGTAAGGCTGTTGCTTGTTTTTTTCCTGCAGCTTGAGAGCAAGCTGCTTCATGAAATTCCAAAGTAATACAGTTACTACTGTATAATTGGAAGGTGCTATTCAGAGATCTGAGTCAATCACACAAAGCTCCTAAAATGTGTTAATGCTTTTGCATTCAAAAAGTAACAAAACTCTACACACTGATAACAGATACTAATTCTCCTACCATTCACACTTTCAAGATGTCTGTGCAAAAGTAAAACAGAGAAGCAAAATTGGGAATAAAGCATGAGTGACAGCCAAAAAAATTCCTACTCTGTATGTAAGAATTTCAGTTCAAGTCTTTGCAATTTTTTCTGTGTTGAGTTTTTCCACTGATTCTGTTCAACAATATCATCAGCACTGAGAACTCCTACAGAGCTGCTGCATTGGTAACAATCAGAAAAAAAAAAGGATTTTTACCCTTGCTGCAAAATAGTCTAGGCACCCAGTTTGTGATCTTTTTCTGACTAACTTCTTAAAAAGGGAAAAATTTCCACTGATGGTAAATGGTCCTGTGTGAGGTTTTTGGCCTGTCTGTAAATCAGGTAGCAAGTGAGCATCTAGAAAATGAGTATTGTGTAATCATTGACCCAATGACCTCATCTCTTCACCCTCCTCCACAGCTGAAGAAAGTTTATTTTCTACAAAGTGTCACTGCAATGTTTTTGCCAGGGAAGAAAAAAAATTATGTAGCAGTTACACAATTCAGTTGTAGTCTCTGAGCCTCCAGGTAATAATCAGATCCCTTCCTAAGTGGTGTCCCAAGAACGAGTGGTGCATTCAGTCTGCTCCATTCATCAAATGCAGAGATCAGGTATTTGGGTTGGACGTCACAGATACATGACAGCTATTGCCTATACCGTGTGCTGAAGCAATCCTGAGTGGGTGTCCCTGATGGAATGGGAACTTGTGCTAGTTTAGTGCAGCACTAGGAAGTCTGATTTTTCACTGAGGGGTGTTTCAGATGCTTTACCTGAAGCCATTGACCCAATGCCCAAGAATTAACTTGCACTTAACTTTTACAAGTTGGTGAAAGGATGGAGCAAAAGTGGGACCTGAAGTGAGAGAAGTTCTGTCCTCCAGGGAGAATGTTTTAAGTAACAGTGTAATTTGTGGGTAAAAGAGAGAAGTATTTTTTCATGATCTCATTTCTCACACTGCCGACTCAAATTTGGTGGATCAGAAAAACCTTCAGATATTCTGTGTGCTCTGTCTCCCGGGCATTTACAGCTCAAATCATAGAGGGGTATGGAGACACGTAAGAATTTACATTAAATGTGTGTATTTGGTATAAAAACCTACCTGTTGTGAATTCATGACTCCATACTGAACTTTGTTTTCTGGTGTTGATTTTAAAGCCGTAAGGTACTGCTTATTTAATGTCTTTAGAAATGAGTATCAGTGTTAATGTCTTTAAAATACATTTTTACATTCTTTGAAGTTCTGGGGAAAAGAAAAAATTTGGTTCACATGCACTTTAGTATTTCAGAAATGAGCATGGAAAAGAGAAGGACAAATATGACTAATAATAATTATTAAAAAACAGTGAGCCTAATGCTGAAAACAGGTGTGAGTGACTAAAAGTCTCCACTCTTTTAAGATTAAAGTGATAATAAAATTTGGCTTCTGATATCAGATGATTCAGCAATCTCTGCTTTCAGGTTTTTTGCAAACCTGAGCCTTGAAACTCAAAATAGTCATTTTCAAATAACTCGAAGATGAACACCAGATATTTCTGGACCATATTTCACACTTTATCATGTATTTCTGGACTCATGGTAAAATCTCCACAATCCCTAGCTCTGCAGTCAGAAGCCAGAGAACGCTCCTATAGAAGGGTAGAAAGATGCAAAATGCAGAAAGATCTAATACTGCATTTAGAGCAATGTTTGCTGTGTTATTTTCTGCAGATATTTCCTTCATGACTTCATCCTGTGACCTGCATATTCCAGTCTTCTTTTATACTTACTTTATGCTCCTTATACACAGGTGGTGTGATCCTTGGGGTGCTCCTGTGCAGGGCCTGGAGTTGGACTTTGATGATCCTTGTAGGTCCCTTCCATCTCAGGATATTATGTGATTCTGTGTCTCTTTATCTGAGTTGCTTTGATGTATGGATGGCAGGTACTAACAAGTTCTCTGCTTTCTGAATAAACAGAACAAAGCCACTCTAGCCAAAAAGCCAGAGACCACATTAGCAGTTGACTTAGTCAGAACTTGTCTCTCCAGACTTCTTGAAGAGCTTATAGTTCAGGATTGGTGCCAGACACTAATATAGTCACATATATGTCATCAAAACAAGCATGCATCTGCCCACAAGGTCACACAAAGATTGAAACTAAACTCTTCTTTGGGGACAGCCCATTTCAGGCACTACAAACTATGCTCAGTAGGAAGCAATTTGAAAGCAGTCAAATATGTAAGTAAGCCATCATATATACATGCATACATACATGTAAAATGTGTTGCTTGGGATGATTTGGTTGAAGACATCAAGTATGAGTTGTCAGTATCCTTTTGACTATAGGTAAGGTCTTCCTGTCACCTATGTGAGCTGCAAGGGGTTAACCACTGAGTCATTATTACTGGAAATTTGTTTAAGCACCAAAATACTGAGAGCCCTGGTGTTTGATTTTGTGCCTTCTGGCTGCAGAAATTTATCTTTGCCTTAGTCAGGAATCAAACTGAGGGGTAGGGAAGGGTGATGGTAGTAGTCACAGAACTTATCAAAAACTTGTAGCTTGCTGAGTAGTCATAGAGATGGATCAGACCATTTACTTAACATAAAATAAATAAGTGGAGAATCTGAAATTAACCTGACTTCTGAAGTCTGGCACCTTCTGAAGTCTTCCTGGGCCCTACAGGCCCTACACTATTTTGTTCCACAATCTTTTAAACAAGTCTTTTGTAAACAGGCGTATGTGTCCTTAACTTTTTCTCCATGGTAACCACTCAGTTACCTGAGGTGTTTCATTGCCTGTCACATAACAGCAGGTTCTGGACATTAGTCTCTCTCATACTTACTAAAATAAAGTAATACACAACATTGTTACCAAGTGGAAGAGGAAGAAAACTCTGTTGCTAATAGAGTAATGGCAACCAAATGACATTTTAAAATAGAATATTATTTATGGAATACCCTAGCTTTCCAAATTCTACTGTAAATAACATTGTCAATCATGAAGCAACTCTTACTTTAAGATGTTAATTTTCACTTTTCTATGGTGATAATTTTGTGCCTGAATGCATATCCTACAAGTCCGTGTAGGATAGATACTCTTCATTTGAAGCTGAGGCACAATGTTGGGACATACTCTCAATAATTATTGTTCTATATATGTGTACTGTTTATTCTAATTATGGACAGCTGAGAATGCAGCTGCAAAATCATCATATCATTCAGTTTACTGTCAGTGTTCATTACTGGCAAGGTCTTTTAATTTTTAGAATACAGTATTTTAATTTCCCTCTATTCCCTGCGTCTCTTCACAGATGTTTGAACATTTTTTTCAAAAACTAAATTTTACAGACTCTGGACACAATATTTTTATATTTGGGGTCCTTTTTGTGGAAAAATAATAATTTTTGAAGAATATGTATGCAAACATTTTAACAAGGCAAAAGCTTATAATTAGGAACTGACAGGCAGAGAATTTAAACAACTCTACCATATTCCTTGAAAATAGATAAAGAGCAAGCAAAACCAGAAAAGCTGCTTTAAAAGTTGTTGGGTTTGAAAGCTTCAAAAATGTTAAGAGGGTAATGAATTATTTAGACTGGAAGGTTTGTTTCTGAACAGTGGGAAAAAAAGACATATTGCACATCAAAGAAAAGAAAAAAATGCTCCTTCCAATCTTTAATATTTTGGATACTGTAATCTTGTGGAAGCTTTAGCAGGTCTCCACTGTTAATATCTAAAATTCTGTTTTCTTTTTCTTGCAAATATATCCTCTAAAAGCAGTTTATCTGTGGTGTCTTTAACCACATTTGCAATAGTTATTTTGACTGAAGGCTTCTTCTCTACAGTTATAGGAAAAACATGGCTAATAACTCTTTCTCCTAAAAAATCAGTGCCTTTGCTACTGTTACAACTGTATAATTTATGATGGCTATATGTAGAAAGTCTGTTGGTTTTAACAGTTCATACTCCAAAAGGGACAAAGCAGTATTCTCTTCCTTTCTATCTTTTCTGCTCCCGAGATAGTTATGCTTATGGTGTGGAGTTGTCCAAATCTGCAACTCTCAATTCTCTGGACATTTTCTCTCAGTATATTTTTATATAAATTGCAGGATTTGTGTCTTATAAATGGCATTGTTTACTGTTTCCTTTGAAGCATAGCCTGTCCTCCCAAAGCTCTTTACTCAAGCCTAAAATCCATTGCTTTAAATGAGCAATGATTTATATTTTCCTTAATTTTATATAATTAAAAACAGGGTTAAAAGCTACAATAATAAAGGTCTTCATTAACAAGGGTCATTAACAAGGGTCATTCCAACCTGTAAAATTCCCACGATCATTTATGCAGCACATATCAGGCTACGCCTGGAATACTCTGCTCAGGTCTGGTCCCCACAGTTCAAGATACATGTGGACTGACAGGAGAGTCCCTGAAGGAGGGCCAGGAAGAGGATCAAAGGTTTGGAGAACCTGATCTCTGAGGAAACACTGGAGTTAGTCACTCCCTGGGGACAAGAGGGCTTGGAGGGATCTCATCGCAGCATGCCAGTATTTAAATGGTGGCTACAAAGAGGATGCCCCCTTTTTTTTTCAGAAAAAGAAAAATTCCAGCCTGTCAGAAGCTTGTAAGTCTTTGGTAACTTATCAAACTAAATGTAAGCACTGCATTTTCAGTCTTCAATATAGATAGCTTTTTAGAACCATATAGTCAAAATTTGCAAGAATATTTTTAAAGTAATTGCTTGACATAATTATTTCATTGCTGTATAGGCATTATGATAGAAGGAGTAGCAGCCTCTAACGCAGTTTGTCTAGTGCTTTCTGTAATAAAATAAAATGGTTATAACTTTTAACAGCTCCACTTCCATCATGATTAGCTGCATATTTTGGCAGTTTGGCAGGAAAGAGGCTTTGAGTTAGAAAGGTGTCTTTTAGTGCCATTATAAAAATTTCTATAGCATTGGCAGAATTTCAAATTGTCAGGAGTCATAATTTTTCCCATGTACTGTATATTGTACAGATTAGAGTTTTGCACTTCCTGCCAAAACCCTTGACATCCTAGAATGCTGTGTGCATATCACAGAGCCATCCTAAATCATCATTCTTTGCAGAATTCAAAGTCTGAATGGATCGTGAACCAAAGGAATCTTTTCCTGTTTAGAAAGTCTTTAGGGAATAGGAACTGACCAAGTAATTAATTCATTCTGTACCTTGCCTTTTTGTCTTCAGTACAATCTGAACCTTTTACTCTGCCTATTAATAAAAATGTCTCTTGGCTCACAAAGAATATGCACGAGCTTGAGCAAGAGGACATCTAGGACAGGTGTACCAGCTACCTGTGCAATTACACAAGGAAAGCACTACTTAGAGATCGTGTTGTTGAGCCCACTAAAACAAGGCTGGTCAGATATAAATAACCCTTTACAAAGGAAAAAATCCCAAAGTCAATCTGGCATGGCTTGGAAACCTTTTTGTGGATGTAATAGCTAGTCACTGTAGGACTCCAGAACATCTAGTGATTTAATCTCTCAAACTAAGGACGTCAGAAACCTCTGCAGATCTTCAAGTTTATATTCCACTAATATTTATTTCTCCAATACCAAGACGCTAAGTCTACTGATGGAATAAAATCAGAAAAAAAGATTAAGGGAGATAGCAGGCTTTTATAAATCAATCTGACATTTAGAGAAATCTGAGTTACACCATTCAGTGCATGCACCGCAGGCAAAAATTTTTATCTGATAACATTACACAATTTTGGTCAATAAACTTGCAATAACTTGAATATGGAATGGATTTTCTGAATGATAGGATTTGATTTTTCATAATCATTGTGAAGATATCAGAAAACTGTGGAGCTGTCGTAGCAGTAGGGGCTCATTTCTTGTGCTGAATGTATTTAACAAGCTGGATCACTGTAGAGTGGCTGAAGCTGGCTGGCAGGGGAGCTCTGCAGATTAACTCATGCAAGTGCAGCAGTTGGGCTTGGAACCAGGGCACATCTGACTGCCTGTTTTCAGCAGGACCACAGACAGTTTACTGTCACATGCAAGGGGCAGCATTCTCCAGAAAAACACTTCTGTACCTAACCAATCCCCTGGATGTTCATTGTGCTGCTTAATGTAACAAGACAAGATGCACACAGTTTTTCTTTATATATATTTGTATATTCAGCCAGTGATTCCTGCAAAAATTGCAAAGGAAGTATTGGCATTTGGACTGTGACTGCAAGGCAATCAAATGTCTAGCTGCCAGTTACCAATCCAGTAGCCGTGAAGTAACGTAGTATGGAAACAAACACCATGGATGTAGTAAGTATAGTTCTGAGAGACAGGACTGCTAAAAAGATGATTTAGATCATGTAAAATATAAAATGAATTTGTGTTGCATTTTGAGTCCCAGAAGCAGCAAAAGAGCTCAAAAAAGCTATGTGAAATGTGAACAGATAAAAAACCCCTTTTGGCACTGATTATATTGGTAATGATATGTATCAAATGTTTAGAACATTGTTCATATCTAAAGTACCAACTTTCAAACCAAAGCAATTTGAAACTAGTCTAAACCCTTAAGCAGATTCAAAGTGTCACAAAAGCTGCACAATTTTTTGGAAGTTAATGAATGAGCTAAAACCAGTTTCCTGTTATAAAAATTCTTAATTCTTGCCCAAAAGATCACCATTTGAGAAATCCTTTCTCGCTCCTACCAATTAAGTTTATTATTTATAAAGACAATTCCAAAAAGATTTAGCTTGTCTTCTACACTGGTGCTTTATTGTCTGATATATTTAATATGTTTTTCTTCTCTGAAATGTCACATTTGAGGTCACCAAATAATTTTTGGTTTTATTTAATTAGCGCTTGTAATTCTCATTTAAAAGCATGTACTCTGGCCTACGGAGCTGATTATGGATAAATTGTCAGTTACTTTTGGACACAGAGAAATTGCAAGCTGCCATGAGTTATTTTGTGTAAGGCCCAAGCAGCATGGACACTTAATGGATAGAATTCATTGGGAGTGACACACATGACACAGTGAGGTGCATTTGAAAGACCACGTGTGCCTTTCTCTACCTCTTTAGGCTGAGAGTTTAAAAAACATTGATGTGCTGAAGTGAAATGTGTACTGCTGTACACACGTGGCCATAACTATGTGGGAGATAGTATTGGTCTCCAAACAGCTTGTGACAAGGTCATGCTTCTCCAGAAACTCAGTGCCAAGTGCTCTTTCTCATAGAAGAGCAACTTCTATTCTTGTCCAGTCTTAATTTCTGTGATCTTTACCTAACAGATGCTGGTTACAACTCTATAAAAAAAGAAAAAAAATCATAATTTCCTTGAGTATTTTTAGAGACTTGTTCTTCACCCACTTCATCTTCTCAAAGACTCATGAAATATATTACAATAATTAAGTTTATTTTCCAAAAATTTCATTTAAATAGCCATCAATTTAGCTTTATCAGTGATGTATCAGGACAGATTTTGTAGCAGTTTTGATAACTAAGACAAATATAAACTTCAGCCAGATAAATATAAACTTCTAATTGGATTAATGTTATTTGTCCTTTGATTTATGGGTTTTTCAGGTTGTATATATTTGGATTTTTAAACATTCTTGAGATACATAAATTAGTTTGCATAGGGAGATGAGGAAGTGATATTATCCTTCTGCATATACAGACATAATTTTCTCCACATTAGTCAAGGTTTAATTACAGTGGTGAAGATTTTTCTTCCTACACATAAGATACTGCACATTTTAATAGATCTTATTATTTGAAAATGTCTCTTGAAATACAGCATTTATCATAATTTGACTAACTTTATCTCATTCACTAAATTAAAAACCAAGTTGACTTTTTCCTACATTTTTGTTGGCTCAGTTTCCAGAGTTTGAAGTACTAAAGATCCTTCATCTTTTATTTTTATCTTTAATGTAAAAGTTAAGCAGGCATTTGATTGACCATCTCAGTTTAGCTTTGACTGACACTAAGAAAAAAACAGGAGGCCAAGGGAGCCTTTAGAGCATTGAAGTTTGAACTTCCAAGGATTAGTTGCTTCAGTGAACTGTTTTCAAAAGCTAATTTCTGAAATATAACTCAAGGAGAAGTTATTCTCTGGCATTCTCAAAAGGTTAAGTTGGAAAGGAAACTGTGTGTCTGCCTGATGTTCTGGTAAATAGTGGGGGGAAACACCAGCTGAAGAAGGAATGTTGCTTTTAGTCAATACAAGTTTTAAGTCTTGCAGTTCTTTGAGTAAGAAAACAGTAAGTATTCAGAAACATGTTGCTTTGACTAAATCTGGATTGTGAAGGAGGAAAGATTAAGTAATCATTAGGTAAAGTGACAGTGGAGCCAGGACAGAATCATATGGCAATTATACACGAAGCAATTTAAAAAAATAGAATAATTCATTCCAGTGTTACATGGGCAAAACCAGTACAAGCAGAATAAAGTCTGAGGAGGTGACTCAGATCTTACAACCCACATTTTTATAGTTCTCAGTGCTTGTGAAGATATTTACATATCTGACTCCAGTTTAACACCAGCCACTTCCTGCTTTCACAGAAAATAAGGCTTCTATGTACAAACACACAGCCTTAATACTCTCATGAATCTGATTCTGTTCTTCCCTCCATATTCAAGTACCTGTAAAATCAATATTGTCTGCCTTGGTTTTATCTCATTGCAATAAGGTACAACGATTATGAGTCCCTGTTGTGGAAGGGTGACAATCTGTTGAAGGGATTTCTCAAAGATTAAAGACAAGAAGGGATATCTTCAAGTAACCTTGCTAGTAAATTAGAAGTAAGAGTTTTTAAGCAGTACAGGGAAAGCAAGTGATAAATAAGTCATTGCAATAAAAAAACCTAGAAGTTGTATTCACAAAAGTCAAATAACAACTGGTGTTAATTTAGTAATTCTTTCTTGCAGCTCAGTAGTGCATATGAGTCATTTTCTATATTTCTTGCTTGAATTCAGTATTGCCACTGATGGTTTGTCCAGGCACCTTTTTTGGCTGAATTTTGTTCAACAGTGTTGTTCATAGAAGCCAGAAGATTGTCTGAGAGAGTGAGCTGTTCACAAATGAATAGAAACTTGATTAATTTTTCTGTTGGTGTTAAAAATAAAATCCTCTTGATTGTTTTCAGTGCTATATCTGCTTTTGTTTTTAAGTATGTCATAGGGGTTTATATGCCTTAAGCTTTGAATCTCAGGTACTGATCTCAAGTATCTCTGATACTTAAAACAAGGGAAATAATCTTATATTGCATTTAATATTCTAGAATGATTTTTATTCTTTGCCACCACAAAAAATAATGTTTACTCATTTATGATTGCAGCATCACCTGTAAGTATTAAATATACTTAGCTGATACTTTAGTTGGCTTCTTATTTTGTCTTTTTGTCACATCTGTGTATAAATCAGCAGTGTTAGGTTACAGTCAAGTCTTATTTTAGTGCTCCCATGACTTATAAGAAGGTAATTTGGTAAGGTACCTCATTTGTATACATTCTGTATAGTTTTGGCTGTGATCAAATTACAGATCAACTGCTCTAGGTTTCAGTTGCATTGGATTCACTGAAGCTTTAACTACCCACCCTAATTATTTAGAGACCCTTATGGATAGTTATAACCTCGATTAGTACAGAAAAGGAATATAGAATATATAAAATAATAGCAGGGAATGTGTATTAATCAAATTACAGAGAAATTGAAAATTGAAAAGATCAACTCTGTATGTCTGGAAATGTAATCCTTAAATTTTTCCTTCAGTATAGTTTTGAATGCACCCAGTAAAGGTTTTTCCACAATTTATTGATGACAACTGTTGTACTACCTGAGAGTTCATAAATCCCATGTACATTTCATTTTTCATCTTATTACTCATAGGATAGTGATGTAGGTTGTAAATTAGAAACATTCAAAGCTGACAAAGAGTTGGCTTAAGAAATTTTAAACAAAAATGCATCACAAACCCTGAGTTATTCTAAATCATTATAGCCTTGGGGCTGCCTGGATGTGTACTGCAGCATTTCTAAAGACATTCTTGGCAGCAGGAAAATTGCAAATTACCTCCAGGGCTCTCCCCTGTGGTCTCAAAGAAATTATAGGGAGAAAGGTCAGTTCTGCGAGCCTCTGCTAGGCATCTATAAACTGGCATTATTCAGAAATACTCTCAGAAAGCAGATACCAAACTGACTATTCTGCATGAGCTGCTTATCCAACAGTGCTTGAAATCTCCCTGTTACCCCAGTCTGCCTGAGTGTCCCAGTTGCACACTCACCAGGGTCAGTAAGTTAAAGTATTCTGCTTAAAAATAACAAAGATGTTTTCTGCACTCAGAAATGTGGGAAAAGTGGATGCCACTCCTTTAGGTGAGGTGTGTAAGAAGCTCCTGCCTTACAAGGAAGCTGAGGCTCTACCAGGACATAGAAAGTCATAGCTCCCTACGTGCTTATTTTGGAGATCTCTCTTCTATAGAGGCTATTTCCCACCTAATTCATAGTCAGTCAGTTTTACTGAGGTGTTCAGTAGGAAAAGTGTCACCAGAGTTTACTCAGATTTCTTGCTGCAGCTTCCAACACTGTTTATCACAGAAACTTCTCAGAAGTGGAATCAGAAATTTGAAGGGAGTCCTGACTGCATGAAATAAACAGCTATCCCCTTTTCTGAACCTCTGTCAAAGTCTACCATTCCACTAAATACAAATTCATATTTGTTGCAATTGTTCTTCAAGTGTATCTAGAGAAACTGAGGGAAAGTTTGTTTGGGATAAATGTGTCTGTAGTAGTACTTTTCCCTTTGCATGCACAAAGAATGGAGCTCTTTCAGCTTCTTTTGTAGGACTTGGTTTTGAGAACGAAAAAGGGTTTCTAGTAGAAAACCACTCATTTGAATCAGTCTCCTCCAAAAAATATATGTATCAGGAGTTTCTCATTGTCAGATAAAGCCAGAGTGTCTTCCACCAGTTAGCCTGTTTCCTCTTAATATTAGCTGATTTCCAAGGTGGGCTAACTCCACAGTTTTTGTCTGAGAAAGGTGCAGTATTTGTTTCTTCATTCCTCTGCTTCTACAGCTCAGTGTTTGTGCCTAAACTTTGGACTCAGAATGCAAATGTACTCACACTCAACACACCCAGTTGCATATTGTACATTTAAAGGAAACTTAAATTTCACTAGAGTCTCATTTCCCACTTTGCTTAACGCGTTGCTGATCTTTTGCCTCTGTTGTTATTCTAAAATTTCTCCTTTCAGGGGATGTAGTCGATTCTCTAAGGGCCTGGTGTGGATGTCTGAGTTTCCACTGCAGGTCAGCTCAAAATGAATTTTAGGATGTCTTGTTTCTTACTTTTTGTGCTGTTTTTGAAAGTGAGATAGTTGCATCAGAAATTCATTATTTTTTTTGTCAGACTTTTTAATTTTTTTTCTGGACACATGGATCTCTAGCCCACAGATTAGTTGGAACCATGACCTAAGTATAACCAAATAACTGTATCTGCCTAAGCTGACAGATAGCTTGAAAAAGCTGCTTTGAGAGGTGAATTGCATCATTCATGACAAGGATCAAAGGCCACTCCTTTGACACGCCCCTACAAGGGAATGCTGTACATGTGACCATCTAAATCTAAACACCAAGGAGCTAAGGTGAAGAAACTTTCCTGTTGCAGCCAAGGGGGAGAAGAAACAGCTCATTTTTTTTGAGAAGTGTAAATAAGAATGCTTTCACACCTTCTTTTCTGGGCAGGAACGTTCTCTGTCAATGTCAAAATCTTTCCTGAGAGTGGTATACTAGATATTTTCAATTTGATAAAATTGATCATCAGCATTACCGCAGTGTTTCTTAAGATAAATAAAAGTCCAGTTTGTCTTGCATGGTTAGCCAAAATCACATTGAAATTCCATACATCTTTTTCCATTTTAATGTCTCTAAGATTTAGTAGAACATCTTATTTACAAGTGTTACAATTTTTAAGAATAGTTAAACTTTTAGCTCAGTCCTCATAATATATGAGGTATTTTAGCAGATAAACCATTAATACTAATGGGATTAATTCCCTAAGAGCAAGAGAAAAAAACCTTCAAGAGCTTTCAGAAAAAACCTTCTGCTTTCATAGTGCAATTAAATTGTAGTTAAAGTTGCGTTATACATTGCTAATTAAAGGGGAAAACCATCACTAACTTTACCAATTACTCTTTTAAATAATATTAATATGAAGAAAATACTTGCACTTCAATTTCCTTATGCTAAGCATTTCAAACATGATTCTTTCAGGACAGAGAGGAGGGCTGTAGGCATGATCTACTTCTCATGCTGTGATCGGGGTTAAGAACCACTGAGTCAAAATCATGGAAATCACTTTAAGGGCAAATATAGGATATGTTTCTGTCTCTGTTTTTAAAAAGGAGTGATGTCCTACATTCTTTTTACAGCAGCCTAACTTACTCAAAATTTCTTTAAATTTTTGGGAGGTTATTTAAATTTTTGAAGGCTGGAGTGTGAACTCTTTCAGGGAGGTGTTTCATGCTGCTTACTGTATACACCACAGCTACATTACTGTGAATTCAGGCAGAATACAAACAGCCCTTGAAACTTGCCCCAGACAAGTAGGTTCAGGTTGAGAGAGACGCATCATCTCCTACAGGAACACCCTGAAAAATCTCCTTTTGGGAGTTCCCCTTTGTTCTGTATACACTTACAGGGATCAACTCAGTGACAATGTCTGCAGCAGCCTCTACAAGGATACAAGCCAGAACTAGGGGTGGTTTTGTCACTTGGAGTTCTGAACTGCCACTGACTGGGAGTTATCTTCAAGGTAAATAGTATTATGCCTTTAGTGGATTTATGGAACAGCTATTGCCTCATTTCTGGATCTCATACAACTTTGTTTTTGGCTTTGTGACCTGTGCTATAGGAATATAGCTTAGTGCTATAGGAGTTTAGCTATTTGCTGACTGCAATTTACTCTGTAATGGAGCTGGGGTGGGGGCTAATCCATTAATTTAATGGAACACTAACATGAAAACATTGCAAGCCATAGAATCTCATCAGAAATCAGTGAAGAAAGGCTGGGTTGCATTTACAAGCATAAGTTATTTTCATTAGAAGCTTCTATTTATCAAAGCCGAATTTTTCATGTAAATGTGTAAGATTTGGAGACATTTTGGTAAAGCAGATTGTATAGGTATTACATGGAATTTCTGTCCTGATTGGTAAACGTTCAGGTCATCCTGTTTTCTGAGTCAGCCTGGTTGCTTTTGTTTCTTCAATTTTTTACCCATATCTGAGTTCAGACACTGAATTGGTAAACTCCACGAGTCCAAGGGAGACAAAGGAGACAACAGCTAAGACTAATGTACTTGCATGGAAAGAAAGAGTGTATTTCCCAGGAAACCAGACATGAATTCACATCTCTGTAGAAAGCTGATGCAGTGTGGTGTGTTGGATTTCTCAGGCTAGCAGGGTATAGGTGTACCCTCAGGCTAATGAGTGTGGACTGTGTGCTCTACAAAAGCCTTATAGCTGAAATAATTGATGTCTGTCTTATTTATCTTGTTGGTTTCACCCTACATTTTACATTACTTGCGTTTACCTGTATTCTTTCAATTTTCAGAGACTTTAGTATTTCTGTCTAGCTGTCAACACAAGATGTGTCCCACAGAAGGGGAGGCTGCTGCCCATGGTGCAGGACCAGCCGTGCAGCACATCACCTGGACTCCCCCAGGCTCAGCTAGCGATCCAGGTGTCTCCTGGCAAAGGCAGCAGCCAGCTGCAAACAAGGTTGGAGTCAGCAGGGCAGGGAAAATTGCTTCTTCCCTCTCCTCAGCCATTTGTGACCCCACAACTGAGGGACGGCTCCACCCTTGGGATCCCCACCACAAAACACCAGTCCAGGTGATGGATCTCCAAAGAGAGTGGAGAAGGGATTGTAGTGCCCCTGGAATGGCAGTACTTCAGGGGTTGGTCATGGGTGCTGTGCCATTGAACATCTGGAGGAGGCAATGGAGTGCTTCACCCTCTAGTGTGCAGAGGGGTCCACCAAACAGGGGGGACTGAAGTTGGAGTTCAGGTTGCCTTTAGGAAATTGTACAGGACAGGGAGGCCTCCAAGACTGTTCCTGGGGCTGGTCTCCAGCACTGCAGGGACACTCAAGAGTGTGTGCCAAGAGGAGAGGATTGGTGGTGGAGGAGGAATTTCTGAGGCCTGGAAAAATGACCAGTGTCATTCCAGATGGGCAAAGGGGAAGGATGCAAAGCGCCTCTCCACCAGCCATACTTCATAGTTGACTCAGCTGTTATCAGGAAGTTGGATTAAAGCAGGCTGGCAGGCATGATGAGGTCATCTCTCACCTCCCAGAGGCCAGGAGTTTGTAAACCAGGATTGATCACATTCCCTGTGTCTTGGAGGCAGCCCAGGAGATTTGTAGCTATGGGGCAGCTTCCCAGCTCTCCCTTCTCAGCCTTCCATGGGCTCTGTGCCTTAGTGAAATGGGCAGAAAAGTTTAGCTCCTAAATCTTTGCCTTCAACCCATACCTACTATGTTTTCATAGTATGTCTCTTTGGTAGTATGTCTCTTTTCAAGATGATAATTCCTATGCAATTCAATATCATCTCCATATGTTGGTTTTGACCCCAATTGAGTTTCACCAGTAGGATTTCTAAAGCAAAAATGTGACCATGTCATTAAATACAGAGAATAGGATGTTGGGACAAGAGTTTTAGGGGAAGGATGCTGAGTTCAGCTTTTGTTTGTGTTGAGTTTAAAAGTTTGTCAGACCGGGATGTGGAACTTGGGAGAAGACAAAAACTATTGTTAGAGAAGAAAAATCTGTGAGAAAGTAATTGAAATGGGGGCCAAGAGAGGAAACCTGTGGATGAGGATGGTGTATCACAAACCAGAAAATAAGATGTTGAAAACAGTCATCATTGAAGCTGCAGAAATGAAAAGGTGCCCTGGAGAAGACTGTGCATGACAGAGGAACTTGAATGTCTGTGACATTCAACTTCTATTCCCTTGGACAAATGCAGCAGCAGGATCTTTGCTTGTTATATTTAGTTTCTGTTGGTTTAAGTGGAAGTTAGTCTAGGTTAGAGACAGGTTGAGGAATATAGGCGCCCTCGGAGATCACAGGCAGAGGCATCACTTGGCTTAACTGGCTTTTGGGTGATACTGAAGCAGAGTTACTACTGGTTGGAGTCACTGGGCTTTGATCTAAGAATTTGTTCCTGATATTGTAGAGTCCTGACCACCCATTAGAGTACGAGGAGAATTGACCCAGATCAAGAAGTTTGTTAAGGAATGTATCATTCTGGAAAATACAATTTGCACTATAAATTGCTTAAAAATGCCATGTCCTTAAAAAAATGAGAGAGAACTGCTAGTTTTTAACTTTTCCTTTGAAAAACATGTGTAATTTTCCAGAAATAATAAATCTTGATAGTCCAGGAAACTAAAACAAAATGGAACTTCTGCACATATACTAGATTGAAATTCAGTGCTGAGGAATAATGTTCTGCAAAAGGGAAAATAAGAAAGTGCCTAGGAAGCAAATGCATACATTTAGCATAATATGGTCTACATGTGATCCGTATCCTATTCACTTCTTCCCTAAGATTACAGACCTGAAATGTATATTCATAAGCTTCCAGAGAGTGCCTAATACAATGAGGTTACAAAGGTACTTGGTTCCTCTGAATATTACTGCACTGTAAATTTTCAATTGTACTGAGATAATGATGTGAGAGGACAATTGGATTGAAAAGTCAAATACCAAAAAATCAGAAAAATACCAAACTCATGTTTTTAAGCCTCCATGTACCAGTTTAGCCTGGCAGAGCAGGAACAGTCTGCAGCTTCCTGAGTCCTGGTTTACCATGACCTATAAGGGAAAGTCAGGAGGTCCCATGGGAAAGGCCACTGAACACTTCAAACGAGTGGCTCTGCTTCATGACACTGAGCACAAGGGGACCAGCAATGGGTGTGTTCTTTGTCTGGGGGTCTAACTGTGTGTTGCAAATGCTGGAGCATGCTTGAGTTGGGTGTTCAGCATGTCACTGCCTCATGCTTCTAAACCCAAATGGCATTTAATGCCAAATACATAAAATAAGCAAACTCTGTGTTAAAGCATTAAACCTGCTTTGTGTGAAATATCTACAAGAACTTAGTGAGGGACTGTTGGACTCTGACAGCATGAGAGGTCTGGAAACAGTTCAAATGAGGCAACTTCATGCATTATTTATAAATGCATTGTAGCATCCTGATAACTGAATCTGCCCAGTAACAATACAGTTCAGAAGTATGCTTGTTTGTATTTTTTTCAATTGTAATGTGGAACACTATTCTAGAGCACTTTTTTTTCAGGACTTGAATAAGTAGTAATGGATCGTATAAACTCATCAAGTAGACTGGACTCAGCCATAAACTCACTATTTGTAAATCTACACCAAGGAAATCAAGGCCTTTTGTGAAATACTTGGGAATTAAAACATTTTTAAACTATTCCTGTTTAGTGACAGTCAAAATGGTTATTCTTTCACATACGAAATATGTGACGAAATGCAATGAAAACTAATTACAGATTTCAGGTTGTTGTCCATATATAAAATGATACAATACATAAAATGATATATTTGAGAGCTTCAAATACTTACCAGGCTAAGAAAGCTATGAAATAAAAATAAAGACGCTATTTCCAAATAGTTATTCCTTTCTATTTTGTTTTGGTTCTTTTAGTGTCTGTCATCTTACCTAGACAACTAATTTGACCAACTATTGTAAAAATCTAAATAAAATTAGATTTATATAAAATAAAAATTTTCTTTCTTTGCTTCTTGTCACAATGTCACAAATGCAACCATGGCTTCACAAGTTTTGTTTAGAAAAGTAGTCACATAAGAGTAGTAACAACAGTTATTCCTACTAAGTCACATCACAGTTGTGGTATGTACTTAAAAACTGAGCTGTTGGAAAAATATTAGTCCTAGTATTAATAACAAAAGGCATCCTAGCACATGTCAGTAATAAGATGTTTGGGAAGTTGCTTCATAAAGAAGCCCTTTAACCTGACCATTTGGAATAGTCAGTTGCAGAAGCTCTGGTCCCTTCCATTTCAAAGGATATATCAAATGGATCTTTGTTCTCTCTCTTGCTCTGTAGAAAACATCTTTAATTACACCTGGAGTGCTGCCCATATGAGTAGCACACATGCATATATTTATATATGTATCTGTATTTATACTCCCCTTTAGAACAAACCAGCAGTTAAATAATCCTCAGTATCCAAGTGAACAAGCCCATTATGCCTCTGAGATTTGGCAAGTGATTTTTCAGGTGAGCATGCAGTGTTTTTTCTCCTTTTCTTGAAAAAGCTTGTAAATCTTGAATGGAAATATTCCCTATCTCTTTACAGGAGCATTCCTATTTTCTCTAGTTATGAGGCTAATAAACCTGTCAGTTTAAGGCATTGACTGATGGCCATGGACAAGCAGAAAGTTTCCCCAGCACACTAGGACATTTGACCAGGGATCACATGCAATAGATCTCTATCATCTCAGTCTTCATGGAAGAACTATGCTGCAAAGCAAGGTGTTTCTACCTCTGCATGAAGGATTTTGGTTTATTTCCATGAGCTCTTCTAAGGCTCAGTCTGCTTTTTTTTTTTTTTTGTTCTGGAGTAATTTTTTTTTTTCTTGGTGGCTTCCTCAGGGCAGCAGTCCAGAACTACAGGGTTTTTTACATTTTTTTTTTCCCTGACATGCTAAAGGTTGTCATTTCAAAAAATTACATATGCTATATTGACCTTTATATTAATTATTCCTTATCCATTAATATTGGTTGAACATAGTTATCGCTCTGTAAGTTAATGTGCTGCCTGTTAGCATCTGCCAATGGGCTGCTGATGGAATGGGTATGTGTTTGACTTAGATACCAACTGGCTTTGTTATTACTGAAAAAAAAAATAATAGCAGTTACAAGTTATCCATATTCTCTGCTTCTAAACAGGAAAAATAGTGTTTCTGAAGAACAGCTGATTTTACCCCATCAATTCTATCAATTACGTGAAGAAAGGAATGGCAGATGCTGTGAGAGTAAGAAGAAAGTGCCAGCTAATTCCTGAATAGTCACTGAAAAGGATTTTGCATTTCATTTGAGCAGAAATTGAATAACCTCAAGTTTTTATAGCACACCAGAAGAAATGTATTCATCTAATCGTGTCTTTTGAACACAGCTCTGTAAAAACATTGTGAACTGAAAAATAATCTGAAGAATAACTTGTATTACATCATTTGACAGAGATAAGTCTACTAACACTTTCTGCAATATCATAATTCTAATGAAATTTGAGGAGTATAGTTCTTACGCCCAAACTTACTAAAATTACAGGGAGATCCAAAAGACAAATAAATCCAATGTAGAATGAAATATGTGAATTATATACCTGTTATTTCTTTTCTTTAAAACTATACATAAAAAATTAAATCTACATATATGATAATAAAGTTAGTAAGGAAACTAAAGTGAAGCATAACATTTTTAAAGCAAAAGAAAACTGATTTATACAAACTGACCCTGACCATGTACTGGGTCAGAGATAAATTCCTGCAGAAGATACATGTTTCATTTGAAAAATTCCAAAGGAGTTCATTAAAAGATTAATGAGGGTTATTTTAACGAACTTTTCTAAAAAGAGATTAACAGTGGTAGCTTTTAGAAATACAATTTTCTTTGCCTGCAGCAGACTCAGTGCCTGAGTATCATCAAGGAGCACTGAGCTTAAACCGGTGACTTGTGACCGGTCCCTGAACTGTGCCTTCACTGACTGGGAGCTTAGATTTAACATCTTCCTTTCCCCATGCACTGCTGAAAAGGTGAGCAAAATGCACAGTTCCTAATTTGGATTTGTTCTATCATCCTCCAGGGTCAGGAGATGGTTGTGTTGTACGGGCAATGATTCCTTACATTTTCCTTTACCAGAAGTTGGAGCATAGATGCAGTCGAGATGCTGGAAGGATTGTCTTCTACATCTGCCAATTCTAGCCCTCTTGTCCTTCAAGTATGCCACAGACCATGGGGCTGAGCAGAGAGAAGTGGTGGAGAAGTTCAGTGCAGTAGTGAACTCCCTGTGGAGTCAACTGCACTGTTTTCTAAGAAGAAAAGACAATATTAAAGGTTTAAGCCAAAGATTAGGTTCATCCTACATCTTTCACAGCACGGTATTCTGTCTTCTTTCCTACCCACTTTTTCCTGCACTGCTTTATGCAGTCTTCTCCTTCTAAAAGCAGCTTCAGTGGCAACAGGAAGGGGCAATCTACTCTATTTTTTTCTGTTCTGTTGAGAGCAGCAGCATAGGAAAGAGAATTTTAGGACTTTGTAGTTGAGGTAGTGGAAGAAAAGCATGATCTGCATGTTCTTCAGTGGGGCTGGTGAGTCTAAGTATGAAGATTTTAGGGCACATGACATAGCATACCTACCTTTTTAACAGTAATGTGTGATCTACCTTATTGTATGAGGGGCAGAAAGCAGTGCTGTGCCATAACCACGCACTACAGTACTTATTGTCATGGTTAAGCAGATCAAAATCCCTTTAGCATTACAGGATAAGCAGAAGGCTTGAATCTACCTAAGAAATATATGTAAAGTGCAACTGTCTCTGCAGTCTCAATCCTTGGTTCATATTAGATTTTTTTTTACAAACTTGACAGCAGTGATGAAAATTAAGACAGTGTATGTAGGAGAGGAGAGAAACCTGTATATAATAAGAATTTTAAAAGAGGAATATTGTGCAAGTTCTGTATATCAAATACCGTAAGATTTAGTGAACAGTGAGAAAGTAACAAAGCAGAACACAAAATGTGAAAGCACAATGTTTAAAATTTTCAAAGGCTATACTGCAGACAACATAACACTTTGTTACTGATAAATGTAATGGAGTCCAAAAGTCCAGCAGGCTTTTAAAGGAAATTGCAAAGTTTTACTGTTATGGCATGGGAACATTATGGATATGAGAGAAAGCAGGGTGGACCAGATGCAGTGTTTGTTATATATATATGCGTAGGTTGAAATTGCAAACAGCCTTCATTGCTATTGCATTATGTTTACAATATTGCATAATAATATGACATCATCCCAAAAGCATAATGTCATTACTGTCTGCCATAACTGAGCTATAGCCAGGATCTAATCCAAAGTTCACTGAATATCAATAAAAAGACCTTCAATGACATCAGTGTGCTTAGGATCCCTCAGAAATGAGGGAATGGCTTATGCCACTCCAGCCTCTAATGGCTTATCTAATTAATTCTCATTTTGCTTGTTTGCAAAGACCTCTTAGAGATGGTTGCAGCAGCTCAATGACAACCAGTGTGTCCTGTGCTTTGGAAACATATCTGGATACCCAGCCCCTGCCACAATCCTGTGTTACTACTAAAAGAGTAAAAAAGCAATTAGGTCTTGTCTACTACTGAAGTACCAGTAAACCAACTGTCACAATCCCTGAACACATTAAAAGGGATTCTTCTTCAGTGTTTTCACTTATCTTTGAGAGGACATATGTAAACCTAAGGTGAAGCCAGCATTTAAGCCCTTACTTGACTAAAACCCAACTCCTAAAAAACACACGGGGACCCAGGTTAGAACAGTGGATGATACGCAGAATGTGATAGCTAAATTCAAGCTTGACTTCTTGTTACTGGCCTTTTTGGAGTGTGAATGGATTGCAGATGAAGTGAGATTTGTTCAACCCTAAATGACAATGCCTTGCAGCACCATCATGAGACCAGTACTAGAAAGGCAACTCTGTTTTGGGATGACTAATGAACTGAAAGAAACACTGAAATACACCATTCATCCTAACCTGATTCAAGTTCTTTCAAAGCAACAGAAACTCAATCAAAAATTAGGGGAAATAGCATTGCATAAATAAATGCTAAGTATTCAACACGAACCATTGGGAAGTAATCACAGAACAGTAAAATCATTTAGGTTGAAAAGGACTTGTAAGATTGAATCCGACTGTTAACCCAGCACTGCCAAGTCCACCACTAAACCATGTCCCTCAGTGCCACATCCACACATCTTTTGAACGCTTCTAGGGATGATGACTCCATAATTTCCCTGGGCAGCCAGGGAATGACCACCAGTTCCAGTGTATGACCACCCTTTCAGTGAAGAAATTTTTTGTAGTATCCAATCTAAACCTTCCCTGGTACAGCTTGAGGCCATTTCTTCTTGTCCTATTGCTGTTTCTGTGGAGAAGAGGCCAACCCCCACCTGGTTACAGCCTCCTTTCAGGTGCTTGTAGAGAGTGATAAGGTCCCCTTGAGCCTCCTTTTCTCCAGGCTAAAGATCCCCAGCTCCCTCAGCCACTCCTCATCAACTTGTGCTCCAGACCCTTCACCGGCTTCGTTGCCCTTCTCTGGGCATGCTCCAGCACCTCAATGTCCTTAGTGTAGTGAGGGGCCCAAAACTGAACCCAGGATTCCAGTTGTGGCCTCACAAGTGCCAAATCCTTCAACAGCAGTTCAGACAAAGCCACTCTGTCTAGAGGAAGAAGAGACAGTGATCTGGAGATGAAGCACATTGTGTCATCTGTCCTCCTGCACCCAAAGAATGGTCCTTGACCCTGTTTTAAAACATGTATCCCCTAAGAATACCAGATTTATCAAAGAAAAATCTGTATGAATATGTTAGCTGGTCATAATCTTCAAGAAATGAACTTTATGCAGCAGTTGTCAGTGTAGCAGAGACTGTATAATGATTAAGAGCATAGAGAAAGCACACTGTACTTTCTTGCTTGCCTACATTAGATTTATTCTACTGCTATGTCCTTATGCACATAAGTCTTTAGAAATGAGAATTGTGTAAAACTAGTTGAAAACGAGAGCTCAGCAATGCTGTCAGCAAGTTCTCACCACTACGCAGACATGCACCTGCCCATTGCCTCCAGAAAAGGTTATTACCTTTACTGTCATATGGAATGAAAAGCAAGTAGCAGCACTGTAAAATGTTCATACAGGATATTCTTGGGCAGGAAAGGCATGAGCTCTGACTGTACTTTGAAAGACAAAAGCGTACTCACAAAGGGCTGTGAGTAAGAACATCTTGAAAGCATGTGCAAATATGTGTGATGTTTAACTGGCACCTTTTGAGAGATTAGATTCAAATTGAGAGATTAGATTCAAAATGGGAGCCTTGGTGTTAGGCCTCAGACTGAAATCTGCACTGCTACATAAAACTGTGAATTTGCATATACATTAAGGTTAAAAAAAGTATTCTGTTCCTTTAAGGACCTTTGGAATTTCCCATTTGCCAACACTAAAAGAAGGAAGCAGATGAAATCATGGCTACATTTGTCCCTTGAAGTGATGTAACAATTGTTTCATCAGTTTCATCACACTTTCTGTCCTGTTTTCTTTCTACTCATGTAGCATGGAAACATATATTCTTTATATTCATTTAAAAAGATTCTGATGTGTGTAAACATGAGCAGGGATCTAATTTCTTAAGCTGTGAGTTCAGCATGCTGTAAGTTTTAATAAAGCTGGTATAACTGGTTACTTAGTTCTCTCAAGTGTATAATCTTTTTCTTTTAAAATGTTAATAATGACATATTTATAGTGAAGGTTTCCCTTTCTTCAAAGTACTACTATTGTTCTCTACAAATCTGAAATATTTGGTGCTACTTTTCGTACAGCAGCACTTACAGAGACTCAAAGGCACATGGCCTGTAAAAGACCCAGTCTTATCTGAAAGACTCAGGACTTGCTGCCCAGTGATGGCTCAACATGGCCCATCTGTTCAAGGGCATCCACCCACTGGACATTGCTTGCTGACATACCTAATTCAAAGCTAGGAAAACGTGAAAGGTCCTCACTTCCACTTACTGTATTTTCTCTCCTTGAGGAGATATGGTATCTAAGATCAAGGCCAGGAGTCACTTCTTCTAGCCAGAAGGAAACATGGAAGTCTCTCAAGTAGCACCATCACTAGCTTTTAGCCACCCAGTGCTGCACTTCAGGGATTTAGGGTTTCATTGACCCCAAATATTTTAACCTTAGTGTGAGGTGTGTAAGCCCTTTCTACAACAAAAAAGAAAGTGCAGAACAACCTTTCACTTCAGAGGGCTGTAAACAGAGGGTGTTGTCCATTGTCTTTTATTGAAAACCTGGAGGAACACCACAAATTCAATGGTCCACAGAAGAGAGATGGAAGACCAGAATCCAGTGTCCTGCTCTGGCTGACAGCATGTAACTCATCTTTTCTATAGCTAGAACGTTCTCCTTGGCCAGGGCGTCTGTAATTGTTCTGTGCAAAGTTAAACAGTGAGAAAGACAAAAGGGAGCAAGAAGGTCCCATCCTAGAGTAGTTTGTAGCAAGGTTGCACAGCTACCCCACATGGGAGAGCATGTGGAAGACCCTGACTCCCCGAGCAGTGTTCTAGATACCAGGATGGGTCTGCATTGCTTCATTTTGGTCCACAGATGTAAGATCTGTTTTCTAAAATATATGTGGAGAATGTATGGGATTCTGAGTTACTTTTATGTCCAGATGATTAGTCCTCTACATACATGCTTGACAACACCCCAATGTTACACCTTCTCCTCTGATCCCAGCTCTCAAGCTATTGTATCCCTTTTTAACCCCTCTGGCTATCAGAAGCCATATCAGTCCTTACCACTCTGCAGTGCATCCACCAAACCCTGTTTTCCAGCTGCATGCTTCCAACTTCACCATTTCCAGGCCTCAAGGGTCCTTTATAATTCTTTAGCACACAGTCCTACCTTCACAGCCTCCTCTTCCATTCCACACATCCAAAATTCTACTTTCTTTACCCTTCCCACCTTCCTTCCATGTGCCAGAAAGCCTGCTCTCTTCATTTCAAGCTTCCTGCCCCATAACTCCATGCAGAGGTGCAGGTGTCAGTATAAAGACAGTTTCTGCAGGGAGTTTTGCTGATGTTTGTGGGAATTGGCAGCTGCCATACTTGAGAGGGAAAATTACACATTCAGGAATACCTTGCTGAAGGATAAGAAATTATTATGCCTCAACTGCTCCATGACAGTGTCCCTGGTCCACATTATTGCCTTACGGTAAACCAGAGATGGTTTGTCTCTTTGTAAAAGCGTATCACATCTACTCTGGGGTAGGAACGTGCCCCTGGGCAGTTACCAGGATAGATTTTCTTCATGTGTCCACACAGCTTTCTTTATTGTCAAGCCAAATTATCATGCACCACATGACTGGTGAACTTGTAATATCAGGTACCACTTGATCTTAGCACTCCACTTCTTCTCCTCTGCCCATTACCAGGACTGAGGTCAAGAGGAGAAATTAGAACAATTTGAAGAGAACAAAACAATTCCAACAATCAGAAGAATGATATGTGTGGATGCAAATATGCTGCTGGCAAGAATTTCTCTTGCTTCTTTCCAGTCCCATGAGAGATATGGATTGTGACTAAGGAGCGACATGGAAAAGAAATGCCTTAGAAGCATGTGAAATAGTTTGCAGAGTTGATGTAAATTGCCAGTGTAGATGTACACTTACGTGTAATTCTGGTACTAATTGCCAGCTGAGCCCTGAGATGCTTCAATCTTTACTTAGGCAGCTGAAATGGCAGACAGTAACAACTTGTGCATCTATGCAATAAAATTTCCTGTATTTAAATTCTGAATGTCATGACAATTAAAAAGAAAAAAAAAACCCCAAACCTGGAAATGTGTATAAAACGTCTGTCTCCAATGAAATCCATTAGAGAACAATTAATTGTAATGTGATTTTCTGGAACCAGCTATTGATACTAGTCCAGACTAGAAATATGAGTGGTGTTTTTTATCATTTTATTTACTAGTTCTTGCCTGCTTGCTCAATTTCTTTAAAGAAGTATGTGAAAGGGCCACTATTATTGTGGAGTAATTGGTTGCAGTCAAAATTTAACCTCAGATATCAATAATCTTTACACACTTTTTATTGATTTTGTATTACATTCTCATTTCTTAAGATGAATACTGCCTTAAGTCTGTAAGCAAAATATGTACAACTTGCACATGGTTAGGAGAATATAATTATCTCCCTGAATATAAAATATGCTTGTGTTGTTACGTGTCAGTTCACAAAAAGTATGATACACAACTACATTTTCAGAATAAATGACTTTGTTTCAGACAAGACAAGGAGGAGATTCTTCATAATCTTACAAAGTTGTGTCAGTCCACAGAAGATTTTATAACAGTTTCCTCCATTGAAAATAGAGGTGATCGACATTTCATATAAAAGTGGATTAAAGGCTGTGCTGGTGTTGGCTGGGGTAGAGTTAATTTAAGTAGAATTATTTACAAATACAAGTTTCTAAAACATGAAGATGGAAACAGCTAAAGAAAGTTGCATCTCATATGACCTAAAACCTTCAGAAACCTCTACAACTTTCTTAAAGTATGTGCATGAACTGACTCCAGATTTATTATAATTTTGCATGTCACAGAAGCCACAAAATCCAGATGGGTTCGCTTCCTTTTGATCTAAAATGATAAAACTGATGATGGCTCATATATGTGAAGTGCAATATTTCTGACTCGGCATTGAGGATTCAGAACTATCCAAATGATATAAAAGTTAGGTTTCCAGCACAGATGAAGCACTGTCAAGTATAAAATAAGCAGACAAATGCAAACACCTTTTCTGTGTGTGGTAATTAAAGTCTGAGTCTGAACCTTATGAGGCCTTGGAATAAGGGCAGCAATTACAGGATATATACTGCTTACTTGGGGACGGTGAGATGCAGAAATTACAGGTAAAGTCATGGAAATGGAAGGCAACCAGAGGATTTGCTGAGGAATCGTGGTGGGCTTGCTGTGCAGCTGGATCCTTGAGAGGTCTGGTTCTTGCTGGCTTCCTTCCCCATGCTGCTGAGGGTTTACTGAGCAAGCTCTGTTCCAGCTCTGTCCAGCTGCCATCATGTCCACAGAGTCCTGGCAGAGGGATTGCTCTTGAATTTTTCACAAACTCACAAAGCTTGTCAGCCACTACTGAGCCTTTCTGTCATAGAAGAATGCAAATAGCCTACCTAAAGCTCAGTTCAGCTGGAAACTGGCTGATCCTACCAAAGGCTTTTGCAAGCTTTCTCCCTTAGGTTTCATAAGATTTTCACAGTGCATATTATAAGAAACACTACATCTTTCAACTGAGCCTC
The DNA here is from genome assembly GCF_965178545.1 of Coloeus monedula. Lineage (NCBI taxonomy): Eukaryota > Metazoa > Chordata > Aves > Passeriformes > Corvidae > Coloeus > Coloeus monedula. The sequence goes on from NC_138781.1 coordinate 96,622,183, forward strand.
TGTTGGTAAACTTAAAGTATTCTTTATTTCATCTTAAAATGCATAACATGCTCTGCAGATAGCAGAGGATGGGTTATAGAGCATACCTGTGTTTCCAGTCATAGTCTCAAGGCAACAGCAAACTCCCATGAACTCAGAAGGCATTAGGTTTCATGACAGCAATATGATTTGGGTCTCAGCTCCCCAAAATTTTCTGATTGCTCCCTTCTAGTCAGACAGGGATGCTTTCTGGTTGTGGTGAGTTGACGTTGGAGGGCTGTCAGTCAAACAGCTAGCAGATCTTTCACTCCCTCTACTCAAGGGGATGGGGGAAAATATTAGATTGAAATAACTCGTGTCAAGACAAGGACAGGGAGATCACTTACCAGTTATCACAAGCAAAACAGGCAACTCGGGGGAGATTAATTTAATTTATCACCAAATAAAATTTGGGTGCTGAGAAACAAAGAAAAAAGCTACAATGCTCTCCCACTTCTTTCCAGAGTCAGCTTTGCTCCTTCATCTCCAAATTCCCTTCCTTCCCGTCAACTCCAAGTAACACAGGAGGACAGGGAATGAGAGCTGCAGTCGGTCCGTAACTCTTCCTCTCTGCCACTCGTTCCTCCTCTCTGCCGTTCCTTCCTCCTCACACTGTCTTCCTGCTCCAGAGTGAGGTCCTTCCCACGGGCTGCAGTCCTTTAGGATACACTTGCTCCAGTGTGGGCTCACCACGGACCACAGTTCCTTCAGGAAACATCCACGTGCTGTGGTGTGGGGTCCTCCAGGCACTGTAGGGTGGCTATCTGCTCCAGCACAGTCCTCTCCATGGACTGCAGGGCAACACCTGCTCCACTGTGGTCTTCTCCAGGGCCTGCAGGGGAGCGTCTGCTCAGGCACTTGGTACTCCTTCAGCTCACCCCTCAGGGTTATTTCTCTCACATTTTTCCTCACTCCTCACTGCCAGGCAGCATTTTACCCTTTTTCAAATACATTTTCCTCAAGGCACCATCACCTTGGCTGCCTGGCTCGGCCATGCCATGCGGTGGGGCCGTTGGAGCCGGCTGGAATGGGCTGTGTCCAGCACAGAGCAGCCCTGGCCACTCATCACAGAGGTCCCTGAAGCCCCTCCCTGCCAGCATCTGGGCACCTGCACCCTGTACTCGTTTTCAATCTCTTTCCAGTTCTCTGGTCTTACTGTATTTTTAACTTGCATGTTATAGCCCAAGTAGCCTACAATCCATAAGTAAAACTCAAAATTACCTGAAGCTGATAAATTTAAGTAAATTGCCTTAATATAGGTATCAAATAACTTATGCAGCCCTTATATAAGAGCCTAATAATGTTCAAATATGATCTGAAAAGTCAAATTCAAAAGCTATTTTAGAAGCTGGTAGCAGAGAAATGTTGATGCTTGTGTCATGGCCTGGCACACAACTAAAAAAAAAAAAAAGAGTGGGGGGAAAAAAGTGGGTTGTCCTGCACATCTGCAAGAATTTATAATCATTCTATAGGTATTTTGTCAAAACCAAGATCAGATCCTTTTGTCTATGTGGTAATTTACTACCTGAAAAATTAAGAACAGCTTAAAACTGGCTCAGACAGGATACTGCCAGCATGAAGGGAGAGTTGCTAAACTACATTGACAATTTCTCTGCTAAAACTCTGAAAGGCCAAAACATCCCAAAAGCAGTGAAAACAAGCGATTGATTTCTGCTTGAAATGTTTTTATGCTGTTTTGCAAGGGCTTGAATGAAAAGCTGTGCTTCTCTCCCAAAGTGCCAAGGTAAGATAAATAATAAATAGACTGCAGCATTTGAGCCCTACAACTGAAAAAGTTCAAGGGCAGAGAGAGAAAGTGAAAGAAAGGAACTGGTGATCCAGGGTGACACTATACAGACAAATGGAAAAATAAAAGTTTATGTAGGGAGTGTGTGGCTGGTTTCCTGTCATTCAGCCCCTGTTTGAGCAGATCTTTCAGGAATATATCTACCTATTTTTTGCAATCTGACTTATTATGAGTACATCACATAAGCATTTTCGTAGTTAACCAACTTGTACAGCCTCCTGTTTCAACATCTCACAATATCAGCCGGCGTCATTAGTGAGGTGTTGCACTGGGCTGTGGAACCTTTTGCTTCATGTAAAAGGGAACTTCCACTTCAGATATACTTTTTATGGTGACTGATAAATGTTAGTTCCCTAAACAGTGCTCATTTCCTCCTGGCTTGTGTGATGTTCTCAGAAACAGAGCTCGGGGTGAGGGGTGTTGGAATAGCTACAAAATCAAAGGAGGGTTTAGCCACGGCTGCAGCTGCCACATATTTGTGCTTCCTGTCAGCTGGGCTTTGGCTTCAATGGAAACACGATGATCAAACCTCACAGAACAACTCTTTAAACATAAATTGATACAACTCTGCTGTGCAATTCTACATTGTAGGCTGATCAATAACAGTGTTCTGTAAATGCATAGCAGTACACTGGGCCTTTTCTACCATTGCCTTAGCAACAGAGAGCAAAGCTCACAAGTTGTGCTATTTGCTTGCTGTGGGTTCACTCTCTGTGTTGTTAATAAATATTAAATCAGTAAAGCAAGTAATCATACTGGTATAATTTAAGCTATAATGTTTGTTAGTAAACTTCAGTAGGTTAGCCTTCTCCTCTCTTCACTTCTTCACATCTCCCCAGCACTTTAATGCAGCTTTGGAACCACAGATCCACAGCTCTTCATTCAGGATTGTATTTTCATCATCTTCCTCCTGGAAGCACAGCTGTCTGTGGAGCAGAAGACAGCAAACCTCCCTGCAGAGAAGTGGCACCTCCCAGACACAGAAAAGACAGACATTTACTCTCTTTTGGGTATATCTACCTTGTTATTTGAGTGTGGATCAGTAGCACAGTCCCTGAGTGCATCTCCCAGTCCTCCTTAATGGCCCTGCTTTGATCCCGTTATGGAGGGGGCCCTGAATATACGAATTTGATTCCTTTTGCATAAAAGTGAACTGAAAGGTGCAGTCCAGATGCCAATAGGTGTCGTGCTCCAGGCACCAACTTTAACCTGGCTGAAGGAAGACATCCTCAAATGCATATTAAAAGGATGAAAAGTCCTCAGAACCAGCTGCTTTACAGATCTCCTCTTGCTCGCTGCAATGCCTGCTAATGTGAACCCGGGCTTTGCAGTGACCTTGCTTGACCTTGGCAATTTACTGCCAAGTTTTTATCCCTGCAGCTACAGATATGACTTTGAGAAATTGTGGGCTCTGTGAAGTGAGCAGGTACACTGAGTCAATTTGGGGCACACCTCCTGTCAACCAAGGAATATTCGGGTGATTTGAAGGGGCAAAAGGGTGCTGGTTAATTGGCATATCTCCCTCCTCCATGCACAGTGCTGTCTTGAAATGCTGGAACAGCATAAGAGTGTTTTCCTAGCATTTTAAGAGATTTTGTCAGTTTTCCAGGTCGGACAAAACAAACTATATGTGGAAGGGGCATGGGCCTGGAAAATGATAACTTGCCCATTACTGGTTTTTATAAAGCCAAAAGAGGGGATCCTGGTTTTTTACTCAAGGCCAACCCTGGCACCAAACAATAAATCATAGAGAAACCACTGTTCCTTAAATACTGCTACAAGCCATTTTATAATGAAAAAATGCTGGTTGTTTTAAATAAAGGGCTCACTACTTCGTGCCTTACCATGCAGAGTTTAAAATAACACAACAGAGCTTGGCATTTCACTTCAAAAGAAAATGTTGCTGTGCTGAAACCATAATTGGAACACTACTACCCAGAATAAATTAGTATACCAAAGTTAGGAGCAATTGAAGGGTGGTGGAAACAGAAGTTGCATGTCTCTGCAAATTAGAATGGTCGTTGTCACAGCTTTTATTTTAAGTGAAGCAGAGTCTAAGCACTGGATTTTTAAGAAGAGTTTGGCAAGCTGTCGACATTTAGACCTCAAAATAGGCAGACAGGTTTTCCAGAGAGCCCAAAAGTGGAAAATGCTGGATGCTGGGCTCTCTCAGGCATGAGGCTCCTCTAGACTTTAGGGCATTTGGAGATGTTAGTAAAAAATTAGCAGATGTACCCTAATCTGAAAATTTACCTAAATTTCCAGATGTCATTCCTCAGTTTCCTTGTATCTACACTTCCAAATTCAGCTTTTCTGAGGTAGTCTGTGTATTAATACATAAAACATACAGTAGCTGGATGGAAAAACAGAAGTTAGTAGGTCCCAGCCTGGATCTAGCCAGGACATTGATAAGGGCAGCACAGTATCTCCAAAATCAGCATTTTTTTTTCCTAGATGAGCCTGGCCTTTTGTATCTTATGAGTCAACAAATTTATAAATAAGTCTTTGAGCCTACACATGAGAAGAACCTATTTTTATATCTTCATATTAAATTCCTCCTAATTGCATATTATATTTCCTTTTCTAATTGCATTTTTATAATGTTAAAAAGATTACCTATTTTTTAGCAGAGCTCTTGCTGTATCTCATTAGTCAGATAGCTCAAATTGATAATAAGACATTTGAAATAGCAACATCATGCTGTTGTATTGCTGGCTTACTTTATTTCTCTCTCCTAGTGGAAAAATGCCTTTTTAATATCAGAAATGTATGTTCATTTGTCTAGCCATAAAAATAAGAACTTTTTCAACCAAAAAAAAATTAGTTTATTAATAACTTATCTCACTTCTAATCCTTTGTTGGGGAGGCATCTCACACATCATTCCTCCCAGATTGCATAAATTAACAGGAGCCTTTTTCTCTTTCTCTCACAATAGTCTATCGAAAACAGAAGCAAATCAGCCGTATTGTTTTTTTCTTAGATGTCTAAGAAAAGTGTATGATAGAATTTTATGGGATTTTTAGTTATGTATCATAGGTATTTGCAAGCTGCTTTTCAACTTAGCATTTAAATGCTTAAGGGAAACAGATTTTTTTTCAAAGGGATAGTTGTATGTGCTAGTTTAAAAACAGTCTAGTTGGGGACCGTGTGGCTGGGGCCCTCCTGTTTTTCATGACGTGCTTGGGGGATGCAGAGATCCACATGCAGCCTGTGAAGAAGAGTACTCACGCTGGAGCACGTGGATGCTGGAAAGCTGTAATCCAATGAGGAACTTGGAAAGCTGTTCCAAGGGAGGAACTTGGACAGAGAGAGATGAACCTTGCTTTTACAGATAGAGAAAGAGAACCCTTGCTTCCAAACTAAAACAGCTCATCCTTAAAAGACTAAACCCCATGAACTAAAATGACTCACGCTGGGCAGTTGTGGGAAGACTGCTTGGCCTGTGGGAAGGACTCACGTTGCAGGAGGTTTGGGCAGGACTGCTGCTTGTGGAAGTTAAAACCACGCTAGAAAAGTTCCCAGAGGAACTGTCTCCCGTGGGAAGGATCCCACGGCACAGCAGAAGAAACTCTTTTCCTTAAACATACTGAAGAATGATTTTTAAGAAGTGAAATACTGACCAAAACCCCATGTTTTGTTTCCTTGCACGGTCAGTGGAAAGAGGGAGGGACTGGGAAGGAAAGGTGTTCTGAAGATTTGCTTTGGTTCTCATTACCCTTTTTACTTTTAATTCTATTAATAATAAACCTTCTTTATACTGTTGTAAGTTTTGAACCTGTTTTCCCTTAAAGTGTTTTTTCCCCTAATCCTTATCTCAACTCATGAAGTTTCTGTTTTAATTTCCCCTCTTCTGCTCAGCTATAGCAGAGGAAAATAAGTAGATGGATTTTTTCGTGGGTGCCTGGCACTTTGCCAGCTTCAAAGCCCAACATTTTATCATCTTTTCTAAAAACACAAAGCCAAGTCCACATAAGTGTATGTTGGGGGAAGACTTTTCAAACTGAAACCTTTTAATCTTACAATAATATAGAAAACAACCCACCACCAGGACAGTGATTTTTTACAAGAGTTTATTGCCTACAGGAGTCAGTCTGCAAATAACAAACGTGTACAGCAATAGTTTTCTAATAAAATATATGCTCAAGTGCACTTGTGCTGTTCATCATCACTATGACTACAATGTTCCTCACAGTTCAGTGTCTTTCATTTCAACTGTACCCTAAAATAAATCAGAGATGTGACAAATCAGGTTGTCTGAACCTGTGGCTCTGGTAAGCATCAGCTATGGTGCTTCTCGCTGTGCCAGCTGTGCCATGGCAGTGTCTCAGATGAGTAGGGAGGTTTGCTAAGCTCCCTTCTGAGGAGCTTTCAGACTCTTCCCAACTCCAAAAACGAAGCCCTACATGACAGATGAGGTTTTCTTTTTCTTCCTGGCCCACTGTCTGCCTTGCAGAAAGGGTTTTCAGGAAGGCAGTGAAGGATGTGGCTTTGACAGCTCCGGGTACTGCAGGTTCCCAGAAGGCAAACATAAGCTGGATTTTGATCCTGCCTAGTGGTGGATAGTGAAAGGAGAAGGATACCAAATCCACCTCCCAGACATGCACATTGATTTGTCCTTTTTGGTTTTCTTGGTAGCAAGCCTGTCCTTTTCACAATCATGAGTGGGTGAGCAGCACGACCTCAAATTATGGGTCTTGTCCTGAAGAGGAAGTGAAGACCTGGATAACAAAAACCCATCCTGATGGTGTGGGAGACTCCTGTATGTTGAGGCTGTGAAAAGTGAACCCGCAGTCTGGAGGGCAAATGCAAAGCACCTATTTTCTTAGTGTGAGAAGAGATTAACATTTTATCCTCAGTTACACTGACCGGATTTGGCTCTGTGCTCATCCAGCAGCAGCTGTGCCAGAGAAACTGTGATATTGTACAGCATAAGGAGACTTTAACAGCCCTTCCACCATTTGTTCCTAGGGATAGATTCCTTCTAGAATTGGGTATAATGTGAAAAGATGGTATGTATAGGAAGCTATTTCAAGCAAGAGCCTTTATCCCCAGCAGTGCATGCCAGGTGCATCTCTAGGGGCACTGGCACCAATACACCTGATACATCCATCAAGAAAACATACTTTCCTGCATGCTAAAATGTATTTCAAAATAATGTACATGAGTAATATAGATGTTGCACATTTCAAACACCTCAAGTGACAGAGAGAAAAATGGAATTGAGAAACTGTGATATATGTCCTCTTGCTCAATTTAAAACATTATGTTGAATAAACAGAAACATTTCTTATTCCAAGAATGGAGCCTTAAAAGCAGATTACTACCATAATTACTACAAATTCACTTAAACATTCTTTTAGAAATGAGTTATTTCAGTGATACTGGTTACTAATCAATACAAGATTTAAAAAATGATCCATAAAATTCAACTCAACTATCAAAAGCATCTTATTTCTCACTTCCCATCAGCCTTCATGTGAAAGTTCATTGTGTGCAGATTGAAATTCAGAACACGGTTCAGAAATAGTTCTCTTTCCTTTGGTAGCAATCCTATTGTCAAGCTCCACACGACGTTCAGAATCATGTTGTGCTGTTCCTGAAGGAATATAAATATCCAGAGCTGTGTCAACAGTAAGTCCACTACAGACCATGATAGTAGGCATAGAAAGTGCTTTGGTAAAATATGTCTTTTTAGAGCAATCTGCACTTTTTTGTGGCTCTGATGCAATTCCATTTCTCTCTTTATAAAAGGAAGAAGTGCAGCAAGTTCAGGGTCTTGTGAACTAAAACTCCTTTCATCATCTGAAGCATCAGCATAGCATGCACGACTTGATGAAGAACAAAGGGATTAATGATATTGGGAAAGTTAACTATGACTCACATCTGTATCCACAACATCATGTCTTTTGGGGAGGGAGAAAATAATCAAATATAAATAACATTTCATGGCATCTCTTGGGGCTGCACGAGAGTCATGTAATTTCTCTCTGTGTAAGATGGAGTGCGTCTCTCTTAATAGTTTTAGCGGGTGCTTTCATATTGATTGATATATTTCAGACAATTTAGCTTGCTCCCTACTTACAAGCAATTAGTGCCACTTCCCGACACAAACCACATATCCTCGGGCAGGGAGAAGGACTTACTTGAACCTTACAAGCTTAGAAGCATCCTGTGATGCTGAAAAAGCTCCACATTTAAAAACTGTGTAATTGCAACTGTACTGCAATACCTACTGAATCTGTGCCCTAATGCTGTCCATATTTTCTACAGAACAACCCCAACCATTAAATATAGAGCAATGCTGTTTCAAGAGCATATGCAAATGCTCTATGTTGGATGTGTTTACACCAGACATGTGCCTCTGAAAAGGAAAAGGTAGCCCTCCTCCAGGCTCCAGTTGAGAAACTGGGATGTGTTAGGAGACAACAGGGTCTCCAGGTATTTAGGTAACTTGGCAATGAGGTTTCATCCCCATAGCAGAGTCATCTGTGCCCAAAGAGGGAAAGCCCTACAGCCTGCTGATGGCCTGGGAAGTCTGGAGAACAGTTCCTGGCCACTGCAACCCAGCAAAGTTGTGGTGGAAGTATCCCACAGAAGCAGCTCAGTCTTTAAACAGAAAGTGCTTTGAATCTGTCAGAAGCAGGTGGTCTTCAAACAAAATAATGTTCATTGCAATATATCCATCTAGGGAAAGAGACACAACATTTCTTGAGTGGAAGCTTGGACAGGAGACACTGCAAAAAAATCGTGTAGTTACAGTGAGTCAAGAGATTTGCTCTATCTGCAAACATTTCTATTCATCTCCTATCTTTCCAAGCAGAAATTTCACTATTCATATGAAGGGACTACTTATTAAATCACTCTGTCAAAAAGATTGAAGCTGGATTCAGACCTTTATTACAATTGTATAAGTGATGGAAATGCTTTGTACAGCTACTTTTAAAAAATAAAGAAGGCAAGCCATTGTGAAATCATCCTAATTCACAACAAAACCATTATTATGCACAAACCAAAAGTGCCATATTTCCAGGTACACCCTATTTAAGGTGCGTCAGCTGTCACTTGTCACACAGAGTGACAGCTCACCCAATAGGTCTTGTTCTTCCCTTGAAAACATCAAGACATCAGAACAGACATCAGACAGACAGAAACACATGGAACAAGATAGCTGATGCTCTGGACAATCTAAATCCCTAATAGTCTCATATTTCTGGGCACAAATGTAATCATATTAGACAAGTTCCTCTGGAAATGTATTCATTTGGCTTTATTATCCACCAAAGGAGATTTCACAAGGTTCTGGGAATCAAATAAACCTCCCATTTATAAGTCACGGCTTGCAAATACTTAGAAATGTGCTCCACTGGAAAAAGGATATTACTATGTAAATGGACACATACTGAGCTTCCATGAGTTTCAGAAGTCCTTTGGAGAGAAGTAGCTATGGAGAAACAAGATACAAATATATCATAATTTAAGCATGCCATTATTCTAGACCATAATATCTCACTAACCTTAATGTGCATTAGGCTAGAGTTGGCACCTTGTCTAATTCTTCTTTTATATGCCACAATCATTTTTTATGCTAAAAAAAATACAGTTCCTTCTTGATAGTTCTGCTCTTCTAAGTATATTGTTACATATTAACATAATGATAATGTAATTGCTTTTGTGCTTATAAGCATTATCTATAACGTGGATCGAGAGCAAGGTAATCTGTCTGTGTTGTGTAAACATGAAAATAACTAAGAAAATTAAGTTTGGACTGTTTGGTAATGATACAAGCGTGAGAAATAGAGCTGTTCATAACAATGCATATGGCTATGCTTGAGAAGGCTAACAGTATAATGACAGAAATCAATGTACAGCATGATGAAAATGGTTAATAAACTTTGAAAAGTTATGCAAAACCAGAGTATGAGAACAGCAAAAGGCTGGAGAAAAATAGACTGAGAAATGCAATGAAATATAACAATAAAGACAAGCTTATGTAATTCTGAATTACATACTGTCACAGCACAGGGAAGTAATAGCCCCTTTTTAAATGACTTCAGTGGGCTGACAAACTGTATGCTGCATCCACTTGTGTGCTTCTGCAGCAAAAATTAAAACAAAATAAAACTGACATTACAGAAGCCCTTGACAAAAATGTTTGAGAATATTTTACCATATAATGTACTACTGAAACCAGTCATTGGGGACAATTAAACACAGCATAAAACATGTCATTCTTTAATCTGCTTTTGAATTTTGATTAAGAATTGCAGATAACAATGTGAATGGTATTCTCAAAGCAAGGGGTATAATTGGCAAGAGCCCTAGTACTCATTAACTGAAGATTAAACTTAAAGCAAACTGAATACCCATCTGATGAAGAATACAGAACTGTTGGAGCAATGGAGATCATGTTCAATGAAATAAATTATATTTTTGCCTTTGAGGATGCCAAAAGCTAAAAGCAGGATTGAAAAATTGTCATGATTTTATGAACACAGTGGAAAACTTGCAGAACAGAGTAAGGTGTGACCTTCCTGGTACACCCAGGCACATACAGGTTACCGTGCTGGGAATTAGCTACAGTTTAAATAAAATTCACTAACAAAGAACCAAAACAGTCTGATCAATAACTGACAAAAGCATTTATCAGCATCTGAAAATCCCTCTTACTGATCAGCAGTTATTCTGGAAGTATTTGAAGGAGAGATGTCAACAGATTAGAAGAAACTGAGAAAACAAACTGATTAATATACTAAATAATTGATTAATTAGGAAAGATTAAAAGATGTGAAGGGGCTAAGTGACAGCTCATATTTTATTATGTAACCCAAAAAAGAAGAAAAATTTTTTGGAATGGATGAATGAGAACAAGTGATATGGGCAAACAAATTTGTGCCAACCCTGAGAATGTTTTGAAGCTTCCCCTACTGTTCCTGCCACCACTCTGAATAAAAGTCAGCAGAAGGTGTTAGAGTTGGGAGTAACCAAAGTGTGCTGGAGAGGCATGTGTTTGAAACTGGGTTTTGAAATGAAGGATTTTGTTTTGCAATGGCTACAGAATCCTTTGTGTCCTGTGGTTGCTGCTAGAAAAAGAAATCTCTCGGTGTCCTGGTTTTCCCAGCAGCAAGGTGGGCTCAGTAATATTTCTTGACTCATGGAGACATTTTGACAGGAAATTCAATGAGAAGAAATATATATTCAACTTGGTTCTTAAAAATCATCTTATTGACCCAAATGGGCTTTTAGTCATGCCTTTTGACTGAAAAAAATATTCTGGGAAAGAAGAGGCAAAACAATTCCAAGAAGAGAAACAGATCTGGCACCATGGTGAATGGAAAAGGGAAAAGCATAAAACCTAGGGAAACATCTGAAAAATTAAAGATTAAAATAAAAGGAGGGGAATAGAGAAGAACTACAGGAGTGGGGTAGAAAATGCAAAACAGAGTGGCATAGCACAAGGGAAAGAGTTCTCAGCTTCCCAATAACAACTAGCCTGAGCACATTGCTGCCTTAAAAATTGGTGAGGCATTGAGGCAGCTTTATGCACTGGAAAAGGACACAGCTGAACAGGGCAGCAGGGTGCTGGGGGGGCAGTAAAATGGCCACTGTGCCACTGCCTGTGTTGCGTGCTCCAGAGCCTTGATGAAGTTACACTGGCGGGGAGAGGGCACAAGTAGTAGTCAGCCCTCTCTTGATGCCTTAGGATTTTAGCTTTTATATTTTTGATATTCTGTAATGCTTTAGTGTGTAAGTCTAAGACTCCATGTAGCCTGTTAGCTACTGTTTTTCCATTCTGGTCAGAAAAAACAATTCCTCTCTAGGCCTGAAACTCAAGGACATCTTACTGTCTCAGGTCCTAAAATATGTAAACAAAGCCTCTAAAGTTGGGGAACAAACTTGGGGTAATGACTTCATTACCTGAAATTGTAATTGGAGAATTAACCCCAATATGCAAATGGACCAAACTTATAAAAGTATGAAAAACCATCACCCAGAGGTCTATTTTGGGTGTATCCTCTCTGAAGGGTTTTGACTGCCCAAAGTGTACCTGAAGGCCCTTCAGTAAATACCCACTTTTATCCTCTTAATTTTTTCTAGCCTCTGTTTTTAGATAGCCCCATCAAGGCATCACTCTTTCCCATCTCTTAGGAGCAGCATCATCAAGCCCAGCTTTACTGAGCTCTTGCCCTCCCCTCACTCTGTCCTCATTACTGTGATAGCAAATACAGTTTGGCCTAAACTGGCTTTTTTTCCCCCAGCTTTGAGTGGGGTTAGATGCTTGAATCAATTGAACAAGCTTCTGCACCAAAAGTTAGACATATGAAACTTTGACAGAGGGCAAGTATTGGTCTGAAACTGGTGCCACATATTTAGTCCTGGATGGAAAGGAGCAAGAGAGTACTATGCTAAACACTCCTTCTGTTCAGCCTTCCAGGCAAGAAAACCTCTCCACAGTTATGTTTGCATGGTAAGTGTGGCAAGAACAACCTGTGCAGGCTCTGCTGGATACACTCCCAAATCTGATGTCATTGTAAATCCTGGGCAGTGCATCTGATTGCTGAAGAACTCAGGAATAACACAGAACAAATTCTGTGGTGCTGAAAAAAAATTACAATTAAATACAAAGTTTAATAGCTAATGAACTATGTATGCAGCTAAATGATATAGCCAGTGCCACCTGGTTCTTTGCTGGTTTTGTACTCATTTTATTTTATCAGAATACAGTGGGACTATATACTGAAGGTCCTTAGTTGTATTATCCAAGTTGCAAATACTGAAGGTGGCAGATCAGGTAAGTGTCATTTGAGATTTTGGGCACAAACCCCTAACAGAGACACGTAAATGAATTCAAGTATTGCATTAACTGAGTATTTTTGGTCAAGTAACAAAAGTGAAATAGTTTATATGAGAGAACTCCTGGGTCTTTTGTTGACGTTGATTCCAGATTTCATTAGACATCATCTTTGATTTAAAACCAGAGGCAATGAGCCCAAAGTGAAACACAGGAGGTTCTCTCTGAACATCAGGAAACACATTTTCACTGTGAGGGTGACCAAGCACTGGCTGCCTAGGGAGGTTTTGGAGTGTCCATCCTTGGAGATGGTAAAAAACCATTTGGACACAGTTCTGAGCAATTGGCTCAGGGTGGCCCTGCTTGAACACAGTGAGTTGGACCAGATGACCTTTAGAAGTCCCTTCCAGCCTCAACATTTTTGCATTTCTTTGATTCTGTGAACACTGTCCTAGTTTATACTCTTAATATTTTTGATGTTTTCTTTACAATTACAGAAGTTGGGAAGGGATTTTTGGGTAACAAGGAAAGTTGAGTTTAGTAAATACAATTCTCTGGCAAAATACCTGGCAAGAGCAGGATTCTACTGTCTGATGCATAAGGCCACAGGGAGCTCCAAACACTGCGTTGATGGTTTCACTAAATTATAGATCTCTGCTCTCCAAGACAAAATAAAACAGTGTTTTCACAATTAAGTGTATCTGTATGGTATCCAGATCTCTGGCAAATGAAATCACTCTTGCTGGTCTGGCAGCTTCTCTCTGTTCTTTCATATTCCCTGCTTCCCTTTGGTTGTACATCTTCATTTCTAGAACTACTGGGGAAAAATAAGGGAGGACAGGGGCAGAAATTATGTGTGCATCAGCAGGGGACTTAAAAACTGCTGCTGGTGTTCAAGAGCTCACCAAGGATGACAATTTTCAACAATCTGTATGGCTTCCTACTTTCACAGAAGAGCAGTTGGAGGTGAACAAAAGTGAAATTGTTGGATAATTGCAATAAAGTTACATTTACTTGACAAAGAGGGAAGTTACCAAATGTGGCAGAGTTTAGTGTGATCCCAAAGACATACAGGATCTGTCATTTTGTTGGTGTGGCATTCCCTCTGTCTGCAACAATTTGCTCTACAGAAGCAGCTTCCTCGAATTCTTTCTGAATTCTTTTGCTTTTAAAGCTGGCAGGAAAGTGTTTAGGGTTTTTTTTTTAATACATGTATCAGAGAACAGAATAGAAATGAATACCCAGCTGGCACAGTGTGAATTTGCCAATCAAACATGACTGTATCACTCACTTTATACTAGCTGGAGATGCTTCGAGACAGATAGCACTGCTCAGATGTGGCTTTTCTAGATAAAAAATGGCATGTCATTCATCCCAGGAGTCAAAAAATAACAGCAACAAAAAGCCAAAACCAAACCCCATACAATTTACTTACCATCCATCTGGACTTGTTAAAAGCTTTCACACTGAGGGCAAACCATGTCTGACAAATTTGGTGTCCTTCCACAATAGGGCTACAGTGGTGGATAAGGGAATAGCAACTGACATCATCTACCTGGACTTGTGCAAAGCATTTGACACTGCCCTGCACAACATCCTTGTCACTACATTGGAGGGACATGGATTTGATGGATGGACCACTCAGGGGATAAGAAATTGGCTGGGTTGTCGCATTCAGAGAGTTGCAGGCAATGGCTCAATGTCCAAGTGGAGTCCAGTGATGAGTGATATCTTCAGGGGCTGGTATTGGGACTGGCGCTGTTTAACATCTGTGTTGGCAACAAGGACAGTGGCAGTGAGAGCACCCTCAGCAAGTCTGCCAATGTCACCAGGCTGTGTGGTGCGACTGACACGCCAGGGGGAAGGGATGCCATGCAGAGGGACCTTCACAGGCTTGAGAGGTGGATCTGTGTGAACCTCATGATGCTCAGTGAGGCAAAGCACAAGATCCTTGTGGATCAGGGCAATACTGGATCAGGGCAATCCTAAGAACAAATACAGGCAGAGAATGGATTGAGAGCAGCTTTGAGGAGAAGGATGTGAGGGTTGATGAGAATGTCTACATGAACTGGCAATGTGCGCTTGCATCCCAGAAATGTCCTGGGCTGCATCAAAATCAGCATGGCCAGCAGATCAAGGGAGGTGATGCTCCCTCTACTCCACTCCTGTGAGATCCCATCTGGAATACTGTGGCCAGCTCTGGGGCCTCCAAGATAAGAAGGATGTGGACTTGTAGGAGTGAGTACAGAAAAGAGACATAGAGATGATCCACAAAGAGGGTTGAAACACCTTTTCTATGATGACAGGCTGAGAGAGTTAGAGTTGTTCAGCCTGGAAAAGAAAAGGCTCCAGGAAGACCTTAGAGCAGTCTTCCAGCACCTGAAAGGGGCCTACAAGAAAGCTGGACAAGGTCTTGTTACAAGGGTTTATATAGATTGGACAAGGGGCAGCAGCTCTAAACTGAGAGAGTTTGTGGATGCCCCATCCCTGGAAGTGTTCAAGGCCAGGCTGGATGGGGCTTTGAGGCTCCAGGTCTAGTGGAAGATGTCCCTGCCCATGGCAGGAGGGCTGGAACTAGATGGTATTGAAGGTCCCTTCTGTCCCAAACCATTCTATGTGTCCAGGATATAGTTTGCCTAGCTAAGCTGAAAGACTTGGGGAACTGAAACAAAGCTGTAAATTCAGTTGGGAACTCCCTACAGCTGACTACCCACTGCCCTGGAAGGGGGATGTTTGAACTGGGGGATTACTGTTACTGTTAAAATTTGTTCTGAGACCAATAGTTAGTATTGCGTAATTTTTAATTTATGTGGAAGCGGACACAAAGAACTGTGCACGACCATTAATAGAAAGGAGGTTCAGAATATACTGTAGACATGACTATATAATCTTGAGGACTGGAATAAAAGAAACGGGATGAATAATGGAAAAGATACGGTCATGCGCTTCGACATTTATAAAAAGCATTATTATTATTATTATTATTATTATTTACTGTAAATGACAAATACAAGGAGTAGCCTGTATTTGTCGGTCACAGCATGACCTGAACCATCAGTAAGATGTGGCCATATAAAAAGCAAATTGGCTGTATCAGAAAAGGTAATTTTGGAAGAAACCAGGAGAAACTACCTCCATTGCAGAGACTGGCAATAGTTTGTAAAAAGCTGTTACAAATTGCAGCTATGCTGAAGAAAGCTGAATCCAAACTTTATTTAATGCAGTAAAATTTGAGTTAGAGAGGCTCTGTCTTACAGGAGGAGACTAATAAAATGTACTGATAGGTTAGACCAGCAAAGAGTGGCTATGACTACTGCCTATAAATGTATTATAGATTTAAATGCAGGGGAAAGAGAAATGACTAACTGAAACACTGGATGGCACAAGGACATATGAGTATGAACTGGTCTTGAATGTGTTTGAGATGAGGACTGTTCTGGTCCAGCCCTTCAACAAGAGGTACAGGAAAACAGCATATTTAGTGTAAGATGGATCTGGATGTGTTTATGGAACGAGTTATACAGAGCATTTTCTCCTACAACAGCAAAATACTACCTTCAAAACATCTGTGCCAGTCCCATGAGCCAAAGATCCCAAAGGTTTATCTGCTTAGCAGAGCAGAGAGCAGCATGCAAACCTAGGGAGCTTTGAACATCTTGGCCACTGTACCACACGCAGCAGCCCAGTTTCATCAGACCCAGTTCCATGCGATTTAATGTGCCCCACGTTAAGGAGGGGAGGAGGAGAGGTCTTCTCACATCTAGCATCACCAAGTAATTACAGAAGGACATTTACTTGGCAGAGGCAGCCGGTGCTGAACCCCCTATACCAAAAGGAAATTGCTCTCTCAGTCTTAGTAATACAGGACTTCTTCACTGCTGTATTTAAGCAGACAACAATCTGACTTTATGTGTCTGATCACTGTGCCTCCCCAAAGCTTACTCCTGGATTTATGGCCTTGCTCTTGACTGCTCTGGTTAACAAACTACTCAAAGGTCTCCTCACACAAGAGCTATACCTTAGTGCAAGGCAAAACTCCTCACACAAGGTCTACACCGTACAGCCCATCAGCGGCATGTAGCAGCAGAGACATCAAGGAAAGAGGCAGTTTTTGTTCCTGAAAAACAAATGGCTTGCACAGTGGATTAAAAAACTTGCATGAAATGTGACAACTGAGACAGGAAAAAATCTCGTTGAATGTAAAGCACTGCCTTGTGTTTTCACTATGTAAAACCAGTCACTGTGCTGTCAATTTACACAAAGCTTTCAGCCACACAGATACATGCTGAGCATCTGCACTCAAGCCTGTGCAGTGCTTCTGACCTCTGAAGTGTCTCCATGTAAGGGACTGGAAAACACGTAGATAGTAAAAGCAGTGTTAGAAAACTCACTGCCTTCACCGTAAATATATTAATTTATTTGGACTGGTACAAATGCTCCTGCTATATGTGCTGGACTTCCGTTCAGTAAAAATTAAACGCAACCCTTACAATTAATCAATAGCAGAGATAGTCTCTTTGCTTTCTTTCCCAGCCCCGCTCACACCGGCTTATTAGTGAATAAAAAAAACCACCCCGAAGAGTGACAAACGCTGTGCCAGCGGTCTCTCTTCCTCGACGCGCCCGGGGACCCTCTCTGCTCCATTCACCCATCGGTGCTGTCCCCGCACGTCTGTCGCCTGTGCCCGCTACTGCCCCGGCGCCGCCCCGGGACCCCGCACCCGCTCCCTGCGGGGGCGGCCCCGCCGTGAGGGCGGGCGCTGCCGCCGCCGCTCGCCCTGCCCGCCGAGCGAGGAGAAGCCCCTCACCTCCCCTCTGGTCCCGGGGGAGGGGGCTGCCATCACGTGTGCTTCCTCCCCCTTCTCTCTCTCTCGCTCTCTCTCTCCCTCCTCCTCCTCCCCCTCCGCGGCGGCGGCGGCGGCAGCAGCAGCCTCTCGGCTCCGCTCCCTTTGTTGCAGGCGGAGCGGCGGCGCTGCCGGGCGCCGCGCACAAAGGAGCGCGGCCGGGGCGAGGCGGCACCGCGGGCGGACGGACGCGGACCGAGCGCGGCACCGGCGGGGACAGCCCTGCCCGCGCTCGGGCGGCGGCGGCGGCGGCGGCGGCGGCGGCGGGTCCGTGCGGCCGCTGCGGCGGGGATGCTGAAGGTGCGCTCCGGCACGGCGGAGAAAGGAGGGTCCCGCCCGGGCGGCGCCGCGGGCTCCGGCTGATGCTGCGGGCCTGCCGCCGCCATCCCGCTGCCGCCGGCGCTGCTCCTCCGCCGCCCCTCGCCATGCTGGGAGAGAGCCCGGCCGCCGCCCGGCCGCTCCTGCGGGCGGGACCCCCGCTGGCGCTCTGCTACACCTCGGCCCTCCTGGTGCTCGCCCTCTCCGCGCTGCCCGCCGGCCGCGCCTCTCACCCCTTGCCCGGCTCCGAGTGCCAGGGCGGGGGCAAGGGGAAAGGCATCAACTGCTCAGGTAATGCCCCGCCGGCTCCCGCCCCGCGCTCGCCCCTGCGGGCGGCCCACGCGTGCACGTGGAGGGAGGGCTGAGCGCGGCCCCCCTGCTCCGCCCGGCCCGGCCCGGCGCTGCGGGCGGCGGAAAACAAAGGAGCGGCGCCCGCCCCGGCCCCGGGTGCGGCGAGCCGGCTCCCCGGCCGGCGGGGAGATGCCCCTCTCCGGGGTGCGGGGAGCCCCTCTCCAAGGTCTCCCGGCTGAAGGGAAGGGCTTTGCCGCCGCCGCCGCTCAGCTTTTGTTGTTCCCCGCTGCCCCCCGCCGCGGTGCCGGCAGGTGCGCGCCGGCCGCCCCGGGGCTGCCCGCATCCCGCCCCCTCCTCCGCCTTCCTCCCTCCCGCTGCCCCGTGCCCGTCCTGCCGCAAGCAGAGGGTGCGAACTGGGCGGCAGCCGTGAGCGCAGCCCCTGACGGCTCGCACGGGCTGTTTCTTGGGTCTCACTCTTGCTGTGAGCAGCCCAGACCCGGGGTAGCCTCTCCGCCCGTCCTTCTGCCGCTGTTGTATAGATTCACTCTGGATGAGGTGTAGGCAGCAAAATACTCCGTGATGTGCTCAGAAAAAGCTTTTTTAGGGTTTTTTCCTGGTTTTGGTTGCATGACTTATACATAATATACATAATTATATGCTGGTATTGTAAGGTTACAATGTGGATGGATTGGTTAGGCTTGACAGCAGCACGTTTCCTTATATCTTGAGGGATATGGTGGTTTTAAAGTAGAAGAAAGTAAATACGTACAATATAAAGTTTACAGGTTTTTAGAAAGATTTATATGCCTTCTAAAACTACTATTTAGAAAACGGATTTTTTTTTCTCTGAAAAATGGCTGTGCATGCCTCCTCCTGCCTTTTAAAAAGATAGGTTTATTCCACTGAACAAATCGCCAGCGAGAGCTGTGCAAAGTGCCTTCTCCAAGGTGATGAAGGTTTCTCGCCCTGTGTGCAGAGCCCCCCGCTCCCATTGTCTTCAGCGGGATTGGGAGGCAATTTACACGTTGGAAGGAACACTCAGTACCTTCCAGGGTAAGGTCCCTAAACTCTACAACAGATTTCAAGAAATGAGTGAATGGAAGAGTGATCTTCCTCCCAATTACATTTTACAATACGGATAATGCTGCTAAAGCAGGCTATCAAATTCGCAGACCAGCAAACTGTGGCAAAATGGTCTTGCAATATAATAAATCTGCAGCACGTTCTTGAAATGCTCCTCTTTTCTTCATTTTACCCAGTTCAGATATACACTGTGTTACTGTATGATACCACAACGCTACTGTTTTGCTGCTGCTGCCTGACTTTTCATTCTGTTTGTATGAATATGATGGTTATTTTTAAAGAGAGGTTAATAGGTTAATGTGTCACTGGCGTTAGCGGCTTACCCATCAGAGACATGTGGATCATTAGACCATGGCATGAGCATAAATCAGTGAGATTAAATATGGGGGGGCTGCTGAAATGTATGAGGAAGTTTCTAAGATGACGTGGAACACAAGGATATCATTATTTAGAAACCATCACAGAAAGAGGGCTTTCCAGCCTGGAATTAGAAAACCGTATGCTATATTGACGGCATTCAGCATGATTCGGTTCTACTAAAAATAGGCACAAGCAAATGTATGTGCTATATACATACTTGTGGCAGGCACTCTTTTCAGGGTAACTCCAAAAATATGGAAGAAAAATTTTGTTTAAAAGGCAGTAGTCAGATTCTGCTATGTGTTAACTGTTTCATGGAAAATGGCAGGGTTTCAGTACTAAACTATTTTGAAAGAACTAACATCAACACACAATATCTGGGTCAGATTTTCCCCTCACTTACCTTTGCACAGCTTCATTAACTTTTACTGAAGGAGCTAGCCCCTGAAAAAGATGAGTTTCCTGTACTTACACCTGGGGCCAGATGTTGGCATTAGCACCCTTCTCAGTAGACCGCTACCACATACTTTGCTGTTTATACTGAAAGTTAAACTTGAGAACAATACAACTACTTCTTCAAATGACTGGACTCTCTAAATTGCTTTCCGTATTCAAAGAAGTGAAATGCTTCTCCTTTCTTCTTCTGTTTTGCAAGTGTAATATGTGCATCAGTCTGACCTGCTGCCCGAACAGGTTTTTTGCACTTCTTGAGACGGTTCCTGGGCTTGTAACATTTTATCATCGTTAGATTATGTAGCTACCTTTATTTATTTGTTATTTCTTTTCAGAAATGCTGAAGTCCTCTCCTTTATTGCTACAGAATATGCTGCTTAAGAAAGCATTTGCTGTGACAAAAGAACATTGCAAGGTGGAGTACACAGGCAGACAACATGAACATTGAGATGGCTTTTTCAGCCTTGATTCTGCTCCTTTGGCAGAATCATTGCAGCTTGGTCTTTTGTTAAATTATGATATAATTGAATCATCCCTGGCCAGGGGAAGAAGATATGATAAAGTGATTAGAGCAGGAAACAGACAATTAAGACGTATCTCGAGTTAATTGACAATGTGGACTTGTGTGTGTTTGTTCATCTGTCAATCCATACTTTGCTAAGCTACTGAAATAAAATAACCCCATTTTACCCAGAATGGGGTAAAAACAAAATAGGTATTTCTTTCTGGAGAAGAGAGTCCTAGGCCGGTGTTTTGGAGATGTTATATTATTTCCAGTGCTACCTGTAGTCTTCTTCTGTAACATTCCCGATACTCCCTGACTGTCCGTGAGCCAGTGTTGTGATGCTTGCTGCTGTGCTCAGGCTCTGCTGTGCTCAGGCTCATCTGAGTAAGGGCTGTGAACTACAGGGGGTTATAGCATCCCCTGTGTAAAGGTAAGTACAACATGCAGTTACTTCCTGAGCTCTTAATCTGATGGTGCTCTCCAGAGACACAAACTGTGCATGGGCATCGTCAGCTTCAGTTTTAGTCCGGTTGAATCTCCAGTTTGAGATATGCTCCAGTCACCTGTTTGATCATAACTGACCAAACGCTGCAGATTTGGGTGGAAGGTACACAGATTCAATGAGAGATACTGCTCAGTGCACTGGTATGGATGTGTACACCCGGGATTTTAATTAACAGGAATATGTTTGTGTTGGTAAGCCTTTCAGTGTGTAGTTCCCTCATGTGATAAAATAGGCTTGCTACGGACGATTCTATGCAACACCTATAAGCCCCATAGACTGTGTGCTACCCCTGCTTTTCTTAAGATCTCTCTTAGTGAAGTGAGTAAAGATAAGGTTGTTTCAGGATAGCTTATTGAGGATTGAATGAGCAAGATGAGATCCTGTTTAAATGCAAATATGGTGCATTTGTTTACATTACTTTCTTAGATGCCTTCATGTCTGTCCTCCAGATCCTGTAGAAGGGATCCCCCAGGCTTACTGTTGTTGGACACCTGTTGTGTATGAGCTGTTGTATCTGTTTTTCCTTAGGATAAGATGGGGTCTAAAGCTACTCACATCTGGTGTGTCTACACTTGAGATGAAGCCTTAAGTTTATTAGTGAGTTGGCCAAAATGATTTGCACTCTTTCTCACACCAAACTATTGCATTGTCTGAAGCTTGGATCCAGGCTGTCCCTGCTGTAACAAGGGAGAGTGAACACAAGCATGTAGCTCCCTTGGCCCAGTCCACGTGGCAGATGTGAACATGGATTTTGGAGGATATAAACCTCAGGCACTGCTGGTCTCTGGAGCTCAGCCGTGGTTTCTGCCTGGGCTCAGTGGGGACTCTCTGAACCAGAATGAGATGTGGCCTCAAGACTGGCTTTCATCTCTGCTTATCAGCTAGAACAGACATACCCTTTGTTCTTTTTACTCAAATTAAGTGGATGAGGGGTTTTGTTCAGTATATCATTCTAAGTTACACAGGGCAAAACCAATTTGTGCTAAAGATATGCTGCCATGTATGGTGAGAACGTAAGAGGAAGGGATGGAAGAGAGATACAGGTTCAGGTAAATTATCGTATTTTAAGAATTACATGTCTTTTTATGTTTGCATAGATACACTTGATCTAGACAGGACTAGAATAATTGGTTATTTTATCTAAGATACTATGAGTTATGTTCCTGTAAATGAATTATAACAGTCAAGCCAAATAAAATGTGATATGTGTTTGTGCCAATTGAACTTCTGAAGCAAATGATCTAAACTCAGTCAGGTTGCATTTCACTTTGAGAAACTATCATAAGGCATGAATATAAATCAGCTATAAGTAAAAAGTAAAAACAATTATTAAAAAGAGAAATTAAAACTTGGACAGTAGCATGCACATATTTGTTTCCCGTTAGTGTAATTGCCTAGACATGAAATGTCCTTGCAGTACAGATTCTTATGCTGATTAAAGAGCCAAAAGGTAATTAAAGTAGAATTGAAAGTGTCAGAATAGCAGAAAATCATCTTGTAACAGGTGTCACTCCATCATTGTCACTAGTGGGAACTGGTAGCATGATGGAGCAATTGAGACTTGACTGAGGGGATTGGATTGAGTCCAATTTCGTTACTGTTTTTTTGAAAAGAGGAGAAAAGAATGTGTGTTTGTTGTGGAAAATACTGCTAAGGAAACATTCTTTCTGTACCAAGATCTCTCTGATAATTCTTCTAAGACAAAACCAAGAAATCTGATCCTTTTCTTCCTGTTGGTGTAACGATAAGTATTTTATATTTTGTCAGTTTTCTTCTAGAGTTGACGGTAGACTGGAGAAAGGGGAGAGTTAAACTTACTTGGACTTGAAAAAGAAAGAAGCTGCAGCCTAGAGCTTTGGGTAGAGAGGTACAAATGCAGAGAATCCCACTGATATTGACAGGAGGCTGTACCCTTTTTCTATAAAGAGATTATCACATTCCACCATTGATCCATCAACTGAAAGCGCTTGTGACTTTTCCAGCCTGTGGTTAGACTTTGGCGAGTGTCCACAAAGCAGACAGTGGCAATAGTTCCCAGGATAACAGTAGCTGTAACATTTGTGGAAGGAAAAATGCTGAGCACCAGGGATGTTGAAAAAGCATTATTCTTCTGACTCGAGACTCCTGCATATCCTCCTTGATAAGTCTTTACAGATGCTGTGGAACCAGAGTGGAGATAGAGGAATGGGGGTATGGAGGTGGAAGCCTGTCTTTTTCTAAACTGAATGTAATATTCTGCAGAACCAAAGACCAAAGATATTCTTTATAGAATTACTCTTTTAAAAATTTGTTCAATCCCCAAAATAGCTTTAGATAATACGAAAATGATAATTAAACACTATACTGTAAACTAAATAGTCCCTTCTAATTGCTGTAGTTTATTCCTAGCTCATCTTGAAATTCGAACCATTTAGAAATATGGAGAAATAGAGGAAGAAAAAGAGAGAGAGTGTGAGAGAGAGAGGAACTGTATTTTGCGGAACTCAGAAGCATGTAGAAAAGAGCTTTTTTCACTAAATCAGTTGACAATAAATTTTATTTTATGAAACCGTTTCTTGGCAAAATGAGTCCTCTTTGCATGATATTTTTCTTCCACAAAAGGCTAAGAAGTTACAGAAAAAATCTGATTAGGAGTAAGTTCAGCAGTCAAAACTGTGATCTGATGAAATTAAAGTTTCCAGGAGAACCTGAAATCTGTTTATTTGTCTTGATGAACAGCTACAATGTCTCTTTGGTTCTAATTTACTTCACAGATGGCTTCAAGGGGATGTGAAAGCAGAATTATTTAATCTTGTACGATTAGGACAGTATCTAGTGGTGCCATTAGTGGAGCCATTAAGTATCTGGGATTTATGGGTCATATGTTCTACTATTTATTTGTTTGTTTATTTTAATTGAGAAAAATTTCCAGGTCATTTTTTCTCTTCACGATTCTTGCCAGGGAGCTTCTGTGTTCTGTGGAGCAAGATGCCAGGGAAAGTCTTTGCTACAAGAGTAGCTGGAGGACTCCTGTTCTCTCGGATCTGGTTACATCCTCAGACCTGCCTGGCTGGGAGCTGGTAGACAGATCAGGTTCTGCATGCATTTGCATATCTATTGATGTGAATTTCTCCGTTTAGGAGAGCAATTTAATGTTACACTGGTATCAGTGTTCAATTTCTTTTAAGTTGCTCTAAAGCTGCCTCGTTGGTCGTAGTGCGGTTTGTGAGGAGGCAGTGTTTGACTAGCAAATCGGGATTTATTTTAGGATAATTTAAATTCTCATCATAGTAGACAATTTCTAAGGACTGGAAAGGCAGGACTTTTCTGATAATAGATTATGTGTTACAGTAACAGTGTTTAAAGGATCCAGTTTAGAATAAAATTAAACCCTTGTAATACCTCTCTTTAGATTTCATATTATAAAAATAAATTTAGTTGCAGTTACAGTCTTGAAACACCCACACTATATAACCATGTTCAAGCTCTCATGATCACAGTTCAAAAAGAGCGGTAATTAAGACCAGCAGGAAAACGTGTAAAAATTAAAGGGAAGAAAATCTGGAACAAGACAAAACTGTCAGTAATTTTTCTGAAGTGACGTGTCTTGGTAGCTCCTGGGTCCTTTCCACCCTTTTCTACCAGGCTGAGACCTCAGCATGCTCCTACATGTCTTAAATAAGTGTAAAACTCTCTGTACTTTTGTAAGATGCATAGACCATCCCCTGGGGTGCAGCCAAAGAAGAGAACAGGTACAATGTTGACAAACAGAATGTTCAGGACATGAAATGGTACTTCTTAGGTCTTGTCTGGAGGCCAAAACCTCCTGAGATGTGGCTCTGCCTGGCTGCAAAGCTATAGGCAGCCTCATTCCAGTTGCCTGGCTTGCTGGCAGGCAACAGCCATGTTCCTCAAGGAAAGGCCCTGGGGCATCTCCTGTGCCTCACACCAGTCTCATGGGATCCGTGAGGGAGCAGATGGGGTGAATGGGGGTGGTCAGGCAAGCCAGAGAGTAGGATTTGTGCGAACCCTGGCTAATCTACTCTTGATCACCATAGTGCGTTCGAGGTGAACACAAAATGCATGTCTTTAGGGGCTCCAATTGCTTTATCCCAGATCCAGCCCTGACTATTTCCCAGACTGGCACATTTCTATGCAGCTTCAGGAGTCAGACACATCAGTGTTCACCTGTGGGTGACAAAAAGACGCTGCTTTAGGGAGTGTTTTAACTGGTCCCAGTTATTAACTGATGAGAGCACTGCAGGCGGTGAGGGAAGAAGGGACACAGCTCCCCATGAAGACAAGCTGTCACATCTGCTTGTCTATGGCTGTAGAAAACCTCCCATAAACACACATATTTCAGCAGTGAGTGACAAAGTGTCCTGTTGCTTAAGCCTGAAGTGTATGGAGGAGGTTGTTGTACCTCACAAGAGTTTTACTTTCTTTCTTTCCTATTCAGAGACACTTCACATATGACTACAAAGAATGAGTGTTAGGATAAACATCATTTGCAGAAGTGGCTGTATTTCCTCTAAAGTTTTAAACTGAACAAGAATCTTAACAAAAGATTCTTGCATGTGCAGAAAATGTTCAGAATAGTCTAGGCATTCAAAATGAATGAGTGCTTTTGAAAATACAAGTTTTAATCCTTGAGGGCGTCCATAAAACACATGAACAAGTTATAAAGTCTTTAGCTGATTGGTGGAGACAGCTAAAACACTGCTTTCAATAGGTATTTCCGTAGAAAGTTTGATAAAAAATTGTGGCTGGATAGAAGTTTGTAACTTTAGAAATTCAGGGAAGCATTGATCTAATGAAATGTTTACATTTTGCTAATTAGTATTGACTCTGATTGTGTGCTGCCTCTGCCTGATCCCTCTGTGAGAGACAGAGGTCAGTGTGTTGTGCCAAATGGGTTCTTCAGGGCAGCAAAGAGCAGCAAAAAATCCTTAGACTAAAGAAAGGGATGCCCTGCCCCCTCCCTGAGCGATATTGCCACATGCAATGGGCAGATGAACAGTTCTTTTCCTGGAGCACCATGTCTCTCCCACAGCTTTTTCTTCGTCCTTCACCTCTCAGAATTTTTCTGAGACAATTCTGTGAGGCAGAGTTCTTTTCACTGTCTTGATTGGAAGTATAATTTTATGGAAGTATCATTTCAGGGTTATAAAAGTGAAAATAAACCAGTCAGGCTCCCGTTGAGGTTATAGAATTGTTTTCTCATATTAAACATGGGTTGGGAAGGCAATCCATTTCATTGTATTTCTTCTCTGTTTTAACTGCAAAGGATGTCCTTTTCTTCACTTGTGCACGTGTTTACAACTACAAAGGATGTCTTTATGAAAATACTTAAATGTGTTTGAAATGTGCAAAATTGGTTCTGTGCTGTAAGAAATACTCTTTTTCATGTGAGAAATAAGTGGCTATGCTAGGAATTAAACAAAAATTTTGGCTAGAAAACACAAAGAAGAGATACCTACTTTTTTTCTTTTTTTTCTTTTCTTTTTTTTTTTTTTTCTTTTTTTTTTTTTTTTTTGTTAATGAGAAGAGGTTTATTGTTATCTCAGTGCTCTTTTTTCAAACCTGTTTCTGGAATATGGAACAGTTATCCAGGTGAGAGAACACAACCTCCACATTTGCAAGTGATATTCCTGCTGCTGACTGAACAAACAAAGAGGATCACTGCAACCAGGCTCCGAATTTGAGTGTTTTGGATGATTTATCTACCAGATGGTAAATGCAGTCCAATGTAAAAAATTAGTCTGGGAGCAGGGAATCAATCATTCAGCACACTGATCAGCAAAGGGATTTGGGTGTTATAGCAGAAAAATTAATGAGCTGGCAATCCACTGCAGAGCAGCATTAAGACAAAAGATACTACACTGTAATAAAAGAGTCCTCACCCAGAAGACAAAAGAGATGAACATCCTGCTTTATTACACACTTGATAAACCCAATCTAAAGCAGTGTATTATATACCAACCCCCTTATATTATTCAAACATAATGACTCAAAAATTCAGTGTCAAGAGCTGGAGATCAGAGTTAATTTAGGAAAGTGAAGTTTTTCACTGATTTCACAGTTCTTTCCCAAATACATAGGCTTTTCTGTCATGGGAGTTACTAATATTCTGTATTATGCCAATAGATACTTCTGTGCTATTTAAAGTCACCCTACAGTGCATTCAGAACTACTTAATGAAAGATTATAAGATACCAATACTAGCTTTATGCCATAATTACATCTTTCTTTTAGAAGTCCTTAGTCTCTTTCAGTTAACTCGGGCTAGGAGAGATCAGAATAGCTTTACCACCAAAAGCTCTTCATGACTTTTCTCTGATTTTCCTTGTGAAGCATTGAGTCTATATCTAGAAAAGACTAAGAAAAGGTGGCTTCTGTGCTCATTTTCCACTTTTAAGGTGTTTTTGTTGTTTTGGGATTTTTTTATTGTAAGGACTAGGTGCAGGATAGGCTGTTTGGGAGATGACATACTGTACAAGCTGCTTCTGCAGGGAGGAAGGGCAGCAGCAAGGTCTGGCCGTGCTGGTGTGGGGCCGCTTGACACAGGTGGAGAATCTGTCCATGGGTTCGCTCTCCAGCCTAAGGGATCAATGCATTTCTGTGATTGCAGGTAACTGAAAGAAATACGTTGGAAAATATCTCTTTTCTACTGTGGAAAGCAACCTGAACCTGCTGTTGCGTGTCCTCTGTGGGTAATGCTATTATTTCTGAAAAGAGCTGAGGAGAAAGGAGACCTTTGTGCCATATTGTCCTCCAATTTTGGCCTTTTCTTATTTGGTTTGGTTTTGGTTTTTTGTTGGGGGTGAGGATTGGTAGGTTGATAAACAGCTAGCAAAACACACAACAAAAATCTCATGTATATCGTGCAAATATAATACTCAAATTGTCTTTCATTTTCTTAGTATTTCTTAGTATTTCTCCATGAATCACTTATAAAAAAAGATTTCTACAAACAGGGGAAGAGAGCTGATGGTCTGACTGCCTAAACAGTAGAGTAAAGCCCACTACCTAAGGAGTTTTTCTAGCATTGCTGACCACTCAGCAACGGGAACTCCCAGATCAGGGTCCCTGTGAAAACCAGATTTCTCTATGTACAGAGTGAGGAGTAAGAACCTGTAAATTTTAGTCTCATACAGCTCTACAGATTGGAGGTATAGAAGCCATGATATTCTATTGGCTTGCAGCCAGAGCTGTACCAAAGTCATGGGCTCAGTTGCCTACATTTCTCCAAGCCACACTGACGTGTTTATATCCAGTTCAGCCTGGGTTTACTTGTGAGCTGTACCTCAGTCAGTGTTTGTGTACCCCAGGACTGAAATTGGCCTTTTATTCCATCTCAGAGGTGTGGGTGTGAGACAAAGGGCAGAATTCGGTCATGTGCATATTTACCTGGTTGGTTGGTTGGTTGGTTGGTTGGTTGGTTTTTTCCTGCTATATTTATGTGAAGATTTGTGCTGGCTACATTTTTTTCTGCCATTTTGGGTGTTCACAACACTGTTAGAGACAGCTGACCGAGGCTGTGAACTGAGTGTGGCTATGGCCCTGCATTCAAAGAGAAAACGCAGATTAAATTCAGACTAGCAGCGACACAAGCAGCGAGATGATGCAGAGCAGGGATGATAATGGGTCTGGTGCCCCTCCTCACTCCATGTCCCTGGCCTGACTGGCCATACTTGGGGGGAGGATAGGGTTCTGCTCCTTGCTCACTTGGCCAGCTGTCGGAGCACCTGGCAAAGTCAAGATGTCCTTTGCAGCATCTGGGTGAGGGCGGAATGACAGCAACAAGTCAGAGCTCCTTGATTCTCTGCTGTCCACCAGGTAGTAGTGGCTAATTTATGGCAATTAGGAAATCTCCCTCGAGAGCTGTAAGCTGACACCAGGCGTATTTTGGCAGACTGTCCGCTAGCTGTGCTCCCTGGCCCTGGAGCCGCCGGGAAGACAACTCGTGAGCTCTCTAATCCAGCGTTACATTTGCCAAGGGAATCCCTGGTAGGCAACCGTGAATAATTTCCACCTGCTTCGAACTGCATGAGTGGCATGATGGGAACAGGGAGAGATGGATGAATATGTTGAAGAAGAGGTGGCCTGTCTGTCCCTTAAATAAGGCTTGTTTCTGACTCTGAAGTGCTGGGCATCACAGGTCCAGTGGCTTTGTCTAGCTTGCCGGTGTGGTGGGCTACAGAGATGCCCTCAGCTCCAAGCGAGCTGGAGTTCCACCAGTTCTCCACAAACCTGGTGGCTCTTCCAGCCCTGTGCCAGCCACTGTTGCCAGAGGTGATGAAACAGGAGAGCATTCCTTGCTCTATGGATGCCATGCTGTAGCCTGACTATAAACTCCCAGCCCCTGAAAATCCTTTCCAGGCTGGCAGAGGGGCTTAGCAGGAGCTCTGGGAGTTGTGTTTCTCCTGGTGTCTCTGTATGGGTAAACGAGCAGACAGAGAGGAAATATTAACTATAGATTTATCTGACAAGAATGCGTACAGGAGAAAAATGTTATTTTAGTAAGCTGAGCAGTGATTTGGTTTTTTGAAGCGTAATAGAGTTGTTAAAGATTGAAAGGAAGAGAGCTGGCTGCTCAGGTTCCTCCTGGCTTCTGTAACTTACTGGAAATACCAGAACTCATTAAGAAACCTAAACGATCAACCAGGGGCTTGTTTGTTTGTTTTCTCCCTGTGACTTTTATGTGGCTGGTTATTTTGTTTCTTTTCCAGTGGTTTTCTGACTGTTTAATTACAGTTTTCAAAACTAGCCCTAAATAGCATAGTGTATGGGTGTTCAGAGGAGAGAGTTTCTGCAAATCTAATTATGCTCCAGCACCATTCATACTGCTAATGTTTCGGGGATATTACCCGGGAGTTAATTTATTTCCTTTTTCTGTGTACAAAATAGGAATCTAATATTACTTTACAAAAGCTTGTGTATCATAAGAATACACCACAATGATTTTTTAATTTATAGATCTGCTAAAGGATTTTTAATGAGACTGAACTGCAAGAGGAAACTGAGGTTTTCATATTAATTTGGAAACTAGGAGATTTAACTGTTACATTTTAATCTCTTACATGGAGAATACCCTCTTGTTAGAATTACCTTCTATTTAGTATTCTGAAAATGAAAAGGTACTTAGTCCTTTGAAATCAGTAACCATTTAAGATATTTTTATAAATTCTTGATTTTGATATAGACTGGCAGGGTCTGTGGTACATTTCCCTCTAATTAAGTTTTGAAATGTATCCCTCTTGTTTCCCTTTTAAAAATGTCTGTAGCTTTAGAACATGCAGCGTTGACACTAAAATCTTTCAGACCACAAATAACTGCAACTGCCTTTAATTATTTTTTTTTTTTGTTGGATAATCCACATGTTTAGGTAAGTCAATATTTCATTTCCTATATCTATTTAACTTCTGCAACTTACAAATAGCTATTTCTTTCTGTTCCTGTAAATAGAACATTCCCACAAAAGAGCTGTCATATATGCTGGCTGTCATGCTGACAGTGTGTCATCCCCATGGCTGGGGGAGATCTGCCATGGCATCGAGCCTCCTTGGTCACTATTTCTGCACTCAGGCCTATGCCCCATTTCTTTATGATTGATCCTGCTGTATACTATTTTCTTAACTCTGTCCTACCAAAGGAATTAAAAACCTTGTTTTACTATTTATTAAAATTTATAATTAATATCTATATCTTAATATTAATTTATTTTATAGAAATATATTGAAGAGAATAGATATTAGGGACATTATTATAAATATTTTTACAATAAATTTGCTGTTAAAAATTCTGTGTTCAGAAATTTCCCACCTAAGCAATATGATCAATAACATTTTTGGATGTATTTTCAAACATCTCTAAAATTACACGTGGGCCAGACTGAAAACTGATTTACACTTTTATTTTGGTGTTAATTAGACTTTAAGTCTGGGTGAAAACTTGGATTTTAGGGAAATAGTGGATTAGGGTACTTAAATTTTTTAAATAGATCTTGATATATTCAATGAACAGCTTCCACTGCAGTGAAATATTGCATCCCTGCTTGAATTGCTTTGAGGAAAAAAAGCATCCAGACAATGAGAAATTCCCAATTAGTGAACATGTCTGGAAAATCTGATTTGAGAAACTTGTCTAGCATTGCACAAGAACATAAAAATTTCATTTGCTCAAATAACATTAATTCAGGAATCTTCTTGTTTCTGAGCACTTGATTTGCGCTTTTATTATGGCTTTGATTAACACAGGGTTCTTCACAAAAAAAAAGATAACAAACCTCTCCACTAACAACTAGGGAAAATACAAACATTTCTAAGGATGGACTGATTTTTAAGTGTCTGTGAGGAAGGCTAAAACCGTTAAATCCTGGCAGAGAACTCTCACTGAGTTAATGGTGTAATGGGTACCACTGAAAGTAGTTCTCTATCAACCAGCCATCTGAAAAACAGGCATGGAATTTTTCCACATATTTACTGGAAAGCAAAGACCTAGCAACCCTGGGCTCTCTCTCCAGGCCTGGGATCCCATATTTTCCAGTGGCTTTTATCATCCTTGCTTCTTCCACCCTGTGATCCATCTCCTCTGGCTTTCCTGAGGTCTTCTTTCTACCAGTGCTGTACCTGCCAGGTCTCTGTCCTTCTCAGCTTTGTATTTGGACTGTCTTCTGCTGTTGGGCAAGGAGACCACATAAATATGACGAGTAGGTCAGATATACAAGTTTGCCAGCACTGATGTTTGGTGCTGGAGCCAGAGCTCACTTGGGACATCATGAAAAAAAAATGCATGAAAGGTGGAGCCTGTGACCAGTTTTGCTGGTGGCGTGTAACAGATAAACCTCTTATAGCAGCTTAAAACTTCAGGTGGATTGGATGTATTTTCACATAGCAGAATAAAATGGTCTGAGCCTTGGAAATCATACCTCCTCCACTGCACCTTCTATCTCAGCTCCTGAATGCAAACATGCTCATACACAATAATGGAATAGCTACAATTTTGTTACTTAAAGAAAACCCAAAGAACCGAACAAAACACTGTGAGTGCCCCAACTCATTCTTAAAAACTACACAGCTGGAAATTTTCTATGAAAACAATGAGGCTGCATGCTATGAGCAACTTAAAACTTGATCTTATGATGGAAAATGTTATACACCATTAGCTGTGTGTTATTGCAACTTTAGAGTTAGAAAGTTGCATTTAAAACAAAGAACTCCATATTTGCTTGAGAAGCTGTTCAGAAGTTATGAAACGCCAACATTTTGGACTGTCAAACTCATTTTCTCAAATAAGTCAAATACCCGAATTTTCATGGGCATGTTTCTGAGATTCTCTCACAACTTATCCTACAGAAGCTCTGTACAGTTGTTTTTTTTTTCCCAGGATCAGTAAGACGGTCTTATTTCTTGCTATGAAAGGGAAAATAATAGAAGTGAAACAAGTATTTATTCTATGTATCTTAGAACCATCAGATGAATTATGTCATTAGATGACACTGGAAAAACTTTTGCAGAGTAGGAAGGGAAAGTTGTAGTTTAGGTTTGGGGAGTGGGTTTGTCTTGGTTTTTAAATGTGACCACTTCAAATAATGCTGTTATGAGAGAGGGTATTGAAGGGTGGCCTTGCCAAAGGTTTCAACTACTTCAGCCTTCAATGCACCCTGCTCTCAATTGGGTCACCTCGCTGAAAAGTGCAGAACCCTAGTGCAGCAAAAAGTGGATATTTTATTTTCTTAGTGTTATTTCTTGGTTCTTAGTGTCACCATCCAGGGAGGTGTTCAAGAAATGACTGGACATGGCACTTAGTGCCAAGGTCTAGTTGACAAGCTGGAGATTAGTTAAAGATTGGACTTGATGATCTTGGAGGCCTTTTCCAACCTAAATGATTCTGTGATTTTGTAATTCTGTGACAAGTACTAGATGTGACAAGGCCATGAGTTGAAGAGCAGGAAGGGATTGTGAGGAGATAGGAGTCCTTGCCCCTGTTGGCACCAGCAAGCTGCCTGCAAACTGTACCCTTGCTCCACCTGGAGAAGATCCTGGAGCAGGAGCAGCAATGCTTCACTGCCTAGCAAGTGGAGCAATGTGAACTCCGGAGGCCAGCCAAATAGGAAGATATAACCTTCAGGAAAAAGTTTTTACCTCTTTGCTTGGCTAGAGGTGCATCCGTGTATTTTACATATGGATTAACTTTTGAGTGGGTTCTTGGTATTTCTTCATGAATTCACAGCCTTTAGTGAAACTTGAATGTCTCCCTAGCTTGGACAGACCTCACTACAGCCATAAATATGTCTTGTGGTACAGATTTTCATCAAAAAAAGGAAATAATGAATTTCAGTATTTCTCTTTCTGCAAAAAGGGCAGAAATCTTGTGGAATAAAGAAGTCTGTCAGAAAGAAAGAGTTTGTTTGCTTTTTTGGAGCCTTACATAGCCAGCATAGAAGCACTGCTTATGATTCATTTCCTTGTTTAATTTGCCTTGTTCTTCATGTTACACTTCACTAAATATATTTACTTTTATTCCTGCCATTCCACATGACAGACTCTATCTGCACAAAAGGAATTTTAACTGCAAGAAAGGTTTTATAGACACAGATTATAACAGCAAAAGATGAGGCAGGAATCTAGTGCAAGATGTTAAGCACTGTTGTTCCCAAAATTGAGGAGCAATTAAACTTTTTATTCCACTAAAAAATGTGAAATCTGTAAAGTAATATGGTAGCATAATGGGAAGCATCTCTTAATGGGCTTATGCAGTTATTGCAAGTTAAAAGCAGTTTCATGTTTGGCTAACAAAATACGGGGAATACATTTTCATTAAATGTCAGTGATAATGCAGTCACAAGAACAACAATATACATAAGCCTCACAGAGCTATTAAATTTGCTGTATTTTCTAGGAGGAGCAAAAACAAGCAAAGAAAACAAGACACAGCTATAGGGGGGAAAAAAACCCCACAGGATTAAACCAAGAAAGCATGGCAGCTAAAAAAGAAGAGCAGCTGAGTTCACTTTGAATGGCAAAAACAAAACAACTCCAAACAAACCAAAACATAAACCTTTTCTCTCACAGGAGTCCTCTTTTTCTGAGTTCACATCTCTGGAAACACACTTGGTGGGACATTTTAATCATCTAATCAAACAAGTAATAGAAACATTAATGATTTTTAACCTGCTGAAACTCATTGTCTCATGGGGTCTGCTTCATCACCTGAGCTTACATGATCTGCATCTGCCAGCTTGGCTCATGAGCACAAACTCCAAGGAAAAAAAGGCTGTTTCTAAAAGAGCTGTGTGAACCCTCTCCACTTTAGCAAGACAGTTGATTTGAAACACTGCATAAAATATAGAGGGTTTTTTTCCCCTTTGTATTTATGGAAGCAGCCTTTCCAGGCACCGGACAGTAGGGAAACTGAGGACACGGTGGCTGTTTCATCCGTCTACTCCTGCCCTTCCTTGCAACCTGATGTGTCCTGCGTGTTTGCCCATGGTAACTTCCGTCTCAGCACAGGATGAAGGTGTTCAAGGGTGCATGTCCCTGCTGTTCCTGGCCATCTGTGGCATGTCAAGCCATTGAGCCTGGCAGTCCAGTCAGTTTGCAGCCAATGGGTCCATCCCAGCTGTATTTCCTTAGCTTAAAAAGGGAGGTAGTATCACAAGTCTAAATCCATTGCACCTCTACTGCCCTCCCTTCAGACTCTTCCTTCATGGAAGAGAGTGAGGCAGTCAAGCATGATTTTCCCTTGAAAGATCCATGATGCCTGCTAACTCTTGCTAGCCATCTTGTCCTGTCTTCAGAGATAGATTACAAGAGGGTGTTCCTCTGGGGCTGAGGTGAGGCTGACCCACTAATTATTCCCTGGGTGCCTTTCATTGCATTGCTTGCCCTTCCATAAAGATGGGAATAACGTCAGCCTTTTCCTTGTCATCAGGGAGCTTGCCTTCTGACCTTCATTTCCCACAGCTGGTTGACAACAGCTTCACAGTCACATCAGTCAGCTCTGTCAAATACTTGGTGAAACCTGGCCTGGTGGTTCTGAACATACCTGCTTTCCTCTAAGTAGTCTCTAACTTTTTGCTGCTTTGCTGTTGACTGGCCCTGTGTGTTCTCAATGGGGTTGATATTTGCTGGGACTTGGGAGCAGGCTTTGCCTATGAAGACTTGTAAGAAAGGACACTGAGTGGTTCAGCCTCTTCTTTGATGCCTGTTACTTGTCTCTTCCCCATTCATCAGCAGACTCACATCTTTCCTGACCTTCCTCTTGTGAATAGCATTCTGGTAGAATAGTTTCTTTTTAACCTTAATGTCCCTTGCTAGCTCCAGCTGGGCTTTTGCCTTCCTGTTTTTGTGCCAGAGTGCCCAGGCAATGCTTTTGTTCTCCTCCTGTCTTGCCTATCTTTATTTACACTTGTGTGCTCCCTTTTTGTATTTTCAATTCATTAAGACTCTTTTCAGCCAAGCGGGCACACTGCCAGAAAGGTGAAGTCAAGACAGGGAGCAGTCAGAGCCACATAAAGGTGCACTTGTGAGAAATACAGTGGGTGAACAACTTCTCTAAAGGCGATAGATTTAGGCCGATGAGGGCAAGGACTTTAAAATAATACAGAGTGTTGTCTATCTTTGTCCAAGAAGAGGACATTGATTGAAAGGAGATGAGGGTGGGTGAAATGTCAGACTGTTTGTCCTGCTTTTCAGTAAATTTTTCATTTCACGCTAAACTTCATATTACTGCAGCCACATCGCTACCAAGCCAGCTGTGCACAATTCACTGTATGGAGTCAAAAGTGCACAGGGCAGCAGGAAAGTAATGAAAGCAGAGAGTTTTCCTAGGAAATGGAATAGTTGTGTGTGTCAATGTAGGAAGAGTCTGCTGAAGGTCAGTGTGTAAGGCCAGATGGAGAGGACAATTGGCTGGGTATCAGAAAAGGTGTGGCAGAATGGCAGGTGAGGAAAGCTGTTCCTCAGAGAAAAGAAATTTGAAGGATAAAAGATCAGAAGGAAGAGTTCATTATTAAGTCTGGATCAAGGGACTGAGACAGGAGAAAACAGTAATGGTCTTCAGTCAGAAGTGAATGAAGATTAAAATTGCACTAGTTCAAGGTAAACGCTGAAGAAAGAGGATGAAGCGAGTATAAGGACAGGAGGAACAGGAATAACAGAATTTGGAGACATCAGCCTGGAAAGAGTGTAAAAATCTTGCTGGCCTCAAACAAAAAAGAAACCATGGGGTGAAAACAGGAACTCTTCCTGGCCATTAGGGAGCAAAACTAAATGGTTGGGAGACAAGAGGCAGTGGGTGGCAGCGAGGAGGGGACAGCCCTGGGACCTGGGCAGGAGAGGTTGCGGGCAGCACCCAGGATGTTGGACAAGAAATTGGAAAAAAGGAAGAAGCAGCTAAGGGATGATGTTGCATCTAGCTGAGGAGTTGGCTAAGTGAGAGGAAAAGTAAATAATTAGGGAAGAGAAACATATTGGAGATTCCTTGAAAAAGCATCCTACATCAGGAAGTGGGATAGGGGAAATAAGTTTGTCAAAAATACAATTTCTTTCTTCTTTTTTTCTTTCTTAAAAACCCAGGGAACCAAATATTCTCCCTGCTAGTGTATATTTACCTAAATTCTTTTATCGGTTATTATGGTTTCCCCTTAGAAATATATTTTTTTCTCTGTTTAACAGACCATGAGGAAAAATGACAGATTAAGCCTCTAATACTGAAAATATGCACGTGCTTAATTCTACAGTCATATACTTATGTTCTTAACTGTTTTGTTAGATCAGAGCTGAAGTGCTCAACTGCTTTAAATATTGAAAATGAAGATGCTTTCAAAAGGATTTAATACTGTTTCGGACTTAACAGATATGGATATTAGATCAAGAATACTTAAAAAAAACCCTCCCTGAAAGACTCACATAATTTTTAATTTGCTGTGATATCTTCATTCCATATATTTATCATTAATGAGATTTTTCAAAGCTGAAATTACTTATCTAATGCTTTTTGGCACCTTTAAGAATCTCCTAATTAATTTCAGAAAAATTAAATTAAATCACAATAATGCTGGCCTTAACATACAGTAATTTAAAGATCAAGACTTTAAATTTAAGATGGCCAGGTATTTTTCTGGTTTGGAATCAGAAATATGGAACATGCACAAGCTGGTTTTTTTGTCTTTACCATTCATATCTAGTTGCTCCAAAATATTTAATAAATGATTTTTGATTAAGAGTTTTCATTGGAACATTTAGTTATGCTTTCTAGTTAAAAAGAAATTATATTGTCAGGATTTTCTGAGCATATTCTTGTTCCTAGAATACCATATTAAAATGAATGAGATTGATATGACAGAAGTTTCTAAACTCATTTGGAGGCCATTCTACTTCAAAAACTACAATTAATTTTTTGCCTTATTTTCTTAGGTATTGCAAACTTTTGATGAAGAAAGTTAGACTGGTGACAAAGCAACTGTGCCCTTTTTTCCTTGGATAAATGTTGTTTATAAATATGGAATCACTCAATGTTATATTTTTGTCGCCTAGTCTCTATGGAGAAATGATGGCATAATCTTATACCTGTGACTTAGAAAAATAAGCCTCCTTTTGTTTACTTAGTTATTTCCAACATGGATGTTATGTTATTACACTGTCAGAGCTTAATGTAGACATACTGGTCCTCATTGCCTTTTGTCTTGGCAACAGCAAGATGTTTTGTGATTTAATTTACTATGCTGATTTGATATTCTCAAATCATTATATTTACCTATATATGGGGGTTTTTTAATATTAAAATTATATTATAAAGTTCAAATATACAAGTTGTTTTTTAAACAACTCAGAAATTACTTTTTTTTTAATGGATTACAATATTTTTCAGGAAATTGATGTTGCTTTCTGTCCAGGTCTTAAAAAGTAATGGGCTCATAATTAAATGCCCTTTGTATCATTCTGTGTTTTGATTTCATCACTTCGTGGAAGTGGAACACCTTGTTGCATAGTAGAAGTGTAAGAGAATGCATGTTTTAGAGAACAAACTGGTTGGATAAAAAATGATGAAAAAAATGTTTCTATTGTTACTAAGGCCCTTTTGTGAAAGCTAGTTTTTGCAGCTGTATTTGAAAAACATACATTAAATACAGGAAGCACAGTTATGAGTTCTTGAGCTGGGGGGGAAACACAGTGTCCTGGTGCGCTGTCCCAAAAGCACCATAGGCCAGTGACAGATTAATCCGAAAGTCTTCTAGCTGAATATTTCTCCCTTGAATGTATCTGGCAGACTGAAAAAGGATCTCCTAGTCCTGGAGAAATTTTGCTGACCCATCCTGGAAGCAAAGGGGAAGACGACATTTTAATGAGTGTCTGTTTTCCTTTCCATTGCACAAGGCCATCTGGGTCCTACTTTATTCCTGTAATTTATGCCCCACACGCTGAGGAAGACAAAACAAATGCTTTGTTGGTGTACTTATGGTGTACATACAATGATTTTTATGTTAAGGTTGTCCCTGGGACAACATGATTTAAGTTTGGGCAGTGTTTGGGTTTGACTGAGCTGTCTGATGGATGAATAACGTAGTGCATTTGTGCTGGACAGAGGGCATGTGCATTCTGTTGTATATAATTTTTGTAGAGTTGGGTGAAACACGTGGCCTTGTGCCTATTAAGGCACATTCCCCTTGTAATGTGCTCCAGTAGCAATATACTAGAGTAGCAATAGTACTGCTAGTGTACTGCTGCTAACAGTATTCTGCTACTATGTTAACAGAATTGCGGTAGAAAGAGGATGCATTCTTGAGCAGGAATATTTCTGGCAATATCTCTCTTTGTGAGAAATGGTCTTGCAGCCTTTGGGAAACAGCTCATTGCTGACTTCAGCCACTGTCCCATCCTCTGGCAATAGCCCTGTGCGTGAGAAACATGCCAGCATCTCCAGCTTTTCACAGTGGACACAAGACTTCAGAAACTTCCTCTGCAGTCTGTTGCTTACTCGATCTTTCCAGATCTTGTAGTTCTTTGTGGGTGTTTTTGTGACTGTCTTGCTTTTTGCCACCCTTCTCTCTGAGATTCTTCTTAGATGCAGCCTTCTCCTTGTCTTTTCCTCCTTAGGTTTGTAATATTTCAGGCTTATGGACAGAGAAGATAAAGGCAGCCCTTCCACCTCATTTTGTTCTGCTAATGTGTTACTGTGACAAGCCCACAGACATGGTATTTGGGTACCTGCCTAATGTACATTAAATAAAATGATAGCATTTGTCATGTAGGATCTTTCTCTTTTGTCTCTCCATCCCCTGGGGAAAATTGCATGCTGATTACGTTGCTATACTTAATGAGCTTATTAGTGAAGCAAAAGTTGAGGAGTAGAAAAACACAGAGAAAAAATTGGAGGACCAGATACGTCAAGATGGTAAAACTGTGTGAGGCAGAGCATGAATCCTGGCAGCAGGAGATGTAGCACCTTGGCAGGAGGTGGAGTGTGCTGCCTCTGGGTCTAAGGGCTGTCACAAACACCATCATTGGATATGCAAGGGACAA
The DNA here is from genome assembly GCF_965178545.1 of Coloeus monedula. Classification (NCBI taxonomy): domain Eukaryota; kingdom Metazoa; phylum Chordata; class Aves; order Passeriformes; family Corvidae; genus Coloeus; species Coloeus monedula. Next base: position 96,661,662 of record NC_138781.1, read on the forward strand.
TGCATTTCCTAGTATTTGTGTGTTCAGGCATGCTCCATGTTTGGCATCACCTTTCTTCACCAAAACTCACTTTCAAGGCCTTCTTGTGCTTTATAATCACTCTTGTTATTCTATACTTTTTTGCCTTTCTCATCTTGCACAGAAGTTGACTTTCTTGTGGCAGGGCAAAGACCTTTACTGTTCATGAATTACATTTTTTCCTCTCTTTGTTTATCTGAAAGAGACCCAGCAATCAGGGGAGCATGACAATTTCAAGCAAGATTTTATTTCCCAGTGCTAGGAACAGCAAGGGAAGGCACAGTCATTGTGTCCTTGTCCAAGAAGCATGCTTAGTCCAGGATGAGTGAAAAGACAGAGTTATGATTTTATCCATCACTTGCACCCAGTGTTGCCTTCAGCTGTTCTGGATGCCCCTTTTAGTCCTAGTGCTAAAGCTGCAGTGTAAAGTTACTTGAGTCATTTTCACTGACAGCCCTTGGTCCCCTCTCTGAAGTGTGTGAAGTGTGTGCAGATACTTAGAGCAGACAGCAGATACTGATTGTGGCTGTATTTGGTATTGGAGAGGGTATTTGGAGAGGTTTTTGTCCAGCCAGTCCATATCCAGCCTCCTTGGGCGGGTTTGATGTGTGAACAAATAAACATTACATCTCTCCCTCTTTTTGCTCCAGACCTCAGAGAGCTCCAGACAAGTTTGTCTTGCTGTTTGGATCCACTCTGGAAAACATCATTAGAGTAGCCACATCCTGGAGACGGAGACTCATAATTATGGAGGTGGTGTGGTTCACTGCCCGCCCTGCTCTGTTACAAGTGTCAGTAGCAGGCTCCATCCATGTTCAACTGTAGCACTGCAAATTCCTCAGCTTTTTAGGACCAGTTCCAGTGACAGTTTTAAGCAATGTGTTTGGCAGGTTTTCCTACTATTTCTAAAAAAAGCTAAGGAGTGCCTGTTCCTACACTTTAGCTTCATCCCTACATTTTCATATTTCATGTTTATGATGGGAGATTTAGATGTTATTGTCTAGATTTTTTACAAAGTACTAAACTTGCTCTCCCCCCCATACATATTTTGATAGAATGGAGGAAAAAAAGACACTGCGATTTTTGAACTTGTGTTGTGACAAGTATCCACAGAGGACTTGTGTTAAAAATGTTATTTGCAAGAAATGCAAATACTTTATTTAGAAAAAAATGGTAATTAAAAAAATAGACAAACAGAAGATCAAAATACTTACCAGATCAATGTACTAATATGTGTAGTAAAGCATACCTTTTTTCCCTAACTCTTCCTTGTAATGTTGCTAGTATTTCATAAGGTAATAAGTGGCCAGTCTACTAACTACTTTTGGGGAAATGTATTGTTACAGAATTTACGTGGCACAGCAGTCCTGTGAACTTATATTTATTGAATAATTAATATATAGTTCCAGTTGATATAAATAATTGTGTTTGATATATAAGTATTAAATTAATTCAGTTGTCAACAGAATATGTGGAAGGTTACTCAATGAATGATACATTTCAGGTTGTGTTAAATGTGTGATTACACCAATTTTTGCATTGTAAAAAGCACACACAGCATTTTTATAGGGCATTTGGATTTCAAATGACTTCGTAAAACTAATTATTTGTGGAAAAAGAGTGGTTTTCTGTCTCTGAAGGTCTGTTTAATATTATTTTGTTATCTCTTTAAAGACAAATTCAAAGGGAATTTGAAAGATTCTGTGTATTTCTTCCACCTTACTATCTCACTGAGGATAATATTTTAAAGCTGGATTTTTGCAGGTAGTCTTTTGGATACAGTTAATGAAAATATTCAGAGAAATGGGAATAGTATTATTGCAGAGTTGCAAAATTCTCCTGCAAATAATAGCATTTGAATATTTGAATATTGAACAGCTTTAACATAATGTAATTCAGATTATGGCTGGTTTACAAACATAAGCCTTAGTTAAACTCAGTCAAAGCACATGGGTGTGTGGTTTTACCTTTTTTAAACCAGGAGAAATTACAATTTTAAATAGTCACAAAATCTAAAATGGGAGGGAAAGTAATCTGAAATATAATTTTAAAGCCAAAAGGGACTGCTATGGGCATGCAGCATGATCTCTGCATGTGCGTGGTCTAGACTTTCATCCAGTAAGTCCCATATAAAAGTCCATAATTTCTGTCTGAGCTAAAATGTAGCTTTTGGGAAGACATCCCAAACTTGATTTTTAAAGACTTGAAAAGGAAGAGTGTCTGCCAGTCCCCAGATACGTTGTCTCAGTGCTTCATCCTCCTCAGTGTGAAATCTACTCCACACTGGGGCTTTGAATTAGTTTGAGCTTCTGCTTACAGCAGCCAAACCTTGTTGTTCTTTTGTTTCCTAAATTAAAGTGCTCTTTACTGTCAGGAGCCATCTTTCTGCTGAGGCATTTGTGTAAAGCATCATCAGCTCCTGAGCTTCAAGCTGAGACAGAGGTCGCTAGAGCTCGATGCCAGAAATTGCATAGCCTGTTTCCTGCTCACTGACACCTGAGGTGTAAGCCGTGCTCCGTGTTTATGGAAGTGCTGCAGGTGTTGTCCCAGGGCCTGCTGCCACAGGCTGCCACAGAGCTCTGAGGGTGTACATGATGGCACACCTAACTCAGTAGGCTCAGATAACTGAGCACTGATGTTCAGTGCATACGTGAAGCTTTGTTTTAACACAAGCAGCCAAGGTTCAAGAGCTTTGTCCCTGAAATTTCTGAATACTACAGAGCAGAGTTCCTCCTCTACTAGTCCTAGATGGGTGGGGCGCTTAAGAGCATTTACATTTTGCCTGTATAAGGAAAGCCTTTACAAATCTCTAAGTCTGTCTGGGGAGCAGAGCCAGAGCAGGTGGGCTGGCTGAGGAGACGAGGTGGGTGCCAGTGGCTGGGCTGAAGCTACCAGAGAGGCACTGCAGCATGACCAGGGCAGTGGGGAGAGGCTGGAAGCAGGGGGCTCTGGGTCTTCTTTGCTTTGGCAAAACCCAGCAATGACAGAAAGAAGATTCACACCTGATTCAGCGAAGTGATTCAGCAGCCATGTGTGTACTTGGCAAATGTCATTGACGTGGCTGAAGGGTCCATGTTAAGCAGTGCTTTGATGTCTCTGCTCTTAGAAAACCAGGGGAAGTTTCCCTGCCTAGAGGTGGCTGTGGCAGAGGAATACTGCCCTGCACAGAAAAAAAGGGAACACGACACAAAAGGAGTTGTTGGTGAGGCACGAATAATAATTTTTGTTTGTACATGACTGATACGATGAAAGCATAAACTTCACACAAGTTGTCTCAGGACAGTGCATATGTATAAACTTGGGCTTTTAAAAGAGCCAGTTTCACTAAGCTGATAATACTAATTAAGCTCTGAAGACAAGCTATTTTAATCGAGCATGCATATTCTTTTTAAGATTAAATGCTGAGTATGCTTTACCAAAAGCTTGAATATAGTTATCCATCCATGGTCTGGTGCAGATGGGAGAGAAGCAAAGTTAAGAGGTAAATTAAAGGTTCCACATGCACATCAACAGGTCCATTTATATTATTTTATTTAACTGTATGCATGTGTGCACAATCATAGAATCATGGAATATTTATGCTGTAAACTATCCCCAGAGGCTGTATAGTCCATTGGAGTGTGTGTGTATAAGTATGTATATATATATATATATATATATATATATCTGCGTGTGTATTTACACACATACGTGTTTATGAAATGAAAAATGAGGAAATGAGGATGTTGATACGAGTTCATATTAGGAAGAGTGGTGGTTTGAAAAAAAGGAAGCAAGAGGACACAGATGAAAAGAAGTCAATGCCCAGCAGACATAAGAACACTGCAGAATGTTTTCAAGGCACAAGAGGATGATAAAAACCCCAACGTAACAAAGATATTTTTTCAATACTATGTGGAAAGAGTAGAAAATCACCAATAGTTGTATAGAAAAGTGCTCAATTCAGGGAAACATCCAATAAATATTTTCTTTTGAAGTAAAAAAAAGCCAAGCTATACATGTGTGTCAAGAAACAGTGAGAAGGAAAATGAAATATCTTCCCTTTCAGCAGTAATTGGGGAGAATTTCAAACAGTACCTGAGAATAATTTTCAGGCTGTTTCTGAGTTTGAGTAAGGCTGCAAATGGGGATGTTTCCGGGATTCTTTCACCAGTATTTCAAAATGTCAAATGGGATCCTCTCCTGGGAAACGCTTGTTATCCACAGCAGGACAGTTTTCCAGGAGGTGAAGAGGCTGGAGTGGTGGCTGGCAGGGAAAATGTAATTCCAGTGCATCCCAGGGCATCCCAACAGGTCACTTGCCTCAAAGATCTTCATGCCTTTTGATCTAGGAGATAATGAATGAGCTCAACAATGCAACAATCACTTAAGCAGGGTTTTTGCTTTGCAGATTCTGGATTTTTTCACTCATTCCCAATCTCTTTAGTAGATGTCTATGAGGGCTTCCCTTTTGAGGGGGGAAGTGGGAACAGGAGTGTCAGTTCCTGTTAGCTACAGGTTTCAAACTCATTTTTGTGACCTCTAAATCCTCTTCTGAGGCATTTTTACCATGACAAAGCTCCTTGTTCTGTGGACATGAACAACATAATTTCTTTCTTTTTCCTACCATTGCCCATGACTTGGTAGTGTGGTATTAAAAGCCCTTTGGGAGTTCAAGGAAACTTAAGCTACTGGACAAAACAGATCACTCTGCAGTCCAACCTCTCTCTGTCATCATTCACCCTTTCATCTGTTGTATGACCTGTGAACTTTATTTGGGTGAAGACTATATTTTCTCTATTTTCTCTCAGACCATCGATAAAAGTGTTGAATTGTGTCAGGCTGAGAAGAGGTATCTGAGCACCTCATTGAAAATGTCCCCCCAGATATCACAATCCCTGATTTACAATTGCTGCTGATTTATAAGTCAGTTAGTGTCACAGATATCTATGTATGATTTTTAAAAAGTAATTCTAAATGAAGTTCTTTGCAAAAGTCTGTTTGCCAACAGAGTTGCCCTTCACAAATTAAAAGTAATCTCACCAGAGACAGTATCAAGTTTGCTGTCGGTCATAAAACTGTCGATTAACAATAATAAAAATTAAGACACAAATACTCATTTCATTGCCCATTTGCTGTTTTGTGATGTTACCCAGGACAACATCAGCCTAACATGAATTTTTAGGAGTGTATGAAGCCTTATTATTTGTATAAGGAGCTGCATCTATTACACAGTCTCTCCTGATTAGCTTGTCCTGTCCTTAATTTTCATTCTGCCAGAGAGAAACACGATTCCTCTCTGGGGCTCTCTTGTCTTTAGCAAACTGAGCCAAGGGAGGACCTGATCAGAGGCCAACGTGAATTTTCCCAGAATTAGAACAGATTTTGTGAAATTAGCAGCAAAATTTGGTCAATTGGCCTCCAAGTTAATGTGCCCAGCTTTGCACGTCACTCACATGCCAGTCAGCATCTCTACTGAAGGAAGTGGTACATGATGCACAATACTCAATGTGGGGGAAAAGGGGGAAACAAAGCCTTGCCATCAACATGGTTCCAGCAGATGAAAATAAGTATTACCTGCAGAATTCATCTAGCATGTTCATGAAAGTGACAATAAAGATATTGTCAGTTTAAATGAGACGAAAGGGGTGACAGCAGACTGTTAAAGAGACAGCATGAAACAAGAACCAGATACATCTAGAAAATATGGTGCTGCATGGATGCCCCTCCAGGCAGCAAGGAGAATCAGAAGAACCATCTAGCCTTTCCCTGCAACTGAACTGAGAAAATCTCCCAGCAATTTAATTTATGCCCTAAATTTTATGAGGAATTGTTTTAGCTACTTCCAACAAACTTCAACAACCTATCTGAATTTCTTCATGACCTGGAGACTTTGTATGGACCTCACATCCTAATTTCCACAGCTGTGTTTGAATAAGCTTGCTAGTCAGCTACCAGCACCTTATCAAGACTTCCAAGCACCAGCCCTCAGCAAAGGCTCAAAAATTAAATATATGGTCCCTACAAAGGGACCAGACAGGGACAGCCTCACCAAGTCCTTTTGCTATAAGCGCAACACAGGCATTTTCTCCTTGGATGTTAGACCCTCCTTGGTTGCTTCTTCTGTTCCTTAAGGAGGATACTAAGTTATAGTTTAATATATAGTCCAGAATGCTGACATGGTTTACAGTAATGAGAGCTTGAAAATCTCAAGTCTTAGCAGTAATTGAACAGACAAGACGGTCAGCAACGAAATGTTGGGAACAGAGAAATCCAAAATGAATGTGGGGAACTTTAATTTATAGCTCCAAACAACATTTCATTAATTTCACAGTATAATGGGGAGGTTTTATAAGCTCAAGACAGGTCTTGCTGCTATTTTTCTTTGCCATCATTCTTCTTGATGAAACCTACTTTCCTCACTGTCTCCTAGTAGCAGGAAGAATGTACTTCTATTTTGAGAAACTGGAGGGTATTGGAATTTGGGAACTGGGGAAATGGATTTCCCAATCAGCTTCTGTCCTTGTAGATATCAGTGGTATTAAGTGACTCCAGAGCTGGAATATCACATAAACTGTTCCACTTGAGATGGAATGGGAGAAAAGTTGCTTAAATCCAGTGGCTGAGAGAATTTTTTACTGCAAATAACTGCAGAGGCAAGTCAGTTTAATTAGGAATTTTTCTTTTCTAATAGCTTCTTACCTGCATAAGTCCTTTATTCCTATTTTTTTCTTTTCTAGGCCACATCTGAGTTGAGCATGAGTCTGATGAGGGTTTTTGTGCTCCTGTCTCGAAAATCTAAAGAATGAGCGTGTTGTATTTTTAAGCAGAGGCTGGCTTTTCCTTCTGAAACTTTTTTCCTTTAGCTTTGAAGGTAAATAAATGAATTCCTTGAGGCCTTTTTACAGCTTTCTGAGACTTTAGATGCTGGAGAGAGTCTCTGAAAAGAATATGGCTGTGGAATGAATGTTCTGAGTTATACAACTGTCTTCCTCTAAGTGGTAATTATGATTCTTTTAGAAAAAATTAAAGTTAAAAAAGCCAGCTGAAATGATGAACCAGATCTGCTTTTCTCTCTTGTCCACAGAACAAAAGTGTCTATTAGCCTTGTCCAAGCCCAGCTTTCCTCAGTCTCCTGTACCAATTTCCTTTAGGATACCATACAGCACAGAAAACTTAGTCATAAGTGAATATTTAGATACTATGCAAGAATAAAACTGTCAGGAAAATGAGTTAATTATAAATGCTTCCCCTGTAAGCTATTTGTAATTTAGGGAGTTTATGTATAAGTGGAATAAGAATAGAAAGGCACTGTGCTCAAATTAGCATTGTAATTTTTCTTTAAAAAATTGAACACTATTGTTCAAAAGGTTTTATTCTCACCTTCATTGTAACTATTCACCCAGGCTTTTAAAAAAAGTTTAGTTGTGTGAGACACAAAGTTCTTTTCTTTAAAGCTAAGAGCTGCTTTTAGGAGACTGCTTGTAAAGAGGTTTAAAGCTATCTGTTCAATAAGCAGACTATTCAGGTGACTTATTGTGGCAGGAAAAACTATGTGGGAGCTGCCCAGGCACCTGGGAAGATGAGAAGAATCATCAGTGAGTCAGTGGAGGGGAAACCTGCCAGCATCGGTTCAGTTCCCAGCAGCGCTGCTCCCTTGCCATGTGCCTCCCTCTGTCTTGATCAAAACTAGAATAATCCATCAAGATTTCTGATCAATACTTCTTAGCCAGTGCCGCTGCTGCATTTGTTTATGGAGAAAATTCAGAGAGGAGCATTCCAGGTTGCAGATGGCTGTTCCTGGTCGTCCATGTTAGCCACGTCAAAGACAAGACGTTATGGGTTGCAGCGTGCCTCAAAATCCTAATCTGCACAGGCCATCTGCTATTCATTTTACTTATCTATAAATAGTCTTAATAAAGCAGCTGACATCTTGAGAAGGAAATGTGCTCTTTTAAGGGAACAAAGTTTTTGAGTAGGAGGTGCAGCTCTTTCTGTGTGTGGATTTGATAAGGAATCGTGAGTGCTTGCAGTGGTGGGTATCTGTAGATGCTGTCGTTCTCTCAGCGTGGGCAAGCTGATGGCCACGATGTTGGGGAATATTAATCCAGCTCATGGAAATGTATTGAGAGGGCAAAATACAACCATGAAGTCTCTGATCAACATCTTCTGTTTTGTTCAAAGCAATGTGTGTCAGGGAGGCTCAGGGTGCTAATGTGGCATTTTATCTTCACTTAGACATCATTTGCAGAATTGAGTGTCTGCCTGCTGGTTCTTGAGAAGTGATCACTGGGGCTCAATAAATGAGGAACTCTGAGAGAAAGGCCACAGAGGGTTGCCAAAGAAATTTGGTGTTCAGTTAAGCAACAAACTTTCACTAAACAAGAAAATAGCATTTATGAAACCATGCTGTGATTTTTGTAATCTGAAGTTATTGATTTTTACCAGCTAGTATTTAAAGACAAGACTTCGCAGGTTAAACTTCAACCTAAAAACATCACTAAAATTCAAAAACTCTGTGAACGAAATGGCAGATTTCAATGTGTTTTCCATAATTTCCTGAAGCTTCTTCTAAAAGGTTTCTTTCTATGCCCAGAGTTAGTTTGACCACAGCTTAACCCATTTACAAGTGTTTGTAAGCTTTCCTATGTGCCAGCTGATCTTCATAATGTCCTCCCGATCACACTGCTGTGCACTCCATCTACACTGACCCTCAGCCAGAGGACCACCTCATACTCATGTCACCCACTCTTCATAATGAAAGGAAGTAGGAGGTTGTGTGCAGAATACGTATCTTGCTGTTGTCCTGGGAGGTTTTATCAATCCATCTCCTTTGTAGGAAAAACGTGCTAGGTGTGTAGGTGCTAAATTTCCAAACAAGTGGTGTGGTTTTTATTGAATAAAATAGAAATGCAGTAAAACAAGGAAGGACTACAATAAGTGCTGAAAATAATGCTAGTTTAAAATCAAGTTACTTTTGTTCACATCAATACTTAAAGGCATTTGAAGTGCTGTGATGCTTTTATCTATCAAGGTGAGCTGTTATCTATTTACGTAGCTGTAAACTTCCTTAAATGTTTGCTGTTTTTTTAAATGCAGCTTTGTACTAAATCATGGAAAAAAATAAGGATGCAAAATACAGGCATTTATTTTGTCCTGTGAGAGTAAAAACACCCGCAAAAACCCCCTCCAACCTGCCACACTTTTTAATGCTTGTGCTATTAAGGATCCTGCCCTTTGACACAGAGGCATGAAATACTGAGCAAATGACACATTTATATCCACCCTTTCCACCTCAGGGAGGGGGAGGCAGTCACTCTCTGACCTCCCACTAACCCAGTTCCTTTATCTGACCACCATCACGACCACTTTTCTTTCAAAACCCCCTATTCCCATCCCACCTGCCCATCCTCACCTGTCCTTTCTGTGACCTTCTGTCTGTCAAAATCCCTGACATCTAATTCCCAATCTCATCCTTCCCCTCACTGCTGTCATTAATTTGCTTCTCCTCTCACTTCTGCCCAGTTCATCTTTAACCTTGGGCTACCATTTTCCTCTGTCAGCACTGTGTGTTAAAGCATCCAGCTCTGCCTTATTCCTGGCATATATGTCAGCCATGTGCCTCCACAGAAGAAATCTCAGGACCACCCAGGGACCCGTTGCTGGAAATATTTTCTTGTTTTTACTGCTTTCCTCAGTCACAGTTTGTCATCTGCACACTCAGGTCATATGCCTGCATGCCTTTCTTCAGAGCAGGCGCCATCAATTCCTTCTGTCCTCAAAAAACCCTTTTCCCTCCCCACAAATAGTCATGTTCTGAATCCTTAAGGCTGCCTCACCTTTCCCCTGTTTGTTCAAACACATAATTTTCCTGAATTCTCTGAGACTTTCTCTCACTGAGGTTTCTAATGATCTGGACAAATAACCTGAACTGAGCTTTGTACCTGCCATCAGTCACTTCACTGTGGTAGCTTAGAGTCATTGTAACACTTGCCTTTGCTTAAAAAATGTATTTCCAGAGTATGGCACTTTTTTTTTAATCTCCCCCATGCTCTTCAGTAATTTGCTCTTCTGCTGGTTGTCTTCATGCAATATCTTCATGCATATCTTTTGGTCAATTGTCTGTCTATACCCCAGCCTCCAGCCAGCTTATGTGAGCATTACATTTTAATGGACTCAGGATCAGACTCTCAATTGCACAGTATGCTTCCTTTCTTTTTGATTTGCTTTCTTTTTCACCAAAGATCCTTCCTCTTACCTGAGTTTCATTTCTCATAGGGTTTCTTTCCTCTGCTGTTCTCCATCACTTTCTGCTGATGCTGTTCCCTGAAATAACAGTAGCAGATAGCACATGTGTATGGGGAACAGTAAAGGATTGTAGAATTCCCTGGGAACCTTTGTGGGAAGCCTGTCACAACCAGATATCAACATCCATTCAGGCTTGGAGTGGGCTTCTCTTTCTTATTACTATTTCTTAAGCATAACCCCCTCCCCAAACCTAATCCCAGGAAGCACAGGGAAGCTCCTTTTCTCTCCTGTGCTAGTGTTACATCTGCAGCTCAGCACCATTGCCACCACCTCTGTGACCTGCACGTTTAGGGTCTGTTTAAATCCTGATAATTACTCCCAAAAAACATTAACCCTGGCTGGCCTTTTGTCTCTATTCCAACAGAAAAACCAAGATATATGTGTTGCCTCCTGTTTCACTTATTGTAATCTCTGCTGACGCCTCCACCTCCTACTTCGAAGCCCCGTGAAAGGCAGCCGTCAATATCCCTGTTCTTGCCTGTCATGGTGACCTTATTACCTCCCTCTCTGAATCCTTCTACTGGCACCTTTGACTGCCTCTAGCTTAAATTTCTTGCTCTTTTGTCTTCAGGCCTCCCATAACTCTTCCCCTAACCAAGCAGCGTCCCTTTCTTTTTATCCTACTCCCCTCTCTTTCTGCTCAGCCGCTTCTGCTGTGCTCTCTCTCTCCTTTCTCCTTCTCACCCAGCCCTCTTCCCTTGACCTAGGCTGCAAGAGCCTTGATGGTGTTGTTGATTACATCCATTCATAAGAAGCCTCAGTGCTTTTTTTCTCAGACACAGGAAGAAGGAGTTGGGGTTTTTCTGCACTTCCTCCCATGCCCTGACTAGAGGCACCTCACTGCTTTGCTCTGGTCACCTTGCCCGTCACTCCTATGCCCCTGCTTGGCAACAACTCCTGGCCAAGGTACGTGGGCAGCCTTGGGGAGGGGAGTCTCTTCCTCTGCACTTCAAGGTCTCTAAGAAGCACTCAGGCAATGTCAAAGGAGTTTTTACTAATTAATCATGGCAGTTCAGGCATACAGATGCCAGGAGTGATTTTGACTTTAGAGTATTTGGTTGTCCCTAAGACAAAGCTGATTTCCCCACTGTCTGCACTGAGTTCTGGCTCAGGACACCACTGCCAAATCTGAGTGGTGTTTCCAAATGAGTTGGAGCCTTTTGTCTCAGTGATGAATGGCTTCCCACAGCTTTGAAGTATGCTAATCGTGTTGTATATTTTATAGTTTACTCTATTTGCATTTACAAATCAGGGTTCAGTTATGGATGCTCATTCCACTGAGCTAAAATAAATTAATATTTTTATAGTCTTCTATTTTATTCTGGGTTTTGGTCACATTTTGTTTCCTCTTGTACAGAACTGAGTGCCTTAAAACCTTCATGCAAATTCTAATCTATTTGGTGGGGTTTTTTTGTATGTATACATGAAAATCACAGACAAAGCTCCTAATTTTTCTGAAGCTTCCCTTTCGTTCCTCTTCTGCAATAAGGTCTGCAGTAGTCACCTGCAATTTCATTATTTTGCTGGTAACTACTCGTATCCTTTTGCTGCCTGAGGGATGTCATGTAAGGATATATTGAGCTGTATTTTCTGCCTTGTATCTGCAAATCCCTCAGTGTGTGACTTGCAGAGGAGAGGGCTTGGCAGAGTTGCTGCAAGGTGAGCGGTGGGTGCCAGTGCCTGGGCACACAAGGCACAGCCAGGAAGTTGGCTGCAGCCATGCACAAGCAGCATGGGCTGCGTGGCTGTCCACTGAGTGGAGAAATCACCTGCGTGCTTTAGTCTGCCATAGAGCCTGACTCGCAAATGGCAGCCACAAAACCTGGTCAAATCTCTGCTTTCAGAAGTGGCGTCACGCTTGCAGTCCACACACATCGTCTGTGTTCACCGGGGCAGAGGAATCTTTGCTTCTGACAAAGTTTTAATGACGGTCATGCTTTATCAAATTCAAATTTACTAATTTGCTTTAGTTTCCATCTGTATTGAAAAATGCGATTTAAAGGGTTTCAGTGGTAGGTTCCACAGGACTATGTTGAAAACTGATTGTATTTTACAGTGATAATAAGGTTTGTCTGAGACAAAATGACATTCAGTAGTACCTACTGACAAGCTACTGTTTTTCTTGATTTATATATATATATTTTATTGGTAGTTTTATGCTTTGCTAAAGGGCATAAACAAAACCAATATTATCCCTTCATGGATGCTGTCCAGTTTCGTAGAGCTAAAAAAAGCCACTCATTCAAAAAGAGTTCCTTGATGAAATTAAGTCACTGGAATAAGTGACTTACGTTTTCTACGCTTTTTTTTTAATGTTTTGAAAATAATGTTTACAAGAATCTACTAATTTCCTAATTACCTGCACCTCTTTGAAAAATATTATTCTATCAAAGACTCGGGATTTTCAAGATATCAGTCATGTGCTCAGCCACTTTACGGTACTATTTTGTATTGTTTCCCTCCTTATTTATTAACAGTCATAATTTCTCACTTGTATTTCTTCCCCCTTCAGAGCCACAGTGAATTTATAAAAGCCCTTTTGTTCTCTGTAATCACTTTAGCTAGCATTAAATCATTCTTTTCTGCTGCCCTTATCTTTTCTCTGCAAGGCTTAACCGATTGTAGCTTTCTTTCATTTTTCCCTCTGTCTTCTTTTTCACTTTCATCTGTGAGCAGCTCCTATGGAAACAGCTACCTTCCATCCTGCTTTTTGGAAAGTGTTGTTTTCTGCTCCTCAACTCAGGTTTGCATGCAGAATTTTCAAGCTTTCTTCCGTGCTCCTGTATTTGAGTGCTCCTCACCTCATAGTGACTTACAATAACACATATTCAAGAACCGATTTTCATCTGCAAAGTCCTTTGTAAAAATTAATTGATGAATAGTAAAACATTTTCTGAAGGTGTTCTCTTGTCGAATTCTGAGCACTCTGTACATCTGCCCTCTTCATTGAAGAGGTGAAGTAACTCATGAATATTGCCCTCAGTGCTTCCTTTTATCAGGCAGATGTGTCCTTACACCAGGGAAGAGCTCAGTCTGACCTGAGTTCGGGGTGAAGAGTTGAACAAAAATTTAAGAGAAACTCAGTTCCTTTCAGGAGAGGGTGTCTGTTAAAAGTTCAGTTTCAAAGTTGTTTCTGGAGCCAGAAATAAATGCAAACAAAATAAGATGGAGAAAAATGTTCAAATAATTTACCTGCTACTGTAGTTTTTGATTTAGTTTTGAGGTAGGCATTGATTATTTGCTTTTTAATGATCTTATCAAGAATGACTTTTGGAGATAAATGCTTTTGAATGAGGATCTGAATGGGCACTCTCCAGTATGAATACCTGTCATTCAGACAGGATGAATCGCTTTTCAGAATTGTGCGGTTTCTCTGATCTGTTGCTACAGTGAGGAGCAGCCAAGAATACCAATAAAAAGGCAGACTTTCTGGGAGCATGTCAGAGGTACTCTGCCTGTGGTTAACTTCCCAGTTAACCTTCTAACCTTCAGAGGCACTGACCAGCAGAAGAGTCTTCTCCTGCACTTCCTTCTGTGCTGGTTTTATTTTGGACATTCTGAAGAAAAAGTCTTAAAATACAACAAAAATTGCCAACAGCTTTGGAGGAGCAAAGGTAATATCACTTGTTCTTGGCAGAGCCTGCAGAGATTTGGGTTTTTTCTTTTTCTTCCATGCTGTAGATTTAATATTTCTCAGCAGTGTATGTCTTGGCCAGAGAATTGTTAACTGAATGAAAAACTTCCCACCAACAGGCCACCATTCTGAAGAAAGCTTCCATTTCCTGAGCTAAGATAAGCTGCTGAGGCAGCTCTCTGAAGGTAGGGAGATTTCATCCAACCCTTGGGGAGAGAGAGAGGGGCTCTCAGCCAAGGATATCTCTCTGAAAGTTGGCATCTGAGCTCAGAAAGGGGCTCCTGGTCCAAAACAAATTCCCTAGTTGTCCCCACTTGCTGTGCTTTGATTTACATTGTGGTGGGGTTGTGCTGAACATGCACTGGGTTCATTTCAGATAAAAGTGAGCTGAAATGTGCAGTTAAGGGTTGGCCCAACAATGGTCCAGGTGCTAATGGTCATTCTGTACCTGGGGGCAGCCCTGCGCTCATCTGAAACATCAGCTCCAGAGAACACATGGCATCAAGTTCTGAAGACCAAATAGGGTTTTTTTGCGGTTCCTCCTGTTCCTTCGACTTTGGAATACTGAAATTTAGGACAGTCTTATCTAATAAAAATGAACTGGATTCTAGCCATGATCTCTAGAGTTCTGAACTAGTAGAATTATTTTGCTTCCAGTGTGCTTTGTGTTTTTCAAACAGCAGGTTTAATGTGAGGAAAGTTGCAGAAAGGTTCAACAAGTAGTGCCATATATAGGTATGGCAATATTGGTAGTGTTGGGCCAATTTCTAGGCTTTGGGTTTGTGATATTGTCACATTTTTGTTGAGGGCAGCAGGTGCTTTCTCTGCAATTTCTGGCCTGAAATGGATGGTTGGGCTTCAGTCAGGAGAGACAGGACATTTTGTGTAGCAAGTGTACTTGGAGACGTGGGATGGCTATCACATCTTCTGTGTGAGACGATAACAAGTTCGTTTTTCAGCATGAAGTATTTCCACTGTTACTGGGAGCAATTTTTTTTCACTGCCTCTTGCTGTCAGTGAGTTTTTAACTGGCTCTAACGTATTTCAGGATCTCTTGAGTGGTTTTCCCATCACAGAAGGTGTCTGCCTACTGTTAGATATTGAAAATTATGACAAGTACCTCACACACAGAGTGCCAGTTTTGGTGCCAGTTGTAACAACATCCCTGCTTGCTACTTCGTGGGAAATTTAGGTATCTTGGTATTACAGTGGATGTCTGAGGTTTTAACATCTGTGCTGCCATCTCAGGATGCCTACCTGCATTTGAAGTACTGCCCCCTTTTGGTATTCCTGGGAATCCCACGCCTTGTCTTTCAGCCCCATGCAGACCCCTCAAATACTCTGTAACAGCTAGAAGCCAGCGGTTTGGTAGCTAAACTTCTACTCCAGCATGCTGTTAAAGGAGCTGGTTATGAAAAACACCTCCAGAATCTCTCAGGCATGTCGGGGAAGAGGATGTTCTGCAGGGTAACACATGGATTCAAGAGATGAGCATGAGTGTGACTCCATTACAGGAGGAATAGAGTGATTTTTTCCCCCCTCAGATTCTGTTCCATATTAGATGAAACATTTGGCAAAGGTGTTGCGTGAATCCCCAGGGACATGATGTTTATCCTTGAATTACCCGGGCATTACGCATTTGGTGTCCCTCTAGCTCTGCCTATTCATTACCAGTAGTTCATGCACAGCTTGGTAGCAGCATGGCATCCCGTTTGTACTGTTGGTCTGTACAGCATATCGAGACTTTAGATGAAATTAAGTTTATGGCATCATAGTAAGCTACAGTGCTTCTTTACTAAAAGAGCAGATGGTGCTTTCTGGAAGGAAAGAGAGCAGTGACTTTACCCGCTAGTGAAGGCTTTGCTGCCTTTGCCTCTCCATCTTGTAGCTCTGTTCAGACTAACAGAGAGGCCTGAGCTTAGTCTGGGAGTGAAAAAGTTTTCTCACTGGGACTGTGAGAAATTAAAGCAACGTTCAAGACAGCAGATGGAGTACGTATCTAGGCAAGCTCTTGGCACCCAGTTTAGCTACTTCACAGCACCCCTCATATGCTTCAGGGGGTCATTGATAGGCAGTGTGTTGGTGACTGCAGAATACACCTGTGCCAAAGTACCTGAGTATGACTCCACTGGTTCAAGCAGATGTAGTGAAGATTTTAGAATCACGTGCTCTCCTGTAGGTGTGAATTGAAACTGTTTTGTTTCAATCACAATGGACATTTTGAAAAAGAACATTTTTCAGAAACTACTGATTTTTATCATCTCTATGGCTTTGTGCATCTTTTACAGTTTGACTGTGAAAGAAAACTAGCTTGGTTTTAGTGGAATACCACTAGGGTATGATTGTGTTTGCTAGAAATGAGGTGGGGGTCTAGATGTGCACTGGAAAGTTCCATAGGTTTTGCTTGCAGTTAAATGCACATATAAACTCATTTGAATATTTGCAAAGCAAGTGCTCTACTCTGGAGAGAGAGAGAGAGAGAGAAAGATAAGAGAGAGAGAGAGAAAATAAAGACTTCTCTAATAAAGATTATGTCACTTATTTTGAAGGTGTCTTCTCAAATTCATCTATCTTTCTCAGACCACAAGAATCCATGATTAAGATTCACATATTTCTGCACAGCCAAAAAATTAGTCATATTTCAGGGAACAGAATGTCTTAATAAATGGAATTCACATTCAACATCAAAAATAACATTTTGTGTATCAGCCTACTGATAGCCTCAGGACTTTCTTTCTTTTTTTTCTTTGAGTCTTTCTTTCTTTTTCTCTTTCTCTCCGCCTTTCCCTCTTTCTTTCTCTTTCTTTTCTTTTCTCTTTCTTTCTCTTTCTTTTCTTTTCTCTTTCTTTTCTTTTCTTTTCTTTTCTTTTCTTTTCTTTTCTTTTCTTTTCTTTTCTTTTCTTTTCTTTTCTTTTCTTTTCTTTTCTTTTCTTTTCTTTTCTTTTCTTTTCTTTTCTTTTCTTTTCTTTTCTTTTCTTTTCTTTTCTTTTCCTTTCCTTTCCTTTTCCTTTTCCTTTTCCTTTTCCTTTACACCCTTCTGTCCACGTACCTATGCAAGCCAGATCTGCCCTTTACAAAGCCATTCTGTTGTGACTTATCTGTTCTTCATCTACTGGGAATATGCAGGCTAGATAATATTCCTTTTGTTTTACAGGTGGGAGACAGAACATACCAAATAATGTGAGCACAGTATCAGAGAACAAGAAGACAAATGAAAAAGTAATAAATGAAAAAATATTTCTAGCCGTCACAGAAAAAGCTCATGAAAATGTGATAGAGAAAGAAAGGAATAGACGAGGAAATAAGCCAAGATGGACTTTTAAAGAAAGGAATTATGCAGATACATATCTTGATTTTCACAAGTGTTATTAATTTTTAATTGAATTGGATCTTTTAAAATATGCAAGATTTACAGTTCTCTCATGAACAGCATGATCAAATGATGACAATTCTTTGCCCACTTTATACTCTCAATAGAGCTCAGCAATAACGTATTTTCTCAATTTAAAAGGTTTCTTATGTCTTATCTCAAATATCAACTGTGGTCAGCTTGAAAAAATGTCAAAGCTTAAAATAATGATGAAGTGGCATGCTTTTACTTAAATTTTCTTGAGAGTGCTGCTGGTAAATACTATTTGACATGGTAATGATAGTATAATCCTGAAGGAAAACATTTTACTGCTACAGTGATATTAGTAATATCATCTGACACCTTATCAAGATAGCTATAGATGGTTAGAAATTTCACCAGAAATATAAAATACGCTACTGGACTGTGAAAAGGAAGAAGATAAATCTAAATCAATTGAGATACCTCGAAGTTAAAAGCAACTTCTCACAAAGCTTCTTTTAACAGAAAGGAAGGAAAATTGTGTATATAAATAAATGTATATTTACATCATGAAGTGTACCCTTACTAACATAAAGGGTGAAGCCTTATTTATGACATTAATTCAACAGTCTTAACCCAGTTCAAAAAATCACCACAGATGGAATTTAACTTTTAACCACATCAGTATTTTGCAGTAAGGCCCGTAAACTCATTTATCTGTATGTGCTGAGCTTGAAAGAGCCTGAGGACTGAATCTTAAATTTTGGTAGCAAGTGATAGAACTCCTGAGTTACCAGAAGCAGAAACTGCCCTTAATCCAGACAAAGAAATTTGAAAACCCTGAAAAAAATACTAAAAAAAGCATCGTTCATGCCTCCCAGAAAAGCAATTCTATGACTTCTACTGTTATTCCCAACTGTAAGCAGGTTTCTTTCAAAGTGACCCAAACAGAGTGCAACTTGTGAACAGCTGTTCCCAGCTGTGACCAGCAGCTGAACCAGACCTTAATGTCTCAGGTTTGGGGTCTTTCACCGCTTGTCATCTATGGTTTCATCTGACCTGTTGAGGATGTGCTGCAGGATGAAGGAGAGTCATGTAGCAGCTCCCACACTCTTCTGTGAAGCTCAGGGGCCTTGCATATGGCAGCCAAGTACTGAGGGTACTTGGTCTCTTTCCCATCACCCGTGCTGGGGTGAGATTACACAGTGTTCTCAATCACAGTGGCTCTGACCATGCCTGGAAAGATCAGGGAGATCAGAGCAGGTCTGGGACATATGTTGGCCAGAATCACAGGGCCACCCAGTGCAGCAAAACCAGGGAAGTGCTTCCCCAGGCATAAAAATGACCATCAAACATGATTGTTTACTGCTTTTTTATTCTTTGGGTATGAACCGGCCTAAGTAGTGCCAAATGCATCACAAAACACAAGACTTTAAACACACTGGCACTGCACTGTTCCCCTTATTTGATACCATAAAGCATTGTCTGCGTTTGCCTCACTCCTCATCCTGCATCCTACAGCTTCATGGGATGCAGACAGGCGAGTGCTGGCTGAGGAGGTGGATCCCTTGTAGCAAGAAGGAGGCAGAGTGGTTTGTGTGGCTCTGTTTTACCATCTGATACACGGCCACAATGCAAATGTGCACTGTTGGCAGAAGTGGCCAGCTGGCAGGGTGTGTGTCTGTGCCTCTGATATTGTAAATTTAGGATGTCTGCTACTCCATCCTTATTCATGGACATGATGATGAGGTTTTTAGAGTCCCTGATTGTTTAATATAATAGGGGATACTGGGAAACATCTGATGGCTATTATAGAAAATGTCAGATAATTTATTTTCCTTTTTTTCCATCAAAAAAAAAATTTAAAAAATTTTGTATCAAGAAACATGTCAATAGCTTATAGGCAAATGGACAAAATGCACAAATGTCAGATGCACAGCCCTGAGCAGTGGGGACATGAGCTGAATAAAACTCTAGTTACATTTACTAATGCCAGATAATTGACATGATAATAGAAGATTACAGATATGGGTATTGTTTGTATTCTAACCCTATTTTCTGTGATTTTCACACTGCAAAGACTATTCCAAAAATTATATCCTTTTGGTATTGAGATTAGTTTTACAAATAAATTGAGATTTGGGAATGACACTCCAATTTAGCACTAAGGTAATGTTCTGAGGGAGGCTGATAAAACAGATACTGGAAAACCTATTGCATTTCCAATATGATTATAGTAATTTTCCCAAGATAACAAAGAAGCATTTCTTTCACTTTTCTGTAATTATTGTAGGGTAAATTTTGTATTGTAAAACACAAAGATTTGTTTTCTAGTCTTATGATTACGGCAAAAATGCTTACTTGCTTTTAAAGTAAAATAGTAAGATCTAAGGATGCTTTTCTAATTAAGAGACACAATATATAATGGCATAATACTTGAATGGTGGGATTTTATACAAAAAGACTGCTCTCTCTGAGTCTTTTTATTTACAGGTAAGCATGAGTGTTCCTGATGAATTTCACTGAGGTTTTATAGACAAGCAGTTGTTTCAATTTAATCATTCCATTTTTATTTTCAGAGGAACAGAATGCTAAAATAAGCCAAAATATTAGTGATTGTATATTTGTGAAAGAAAATAAATTGTTATTCAAAGATATTTCTTTTGAATGAGTCAGTTAAATGTGAATGGAAATGAAAAGCTACAATTGAAAACCATTTTGTGAATTATATTTTTTTTTAACAAGGAGGCCTCTACCTTTGACAAGACAATTTTTAGGAGACAGACTTTTTATGGCTTCTGTTATTGTGCTCTAGGAGCAATAAAGAGGCAGCCGGTGTCCTCTTTGTCAGTTCAGGGGCTTTCAGTCTCTGTGTGTGTGGCAAAACACTATCAGCAGCACTCACAAGTACTCCATAAGCTAAGAAAGATCAGCTGAGGTTCAAGTGAAAGGAATTTCTTCTTTTCAAAACCATTGACATGTGCACAATCCATGTAGGTACGAGAGTGATTTATCATTAGCACAACCAATGCGTTTTTTAAACTCCTTTATTTGGGAGTGTGACTGCTTTACCCAGACCTGTACGTCAACATTGCTATAATTTTCTTACTTTATAAATGAATGAGGAATTCTGCCCTCTTCACCATCCATCTCCTTCTTGAAGTCAAGACAAGAGGGAATTTCCCCTTTGTCTGGATTTCCTCAGATGCTTCCGGAGCCTTACAGGTTGTCCCAGTCTTGTTCTAGTTACCGCTGAAACACCATGCTTAGAAAACTGCTTTATTTTTCAATGGTAAACACAAGCTATCCCTTATTTCCTCTCTTTCAACACCCAACCAAACAAATTTTGCATAATTAAGCAAAGGAAAAATGCTGTTTTAGAAAATTCTTGCTATCACAGTTGCAATGAAGGCAGCTTAAGTCTTGTCCTTCAAGTGGTGGGATTTTTATCTTCCTTCATATTTTATTTATGGTGTTTTGGCTGGCCTACTTCTACTGCCATTGGAAATTCCCCAGAACATGCTTTGTAAGATGCTGCTGATGGAAGAACTGGCAAGCTCTCTCTCCACTGAATGTTGCCAACAGTTTCTTCTCAATCAGAATTTAAGTTTCTTTCGTAACAAGTGACTGGAAGAACGTTTTGAAAAAGTTTTTGTCACAACTCCTTAAGTACAGGGTTAGGTAGTACTGATGCTGCCTGTGCTCTGCTGTGTAATTTTAGGGGAAGCAGAACAGTGGGCTGGGAGGCATCGACTTGTTCGATCCTCGTTAGTTTTCCGCACTGCAATTTCCTTCATGCAAATGGCAATTCATGCCTTTTACCTGGCTTGCACATTTCAACCCAGTACCACCATCTCACCATCAGCACTTTCTTCAGGGGTCCTCTTCAGTCCCTCTCTTTTACTGTGCTTTGATAAAACCCAGGTCTCCTTGCTCTTCCTGGGAAAAATTTGGTACCTTCATCCCAGCCACTTCTTTCTCTCAGTCTCCTAAGAGCTTGGTTTTTCAGCCTGTATCTTGTATTTGGGTTCAAAAAGAGACTTCCTGCGTGCCTTAGGGTGGAGCATTCCCAAGCGACTTGGCTTCTGTGCATGCCTATAACTGCAGTGTTGAAAAATTATTGCTGATGATGGTGGCAGCAATGCCTGGCTATTTGTGTCTGTAGTTAGGGTGTAGGAATGCCTGATGGTTCCTTATCTTTAAAGCTGGAAGAGAACTGACTTGATTCAAGAGGGCCAGGGTGTCTCATGGCTTTATTCTTGTTGATTGTGGTCAAGCAAAGCTAAATAGATAATGCCACAATAACTTCCAGTTATCTAAAATAACTTTGCTTTGCTGAGATTGAACAATAATTAAACACAATAGTTAGAACATAATGTCTTTGGGAAAAGGTATGGGAATTGTAAAACCCATTTTTAACATCTGGACACCTTCAAGTTAGCTAGAAGCTATCTTTTTTGAACATCTACTTGGCAATTACTCTGACAAAACACTCTAATAGCACAGGGTCCATTTCCAAGACTAGTATTGGGTTTCAATTCTGATCCAGGAACTTTTGAAGAACATCATCTTTTCCTCTGAAGAACATCATCATTTCCTTTTAAATCTTTAGGGCTTTAGAGAAGCATCTCATTCTTCAGCCACGTATTTCTGTTATTACTAGTCCTGAGTAAATGCTGACATTTACCCTGAGTTGTATGCTAGCTTTCCAATCTCAGGAGAATGTATCTCAGATGCATTCTGTGCAACACAGCACGAGGATTCACTGGAAGACTGTAACTGTCTATAACCAAAATATAACCATATATTCAGGGGGAAGAAAATATTAAAAGATGTTGCATTATTTTACTGGAGAACAGGTTTCAGCATTAATTACTTTGGATTTAATACATTTGCAATGGAAGTCTGCTTTACATCAGACACAGTGAATATTGAATTATTTAGGTGGGGTCAAATTATAAGGCATTGTGATAATTTACAGTCCTTACTTGTAAATGAGAAGACTTAAGCTTTTCAAGCAGTGTTCAATCCACTTCAGCCTTTTAATAATGATGACCTATGCTTCTTCACACTCCTGGGCTTTTGAAAAGGACATAGTTATTCTCCCACCTCTGAATGTTAGGTGTGTTGTATGAGATCTCAGATGAAATATGTTCTTTGTCTGTTTTGTATTTTACTTAGTCTCTGCCTCACTGCATTTTCTCAGCTGTACTCTGGCAGGCATGGAAATGAGTGCTTCCTCAGAGGTGGAATACTGGTTTTTCTCCTTCAGAGGATGAAGTGGAGGGAGGGGAAAAGGAGACACATGCATTGTTTTCTCCTCTGCCTGTGAAGGCCTTCTTTTGTTTCCATACTTAGCCAGGTAAGAGAAAAAGCAGAGTTCAAGGCAAAACATCTTAGAGCCTTTAAAATGGTGCTATTGATTTGTACTTTACTTAACTTACATGTAACAGTACATGCAGAGAAGACAGGGCACATCCTTCCTGGAACTGACCAGAGTACTTTCAGGCTCTTTTTCTCAGACCTGAGGTTTCAAGATACTCTCAGTGGTATCCATGCCTGTATTTTCATAAAGAAAATTCAATTGAGCACCCATCCCAAACTCTAAAATATGGAAGTAATTGTTACCAGGATGTCAAATGTATTCCTAATTTAAGTGGATACAGCTTCCAAATTTGGCTCAAGAATTTACCCTTTTATTCAAGTTTACTTCTAGTATAGGTTCTTCAGATATGCTCATCTTCCTGTTTTTATTTGAAGTCCATGGGAGCAAATTGGCCAAGGACAGCTTTTGAAAATCCCTCTGCAACCCAAAGACAGGTTAATATTGAAGTTCTGCCCCATCAGGAAAAAGGAAAACAAAGG
Source organism: Coloeus monedula (assembly GCF_965178545.1). Taxonomy (NCBI): domain Eukaryota; kingdom Metazoa; phylum Chordata; class Aves; order Passeriformes; family Corvidae; genus Coloeus; species Coloeus monedula. Next base: position 96,684,797 of record NC_138781.1, read on the forward strand.
AATATATTATTGGACACTTAATGTTCCCCAGCACTTTCTAATAGAGAGTGTGATAACTGATGTACTGTTCAAGGAATGTGAATATCTACAGAGGGACTTTTTAACACCAGGGATACAAAACACTGTTAGACATGCAACTTCGAACGTTGCCGTTCAGAAGGCCAACATGTTTGGTTTATTTTCATTTTTTTTCACTTGTTTCTCCTGTCTTGGAAATTCCTAACACCACAGGACAGTAACTTCCCAAGAAATCTGATTAATATAAAGAAAACAAGCCTGAAAAATTCTTCAATTAAAAAAATTAAAAAGGAAGCAAGGAAAAGAAACTTAAGAATGAAAGAAAAAGGTAAGAGAGCACTGTAACAAGTTTTGCCTGGTGGAGCATATCTCCAGCAATTTGCTCAATCAAAAAGACTTCATTATTTACTTTCCTTTGAATCTCACTGTTTCCCTGTTGACTTTACAGCATAGATCCCATAGTCTTTTGTTTTGCCAGTGCTTTGGGATATCCAGGCAATGCTTCTGGGTGAGTCCAGTCTTTCAGGAAGGACTCTGCCCCTGGGCAGGGGTAGGTGGGGGGCACTCTGGAGCCCAGGGCTGCTGAACATTGGTGAGCTGTGTCCCATTCACTGCAGGCTGCCTGTCTGAAGGAGGGACCATCTTCCTCTTCAGTAAGAATCTTTGCCTTAATGTAACTAGGTAGTCATGTCCCAGGCTTTCCTGGACATCTGTTTTAGTTTTCCTGACCTGGTCCCTTCTGCTTCAGCCTTTAGGAGTTGTGCTTCCTTTATCCCTCCCCCCAGCTCCAGATTGCTTTAAAAGGCCTAAATGTTTTCTTCTGTGGGGCTCAGTGAATTACCGAGCTGTTGTTCTCTTTGTTTTCTCTGTGTGCCGTGACATAGGTTGCTCAGTGAGAATCAGCACATCCTCTAGGTGTAGAAAGGAAAATTAATCACTGCCATGCTCACAGATGGAAGACCCTGATTGAAAAAAGAGGTGAAAACATAAAGGTTGCCATTTTTCTCACCTGATAAACTGTCATGGCATTTTATTTTAATATCTCTCCCAGTATTCAAAAGTTATGGTTGAGGCGACATTATTTATTTTACTCCCTTTGTCTTCAGGTGCTTATGACTCTTCAGAGAATTTACCTCTGGACTAAAATATGTTTATAGCAAGGCTCTCAAGTGGCTTCACTTAGGGTACCTCTTTATACCATGCAAATATCATTGAATTACCTGCCTTACTATATAATATTCTTTGACCCTACAATTTTAAGTCATGGAGCAGTTGCAATAGTAACTTAAATTGAGCAATGATGCTGGGAAAGTATCTTCATTACTTATGTGGTTTAGTTTCAATCATTTGTAACATAACACTGATTACATATTTGTTGGATCTTTATATATGAAAACCTTTCTGTGTGGTGCCTCAAATACTGAAATTCAATACAAGCATTTGTAGCCATAAGGACTCCAAACTTCAGACCTCTTGTCTGAACTTTGGGAAACCATGGTCTCATATTTGCCACTAACTTACCTTTCAGCTTTATGCGTAATATCTGCCTGCTTCTCCTTCAGTCCTTCCCACCAGTTTTATTCCATATAAAATCCCTAGATAGTGTATTTGGCTTAGAATGTAATGTGTCACAGGTGGCACGGAGATATGTCTGTGACATATGGAGGCGGTGAACATTGAGGGAACTCAGAAAGCTGGAGAAAAGTCCAACTGAATTCCATCTTCCCCACACTGGAAGGAGAGACAACCCTTTTCTTTTATTGCCTGAATCATTACAATGCTGGAAGAGTACTTTAATCATATTGTGTTTATCTGTGAGCAAAGGGAAGGCCTCACCTTATCTTTCTTGCCATTTGGACTCAATTTTAGAGAGGTGAAATATGGAGGAAACTTGCACATATAAATGCACAGACATTTCCTCAAATGTACCATCACCTGCTTATAAAGTGTCCCATAAAGTAAAACTTAAAAATGTTATTCTAAAACCTATTCTGGTACATGCATCATAAGACTGGTTACTTTATCTTTTCGTGTAAAGTTGCACACTTAGAACCAGAAGCAGCACGTCTCAGTTTTCTTGTCAAGTACACCAGCAGAGCTTGAGAAAAGCTGTCCAGTGCTCAGGGCACGTGCAGGCCTGACTCAGGTAAGCTGTGAAGCACAAGGATCCATGGCTGCAGCTTCAGCTGTCTGAGAATTCCTCTCTCTCCCACTTCCCTTTTGAGTCCTGCTCTGGTTTTTGTTGCCTCTCTGCAGTGGAGGCATTATGTCTGCTCTGGGCCAGCTTCAGGAGGTTATGCTGGCATCACAGCATTGCAAGGGAAGATTTGTGTCTGCTTTTTGTAATGCCTTCCAAATGTAAGGCAGCGTATGAGAAGACTGCAAGTGTCTGCCCTGTTACTATAGCATGTGCTGAGGATCTCAGCCTGGGCTGGGAAAACCAGTGGAGGTGGAAAACTGGGGAGAGTTGTGTCAGGGCTCCTAGTGGGGAAGATAGAGGAAGATGAGGGAATATGATGCCTGCCTGGAATGGATATTGATCAGATGTATTTGGCCAAAATGGTCAATCACTTCAGCAAAACACTGGTAGATCCAGGCTGATGGACTGAGGATTTGCACAGTAAAAGAAGCAGTGTGGTGCTAACTTGAATGTTGTGCTCTTACAGCACCAAATTAACTACACCAGTGCCTCTTGGGAGGCAGCCCAAATGCTGCCAAAATTATGCCAGATGGGCACCACAAAGCAGCATGGATTATATCTCTAGAAATGTTTTCTTTTCCTCTCTAACGTCCATGCTGAGAAAATGCCTTCCTCTGAGTTGCACTGAGAGGTGGGAGTGGGAATGGACATTGCTCAGGGTGCATTTAGTAAAAAAAGAGAAAAAATAGCAGTTTGGGGTTTTTTCTTTATCTTAGGAGGAAGCTAAACAGTGCTTTTAGAGACTGTGAGACTCAGTGGATAGAAACACAAATTGTGTAGGGTCATTTAGAAGATTGTTCCTTAAATTTAGTTTGTGACAAAACACTCTAAGACTTTGCAGTAGTTTCCAAAAAGTTTTTCCTCTTTCTCCTTTAAGGATACTGGATAATAATGTTATTATCTACATGGTGATTTTCAGCCAAATGTTTATAATTGCTTTACAGCTGTAAACATCAGAAGTCTCATTGTACAGCAGCTACAGAAAAACATCCTGAGTTTTGGTACATATTTTAGGATTATCTTTGAAAAGGAAAACAACTGTGTTTGGATTATAGTTTTGCTACAGAAGAGCTAGGTTTGATGTTTTTCATCTTCCTTTTTTTCCATTCTGCTGTGTCCTTTTTACAATAATGGACCAGACAGCAAACATTATTAAAAAGGCACTCTAGATTATATGGAGGCATAATAATGTACTCTGGTTTATTCTTTGTTCTCTTCCTAATAATTCATAACATTCAGTTTAGGGGTTTTTACCACTATTAAGTACAGACTTGACATTTTTGTAAAACTGTCTGTTATAACATCAGCATTTTGTTCTTAAATGGTAATAATAGTCTCAAGATGTATCACTAACATGTATGTGTTTATAAAGTTGGATTTTCCTCCATATGGTTTCTTTTACATTTATCTTCATTGAATTACATCAGGCATTTTATAACCCAGTCATTCAGTCTTGTAAGGTTTCTTCAACTTTTCCATTAGCCATCTGTTTTAGCACCCTGACTCAATCAGAAAGTCTTCTCACCTTACTCTTCATACCCTTTCCAATCTTTCAGGAACAGAGAGAAGAACAAGATGGAACACAGACCTCTCTTGAACTCCACTGGGTACATCCTGCTGATCTGAAAGTAACTGTCCGTGGCCTAATGTTTTTTGGGGGGTTAGCCAACCCTTTCATCATGGGAACAGCACTTTGGTGCATTAGCTTATTTGAAGTTTTTGATGAAGACTTTTATCAAGTACACATTTAGGCATTTGGGGATCTCCCTTGTCCACCTGCTCCTTTACTCTTTCAGAGGAGTCCAGCAGTTTTCTCTGGGACAGATCCTTTTTGCAAAGTCATGCTGGCTCTTCCATATTTGTTTTGTGATTTTTTTTCTGCTATACTTTTGTTCTTCTGACTGCTTTTCTGCTAATTTGCCTGGAAACACACTACAGGAACCCTACACAAATTGGGAAACTGGAAGTTTTACTAGTCATCTGGTGCCCAGCTTTTGTGTGTAAGGAAGGAACCTCTCCCCAGTATTCACAGTAAACACTCGGGCAAAGAAGCTCTTTAGTTTTTGTGGCATTTTTGTCTTTTCTTAAGGCTCTTTCTTGCTCTTTGGTCATGGACTATCAGCCATTGTATTTGTGGACAGTGCATTCCACATGACTGACTGTGGTCCTATGTATTAAATAATGACTAAAAAAATCTTAATGCTATAGTTTGTGATTTCCCCTTTGCTTCCATCATAGTCTTCTCTGTTCTCAGTCATTTGGAACCTACAGGAGGGATCCTTGCCCAAAGGATTTTGAATCTAAAATAATCTGAACTATAGCAACCAGGTATAAAACCATTATTCATTTCCATTTTCTCTTTCCATGACTTGTAGAATTCCGTGGGAATTTTTGGAGGGTTAAATCATCCAAATTTTCCCTCAGATGAGAGGGCAGAAGCACTCATGACAGCTGCTGCAGCTCTGAACCTCTGGTTATCTGTACTGGGGGGCTGGTTAGAGAGTGCTGAGAGATTGTCTTGTGCCCTGTGCTCACATTTCCTTCTTAAGCAGCTGAGACATGTTTAAGGCATGTCTCAACTGCTCAGATGCAGAAGCTGAGAGAGTTTATATTAAGTGTAAATCCTACTCACATTAAAAAAATGCAGTGTTTCATTTTTATCAGAGAAAATACGTAGTAGAAAGCTATTGCAAAAAAATGCTAACAATATATTCATAAAGTAGTCAAAATATAGATAATACAATTAACAGGTTGTAGTACTGAGTGAGCATCATTCAAAGAATCCTCTTCAAATGCCATTTTAAAAAGCTAGGGCCCAAGATCTTTAAGATTCTTTAAGAGATATTTGAAATGTCAGACACTAATGCCATAATGGTGAGGAAAGGCTGCAAGAAGTACAACATTCAGGTACTCTGAAAGAGAAAAAATTCTCCCATGTTGAGTGCAGTAGTATTTTTGTATCTGTAGTTTGTTATATACTGTACAGTTCTTTGCTTTCAGACACCATTAAAGAGTTAGATCTCAAATGAAGATACTGGGAAGAGGAAGGGAAATGTTACATTTATTTTTAATAACCTATCTAAAGAATTGTTTGAACCATATATAATAGGTTAGAAAAAGGGCTTAAGAGACAGATTCAGAGAATGTCACTGACTTGCTACTCAGATAAAGTAATTTGTGCTCAACTTGGGCAAGAAAAGTTGTTTCAGCTCTATAACACACACAATAAAAGCATAACTTTTACCCATGCATGTAGAAAATACAGTTTATTTGCAGTCAGTGCTTCCAAAGACAGATCTACTGACCCATCATTGCCTATAAGTTCAAGGGTATATGAAGTAGACTCTTGTTGCATAATTGCATTTTCATATAAATGCTTTCTTTCTTCAGGTTTGCTACTGTCTTTATTGTCTACATTTTTTTATAGTGAGAATTGGTCCCCTAGTTGGCTTAAAACTGTAAGGTAGTTACTATAAGTATAGCCTGAAACCACCTATAATCCATTTTTATACTCTTTCTTATTTATTTTCTTTAAAATTTTTATAATTACTTTTTACACATTCTAAATTGCTTCTTGCAGTACATTCCCCAGTCCTGTTTCTTCTCCCAAGTATCAGCTGCCAATGTATTCCAACCCAAGTTTCAAGATGGAAGACAATGCTAAGTTACTACAAAAATTAGGATGAGGTGACAAATCTAAGAAAAGAAAGATAAGAGTGGGACAAAGAAAGAATGAAATTGGGATAATTCACAGATAAAATAGAATAAAATTTCCCTACCCACCACAGCAGGTTTTAAATGGCTGATGGGTTCTACACGATGCTTCTCAAAGACGAACTTTTCAGAACTTTTCAGCCCATTTTATTTATACCTTGTATTTTAACACTAGCATTGAATTATGGATCCTTTCAGTCATCTTAATTATGCCAGTTTATGGTTATCAATAAAAATGGGACTTTGTCAAAGGTGGTTTATTTCTCTGTGTCCAAAAATAGCAAAGATGCACAGAGCCAACAGGGTTGGAAGCAGAGAGAGGATGAGTGAACTCAGAAGCTGATCACTAAGTCTTGCCTAATTTTAAAGGTCCTTTCCATTTGCTGAAGGATGCTGTCCAGCTGAGCAATGCAAGATGACTGAGGTTAATAGGAGAAGAAGAAATTAACAGGATAAGGAGAGAAAGCACATTTCTTTGGATCCCTCTGGGGTTTCACGGTTCCTGAGCTAGTTAGAAGTGGTAGAGTTCAGTCCCATGTTCCCTCTCCCCTGCATGCTGAAGGAGTGATCCCAGGGCAGCTTTGGTTCATGTGCTCAGCACAGGAGCCGCTTATTGTTCTCCGTACAAAACCGTGGCTCAGGCATCTACAGTGCAACAGCCTTGGAAGCCAGCAGCAGGGTTTGTGTAAGTGTATCAATAAGTATCACATGACGGCATTCGACACAAAGCCTTTGGTTTTCTTGTTGGGTAATGGCTGTTTCCAAAAGCTGCATGAGCTGTGAGGGAAGGCACAAAGTTCTAAATGGATGAAAAAGTGTAAAACTGCATGGCACCAGCAAAAAAACTCATAAAAGACTCATGCTGTTCTAAACAGCGACTGCTGTTCTAAACAGCTCACTCTTTCCCCCCAAACCTTCTAAAAGTACCCAGCTGTAAGTGCTTTTAATGAGAGCCTAAAGCCTAAATTTAAAATAAAGATATTAAATTTATGATTTGATATCAGTTTAAAAAAGATAACATGGCCTGTAAACAATGATGAAAACTTTTATCGTGAGGGGCAACTAAGAGGAACTACTGAACCCCTCCTAAGGGTTTTTCTTTTTGTTTACTGTTAATGCCTGGCATCCTTTATATGACTCTTGGCACTGCTCTTCATTATCTATTCTTTTTGTATTTTGATCTGTGTGAATTAATATTTACCTTACCTTTGAAATTTGTTCATTTGTTCATTTGAAATTTGGACATCTTAGGTATTACAGAATACATAATAATAATATTTTTGAAGTCCTGCAGTGCCACAATAGCAGATTTATGTGTTTGATGTCTTAATGTTTCAGACAGCCTCATGTAGACAGAATATTTTTCCACAGCCACCAAATCATCAAGAGATTAGCCCCAAACCAATTTTTGTGGGACAAAAATATAACAGGAATAGAAAGTTGATTAAAGGACTGCATAATTGCCCATCAGTATCAAGTATGATGTCTTCATAAAAGCCACTAAATCTAGACTTGGATAATTTCCTTGGCGTTTCTCTGTAGTAATCCTGAAAGAGTATGGAAATGTGACTTCTCTGTCCCTAAACAATCTGTCCTGTTTGTAATAATTTTTGTGATTTTTTTAGTACTCTACAGGTAGGTCAGCTACATCTTCAGATTTCAAAGAGCATTCTGGAAAAAACACTATTCTGCTCAGTGAATACTACAAATGTCTGTGTTCTGTGCACAAGGGCCAAGACAGGGTGCAGACATGGTGTTTGGGATTTAAACACGTTCAGAGTGTCTCTGGTGCCATTTCAGATTGGAGAAGGGAGCTCTTTCAGCCTGTTCATGGGGCCCTTTGAGCCAGACTGCTTTAAAGATGTGCATTTAATGGACCCAGAGGCCCCAAACATACTTCATAGAGCATTGTGCAGAATGAAGAAGCAGAAAGAAAGAGGTGGCCCATGGGCTGTGCAAATATCCTCTAGAAAGTCTGAGTCTTTCCTCTGCCATGAGAAACAGTGAATTTTAGGGTTTTTTTAAGTTTAATATTGATAAGTGTAACTGATCTTTGAAGTAGCAATTGAGCCAATACATGGATCTCGATATAATTCAGTGGCTTTGTTCTTCTCACCACTTCTTATAGCAAAAATAGGAACAGGAGTGATCATTTGAATAATGCATGGGGGATTATAATGAAATATACAATTAAAATTCAGTATTAGAATGTATACTTAAACAGAGCCCTTCTTTTAGTGTTCATCTTCACTATTGATTAAATGAGCTACTGACATGCACATTTTAGTGTCAGGACCTGCCATGCGCATCTCAGATCCAACCATTGTGTGTTTTCCCCATCTGTGAATGTACAACGTGATACTTCAGGTCCATTTTTATACTTTTCTACCATTCTTTTAGACTGTGATTTAGAATCATATAAAAGCAGTACAGTCAATGTTCATGTAAGCATTAATAAAATGTTTCCAGTTCTGTATTTATTTAGAATTTCATAACATTTTTATGTGAAGTTCAGACACCAAAAGTATGGTTTCCTATCTGAAGACACTCCCATTTTTTTCATACATTCCAAAGAAGCTGTTAAACAGTTTACCATAATATTTAAGGATACAGCAGCTATAACTATTGATTGAAGAGCTAGTTAGGATGCAGGTAAAAAACATTGTGTTCTCCTTGTTGATCCTGTTTCAAGTAGCAAGTAAGTAAATCTCAGCAGATTTTATTATTGGGAGTATTCCAAAGTAACTGGAAGTTTTTGGAAAGTGCTACCCTGCTTTGTCACAGGCTGAGTAATAGCAGAACATAATGCCATTTAAGAAGTAATTCCTGATTCTCTTCAATATTTAAGACATTCCAGTGCTTATCAGCTGCAAATAAGAAATCGTTGGAAAGCATATGGCATCTGTTGCACACCAGACTATGCATTTCAGTACCAGGGAAATTACAAAACTAAGGGAGGAGCCTGGACATAAAAGCCTCTTTTTCCCACCTATAGCAGATGGTCAGATTTCTAATTTAAAATTTTGTTGGAGTTCTGGCATACTGCCATCTGACTCCACAGCTGCAACAGTGCAATAACTCTGTCACCTCTCTTAGAAAATATTTCTTGAGAGTAAATTTAATACCTAGTGAAGTGTTGAATTTACAGCTGCTGGGAGCAGAACATAATATGTAAGAGATGGCCATGAGGCCCGCTGATTTCCCTCACCTGGTTTCAAGCGAGGTTGTGTTTATATGAAACTGTTGTGAACAGCATTAGGGAATTAGAGGGAAGATGTTTCCAGTTATTTGTTTCCACGGGCCTTTCAGTAATCCTGTGTACGAATCAATCAGCAGTATCAGTGGAAATCTTGCCCAAAGAGCTTGATTGAGGTTATGGAAAACATCCATAATCATTATCATTGCAAGAAGACTGTTCCCTAAAAGTTTTCCTTTTGCCTCAGCTCTGTCAGTCTTTATTAACTTTGAAAATGCTGATGCATATGGGCAGTGGTAACGCCGACTCCCTCATCAAGGGCTCCACCCATCTATCCCCTTAGTTATTCAGCTGAAGATGGTGGCCCACCCCTGCAGAGCTGCCAGAACATGAGTAGCACTGAACAGATACTTGTGACATGGGAAATGCTTAACTGATTTTCCCTGGCAAGGCAAGGCAGACTCTTCCAGATCGAAAATAAGTGTCAGGAACTACTAACTTGAATTAGATTTGAAATTTCGTTCTGGAATGAAGACCTGCCTATCCTGTGACCACAACCTGTCAAGTTTGATCTGTAATCTCTCTAGTGTGGAGGTTATGCAGACATGAAATTTACTTTTGTCTTCAGAAATTTGGGTATAAATTTCACTCTTCCACTTTTGCAAACCTAGAAATAAGATTTATGACATGTTTACAGTCTTCAGATCTTGCTAGAAGTCCAAAACCTTTGTTGCCCCCATCATCTTCTGATGACAGGTGATGTGCTGACATTTTTGGAAAATGTCTGTTGGATATTCTAGATACAGCAGGTTTCTCCCCCTCTTTAGTCAGCCTACTACAGCAACAGCAACGCTCCCAGTTGAGCCTTGTAGGAGTGGTTTCTCTTACAGTTTATCTGAGGAATGGATCAGCTCTGAAAATCTCAGTTGACTGGAAAGAGAGAGGGTGTGAGATGAGGTGTCTCCAGTAGAAAACTGTTCCTGAGTGCACAGGGACACTACCTGCTATGTCAGAGGAGACCACAGAGGTTGGAGCTGTGAGCCTAGGCTGTGAGCCTAGGTTCTTTTTCTGACCCTTGCAAAGACAGTGTCTTTTCTGAAAAATAGTATCTGTATTTGATTTAAGCCAAACTTACCCTCTTCTTTACCCCCCTGTCCCACCCTCCCTAGGGCAAAGCACATCCCCATACCAAAACTTTGTTCAAGCTCCTCCATTTTTTCATGTATTGCTGCACAAGAGCCAACCCCCTAGAGTGTTGTGTTCCTGAACAAACAAGAGTTTTTCCCAGTGGGGCTATGAGACACATTTCTGGGTTTGCATGGCACTGTCTGCATTAGGCTCTATCACAGCTGCACAGTTTGAATTCTGAGCAGTGATTATCAGCCATTTGAATACAGCAAATGACTCCTGCAAGCTGCATTAATACATCAACATAACACTTTAGTTAGCATTAGTAGCCTTAGCGAGTTAGTATTCATCTTTTTCTCTCACTTTTTAAATTAATCAACATGTACTGCCTTAATCTTATTGTGTCTGCTCCATTTTTGGTGATCACAATGATTTCCTAGCTGTGGTATTGAAAATATTTCTATTAAAGGGAAGGTGATGAGAGTGAGAAGAGATAACCTTGTAGCAAAGCAATTGGACAGGGACAAGTTCTGTTGTGGCAACCTGCCTTGGCTGTGTGTTGTTGCCTTGGATAAATCATTCTCTCTATATATCCTTTTATTCCTCATTCACATCCACGGAAAGGGAAACTCTATTATCTAATTTTTATCACAATTTGTATGACTTCTGTGCTTATGCTGTAAGTAGTGGACTGGTTCTCACCCATGTCTTTCAGAAGGGGGATCTGATCTTCACTGCAGACTCTAGGTATTTCACATAGCTGCTAATGATAGTAACTGGGAGCAATGAGTAATATCTAAAATGTGAGCTATTTGAAGTCACCTTTTAGATTTCTGCTATCGAATGGTTTTGTAGACAGCAGCATTTTCCCTGTAGAGAGTGAATAATTAAGATTAATACACTACCTGACAATGTTTTGTCAGAGATTTTCTGCTGCTTTTAAGGGAAAGTTTCCAATCTGGGAAATAAACAGTGCTTTAAAATGTGTCTCCACTGTGTAATTCTATACATTTGTAACCAATAGACAGAAACTCTAGTAACATAATTGTTATTTGCATAAAAATCAGGTCCTCAGAAAATTGTTTGTGTCCTTGATCCTACAAACACTTAAAGACATTTTTTGTCTAGCACATGATCAGTTCCATTTAGCTTATTTAGATATCACAAATGCTCAAGGTTAAGTCACTGAGCAGGCATTTATAGTGTTGGAGCCTCAAATTATGTATGCCAAATGGCAAAACACCTTTTCAAATAGACTTGTTCCTCACTGAACACCATTTTGTAGGAACTAGTATTTTTCTAGGAAATTTACCAAAGGCCACCTGTTTTTCTTGGGTTTGTAGCCGAGAAATGCAAGGAATTTCCATTCCAGAGAGTTTTCTTCTTCTGTCTTTTTAACTTTTTAACTTTTAACTTTTAACTTCTAACTTTTTAACTAAAGGAAAAATGTTGTGATAACTGGAAAAGTAGAAGGGAAGGAGTAGTAGCATAGGAGCCAACAGTGAACATTGAAAATATTTTTTACTGAAAATATGGGGTTTGAATGTATGTATATATATTTATTTCTCATTTTTAAAATATTTCCCTTTTTTTTCCCCCAAGAAACATACAATTTCTGTCAATCATTTATAATGTGTGCAATATGCAGAGCATGTGTAATAACCTGAGTTGTGCAGTATAATCTATGTCAGTGCTGTGTTGGTTTATCCATGAAAACCTAGCAGTTCCCTCTGAGTGCTTTCCATTATACTTGGGAGATATTTTATTTTAAAAAAAACATTATTGAATTTATCTTCATTTTTGAAATAAGTCACCATAAAATGGCTCCCAGAAGGTCAACTCATCCCAACGTTTTAGTTGACGACCTGGGAGGCTGTTCCACAGCTGTGAACACAGTTTCTGTGGAGCTTTCATGGACCAAGACTCAGCTGCTCTTTAAACCTCTCTCTCACACTGAAACCACAAGAAGAATAAGGAAAAGAGAAAGTGGTGAGGTTAATGAGTAGTTGGGTTTCTCCCCAAATGTCTTTAAAATGAAGTAAAACAAACAACAAGGAGCCAAGCAACTTCCATTAGACTTTCCTTAGAGAACATTCTCAACCTACATGTAGAGCTCAGTTCTCTCTTCATGCTAGGACTTGAGGAGCACTAAAGTCAAACATGACCTCGAGAACGAAAAACATATATGGGCTTCATGGCAAATGGACATGCTTCTGCTTTGATCAGATTTCTGCTGACTTCAGCCCTTGTTTCAACAGTGACAAAAACTCTCATGATCAGGCACTTTAAACGTTTCCCTTACCATTGCTCACAGAGACAAAGGCTCCTTTCTCTGACTGCTGCCCAGAGCTCTGTAGGCAGCGATCAGAGAGGGGAGATGATTGACATAGTTATAGAAAGGCTACATCTTCTTGGCACCATAGTGCTGCTCACACCAGGGCTTGTTTCTCTTCTGCTGTAGAAGAAATGCAAGTGAGGAGCAGAAAACAGAAGGAGCTCGGGTTTTAGCACCAGGGCGAGGTAGATCCATCAGCCATCCATCCCCCACCTGTGTGCAAATATTGTAATTCTGGAGACCCAATAGAACCCGATACCTCTATTCCAGCTCTTAAGCTGGCAAGCTGGTTCCTGGACTACATGCCTTCGAGTTTTGTGGAAGGAATGGAATCAGAATTTGACAAATATTATTTTCCAGTTTTGAAGTTGACTTGACTTACATATGTCACCTGCAGATCAAAGAAGAAATTCCCTGAAATGTTTATGGAAGATAATTAGTTGCTTTAGTGTTCATTTTTACTACCATTTTACTTGGCTTCAGGTTCTTTGGGAGTATAAATGAGGTCTCTGTTGTTTCAGTGTCTGAACAGCTTGCCACTCCTCTACAGACTTAGGGAAGTCACAGTCAGATTTACTTCATGAACAAGACTGTTCATGACAGTGAACAAGAGTTCTCCTTGGTTTGTAACTGGCATAGAAAGATTTCTCCAGTACAAGGATTCATTAGCTAAAGCTATAGCTTCCATGGGAGCACTGTGCTTGCTTGATGTATTCTTATATGGGCAATGATGCTAGAAAGCAAGTGAAGCTCCCCAGCTTGGGGGGCAGGGGAGAGGAGAGACAGAAGACCCTTAACAAATTGCTTGCAAATGTTTTGGTTATTTGACCATCTACTCTGCAGACTGAGAGACAGAGCAAGAGAGCAAGGGAACATTAAGTGAACAAGGACAAATAACATTTTCTCACTGACTGTAGTTGCACATGCTGCACAACTGTCAAGTCTTAACAGTATAATTTACCCAAGTGAAAAATTTCCTAGGAGTCCCATTAGTTGTCAAAGGCTGGTGAAGTGTAAGAGCACTATTTTTAAAGTTAACCTACCAGAATACATCCATTTGTATAGGCATTAGCATTCATCAGCACAAGTTATCCAGTATCCTAAAAGTCTATGTGTTTGCCAGATCTGAGTCCAAGTTTCTGAGTCTCAATATGGCAAGGACCTTGACAGTGTCATGAGTGGAAAAGAGTCCATTCCACTTATTTGCATGTGTTTGTGAAAAGAAACATATCACATGTGTTTGTGTTCTTGTCACATGACCCAATCTCGTGGTTTTAATCCCAGCTGGAGACTAAGCACAATGCAGCCCTTCTCTTCCTCCCCAGCCCTGGTGGAACGGGGAGGAGAATTAAAGTAAAACTTTTATGTTGAAATAAGAACAGTTTAATAATTGAAAATAAAGTAAAATGCAGTAATAATGGTAAATAATAATGATAATAAAAAGGAAAAAAACAAGTGATGCACAATGCAGTTGCTCACCACCCACTCAGTGATGCCAGACTCCCCTTTTTGAACCTAGATTAGCCACCCTTCCTGGTAACTCCCCCTAGTTTATATACTGGGCATGATATTCTATGGTGTGGAATAACCCTTTGGGCAGTTCAGGTCACCCATCCCAGCTGTGCTCCCTCACAGTTTCTTTTGTGCACCTCCTCAATGGCAGAGCATGAGACAAGGGGAAAAAAAGTCCTTCACTTGGGATAAACATGACAAAAATCCAAAACCATCAGTGTATTATTAACACCATTCTCATTCTGAATCCAAAACATAGCACTCTAACAGCTACTGTGAAGAAATTAACTCTACCCTAGCTGAAACCAGGACAACATGCTCTCAATTCCTCCAACTGGCAGTGGAGACATTAGATGTTAGACCCCCTTTCTCCAAGCATCCATTGATTTTCCATTAGGTTGTAGGAAGTCCCAGGCCTCTCCTGCTGTCAGATTTGGCTGGAATTGCCCAGTGAGTGCAAAAGTTAAAGGAACAAGCCAACCTGTCTGGGAAGTTGCAGTTCCTGCACAGCCTTGGTTTCCTTAGAGACTAAGGATTGACAATATATATTGTAATCGATCTTGCTGTAAATATGCTGTATGAGCGTGTTCCTTGTCTAATATTTTATTTTAATTTTATGTAAAAATATGCAATGACATGCTAAGTTTTTTATAATGGCCTTGCATAATCATAGTCAATAATTTTTTGTAGTAAGACATATTCTGCTTTGTAAGCAAGTTTTGAAGTCAGTGTCCTGCATAGCTGCTGACAGAGAAGCACACCAGACCCAGCTCGTGAAGGTCAGATTGTTATACTGCCTCACCTTGACACAAAAGTGTTTATGAGGGAGAAAATCATTCCAGGTTCCCACCACATCTTTCCCTGTCTCCAACCAACTGCACGGCTTGTCGATTTGTGCCATTTGATTACTTATTCACCTACAGGAATTATACAGCATTTCTGAAATACTGTCAGAGCTTTTAATATAAGAAAAAAGTGCCTTAGCTTTCTCTGCGAGTACTTTTTTTTTCCTTGATGGAAAAAGAAATGTACCACCGGCTGCACCCAATATTTTGACGGAGCTGTCATACAAACATTCGTCACTATGGCACTTTTCCTTACTTTTTTCACACTGAATAGAGTTAGTCTGAGGCACACTAGCAATGTGAATATTGCAGTGTGGGAGACTCTCAGGTTCAAAGCCAGTCTTGTTACCTTGCTGTGTGAGTGCGAGTTGTTAAAAATTGCTGTGGTTTCCTATTGTGTACAAGAATACTAATTGCTTTAGCAGCATGTATGCTTTCAGTTTTCCTCTGTTCGAAAAGGAGACTGTGGTGATTTGAAATGTAAAAGTATAATCATCCTAGATGAATTGGACAGCACTTAAGCAATCAAAAGCTAATGCGGTCTTGTTAAAAGTAGTTTTAGGGAAATATTTCAAGCCTTATTCACTCAGATAGCATTTTCAAGAGCCAAAGCACAGCTTTATTTTTTCTTTCTGCACAATTGAGCATTAAATATTGCATTGAGACACAGCAAAACAGGTTTTGCTATGGTCTAATACTGCCTAAGATTGTTTTCAAAATAGCAGATTTGCCATCAGCCACACAAGGCATCTGTCAACTGACCAATTTAAAAAAATGTGGGAGTATCTGCATTCTGTTAGATTACAGTCATCTATTTTTTTTTTAGGGTAAATTCATTTTAATGATTTTGTTTCTTTTTTAATTTTTTTTGCATATAACCTCTTGACTGTCCCAATGAATTGTTTTCTTTCAATTCAAGTGTGAAAGAAATTTATACCTTATCACAGAATGGACATTTAAATGACTTTTAACTGGTTTAATTATTTAAAGCTTTCATTTGTTTTAGATTTTCTTTTGATACAATTTCATTTTCCTATTTTTCTTCTCTGATTGCCTGTTTTTAAAAGTTCTTTTTGTTATTCTTCTCTTTCCACTCTCCACATTCTTAATTTCTTAAAATTTTTTTTGCTAAACTGTCCCTCAAATCAGTGGCAGCAGACATCTTCAAAGGGGATATGCAGTGTCTGAAGGGTATCCTTCTTACCCCTGAATTATTTCCCACTAGTTTGTATTTTTGTCTGTTTTCTTTTCTGAAAAACATAATTTTTCATATGAACCAGAGAGTATGACCCATTCTGTCTTGCTTAGCCTTGTCTGACACAAGTGAGTATTATTTATTTGGACAAGTAATTGCTAATTTTTTCTGAGGGGCTTGTCTGCTCTCTTTTTCTTCACCCACAACCTATGACAATTTCTGAGAAGAAAATCAGCAGACATAAACTCTACAATGAAAATTATTGTGATTTACATAATCCACAACTGCTGAAACATGAGGATAATAAAATGCTCTGGAAAACCTAATGCAGAGATTATTTATTAGTTACCAAATAAATGTGGATCTCGGGTTTTGTCAACGATACATACTTGCTTGGGAAGTTCATGGCTCCAATGTTCTAGTAATGTTTTGTTCTCTAGCTGATGAAGCAAGAAAAGCCACTTGCTCCTTTGGTTGCAGTGCTAAAGCCAGCAATGCCCCAAGGAGGGCAACAAGGATGGTGAAGGGTCTAGATGGGAAGCCACACAAGGAATGGCTGAGGTCACTTGGTCTGTTCAGCCTTGGGAAGAGGAGGCTGAGAGGAGACCTCCTTGTGGTCTGCAGCTTCGTCACAAGGTGAGGCAGAGGGACAGGCACTGATCTCTTTTCTCTGGTGAACAGTGACAGGACCTGAGGGAATGGCATGAAGCTGTGTCAGGGGAGGCTTAGGAATTTTTAAGGTATTTTTCCTAATATATATATATATATATATATATGTATCTATATACATATATATATCTTTTCCTAATATATATCTTCTTATCTAGGAAAGAGATATAGATAGATAGATAGATAGATAGATAGATAGATAGATAGATAGATCTTTCCTAGATATTAGGAAGTCCCCAAAATTATGCTTTCTGTTCAGAAAGCTTTCTGTTTTCACCCAGAGCCTGGGTGAAACAGCTCTGTAAGTATTTGCATGACTTCCTGCAGGAATGGCCTTTCTGGACATACTTTGAAAAGCTGTGGGATGGGACTGAGCTTGTAGATTAAGACATCTAAATGTAAATGTTTATGTATAGATAGGTGTATGTGAGCTAAGTGTCTGAACCAATGTCAGAGTCACTGCAGGTGATGGAAATCTGAAGTGGCTGAAGCCACTGCCAGATGGGGTGCTTGTATGTCTGCATGGGATTGATAGGATTTACAGGAGAATTGTGCAGTTTTGTTCTGAGCTGGCAGCAGGAGATGGGCAGAGGTATTCCAGGGACATCCGAAATACTTCCCTGGAGGATCTTTTTTGCAGCACCACTCAAACTCACCTGGTTGAAGTGGGCAGGCTGTCCTTGGGAACCATGGGGGCAGAGGTCCCCATTGTGTGTATTATCTTTGTTGTGTGGCAAAGGGTGTGACTGGCAGGTAAAGCTTTATTCAAGAGTTCTATTTAAGACTCAGGTTATTACTGTACTTGTCATATGAGCACCTCAGCTTTATAATTCCTCTTATAAGGGAAAGATTTTGTTGGGTGTTTCTTTTTTCCGCCATTAAATTCTTCATTCATTTATAAATAATTTGACAAAACCAAAAAAAATGCCAATGACTTGTCCAAACCAGTCTAGAGTCATAAGGTTGGCTCCCAAAACTGAGCAGGTTACAGGTTTTCTGCTAATCAAATTTTGCCTTCTTTGACTGTTTTGTGGTCCTGAGAGCTCATCCAGTCTTAACGTCACTATCTCCAGTAGACTCTGTGGGCTCTAACATATTCTTACACAACATAATTTCTCCTGAGCCCTTTTCCAATCCAATGTTGACGCCATTCAGCTGTTCCTACAACTTTGGGGGTTCTATTAAGCTGTAGAGATACAGACTTTTTACGAATTCTCCCAGGTCTCTGTGTGTGTGTGTGCGTCTATATATGACCTCCATGAGTGGTCGTGCATCCTAATTTAAAGCTTGGCTTCACAAAGAACAAATTATTTGGAGGACATAAAAGCCTTGCCTTTTCCCTCTAATGCAAATGGTGAAAGTTGCTTCCCCTTTTTTACCAAACCCATAGGTCAAGAGCAAAAGGCAACAAGGGGTCCCAGCACCTCTACTACTTGGAATCTTACCCACAGAAAGAGAAAACAGACAAACAGGCAGGCAGAGAGGGTTTTTTCTCAGGTGTAGCTGCAATATTCACATGCTCATTTTCACGTGGGAAAGGTATTTTTTGGTCCCTTGTATCCATTCATCATTACTATGTACTATTGCCAACCCCAGGAGAAACATGAGTTTTGAAAAAGCAAAGTGAACAGATTTGCCCATCTTAGATTTTACTTTATTCTTGAGGTATCCAGATGGAAACAACATGTTTGATGTACTTAAAGCTACAAATATGATTTCATCTTCAGGTTCAGCATTTTGACACATGTAATTTACCTTATAACAAGAGCCTCAGAGAAATGCATTTTGAGGTCACAGGCAAAAAGCCAATCCACAACTACTTGTATTGAGCTGTACTTCACATTCTCTGAAAGGAGTCAAAATAGAGATGGCTTTCCTCATTTTTAGTGATGTAACAAATTATCACATAGTGAATTCTTTTCAACAGAGAAAAAAAGACAAACCCAGAAGACCTTGCTGTGGGTCTTTGCAAGCTCCTCTGTGCCAGTCAGCCCTCACACAACCAGGAAGTGTATTGGCAGAACAGATACTAGCAAATCATTTTTAATACCTCATTTCAGGTCTTTGGAGATTAATTTTATCATAAATTTGGAAGCCTGATTTAATTGCACTAATTATGTTTTCTGTTGGGAATTGATGGATTACTATCTAGCACATTGTTACTGTGTGTTATGAATCACACTGAGGCTTTCTCTTATTTATACCTGCTGAAAGTCAAGGAAATGAGTTGCAGTAAGCATAAAAGAAACATGCAAGAAATTACCCTAAACCATTTGCTACATGTTCTTGCTCCTCTCATGGATCTCTTCTCACAGTTATGATTCTGTTCTTCTGGAAATAATTGCAGAAACTCCTTTTTAATTCTCTGTCTGTGGGGAATTCACTGAAAAGCGAGCACATTTCCAACATGCAAGACATCTACAATTCCTCTTCATGTCACTCTATTAACTTCCATCCACATGTATTCATTTTTGAACTGAATGCTGTGGATGCAGAAGTAATTATAGCCACCACACTTCTAGGTACTTGTGATTCCATCAGATGTAATCATGCACATGTTGGAGGCTTGATTCTGCTGCTGCTGGAATTTGCCACTGAATGGAATGAGGGATTCAGTGACATCCTGTCATAGAATAAAGTTCATCTGTCATGTTCAAGTGCCAGTCACCAGGGTATCTTGTCTTTTGTACAACTTTGGGAAATCATGTTGTCTCCTGGTCTCTGCATGACCTTTCCTGTTCATTTAATGCCGTAAAGCTTATAATCAGTGTTTATCATTTATGTGGAAAGAAAAACAGTCCATGTCTAAAATGACGTAACCATTAAAATCACAGTGTGCTTTCTGTCCTTTTAATTCCTCCTGTGGAATTAAAAAAAAACCCAAAAGTCTTTTTTTCTTGAAGTGAAGGAGGTTCACAAAGGCTGATTTTGTGCTGCTATCTTCATATCCTTTCTTATAGTTTTGTTCTGAAATCTTTCCCTTTCTCTCTGCCTTTTGCAGGCAGAGCAATAGCTAAGCTAGGAACAAGTACATCTCGAGTTCAGCCTTGATGCTGCACTGCTATCTGGCCTCTCTTTCTGACCCCACCATGTCCTTCCTCTCTGAAAAAAAGTGAGGTACCTTGCCCACCACTGTGGTGAAGAGGCTCCTTTCTGGGTGTTCATGTGCCCTCTCCACACTGGGGGGAGCACCAATGTTGAGGAAAATTCTGCACTACTCTGCTTAAGCTGTTGGATGTTGTGTAGACTCCCAGAAATTCAAGCAGGAGTTGCAGCTACTGAGGGGTTTCTTCTGCTGGTCGGGGGCACAGGGTAGGATGTTGCAAAGCACTGAGTCCAGCGTGTTCAGCTGAGCGTTGTGAAGGGGGGACCAACATGTCATTATTTACCTGACCTGATGAACAGAGGATTTTGAAAGCAGTGCATGCTCTAATTTGATTGTATGGTTACTCCTTTTTAGAATTGCATATTCTCAAGTGTGATATCACCTAAAGGTGGACCCTTCTTTCAGATATGACAATCATTTCCCCTTAATTAATTTTGATAGTTTGCTCATCTTTGTGGAACAGATCTTCATGAGGACAAAGAAAGCACATTTCCTTCAGGAGCAAATTATGAACACATTAAATTGAAAAGCTGCAATGTTCTGTCACGTTACCTTGGTCCCTACAACGCAGCAGTCATGCTTGATAAACGGCGACATTAAGAATAACATTAGAGAACACAGGCACGGGGTTGTGATGGCAACCAGGATATCTATCTGCCCATTGTTATACACATTGCCCTCCTCATTTATGCCTTTGGGAGTGATGGACCTATGGAGGAAAAGAATCAATATGTTTCTCAATTTTTTCTCATGGCTGACAAAAATATACGTGGGTTATAACTGGACTTTCCATTGAGCTGTAATCGTCTAACTTCAGTGCCATGAAGAAGTACATAATTATGCTATGTTAAATATAGAAGCATGGGGCATATGGTAAAAATTATTACAGTAATTACTGTTTGTTTGTTTATTTATTTATTTATATAAACTGTATATGTGGGTGTATAATGTTACATAAATGCATAGGAGCAGTTTTCCAGGGTGTCTATCACTGTCATACCAAAGTGCTGCCGCTGCTGTGAGGAGGAGGCTGATTGCCTATTTAAGACTCTAAGTGGCAGCAAGGATTATTTTCTTCTGCTTTTGACCTACCTTTCCTCATTTCTGAATGGCTGATGTTCAGTTCTTTCTTTAAGCCAGTTTTCTGGATAGGGCTTGCTTATTAAAAGTCACAGTCATTATTTTAAATCACACTGCTGTCAGTGAATATCTTTAGTGGATCATGCTTGCTATAGAGTCCTGAAGGCTTCTGACTTGAACCATAGCACAGACACCTTTGAATGATATCCTCTGATTTCACTGCAAATTTAACAGTGCCAGGGGATTTTTCCAGAGCCCTTGGTGTAATTTTCACCTTTTCATTGGAATCGATGGTACCAGCACTGTTCCCACACAGCCTGATGAGGTCGCATTTAGGCAGACACTGACCACATCCATTTTCCCACCTGTGCTTTCTTTTGCTCTCTCTCCTAGATATAGTTCAAGTCAAATACTTATTTCAAAAGAATATATTTATTCTCTTTTAAATCTAGCCTTGGACTGTGATGTCCAGAAAGAGCTTGAAGCCAGTTAGGTGACCTTTGTGCTGGAGCTAGTGCCTATGCAGCTGGTGTGTAAAGCCCCTTGGTTTCCCTCTTGCCAGCTGTGCCTGTGCTGCAAGCTTACAGTGACAGGAGCTGCCATTTGTGCTCCATATTCTTATGCAGGAGCTAAGACACAGATCTCTGGTTCATTACTCTGGCTCCTACAGTGCAAGCAAATTAAAATAGTTCAAACACAGTTGGATTTATTTTTAGTCTGAAGGATAACAGTGTGGCCATGGCAGACTCTGGAAAACCAGGCAGAGAAATTCTGATGGTTTAGCTTTTCTACTTCCTCAGGACCTTTGTGAAGAGTAAAGCAAAAAGAGGTAGCAGGTGAGAAACACGGGCTATAACCTATGTTAAGCTCCTGAATCCTGCTAGAAACAACTTCTGTAAGAGAAAGGTTTTATAGTGGGGCATCCCCATCAGGGGAAACATGGGGGAGCCTTTGGGCAGTATGAACACATCCTTTCTCTGTATCTGTTTATTTGGTGAATCAGCACTCAACCATAACCACTCTGCCAACCAGGCAAAGCTGCCTCTGGGGAGCAGGACCTGCCCCTGGAGAGGAGCCCAGGGGCAGGACTGAGTCCATGCAGGGCAGCCTGGGGAAGAGCTTTGATTTTCCTTTGATTTCTATATGGGAGAAAGACAGCAGGGATGCTCAGAGGGTTTAAGGACAATGCAGTCCTCAAAATGACTCATCTTAAAATTTTCTTATTGTCTTCTTTTTCTATTTTTTTTTGCAGAGTTAAATGTAAGGGAATCAGATGTAAGAGTGTGTGATGAATCATCATGTAAATATGGAGGAGTGTGCAAGGAAGAGGGCGATGGCTTGAAATGTGCGTGTCAGTTCCAGGTAAGGGCTGCTCACCTTTTTGTTTGCTGTGTCTGACAAATCTTTCAGGTGTATTGAAGTATTTGTAGAGTCACCACTTCAAAAATTCCACTCAGCAGCAGGCTGATGGAGTCTAACCATAAGCTCCTTTTTCAATGGCACTGATTGGATCAGATAATAGCAGGGTCCCCAGTGATCATAAAGGTTATGAATTAAAACAGTGAATTAGTCCTGCTCAGGAAAAAAAAATTGATAAAAATGTCTTCTGAACTTTTAAAAAGAAGTAAACAGCAAGTTCAATTAGCATTGTCAGTTTTTGAGACTTTAGTTTACAGTCTTTATAACTATCATGGTAATCTTCCCCACCCCCACTCCTGCCACCAATTTTTTTAGAGAAAAAGCAGTACAGCAGTTCTTTCTTTCCACGGTTTATAGCAGAACAAATGTATCAAATATTATGTGCAGGATTCATGGTAAAACTGGAAGAGCTGGCACTGTTATCAGCAAAACCTGGAGTGGGCTGTCTTTCAGTGTTTTAAAAATAATTTGTATTCTGTTTCCAATAAATAATAAATCAAGGGGAACCAAAATAGCAACAGTGTGTATATGATCTTACACTGGTTTTGGATTCCAGTGTTTCAGAGCTGGCTTTCGATAGGGTGCAGTTTGCCTATGCTGGGGGCATTGCTCCAACTACCTTTTAAAGGCAGAAAAAATTCTTATGAGAAGAGGTTTCTTCATCTGTCTTCAGTCTGTCTGTAATATTTATTTATGAAAAATAGTAAAATCAAAGCTCAGTAATGATTAAAAATAAAAAAAGGAAAATAAATACAACCCTAGGATAGCCAAAGGTTTCATTTATTGTCTGTGGGTAGTAAATTTTGTGACTTCCTAATATCCAGGGTGTGAAGACATAAAAAGACAGAAGTAGTCCCTGTGATAAATTGTTATGTTGTTTTGAAGAGCTGATTTAAAAAAAAGAAGTATAGTTTTTAGGCTACTTGCATGTTTTCTTGTACTTCTTGAAGAATTTACTCTATACTCTTAGGAAAGAAATTTAAGGATGAGGAGAAGGTATTGTGTTTTTCAGACATAGAATCTTTAAATTCTTCCTGTTACTCTTGAACTTAATTGAGCTTACTCAATTTGCTGCAACTAGCAGCACCAAAATATTCCAGGCAACAAACACCCAGCCCAAACTGTTAGGTCCTTCACATGCAAGACTATTTGGGAGCTAGCTAATTTTTTTCTGACATTGCAAGGCTTTGAAAGGAAAACAGACACATTTGTGTACAGTGGTTCAGCTGAAGTGGCACTGAAAGGAAGATGTGGGAATATCAGCCTGTTCTTCCTGAAGTGTGTTTCCTATTCATCACGGCTACAACAGAGCTGGATAACTGTGCCTCTGGTCCTATCCAGCAAGGTATTTCGTATGTTGCTAAAACTGCAATTTTTAGAAAAATGTGCCCTAACAAGAGAGTTGCAAAATTAAATTGGTCTGGGATCCAGGTTGTGGTCAGATAAGATGTTCCTGCTGGAGGGAAATCACAGAATCCCAGAATATGCTGAGTCAAACGGGACCCACAATGATCATCTAATCCAATTCCTGACCCTGCATAGCACCATCCCCAAGAGTCACACCATGTACCTGAGAGCATTGTCCAAATGCTCCTTGAACTCTGTCAGGCTGGTGCTGTGACCACTTCCCTGCCTGAACACTCTCTGGGTGAAGAACCTTTTCCTGATATCCAACCTAAACCTCCCCTGACACAACTTCAGGCCATTCCCTTGGGTCCTGTCACTGGTCACCACAGAGAAGAGATCAGTGCTTGCCCCTCCTCTCCCCTTCACGAGGAAATTGTAACTGCAATGAGGTCTGCCTGACAGAGGGGTGTTTTGGGGAGTAGAGCAGCACAACTATTCACAGCCCCCCCTGAACTAAGGCCAAGACTGGCACAAACTTCCTTCAGATTGAGGAAAATGGATGACAAATTTCAACTTGTTTGAAACAGCTATAGTGTCATAGCAGCAAGAGCTCTGCAGGCTGAAAGGTCTTTTGCTGTATTTTGGATAAGTTTTACAAAACCTGAATGAAAATCTGATCCACGTCTAGTGAGTTCATTAGGAACCAGTGGGGGAGGTAAGATGGGGTGAGGTGGGGTGAGGAGAGAGAGAGACATCATGGGGCTCTCTTTCAATCTCAGTCAGAAAGGCTTGACAACAATGTTTAATAAAATAACTGCTTCAGTAAGACAGAATAGGAAAAGGAGCAGAGTGACAATGAGCAAATCTTACAACCCATTCAGACGTTGGGAACTCTGAAATCACACAGCACTGGATGAAGCTCGGAAGGATTTTCCCATGGCACCCTGTGCTGAGCAGATCTTGCCCATGAAGAGATGCTCTCCATTTTGGTCATTTGAGGTATTAGAGGACTTCCTCACAAGAAAACAACTTTACTCCTAAAGGACGCTCGCAGGAGAACTTTTGGCTGTACTGTACCAAATCACTAAAGGCTTACCAAACTAAAAAAGGAATCCCTTCACTTTTCATTTTCAATCCTCGGGATGGAAACCTGCAAATTTAAAACATCACACAGAGACTTAAGGAGAATTGAACATTATCTATTGAACAGAGAATTATCTATTGAAAAGTATTGTCCCCCTCAGGAGTTGCCTAATTATTCTCTAGAAATGGCTGTTCAGTATGGCATGTGATAGGACTGATAGCTGTGGTTGAGTGTCTGAGAGCTACTTACTATGGGAAAGTATTACAAAACTGTTAGAAATAATTTTCAGAGCTGTCAACATGACTTATTTCTGTCAGTACCTGTTTAGTTCATTCTCAGTTGGTCATCTATGGCAGGATGACAAAGGATTGGAGGGTAATACCCTTAAAAATTATGTTTTAACAATTGAATATTTTGACCTTTATGTATGCCAAAGTACAAAGAAACTGTTGTGGGAGAGACTCTCATTTGGAATTTGGATAAGAAACTCTTGTACTTTTAAGTCATTTTAGCTTAGCTAATATTGTTTCTGCTTGCAGTCTCATGGGTTGAACTACACCAGTTTAATCATAAACTTTATGTGGTTAAAAAATTTTGTGGCCACTGTATTTCATCATTGCTTCTTGGTTTTTGTTTTTGGTTGGGTTCTTCTTACATTGGGGTGTTGAAGATGGAAAAGGTGTCTGACATTACAGTTACCACTGTACCCCCAAACAGGGAAATATCTCCTTTTCCATGCTGTGAAGCTGGGTTTGGGTCTCCAGTTCAGCAGGAAGTCGTGCAGCACTCTCAGATGTTAGGCAGATTGGTGGTCCCAGGATTTCAATGCACATTATGCATTTTTATAATCCATCTCCCTTAGAATTTAAGAAAACACTAAAATACAGGCAGCTTCTGCAAAAGCTATTCTGAATGATAATTTTTCCTTTCTACCTTTCTTTCTTTTTTTTTGTACCAAATTCTACTAACTTTAAGATTTAAATTTTTCAGTGTAGTAATAAAAAAGCATTATTATAGTTGTTGACCAAGAAAAGGCTCATGATGCTCTTGAATTTAATGAGAATGGTGATTGTTTTCCACCTCCTTTGAAAGAATGTTCTGAACAAAAAGGTCAACAAATCTCCCTTTAAGCACTGTTCTCCTTAAATTCTCCTTTGCTTGGTTTCATCCCCCTGGGCCTAGTCATACTTTCTTGTATTATCTGGAAGAAGTTTTCTCCTTCCTAAGTGTTCATCCTTCAAATACTTCTGGATGCCTGGCATATTCCCTCTAGCCAGTAAAAAGTCCCACCATAGTTATTTTGTGCTTTTAATCTTTCCTACTGAATTCCTATGTTCAGTCCATGTGGAGTTAGACTATTATTTCAGTGATCCGAGAGGAATACATATAGTAATACTGAAAAACTAATATATTTCAAATCTTTCTTTAGCAAAAAGAGTTATAAGTTGCTGTTGGTAACACAACTATCTTCATGTTATTATGTTATTATATTCATGTTATTAATATGCAGTTGAGATTAATCACTTGATTTCTGTATGACTGGGTTATTTTATAATTTCTTTTCCAGTGTCACACAAACTATATTCCAGTTTGTGGATCAAATGGAGACACTTACCAAAATGAATGCTTCCTCAGGAGAGCTGCTTGCAAGCACCAGAAAGAGATAACAATGGTATCAAGAGGACCTTGTTATTCTGGTATGTAAAACATCATTTTGTGTCACTAATGAATGATGTTTTATGGTTAGCTCTTTAGTTTTGCCCTTAATTCCAGCAATTAAAATTTTGGTGCTTTTCATAGAATGAAATAATGTGGAAAGCCCAAGTCCTCTTTAGGAATAGAACCTTTTGCTAGATAAGAAGTCTGCTATATCTTCTGATATGCTAACAGATTAATAAATAAACATTACAAGTTGAAGGACTTTATCTGGGAAAATAGATTATGAATGCTTCTGTGGTGTTTATAGAGGAACCTTGATATTCATCAAAAGGCTTTCAGCAAATTTGGAGCAGACTCCAAATTAGCCATTTCTTTAGGACTTTTATTTTTTGGATATAAAGAATTAGTGTGACATCCAGCAAGTGACACTGATCATCCTGACTGCTGCTCTACCTGTATCCAAGGCATCATTTTCAGGTCATTACACTGAAGATATGCAAAACTGACAAAATCATTCTACCTGACCTTTCTAATGCACTAGCCTTTTTTGTCTTTCCACACACTTAAAGCATAGATTTTCCTCATCTTTCAAATGCGTGGGGCAGGTTTTCTCTGTCTTGAATATTGCAACGTGCTCTTTGACACGGAAACTTTAGCCACCAGAGGTGTTCTGAACCTCTGGGTAGATTCAAAGCTGGTGAGACCAGACGCATGGCTGGCTTTCTCTGAATGAATGAATAACTCAGTAGTGCCAACAACTGCAATCTTTGGTACATAAATAAGACACAGAAAATATGAAGTTGTGGGACATCCCTCATCTTTGGATACAGAATAGCTACTCAGATTAATCTAAACGAAGTTACATCTATATGGTAGCCAAAAGCGTGACCATGGGTCAGATGCACACTCCTTGCTAACTTTATGTTGGTAATTGCAGTGACAATTTAGAGTTATCAGGCCTGGAGCTCACTGGTAGCTACAGCATCTTATCTGGAAATTAGAGTAAATGCACGTGCAGGATACCTAGTCCAAGCCCTTGCTGCTGCCAGTCCCGGTTACCTCATTTAAATGCAGCATGTTTCACACCAGCTGCTCTAAGGCCTTTGACTGCAGCACACACTTATACTGAGGTCTGATCATGTTTACTGAGGTCCAAAACAATCTGTGTTGTTGGTCCTAATACAGAAGGAAGCCCATGTTTTGTTCCCAGCTCAGAAGCATAATTCCAGCATCCCTTAGGCAAATGACTGAATCTGCTGCCTTTCCCAATCTCCCACCTGTAAATTATGTGCAGATTCAGCAGAAAGAGGAAAAAAATGAAATCCAGTTTGGGAGGACTCACATATTACTATAACAACACCAATAAATATGAAGGTTTGAACTGAGGATGTATAAGTAAATGTTAAAGTATAAATATTTTTTAATTTCATGCCCTAATCATTTTACTAAATGGACACACAGCATGAAGGTTTCTTTCTCTCACTCAAACAAAATTCTAGGATAATGTTTTCGGAACAACAAAAAGTGTTTGTTTCTATGTGCATTCTACTCTACCAAGAAAAAGAAATTTCAAAATGAAAAATCGATTCTTCTCAACCTCAGGTTGCTGTCAGATAATTACTACGTTATTCAGCTAGTATGGGAATTTTTTTTCAACCTTCCTCTCCTTTTCTTAAAGTCCTCCATAAAACCCAGGAAATGCAGCATAATTTTTAGCACTTAGTGTAGCAGATTAAGAAACATGCTGAAACACAGTGCTCCAGAAAGTACTGAAAACACATTTGTGAAGCTGAGGTTGTGATTCAGGCTGCATACTGCACTTACACTGGTGCAACTTTAAGTGCCTCAGCAGAGCTCCACTAGAACAGTACCTGCTGCTCCCTGAGTGTCTGATGTGCTTCAGGTGGCGTGAAAATATTGGATGATAAAAGCCATCATCCAGAACTTCTCCATGCCCTGCCAAGATGGCAGCATATTTGTGCTCTTGATCTGTTACATGTATAATGGAGAATCAGATACTGAAATGAAAAAATATTTTGTAGACCCCCATAAATTTTCACTGGGTGCCTTTGAATTTGCTATTACAGTGCTTTGTTCTAGGGCATCATTGGGAGACAAGTATAGATTCACTGGTCTCCTATCAGAGTTTTGTTTTTCAAAGCAAAGCTTCATCCTGGCGGGAGGCACCCAAGACAATAGGATGAAATTCCTCCTTAGTGTTGTAACAACTGTTTAAAATTTAAAGTATATCAGACTTCTGAATCTCATACAGGAATGAAATATTTCCCATTTGCTAGGGATTGATACCTCCTGTAGCTACGGCACTGGAACAGACTATACTGAGTGATTTAGTCACTAAATCATTATTCTGTTTCTTGCCAGGTAATATTTTGGTTAAATTTTACAGACATAGGTGATTTGCAACATATTTATTTATTTTGTTTGTCAGAAGGCTGTCAGAGTTTCAAGATTCTAAAATAAGCAGTGTTTAAAAAAGAGTCAATTATAGGTGCTTTAGGAATAAACAAAATGCAAGTTTTGACATTAAAAATGGTTGTTTAGAGAAATGAAAGAGAATGTATGGTTGAAATTTTGAGCCTGCATATACAGGTTTTAATACTGATTTTGACTGCTGCCAGATTTATATTATATGCACATGAAAATGTAACCACACAGTGATGTAGTACTTGATTAAACTTGCAGTTTCTCAATGTACTGTATATATTTTGAAGCCATAGTCCATTGTTTTCTGTTGGGATTTCTAAGTTTAAAAAAAAAAAAAAAAAGGAGAATAAAGCTATTTGCAGAAGTAGAAACAGACACAGGAATTATTCTCTTAGGAGTGGCTCATAGAAGGGTCTGCTTGCTTAAAATTTGTTAGTGGACTGTTTGCCCTTCTGTTTGTACTTAGGAGTTTGGAGCTGCTGCCCTAAATGGGGAAGAGATGGGTTCAATTTTCATGCCAGTTTGAGTTAAAAGCCATCCCTCCTGAATGAGAGAGGCTGCAAGACTTTTTGGGTTTGGGGAGTTTTTCTGCCTCTGCACCAAAGTAGACCCACAGTACAGAAATGGCTCCTGTTCAGAAAGAACAAAAAAGGAGATTCTGACTGTAGCTGAGTGCTTACAGCATCCAGATGCTGTGTCATATCCAAGTCCTTCTTTGTGTATTTTATCCAGAAACTCCTTCATGGATAAAAGCAGCTCACAGCAGAAGCCTGTATATTTGTGTATTAGCATATTTTTATAGAATCATGGAACGGTTTTGTTTGGAAGGGACTTCAAAGATAATCCAGTTCCCACCTCATGGCCCTGGGTATAGATATATTCCATTAGACCAAGTTGTTCAGAGCTCCATTCAGCTGGGCCTTGAACACCTTCAGGGATGGAGCATCCACAATTTCTCTGGAGTGCCAGTGCCTCACAGTAGAATTTCTTTCTAATATCTAATCTAAACCTACTGTCAGCTGGAATCCATTCCCCTTTGTCCTGTCACTACATCCCTTGCACAAAGTCCCTCTCCATCTTTCTTGTAGGCTCCCTTCAGGAACTGGAAGGCTGAAATTAGGTCACCCCAAAGCCCCATCTTTTCCAGGCTGAACAAACCCAATTCTCTCAGCCTTTCTTCACAGGAGAGGTGCTCCATGCCTCTAATGATCTTGGTGGTCCTTCTCTGGACTCAGTCCAATAGGTTCGCATCCTTTCTGTGTTGGGGACCTGTGAGCTGGATGCAGCATTCCAGGTAGAGTCTCAGGAAAGTGGAGCAGAGAAGGAGAATCCCCTCCCTCACCCTGCTGGCCACACTGCTTTGGTTGCAGCCCAGGACACCTTTGGCTTTCTGGGCTGCCAGTGCACAGCGCCAGTTCATGTCCAGCTTCTCTTCCACCAGCATTCCCAAGTCTTCGTCCGGGCTGTTCTCAATCTTTATAAGTCTACTTGAAAAAGGGTGGCTTAAGTAAAGGTAGAGGTCAATCACTTCTTCTCTAATTACTGACCAGTGGCTGGGGGAATGCTGTTTGTGCCCAGCATCTTCACCTGTTTGGGCATCTTTCTTGACAGATCTTGGTGCATGAAGGCAACTTTTGAAAACCCTGAATTCATTAAGGGCCTGAAAAGAGCAGGGCTGCTTGTCCAAGTAAGCTGGAAAAAAATGCTACTCTTTTAACCAGCAGCTGCCTGGGAAAATCTAGCCAAGGCTCAGGGAAAAAAACAAGCAGGAACACTGGCTTAGTTTAGCATGGTTACCCTGGAGACTAGCATCCTAGCACAGCTCCCAGGGAAAAGTTGAAAATGATACAGTGTTCTAGAGGATTACTCTTCTTTTTCTTTTTAATCGCTTTTTGAGAACTGAAAGTCCAGAGAAGTGGAAATGAATCTATCTTGCTGCTATGATGTCCTGCCAAGTGGACTTCATGTATATCAAGCCAATGATCTATAGAGAGGGGTGGTCTGAGCATCAGCTCTATGATTTACAGGGCACTCTCCATGTGTGTGGCTGTACCAGCCCTGCCCCACACACACAGGACACAGCCAGAGCCCCTCAGCTGGGGCTGAGCAGCATTTCTCACCTTAGGGCTGAATGCACAGGGGAAAACAGTCAAGGGACTGGGAGTTGGAAACAAAAATATGGAACAAGTCAAGCTTCTTTGAGACATTTTACCCTTTGTCTTTCATATGAGTTACGTGTTGGACTTGCTCCTGTTTGTATGTCAGCTTCCTCTCCCCCAAAACAGCTGATGACACAATTTCACCACCGCAAATAAGCCTATATATTAACTCATATAAGTAAATTATACTCCTTCAAGTTTCTTAATGAAGCAAAACTGCATCATAAGACATATTTCTTGGTGACTCAACAATGACATTTTATATGGGATTGTCTGCTTTGTCAGTAAAGTGGGTCACTATCGACGGAAAAACAAACCCGCCTGTTTTTGCACTAATTTCTGTAAGGTAAGAAGCTCGCCCTGTTAGACACCAAGTAGTGGCATAGGAGGAAAGAAAGGAAAATTAAAGTGAAAGAAAAACAAATCTCTATTCCTGATACTCCATGTGACAGGAGATTATTTTCAATGTGTGAAGTGACCCAGTAACGTGGAATTTCACACTTTCATCCACGTACTAGAGGGAATTTTTCTTAGAAATACAGCTCCTTAAAGAAAAGCAGGGGAGGGAACTGAGCAAACAGAGCGTTTGGTTTTTCCTCTGATGTGAACAACGACCTCATGTGTGGAGGAAGTAAGATTCCCACTCCTCTCTCTGTCTGGCCTCCTTCTTCTTTCAGTTTTTTGCAAATAAATTCAGCTGCCTTCTCCATCACCAAAGCAGTCATGAAAGGAGAGATGTGGGATGAGCAGAGTGTGTGCTCTGCTCCTCTCCTCAGCTTCCAGAGAAGCTAATCTAATGGGAATGGGGAACAATTCACAGAGAGTAGTTGCCATTCCATTCTCTCCCCTCCTCCTCCTTTGAGCAGGAAAGACAGGAAGTTTTGTGACTCAGAACATGTGTTTGAGGGCTTGTCTTTACTGCCGGGCTAGCTGAAGCCTGTGCAGAGTGCTGCCCAGCAGGATGTGCATGCAAAGTCCCTAAACAGCTCCGCAGTGCTCTGAAGTAGAGTTAGTTGGCCGGGGGTGGTGAAGAAGCTCAAGTCCTGCTGACACT
Source organism: Coloeus monedula (assembly GCF_965178545.1). Lineage (NCBI taxonomy): Eukaryota > Metazoa > Chordata > Aves > Passeriformes > Corvidae > Coloeus > Coloeus monedula. Next base: position 96,716,962 of record NC_138781.1, read on the forward strand.
TGAACTGCTAATGCAAATGGGATCCAGTCGAAAGCTGTCACTCCTCAGATGCTAATCCAGTCAGTCAAATGTCAATGAAATAACTACGCCATTAGAGCATCTTTATGTGAAGTGACTGATGCAGCTGAGAGAAGCTATTTTGTCATTAGATTACTTAAATCAGCTTTACTTGGAGGATTAGTTGTCTTCTGGAGGTACTTCTGCAGTCAGGTGATCAATCTGTTACTCCTTGAAGTACCATTCCCAGGGCTAGAGGGTAAGGAAAAATAAACATTCCAAAAATCGGACTTTGTACTCTTCATCTCTTTTGGGTTTAACAAATTTTAATCTCTAGCAGTTGAAAAGAGGCTAGGAAAGCAATTTAGTTTCAGTATTGAATAATGCTGTTCCTTGAGTAACATCATGACAGGCAAGAGAGGCTCGGGCACAATGAGTATGGACAAACCATATTAGAGGATGCCAGACCTTATGTGGGATGTTTGTTTTTACAGCTGGCTCATGAAATATAACATCTGTGTCATGTTTTACAGTGACAAGTTCCTGAACAAACAGCTGCTCCTGGAGCAATATTTTCATTTGCTTTCTTGTTTTTTTTTCCCCCTCTGTTTCTTTTTCAGATAATGGCTCTGGGTCAGGAGAAGGAGGTGAGTACCAAACTTCACTTATATTTGCTTTTGGCCTTTCTTTTTAGCTAATGTGTGTCAGTTTTATACACATAATATATACACATGGCTACTGTATACCACATGAATTGAGGGAAAATTATGGCACTTAAAATAAGCTTTAATGTCGCAGTGTTATTGGACCATCTCAGAACAGTACTGGTAGAGGAATAGGTTGTAGTGTACGTTTGACCAATATTGTTGTTTCAGATTTGACCTATATAATTTTTCATTTGTTACCAGCAATATAGTGCAATATTTAGATCCCTATTTCACCTGTATTTCTCTCCAGAAAATGTCCATTCACAATAAATTTCTTACAATGTTTTTCCTTGCATTCATTTCCTTCATGTCTTAAGTATCTAGTTAGTTATTACCTTATGCTTGGTAAAGCTTGTTGCCTAAAATATATAAAAATTGCATTATGATATCTGTTTATATAAAATATTTTACATGTTTATGTTCAAAGCTGTATATTCAAAGAGGGAATGTAGCACAGCTGGTAGTGGTAGAAGTGCTCCTATCTTTCAACATATCTTAATCTTCTTCCAAGGATTAAAAAAAGATTATCTTAATTCTGTCTTTGATATTACTAGCAAGAATACATATAGAATGAAAAATGTGAGACAGATATATACAGACACAGAAAAACTGTTTTGCTTTTAGGCTTTGGTAGTATTAAGAAGGTGTTGCATTTCATACTGATGGCACTGAGTTTTGAAATACTGTAAATCTTGTATAGTTATATGAAAATGTGTTTTTTGTGGAAAACCATCAATGGCATCACAGTGTGACTAAATGTAACAGCTACCTTTTCAAAAATCAGGAGCTAGCTGCCTCTTTTTTCCTGTATGGAGGTGAAGAGGAGGCATTTCCCTCCGCCTTAATAAGATGCTATCAGTAAATTCCTGGGCAGCTGCCAGGACAGGGCCATTCTCCCCTTTGTTTGTTTTGGGGCACTGTCTGAAGGAAAAATTTTCTGCTCAAACATTTCCTCTTCTTACCCCACAGGTGACTTTTCTGATGCTTCACACTCTTTCCCCAGCTCAGTTTGCTTCTCTTTCCCCCTTTGTTACCCAGTCTGTTATGCCACTACAGATGCTCCCTGCAAGCTGAGCTTTCTGGCCTTGGTACTGCTATGCAGTTCTTGTAGGAGACAGAGGACAGTAATTTAGTTCATGTTTCACTTTTACTTTTAGAACAGTTTTAGAAAAATTTGAATGTCGTTGAGATTAGTTGGGTTTGGTTTTTTTCAGTATTTTCCAGATGCATACAAAAATCCCGTTTAAAGTCCCTTGTAAATGTTACTGTGTTGGTCTGGAAGAGATTGGCAGCTGACTGATAGATGTCAGCATTTTTTGGGTAGCTTTATGAGCAGTTTGGAAAAGCATAGGCCAGAACACACTGTGTTTTGTTGTCTGCTCACTGGAGAGGTGAAAGGTTCATGTTCAAATACACTTGTTGCTTGATTTGAGGCAGGAGGCTGAACCCAAATCTACCTGTGGGGATAAGAGAGGCTCAGATGGGTTTCCCTTTGTCATTGCTGTTCTTTTTGTTCTCACTTGAAATGTTCATTGAGCCTGCGACAAAGAGATGAAGAAGAAGGATTCGTGCTATGGAAAGGCTTTGTTAGCTGGGGCTCAGCATGCCAGTGCATTTGAATTATTTATGCAAAATGGAATGCCATAGGCTTAGGAGGTTTGGTGGTCCCTTGATACCCTGCAGAAGTAGTTGGTGCATTGTCTTGGGAGGTGGAATATGTAGATTCAGTTCACTTCAGGCATAAAGAATTGAATCTGGTTCCCTTGGCCCCAGGTGAGTTTCTGCACTGCCTGGGTATTGAATTAAGAAGGAACAATGTACCTACTCTGTCCTCCAGCAGTTTTGTGACATTAGCCCTTCTTTTATTGGGGTTTCTTTTGAGTGCCTTTGGGCCAACTGAAATGTTCCTTCTTCTGTTCAGTATGAAAACGGTTGGGTTTAGTTCTCAATTTTAGGTTAAGAAAAAGAATATTTAAACAATGAGAAATTGAATATCCTGCTTGGCTCTTCTTCCTTTTTTTTAAATGCATCGAGGCTATTTGTGACACAGTGAATTATTCCTGTCCCTGTGCATCTTCCTCACTGAACTGGGTGTTGAGTAACACTTCTGTGGGACAGTTGGTTAGTCTTCAGCATGTTGAGTCATTTTCTGTGTCTGAAAGCAATCCCTCAAAGGATGGAATCCACTGTTGCTTTGGTTATTGAACTCTGCTCTGGCTGAAAATTCAAGGATATTTTCATATCTGGAATTTGTTTTGGTCCATAATTCAAGTAGCTGTAAAAGTGTGACATGAAATCATTAAAACCCAAAAGGATTTATTGCAATTTAAAGGAATTTGGAATTAAAACCAAACTTCTAGAAGAGTGATGAACATACTGAGGATGGAGATGCATTGTTTAGAATCCAAACAAGAAGAAAGGATAAGAACCCAGGCAGAGGGTGACCTGCAGGGTAGAGGTGCCCCACAACGCTCTCCACAGTCCTGCCTCCCTGGTTGTTTCAGCTATGGGACTGTCTGCTGCAGAACTGCATCCTGGCCCAGCCTTCTCCATTTCCTTTTGGCAGAACTCAGGATATACTGAGATATAATAATCACCCATGCCGGAATGTTTAATCTCATACTCTTGGATAAGGGTGCTCCAGTGGGAACCTAATTCCCTGGGGAGCCTCTGTGCCCTACTGGTTAGGTACAGCTACTGCTTGGAAGCACAAGGAAGCTTCAAGGCAGGTTATGCAAGGAAAAATGCAAGCATGAGAGAGAACCAGCAAGCAAGCAAATATACTGGCTTAGAGACTTGTGTTTTCTTCCTAGGATTTGCATTTCCAGATGTTGATCACAGAATCAGTGTTCGCTGTGTTTCTTAAACATGCAATTAGTGTGATTGTGTATGCACCAGTGATGCTTGCACACATGGAATGGATGAGCACAGCTGCTTGTGTGCATTCAGGAAGCATCGCAAGTGCAGTGCAGATGCCCTGCTTGCTGGTGGATTTTTAACTTTGAAAGAAAGTACTGGGAAAGCATCAGAGTTGTGCTTTTCAGTTGCTATAGCTCTGCCTGAGACAGTCTCTACTGATGAAATAAGCTGTTGGCCTCATGTTTATTTAAGATTTGTGCTATTGATTCACACTGTTCTTTTTCATTATCTGCATTTCATTGCAGAACAATCTCATTAATGATTCTGAGACCTGACTGCATGCAGATTCTCCCTCCTACTCCAAAACTGTATTATGTCAATGCATTCATTTCTACGTTAAGAAAAAAAAAAAAAAAAGTAGATTTAGAAACAATTCAAAAATCCAGAAAATTCCTCTTCCTCAAAGATAGTTTCAGACAATATCTTCCCTTAGAAGTCATCATGTGCTACAAGAAAAAACAACTAAAGACCATGGAACTACTGATTCAGGTTCTCCACAAATCATGTTTACTGCTAAAAAGATACTAGGTTTTAGGAAAAGAATTAAGAGTGGGAGAATTTTTTTAGCATGCCTGAATGAGATGAAGCAATATAATTTTTAAGGATGACACAATTGTCTAGTTGCCCTCTGACATTCTGAATGAGCTAGTTCCATTTCTATGCTCTGTTAGCATTGATTTGTAATAAAATTACCCATTTTTCTAATTTCAGAAGTCTGAAACTTCAATTAACATAATAAAAATTGTAGTTATGAAACCAAGCAGTAGGTCATTTGTGGCAATGGGTATCCCAAGCCACTTCTAAGAAGAATATATGAATGTTAATTCAGAAATGAGAGAAATTTCAAAACCCTCAGTATTCTACCATTACGTTTCACCCCTGCAGAAGGCAATGTCAGAGAGCAGAGACTCAGACTTTAAAGAGTTGCTTAGCTGGGGTCATGGCTGAAGATGGTGGGATCCTTTAAACTTGCATCTAAGATGTGGGCTTCTCTCTCTATTCTCATATGAATCATTCTGCATTTTCCCTGTTCTGAAGAATACAGTCATAAAATTAGGCCCTTTGTTTAATCAATGTTTTGTTAGAGTTTGGGGCAGACCTGGGGAAGGAGCAGGTACAGACTCAGATTTGTGTTCATCTCCGCTTGTTGTAAATTGCAACCCTATTTGACCTGCTGGATGTATTTCCACAACTTGTAGATTGGAGCACAAAAAATGATTCTCAGACTGTCACATGTGCATAAAAAGGTAGATTGCCAGCTTACAACTGTGACTTTGTGATAGAGTAAGGCCTTTGCAAGAATGCATTGAAAACCATCAGCATTTGTTACATACACCACAAAAGAGCTAACAAATGGTAAAGGCTTTTCAAGCCAGCCTCTCAGCAACAAATCACTGTCCTAGAAGAGGCAGGTTCTGTGCTCTAGTAATCAGCCAACAAGGGTGAGATTTCTAAATGTCCTACTATGCCCATAACATTCATTTTTAATTCGTTTTGTTCAGTGTTTGTCTGTGTACCTGAGCAAAATGCCCTTTTGATATTAGAAAAGTTGTAATGGTAGTTAGACAGATGGCACCCAATCATTTCAGCCTTTTCAGCTAAGTAAATAACATGCTTGCCATACATATAGCTAAGTTAATTATTATGAAAATAATTTGTTTTGAATTTCTAATCCCTCTGAAATTTAATAACTGAAGTATCTTGTGATGAACGTCTAGCAGATTGCATTTAGTAATTAATAAATTGATATACAGTATGTGCTTTTTAGCAGGCTGCCATCTGTTCCTTCCCCTCACTGGGGACAACACTTATCCAGTAATTGTCACACAGTCAGGGTGGAATAAACACATACAATTTAGAGCCTCGAATATTTTCTATTTTAATTTGTAATAGTGCTACTGATTTGTTTTAATGTATTTTAATATGACTTGCGGAAACTTGACTGTGATTAGCACCCTGGATAGGAGGTAGCATCACGTCTTTTACCTATTTAATGGTGTGTGACTTAGAAAGATTTAAGTGCGGGTTCCATCACGTGGCTTGTCGCTGAGTATCACTTTAGCTGCAAATAGCCCTATATATTTCTGTCAAGATCCTACTCGACGTAGGTAAAATTAACACTGAAATAAAACAAGCAAGAATTGCTGTTTTTTCAGCTAAGGTTCATAAAGGCAGAGGCGAAGGGCCTGAGTGTTCAGGCATTGTGTTTGTGGAGACTTATTCTAAGTAGGTTTTTCAGGGATGTTGGAGCATGCTTGGAAGGATTCTGGGGCCAGAGGTACATAAAGACAGATTCCTTTTCCCTCTTGCACAGGATAAGTAGCAAATGAGGATGGATTCATCTCATATACCCTGCACTGGTCCTGCAGAAAGGCATCCAGTGTGTTCATGAAATTGTGGGACATCTCCCTTGGCATCTGGTGACTTTCATGTCCTCTGTTTTCCACCATCATCTAGTCATGCTTAATTTCCCTGGTGCTTACTCTGAAGCTGTTGTGTCTTCCCTTGGAGAAAAAATGAGTTAGCTGCATTTGAAGCAGCGCACTGGAGTGAATGGGTACTCGAGTTCTCCAGCTGGAGGTTTCTGCAGTGTGAAAGCTGATCCAGTCTTGCAATATGCCAGCTTTTCCCACCACTATCCATGGTGTCATATGCACAGAAGCAAACCAGAAGTTCCAGCTCTCAGGTGTGTGAAATACCTATCACCTAACAAGGGCAGTGGTGGTGGGGCCTTACAGTGCGTGTCCTCACGTCCTTTGCTTGTAAGTGTACATATTGTCATTATCAAAAGCACTGGGCCAGCCTGTCACCTTGGCTGGGTTGTGATTAGGGAATCAATCTTCAAACTCCCCTCCTCCAGGCACCTCAATTGTAAGTAGACCCAGCATCCTCCTGTTAAGCCTGTAATGCCCCTTCTTGCAAAATCCAGTTCCAGAGGCTGGTGCCTTTCCTGAAGCATGCTTGAAGCTGCAGTGTATGGTCCACACTGCACATGGAAAGGATCTTTCAGCCAGGTATAGATGTCTGCTGTGCCAAGCCAGGCAGCTGGGTGGTTGGATAAGAGAGCAGGACCTTCCATACTGCCAAATACTGCTTTTGCATACGATCCAGCAGCATGGTCAAGAGAATTCAAGACATCATTTGCCAAAAATTTGGGAGAGCTAAGAGTAGTGTTGTCTTTAAATGTATACTTACAGACAAAAAGAGCAGGTTTGCAACTTTTTTTCAAATTATGGGAACAATCTCCATTTTAACTAAGTGCGTCATTAAAGTTGCCCTAAAAGTTAATGGAATGTAGGATAAGTCACTAAGCTCTGGAATGAATTGCAGTCCTTAATGTGCAGTTCTGTGGACTGTGGTATTTTGAGAGGAATTTCTAGTGCTAGCCCTACTGAGGGAATCACAGGGTAGGGGTTCTTTTGTACTTTGGGCTGCAGAAGAGGATTTGCTGTGGCCCTTCCTATTTTTTCAAAATCTTTTTGAGATTAGTTGATCCCATGGGATACAGTAGAAATGATTATGATCCCAAACCAGGTACGAATTGATTTTCAGAGGGGCTTTTCTAGGCAAAGAAATTCTATCTGTACATGGCTACTGAGGAGTTGCAGCTCCCCCCTCTTCACTGGGAACAGTGATAAATACAAGTATACAGCATAGCTCCCTTTCCAAGCCATGCCTTCAGGCAAACCTAGCTTCACCTTGACACAGATGGATACTTTTGCTTCAAGCCTGATTGAAAGCCCTCAGCAGAAACCCAGCCACATTACCGTTGTAGGAGCACACAAATGAGTTGCTGAGGGAAGCAATTTACTGCTGCCCAGTTCCTCTAGAGCTGCTGTCCATTGGCAGGCTCCTACCCTGCAGCTCCTAAGATACAGCTGGCCATCTTCTGCAGAGGAATAATGACTCAAGCAGAAGTGTTAGGGAGCACAGCTCAGAGAGACAACTGGGAGTCACTGATCCTATCTTTGTGCCTTGTTTCTTTTGAAGGACAGAGCATTAACGAGGCGCTGCCCTGAAATATGTAAGGAAGCTGAAAAGAGAGGGAAAATGAGCTTTCATTCAACATCAAATTAATATGTCAAGAACAGGATTAATCAAGATACCAACAAAACCAAGAAGAAGAAATTCTGTAATCATCTATATAGCAATATTAGAAGCTTGCATAATAAACAAGAGGAGCCTGAATTGCTCATTTGGGAGCATATTTTGACCTAATTGTTATTACTGAAACCTGCTGGGAAGATCTGATTGATTGCAATATTAAAATTAATGCCTACAACCTATGTAGGAACAATCAAATGTGGGGGAGAAAGGAGGAGAGAGAGGCAATTTGTCGAGGGATATATTGCCTGTTTGAAGACATTTACACCAGAGAAACATACTCTCAAATATTAATGGGTTAACATATTTTAACAGAGTACCGGTGTACAAGTCTGCTACCAATTCAGGTTGAAAAACAACATTCATCTACTCTGTATTGGTGGGAAAAGCTGTTTTCTTGAAGGACTTGTCTTGGCTCCAGCCAGGACAACTATCATTTTGGCAGTAGCCAGGAGGGGACAAGGCCAGGACCAAGAAGTTATGCTGTACCACCTCACATCATCGCTAGGGGCAGGGAAAAGGGATCTTTTTCTGGAAGGAATGGCTCTTTTCTGGTCGAGGCAGCATGGCTGCAGTCCAGTTGAGCTCTGCAGTGAACATTTTGGCTTGTGAATCACTCTCTCTTCTGTGCACTTTTGTTATTAATATTGTTGCTGTTACTGTTCTTTTCTTATCTCATTGCTGTTTCCAGTAAATTGTTCTTACTTCAACCTGTGAGTTTTACCTTTTGTGCCTCCAGTTTGCCACTCCATCCCACCAAAGGGGCAAAGGGGAGGGGAGAGCAGAGGAGCCAGAGAGCAGCACATGGATTGGAGATTCTCGCTGAGGACACTGGATGGGGAGTACCATTCCTAAACCACAACAGGATTTCAGTCTATATTATACACAGCGTCTAATGCTTCTACTATTAAAACATAATGCAGCCAGTAGTGAAAGATGCTTCTGAAAATTGTAGGTGACCTATATACATGAGGTCCAGCAAATTCTGATCAAGAAAAAACCAAAAAGTCACACTTTTTTAAAAACAAACCTAATTTTAAAAGGTAGAGAAAGCAATTTTAGGGTGAGGAGAAAAGGAAAGAAAGGGAATTTTACATCAAATAGTATGTAGAAACAATGAACAAGTAGTTGTGGGCTATGTTTCTGAAAATAAAAAGGTGTTGGGGCATTCACAGGGAGCAGAACCAGAGCTCAGGAGGAAAAGTGTGTATGTTGCATGTGCGTGTGTGTGTGTGTGGTATGTTACTTCTTTTGCTCCACTGCAAAATTGAAATGCTAGTAGTGCAGCAAAAGGGCCAGTAAAGCATTCTGGTTGCATTTGCAGTCAAGTCAGATAGTATAAATGGGGTATGATGAAATGGTTTCCATGCTAGGGGTACCATAGAAGGATATTAAGAACCAAATGTTGAAGAGGTATTCTGTAACCAGGTCTGCCAGGTTTGCTACTGAAAGCTTTAAAATGGATGGTAAAGAATTCTTTAGGTTGTTGATGACTTTTTTGTCTCTTTTTCTTCAGTAGAATAATGATAAATAATATACAAATATTTTCAGAACAGCTAAATGTGATGACCGGGCAGCAACAGCCTCTCATTCTGGCACCTATGAGAAGCACAGCAGTGAAATAGAAGGTGGAAAAGTCATCTGAGTACAGAATTAAGTGAGGGAAAAAATATTTAATGCCAGTCACCAGGAGTTCATGGAAAACCTTTACTGAGAAAATTATCTTTTTTTAAACTGATTTTTCCAAGAAAGGCATTTGTACAACAGAACATTTTATGTAAATGTACCACCACAGAGCCATAACCTTTCTCAGTCAAATGTGGTCTTTAATCTCATACAAGTCTAAGTAACTAGAGAACACAACATCCACATGGTGCACATCTAATGTGCAAAAATACTGCAAATCAATAGATCCTGAAATGTTAAGGAGGCTGTAGAAAACGAGTGTGTTTCCAGAGACTGTTCCTGGCCCCGTGACCCTTTCCACTGGTGACCTGGGAGCAAATCAGTCGGCACTGATTTGGTGTGGATGACAGAGAACAGGTCACTGAGCTAACAGGATGCATAAGCAGGCAGGATTTAATGTCTGAGGACAGTTATCTGTAGCAAGCCCAGGACCTAGCTAATTCTTCCTTGATGTCAGGAATACATCTCTCCTACAGACTGTTGACCCTGAAAAGGACTCATTGGGGAATAAAGTGGATAATAAAGTAAAGATGATTGTCAGTGCAGAAAAACGGTCAAAAAGCAATATGATTGTTGGATGTTTACAGTGAAGAATGTCACAGATGGTATTTGGCTTTGATGACAACTTTTCTGGAACAATATGTCCAGCCCTTGTACCTGTAACTCCAGAAGGTGTCAATTGACAAAGGGCACTGGCAAAGGGCATCAAGGGTCATAAGAACAGAAAAAGAAGTGGAAATACCATGAATGAAAGCAGTGCCATTTGTTTAAGTTATTCAAACCATAGGGCATAATTTATTGGCATGGAAAAGTGAAATCTGATGCTAAAGGACACTTTAAAATGCTGAATGTAGGCATAGGAATGTGGTACCTAGAAAGAAGGAGAAATCAAATAAGATGTGCATTTGTAAAGATAAAAGCAGATGACCTCTACTGCAACTTGATAAGAGTGGTGATAGAATTTCTACAGTGTGAATTTTGTTTGATCGGTATTAATCTCTGGAAAATGCACAGCATGCTTTAGACAGAAGGTAGTTTGCAAGTCTCACCTGCACTATTCTTCATGGAAACACATCCCCACAGGTTGGAGGGAGAGATTCCCTTCAGCCAAGATCCAGGGAAATTAGGAAGAGCTGTTGTGGATTTCTTTGTCTTCTTTGTATTTAAAGAACGCAAATTCAGCTGTTTCATTGGTGATGTTTGATTTACTGTTGCTACAGCACATAAAGCTGCTATGAGGAAAGGAATCACTTTGATCCCTGTCCATCTGGCAGCCTTGTGCAGTCAGCTGTGCACCACCACGATACTGTGATACTTTAAGTGGATCTCGACTCCCTCTGCAGATTTCTGTGGTTCTTTTCCTTCCTTTCAAATACATAGCTCTCCTTCATCACTTTGTTAAAAATCAAAAATAAGAGTGGTTAATGGTACTGAAACAGTAAAAATATAATTTATTTCTCTTTTACTTGGTGAAGACTTTTGATGTCCATGTCAACACTAAAATCAATGTAGATGTTTTTAGGATCAGAATATTTGAGATAATTGATTTTTCTTTTTAGGATACATAGCATTTCTACCAGTTTCTTGTTAGGATGACTTTTTTCTTTTATTCCTTTAGAACTAGACAGAGTAATCTGGAAAATACACCATGGCATATATGACATATGAGCATAGTCTAATTTCATAGTCAGGAATCAAAAAGGGGAAAAAATGCAAGCATCAACCTTGCATAAGGATATCTATAATTAAAGACTGACACAGAAAATAGTATTTAAATCCCCAGTACCTAATATTCAAGGACATCAAAAGGGACAGGGTTTATGCATTATCAGTGGCAATTAAGAGTAAATGTGACTGGGACATGTCAGTGCCAGTTATGTGCCTGGTGGAGCGGGAATAAATAAAAATGACTGAAATAAGTATAAAGGAAGAGCCAATCAATGAAGCACTAGTGTTTTCGGGGACACTTTTCTATCAGTGGTACAATCCTGCCAACCTCCAATTGATTGACTTTCAAAAAGGGAGCGCTATTAAGGTTAATAGCTTCAGTACCCAATAGCTTTATGTTGACAGTATTCCTGAAGGCAAATGGATTTGGGTAAGCAAAAGCAGAGCTTAATTTGAAAGTCATGCTTTCTATTATTTTCTTTTTCAGAATATGAAGGATCTGGGACAGAAGTTCAGAGAAAACACTCAAAATGTGGAGTTTGCAAATATAGGGCTGAGTGTGATGAAGATGCAGAAAATGTCGGGTATGTAAAGTTTCCCCTAACAATATCACTGAACAAAAGGGAAAAAATATTAAAAGCAAAGTACATTATTATCTGCTTGACTATGTTTATTCTTGCTAACTGAAGCTTTAGTGCTGTTCAGTAATAATGTGTTTGAAATGTGTCTGTAAAGAACAAACCATCTGCAATTGCAAAGTAGTAGGAGAAAACAACAGGGAGTTTTACTGGAAAGATTTTAGCTAATATTTTTCAAACAAAGCGCCTTGATTTGTTTTATGCTGCCAACAAAAAAACCCCAAAACCAAACAGGAATGCAAAATAAATACTGATTATTCAACCCCTGAGCTGTTTTTCTCTATGTTCTCCTTGTTCATAAAGTGTTACAGGCAGTTATTTTCATCAGTGCAAAGCTTGGACCTAAACACAAAGTTGAACTGGGGAATTGAGCCAGTCACTTCTTCTAAACTCACTGTGGCATTTGATATCTTGGATGCACCCAGGGGAAAATGAATGAAAAATATTAATTATTGTCAAAGTTCAAAGCCAATTATCAAGAAACAAGAAGCTTTTAAAGACAATCCATAATGCAGAAGCAGATGCACCAAATTTCCTCACTCAAGGTGGTTGGTTATTTTATACTGCGGCTGTCCAGGCTCTGGGTGGCTCTCAGAAAGGGGGGAAATACCATGAAGGAAAGGGCTTCTTCAGACAGTCCCATGAGGCTTTAAGGGGTTTTAAGGGAGTTAGAAGAAGTCCCATCTGTTGATGGTGTCTTGTTTCCCAGCAGCCTTTGTCTTGGCAGTGGCCACCAGTATGGAATAAGCTTTGCTGGGGTCTGGGCTGGTGGCAGGTACTGGGGTTACAGCTACAGACACAGCGCATGAAGGTGTTTGAGAGACTTGCAAATGGTACATTTTTGTGTTCACAGAGGGAACAACATCTCAGAACAACACTGTTTGAACATCACTAATCAGAGAAAACATCACTCTCCTTCCTCTTGTCTTCCAGCTGGAATCCATTTAATGTTGAAATATGTCTTAATTGCACAAGGTTTTATTACAGGATATCAGCATGAACACATCTCAGGCAGCAAAGCAGCTTAGCACTAATATTCAAGATGTGCATTCAAGATTAAATCATAGAATACAAGGGAAAGCAAAATAGTAATAGTGCCCATGAACACTATCATGATACTTCACATTTCATAAAATGCCATAGTCCTGAAGTAGGCTTGCTCTTTCCAGGAGAGAAACAAATGCCCTAGAGCTGTTTTCTGTAATACTAATAATTTTTTGGAATATTGCCTTGGTCTGCTTCATTTATGACTGAAAAGATGGTATAGATGAGATATATATATATGTTGTTATATGCACTGAGATGTTCTTTTGGCTTTGGAAAATAAATCCCGAAGCAGTCAACCTCAGTAAGAGCTTGCCTAGTCTTTCTGCACTTGTAGAGCTGGCATTCCTCCAGCTATATAGTATCTATAAGAAAATTAGGAAAAAGCTGAGGAGAGTGGAAGATTTATTCCCTACATCCCACTCATACAAAATGAAATCAGGCTCCCGCTTCTTGACAACAGACAGAGAGTGCTCTTTTGCCTCTAAGATTCCTTTAATTAGTCCTCATTAAAAAAAAATTGGAAACAAAAATTTTTATGTAGAAAATGCTCAAAAGTTAGAAAATATTCCCATGTACATTATTTGCAATTTATTGGATAATATTTTTCAATTCTATATAAGAATTTAATATAATTTAATTTTTTCCCAGTACCTTTGACCATTAAAACAGGCTTCAGTGATATTCACTGTTTAAACATAGATAAATCAGGCTCTGTTAACTCAGATTGCCTCCACAAGGTTGATTTTGACAAGTCACATAGCACGTCACAAACTTGTTAAAGTAGATTATAGGAGTTGGCATATTTTTTTTCCTAAAATCAAAACAGTTAATTTCCTGGCAGAAACAAGATAGGATTTAAATCTTCTGTTTGGGAAACCTTAGTAGAGCACCCCTTACATCTAATTTTTACTGATTTTTGCATCTAATTTTTATTCTCTTTCCTGCTGTGTTTCAGTGTAGGTTTTGACATCATAAACTTATATCATGACATATAAAGTTACTGGCAGCACAAGTATCTTTCATTAGACTTGTATAAACATTGCTGGTCTGAATTATCATTTAATTCTAATTTGCACTAGATTACCGATACTATCCCTAATTCTACCAAATCACAAACCACCCTAATTTCATGAAAACATTGTTTTGATTTTCCTTTTTAAGACATGAGAATGGCCACTGGAACTGTGAATAGTGTGGTAATGTCTACTGAACTACAAACAAAAAATACAGTTAGTTCTGTTCAAGTAGGTTTCTTAGGCCTGGACAGCCCTTGCTTGCACCTTGTGATGTTAAGACACGTAATAGAATGATCCACATGATTACAGGCGGCATTTAAGGAGAATTTTGCTCCATGATAGTAACTGGATGAGTTAGCTGAACTGTCCCCCAATGTTTAGTAGATAATCTCAAGCCATATTCATGATACATACAGTAAACACTTGCTCTTGATATACCCTGGAGTATCCAGACTTTTTCTTAGCACACACTGGGCTTTTCAGTTCTACTGGTTACTAATGAGATAAACAGATCATCCTATCAGTATACAAATACAGGATGTCTAGAGGGTCTGGGCTCCTGCCCTGCACTGCACCTGCAACTCATCCATGTGAGCTCAAGGGCTTCTCCAGGAGAGCTCTGACCATCTCCATGAAGAAAAATTTGACATCTGGGCACATCTGTTCAAGGGCTGAGCTTTTCTCACTTTGAAGAACGATTTCCTTGTGTTCAAACAGAAATTCTCTCCTTGCTACTTGCAGCAATCTTTCACTCCTCTTCGTGCACCTCTGAGAAGAGCCTCTCTCTCATCTTCTTGAGAACCTCTCTTGGATTGTTGGTGACAGTAGTCACTTCCTTAGTCTTCTCTTCTCCGGGCTGAAGAGGTGTAGTGCCCCCAGCCATTCCTCACACAGCCCATGCTCTGTCCCTCTTCCCATCGCAGTGCCTCACTGCTGCAGCCTCTCCAGTTTCTCAGAGTATTTGCTGTTACTGGGGGGTCCCAAAACAGGACAGAGTGCTTCACATGGGACCTCATGAGTGCTGAATAGAGGATAAGAGTCACTTCCCTTGCTCTGTTGGTGACCATCCTGTGATGCAGCCCCCCAGCCTGCTGCTCCCCTGGGCCTCAGGCCCTTTTCTGCAGAGCTGCTTCCCTGCCAGTCCACCCACCATCTGTCCTGTGGCAGTCCTGTCATCTTTAGACCTCTGGAGGTTCCTCCATCTCATCAGGGCCCCACTTAACTGGTCTTTATTTTTTTTTTTTTTTTTTTACTTTTGTCTTTGGTAAGGAAATCATTAACTTAAAAACAGCCTCACTGTAAAAATTCAAATTTATCATGTTCTCAGTTTTACCTATTTTTTTTAACAGATGAAGTATGGAAATGAGATTCTGAGCACATTCAGGTTTTTTTTTTTTAATAAGTGTACTATGCTGTCAAAGATATGTTTTGACTTACAATGTAGATTTTCAAGAAAGATTGACAGCTGATCCCCAAGTAGACCTTTTGAGATTAACATTTTATGAGATATACTTTGGAAAGCAAAGGTGCCTTGGAAATATATAGATTCAACTGGCCTACATTTACATAGTGTCTGTTTTCACAAAGGCCAAACCAGAATTTCAGAAGTCTCAGTAATAACAATTAGAAATGCCAGTGTGGACATTTCAAAGTTCTAGTCTCTGCCTTGTCCATATAATTTGTCCTCCAGGGAAAGATTTGGCCTGTTTGAAGTCCAGCATGCAAGTTTATACTTCCTTCTTTTGACCACTTTTTCACTCATTTACCAACCTTTTGGTTTTTAACTAACTTTTTAGAGTATGATATTGTGTGTAGGTATTCATAAGGAAGGATATCTAAATCCTGTGTAAATGCAATTCACAGCTTTCTGATCCAACAGAAAAAAAAATCCTAAATATTTGTGTACAAAACAAACCATTCAGACAATAAAGAAAATCAGCCTAAACAAGGGATTTACAATTGTGTCATGAGATTATGAATTATGAAAACCTAGGCTACAGGATATTCTGAAATGAGAGGAATAACATAGTGGTCTTTTCCCTATTAAGAAATTGAATAAAGCCTAGATGGATAATAATCCAGGTCTGATTTTTTAATGTATATTTTTAATGATCTTTGCAGCAGTGTGTGCCAAACCTTTGAAGGTTCCTGTTATTTGAAGGTGGAGGGAGGGTTAGGCTGCTCTTGAGAGAGCAAACATCAGTTCACCATGTATGCTGTGAGAAGCTCACTGCAGGTAAAGACTAAATTTCTACAGTGGTCAGAGAGAGCCATGCCATGAAAATGAAAAAGTGAATGTAGGGATGTCTGGAAAGTAGCTGAAGCTTATGGTATTCAAAGGGTGTTCTGAATTGCTGGGCAGAAGTGAAGACAGAGTGTTAAAGCTGGGCACAGAGAAGCTTTGTAGAATCAAATTCTACTTCTCTTGTGCTATAAAGGGATTTTAAAAAATACACAAAAAACCTGATGAAGATCCAACTCTAGTCAAATGGATAGAAAAATCACTTTGAAATCCAGATTTTCTTAGTTCTGCTTTCATCTGGGAAGAATTGCACACAAGAGAAGAAGCATCAAATGAAAAGTAATCCTTCATTTGGCATGGTTATATTCTTACCTGCAATTGCAGCACCCCTGCTATTTCAATTCACCTAAATTCATTCTATCAAGCATACCCTTATCCATCTGTGTGCATTTCACACGCTTTGTTTTACTCTAGTGCTTCCATTTTACATCTCTAAGCAGATGTGCCAATGAATTGGTGAGTACCTGAGAACGCCTCCTGTTGTCAGCTACTGGGAAGGGGTAGCCAGCAGCACCCCCTGTGAGACCGGGCCAGAAAAATACATTTGTGAGCAAATCCCAGGTGGTCAGAAATGCAGCAGCCTGATCTGTTGGTTGGAAATGCCCGTCTCTCCCAGTAGCCAAGCCCACTCCACAAGTCAGTCATGCTTTTCCCTTCCTTTTGTTTCCTCTCTGTTCTTTGAACCTACCAGGGTTTTTAAGCACACAGAACTTCCAACAGACCACGTACACCTTGAAGCCTGAAAACAAAAGGGAGCCTTGAAATGTGTTCTGATCTCTGGGGATCTAATTAATTTACTAATAGCAGCAAGTGCTCTTACAGCCTGAGCTTGTCACTTCATTTTACTAAGCACACTTTCTTTGTTACACATAGTAGCCCCAAAAAAATGGTTGTACATCCTCATTTCTTGCTTATTAAAACCACCCAAAAAAATCTGTTTGGTTTAATTATATCACTTTGTACTTTCTTGAAATTCAAATGCTTTTCTGTTTAACTAATGGTGTTAATGAATGATATGCATGCAACTTCTAAAAGCACATTTCACAACAAGCTGGTGCCTTTTTTCTTAAGGTGTCAGCTCTCTGATGACAGGTGACAAAATTCAGGGATCTTTTCTGTATACCCTAGTACAGCAGGAAAACGTCTGAATATATCCTGTTGACTTTCCCAGTCGAAGAGAGAGAAAAGATCTGTTGAGGACTTTACACAGCAACCTCCTCCAGCAAGACATCAATGTGGAGCATTAACTACCTGTTTAAATCCTTTTGGTTAAAACCAATAAGAAGGTTACAGTGGAAAAAAAATGTCTGTAGGGCTCTCACTCCTTTTATTCCATGTGGCTTTTACAGCAATCTTTTCCAGCAAAAATTTGAAGCACTCATTCACTTCTTTCTGGTATGAAGCATCAAGCACATTCAAGATGTCCTTAATACACAATTCTGTTAAGTGGGTTTCCCTTAAGTGACTAACTACTTCTTTTGAATTTTACAGTTAAGGTTCACTCTCTTCCTGGGTGCCCCTCTTGTGCTTCTCCCAGGTGTCCCTGCACCCCCTTCATGATCTCAAGTATGTCCTGCCCTGCCTTTATGAGCAGCTCTCTGCATTGTCCTTTTGTCCTCTCCGTGCTCTCTGCCCAGTAGGAGAGAGACTTCAGGGAACAGATTATAATGCGGGACTGCACTTTTGTGTTCAGTTTCAGTCTTAGTTGTGAAGGTAAACAAAGCCTAGAGTTCATGGTGCCTCTTACAGCTTTTCCTGCCTTCAAAGGCCTCTGATAAGATTTTTGCCCTTTAAGCTTTTTTTTTTTTTGCTACCGCTTTTAGCTCATTCTCACTGTCTGCTTTGTCTTCTCACATATTTTGCGTGCCTCTTGTATGGTCTGTGGCATGGTTCAGACCTAGGGGCTGTGCTTGGCAGCCTTGAGCTTTGATTTCTTCCTGGCTTTGGCTCCCAAACTGGCTGGTGAGGGGAGTTGGTTTCCATCAAGCAGCTGGATTTCCTGTCATCTCAGTACCAAGCTATTGTTTGCCCTCTTTAGCTCTCTGACTTCAGGATATAACATATTTTCAGTATTTCATAGTGGGTTTGTTGGCAAATCTTCCAATACTTTCCTGAGCTGCTCTTCTGCAGTCTGTGGTGGTACTGTCCTCTCACAGGGACCCAGGCTCCAGTTCGAAGTGTTTGACGTGCAACATCAGAGCAGCAACTTGCTGTCCCACAGTTTTACCTTCACAAACACCGAGCAGTTAAAAACAACATTCTTTTCATGTTTTCTGTCAACAGCAGCACTTCCCATATGTCACAACTCTCATCTCACGATTTGGCACTTGCCGCAGTCCCGAATGTATTTTTGGTCTAGTGTAAACTGTCTTTGAGCAAGAACAAATTCACTGCACCCTATGCAGACTCTCTGATGAGTGCAGGTTTCTACCATGTGCTCCTGGCTCCCTCTCTGCCACACTACTGCATCTGTGGAGGCCTTGTCCCTTCAGAGCATTACACCCAAGCCGTGTCTTCACCTGAACTTATTCCCTTTCAGCCCTCTGGAAGGCTTCAGAGGTTTATGTTGGAATAAGTGTTTCAATCTTTTTAAAGTACATCAGGCCAACTATTAATTATGCCACAGTGTAGTTAAACCACCTGCTTTTACATGGCAGACAGCTCTGTGAAGTAACCAGTAACTAACTGGCTGGGGAAGGTTGGAAGTACAACTTGGCATCATGGTCATAGGCAAAGAAGTCACTAATGGCACCAGGCAGATAATCAGATACATGTGGAGGAGTCAACATCTGAAATTTCTGTACATTGAAGAGATGGCTAGAGGTAAGACTGAGACTGTTGATCAGAAAACCATGGTCAGGAATTCATAACCACCCCTAAAGTAAGCATCTGAGAATTCTGAAAAAGTAAGCATTTAATATTAGATGTTAAATCTAAACACAGAAAAGCATGGAAACATAAGCAGTTTCCAAGCAGTTTCAACTCTAGCCTGTAACGTCACCATGAGGAAGAAAAAAGCATTTTCAAAACTCACCTTATTTGTCACCAGGACTGACAAAACCCAGCCATAACCATGATGCTACAGACATTGGATGGTGACTACAGACAGATTTAAGGGTGAGCAAAGGTATCTGTCTGTGCACAGACAGTGTCATGCAAATGAGGACCAGCTCTCTGCTAGTTTGTGTCAATAAGTATGCAAAACTGCTGAGCTATGAGCCTTTTATTTGTATGTAGTAAATCCTAATAAACCCCTTATTAGTCCTAACATCATGTGGGAGCATGTAAAAAAAATAGTATTTCCATCCTGGTTCTAAAGTTTGCAACCATCACCGATTCTAGTAAAAAAGATTATGTGTTCATCATATTGATATTTAGAGGCTTCATCAGTACTCGGAGGTAGGTCCCTAAGATGTGTAGAGACTCATTACTGGGGCAGTTTTTCACTGTCAGCAGGTGCACTTAAAACCCTGTTTGCACTAGAGATGCTCTAGAAGCAATCTGAAGTTCATAGGCATGAAAAATTACCTGCAAAATTAGCATATTTAAATTAAGCAAAAAAAGATGCTCATGGAAGAAGAGGAAGAGAGAAAAGTATGCTGGCCATTTTCAGTGTTTCTGCAGCACGGAATTGGGCTCTGCTGCAAGATTTGTTACTGGCCTGAGGCATACCTACATCTCTTTAATAGTTTAATTTTATCTGGAACAGTGGGAAAGAACATAAAAAACCTGGTAAGTTGGTAGCTTGGACACTTTTCCCCATCTTGTGACTTACAAGACTGAATCAAGATGAATCTAGTGGTAACTCCTGACCATCAGACCATGTGCCTGCCCCCTGTAGAGCTTTCTGGCAAGGAGAGTACCTTGTGCCCACTGCCACCTTCTCAGAAGGTGCAGAGTGGCCCTTCTCACATTCACAACATCAGGAGGAGCATGACTGAGAGCTGGACATGGTGGCTACCTTGTCCTCCCCCTCATTCTGCAGCCACATTTCTTATTTACCCCATCCCAAAAGTGGAGGGAAGCTGGTAGAGTGATGTGAAACATACACAGAAACTTTGATTCAAAATAGAAATGAATAGAATGAATAGAATAGAATAGAATAGAATAGAATAGAATAGAATGAAGAAACCAGAATATTGATTAAAATAGTAAGGGGGTGTGGGGCTTGGAAAGTTGGAAAGTTTTCCTATGCCATTCACAAATGTAAAATCTCAGCACTTTTTTCTGGGGCTACAAATGTATCTAAACATGAACAGGTCATAGCCCTGCCTGAGTCTGGGGTTGTCCTACCTTTGTGTAGTTAGGAACCAGCTACACACTAGGTCTTCATTTTTCCCACTTTCATTTCACAATCCCTAGCTGCAAATTGTTTGGAAAATGATTCATCCTAAACAACCAAAATGTTAATGGGATGCAATATGAAATAATTCAGATTGCATAATCCCATTTTAAATGCAACATAATAGACCTATTGTTAACATTCAAAGGAATGAATGAAAGTCTTGCTGAAATGACACAGTTAACCAAGCATATTGAGTCTAAACAGCCTTTGAAATAGAGCTGCTTCTATTGCCTAACAGAAAAGGGAGTCCTGTTTGTTTTCTCTCTCAAGGATCTTGACTCTAAAAAAAGTAGAATATTCTTCTGGTTTTGTTCACACTAGAGAACAAACACTACAAACTGGTATATTAATGTAGTAAATCTTCCTAGTAATGTGTTTCCAATTTTCAGGTGTATTCCATGAGATTGATATCAGAGTAAAACTACAAGAAACATTAATACATTATTGAAAAGCACACTGAAGCATCTATTCAAAATTTTGTACATTCTGCTTGGAAGCCTGAGATGTCAATGGCTTCTTCAGCATCCTCATGCAGCATGCTCTCCTCTCCTGGCATTGGTGTATGAGCTCGTGTTTACTTAGGACTTAACATGACTTAATTTTTGTTTGCTGGACATCAATTTTGTTTTGCTGTGTGCTTCAATTAACAGGTGTGTATGTAACATAGATTGCAGTGGATACAGTTTTAATCCTGTATGTGCTTCTGATGGAAGTTCCTATAACAATCCATGCTTTGTCAGAGAGGCGTCATGTCTGAGGCAAGAGCAGATTGACATCAGGCATCTTGGGCACTGCTCAGGTAGGATCAATTTTGGTTTTCTGGTAAATGTAAATTCTAACATAATGGGGCTTGGTAGAGCTTCCCCTTTTCCATTTTTGGTCAGAAGTCAATGATGCAGTTATCAGTGAACTCACCACCTGTAGTTTTGAGTTCCCGATGCTACACACATAGTGCTGTGTTTACATTACCTTTCTCTGGCTGCCGTTACCTGGAAAGACAGGAAAAGCTCTTGGGAAAATCTAAGCAATAACCCAACAGTTCTTACATGAGGGGGTGGTAGGAGAACAGAAGGAATATGCCTGTGTGGGAAATCTTCCCTCTTGTTGCTGTGGGCTGTAAAATGTGTTTCCAGGGTGTGTCAAGTTGGGCCTCTATTGCACAAACTTTGATCCATTAATCTTAAGGGTCTTTTCCAACCTAAGTGATTCTGTAATTTCCTTTCCATTCCTTGTTGGAATGGTCCACTGAAGCCCTCTGTCTATTACCTTGTAGCTGATCATGTCTGTAACCTTTCAGTTTTGGGGGCTTGCAGTTAGGACTTTCTCATGGGAATAACAGCTTTCCACCAACTCTTTGCCAGTTACATCTAGATCTGTAACTTGGGCAGTTCCAACACCAAAACAGACTGTCACCAAAATAACCTAGGTCCATACCACAGTGAAGTTTTTAGTTCAAAACCTACAGCTTGAGGTGTGCCAGGTGTTGGTCTGGACACCGAGGTTACTGACCAGATGTGATACCAACCTGGTTGTATGGGAGGAACAATGTGGGAGTGTGTCCAATTTTACTACAACTTAAAATAATTCTTTGAATATTTTTCTGGCTTATCAGTGATGCACACGCAGTGGTCTGGAAAATATCCTTTCCTAGTAAGTAACCATGCATGTATTTATCACCTAGAAACAGATGACACAAATGCAGTCGGAAAGAAAGATGATGGCATGCAGTATCGGCCAGAAGTGAAAGGTACGGTGCAGACTTTGTGCTTTTTGGTTATGGTTTACAAGATGACGAAATAGAGCACACAAGTCCTTCTAGTCTGCCTTACAGCTTTGATTCCTGTAACCAAGACAGACCTGTGAACAGCTTCTTCCTTAGAGCGTGTTGTGAGGCTAGCAGGAAGATGTGCGTGATTTGTAAGTTTTGCCTGCTGTATTCCTCTAAGATGCCCAGCTGCTCAGTACCCTCTGCAGTGGCCACAGGACTGGACTCCCTCCAAGTGCTGTGAAAATGACTTTGCTGGAAGACACCAAGCTGTGACTTTCCTGATGAAATAACATAGCACAAGCCTCCCTGCCATGATCCCATCTTTTCTGTTAACTTCTGAAAAAAATGGATGAGTCTGTATTTGTTAGGTTGTTTTAAAATATTTTCAGTAACATGATACGCTGAATCACATTGATTGAAAATGTTTCACCGACATGAACCTTACCTTACCTTTTAATAACCTTTAATGTCTCAACTTTTTCTTCATCCCAGCTAGTCAGATGATCACACACATCGTGTATCACTCCAATGCTTTCTTTAGACCTCCTATTGCTAGTAATGCACTTGAAAAAGCCCTTCTTGTTATCTTACACAACACTGGCCATTCAGTTCTAAATGAGCTTTGGCCTTTCGTGTCTTCTCCCTGCACATACGAACCACCGCTATGTACTCTTCCTGTGAAGCCTGACCTCCCTTCCAGTGACCATACAAATTCTCTTTCCTCTTGACTTCCAAAAAGAGTTCCTTGTTTGGTCAAGCTGGTCTTCCACCCCACTTGCTTGACTTACAGTGCAGCAGAATTACAATGCAGCAATGCTCCTGTGCTTCTAAATGGCGCTTCTTAGAACTTGACCAGCGCTCATGGACACCTACAAAGCACATCGCAGGGTACTCTGCTAAATAACTCCATGAACAGCTTAAAGGTTTTTTCTGCTCAAGTCCAAGGGTAGCAACTCAGGTGTCCTTTTTTTCTCATTGCGCTGAAGGCTCAACCATTAAACTCAACCATTTCATGATCACTATGGCTGAGACAGACACATACAATTACATCCCCCCATGAGTCCTCTATTCACAAATAGCAAGCCTAGGAGGGCTTTCCTCACTGAGTACCTCTGACAAGAAGTTATTATCTCCTACAAATGTCAAGAAAGTCCTGTTCATCACAGCAATATTATATTCCCAGGTGATGTCTGGGAAGTTAAAAATCTCCCATAAGGACAAGGGCTAGCAATCCAGAAATTTCTCATAATTGCTTATATCCTGGCTGGGCACTCAGTAGTAGACATCTACAACCACATCTCCTTGTTTTCCATCCCTCTAGCCCTCACTCAGAGGCTCTCAACCACATCAGCACTAACTGTAAGTGCTGTACAATCACTTCTTCCTTACATAAAACATGACACTTCCAACTTGTCTGCCCTGCCTGTCGCTCCTGAACAGCCTGTAGCCCTCCATCTCAACACTCCACTTGTGGATTCACTTTACCAAGTCATGCAAATACCAGTGATATCATAGCTCTGGGAGCTGACCAGTGCTTCCAGTTCATCCTGTTTTATTCTCATACTGTCTGAGTTGGTGTTCAAGAATTTCAAATGTGCTCCTGACCTCTCCATGTTCCCAGGAACAGCATAAGTGTTCCTACTAGCACGTGCTACCCTCAGGTGATGCTGTGACAACCTGTGCCTTACCTACTGCAATGCTGTTGGCATCCCCTTCCCCCATCAATTATAGTTTAAAGCCCTCTCTGTCAGTCCTGCCAGCTTACTGCCAAAAAGTCCTTTTATCCTTCAGGACAGGTGGGTCCCATCAGGCCCCAGCATACCTTTTGTCTCAAAGTCTCTTCCATAATTTAAAAACCCAATGTTTTGGTGTAAACAGTCCCAGAGCAAGGTATTGATATCCTGGGCTCTCCTGTTTGTTTCAAGTTTCTCCTTATTATAGGAAGGATTGAAGGGAAACACTGTCTCTGTGTCACCAAATTTTTTTAGCATTGTTCCCAGGGCTTCTGAAATCTCATTTGATTGACCTCAGACTTTTTGTTGCTACATCATCATTAGTAGCCACGTGAAAGAGCAGGAGTGGGTAGTAGTCTGAAGGTTGCAATAACCTCTTCAGTCTTGTAGGGACATCTCTAATTCAGGTCCCAGGGAGGAAGAAAACTTCCCTGAAAAGAGAATCCAGTCTGCAAATGGGTGCTTCTATTCCGCACAGGAAGGAATCACAAATGAACCTAACTCACTGTTCTTTCTCCTCGGTGCTGGTCTTGATGCAGGTTTTGTTGCAAGGGGTTTGTACCTTCTCTGTTAGCTCTGGTCTTCAGTTTTTCTGTCATTATACTTGTTTTGCACTCCCATGGCTTCTCTGAGTAAAGCCATCCCACCATGGCTTTCAACATTCCTTGTGTTCCTCTTGAAAAGTCATTCAGTGCCGAAAATCTTCATATATTTTTCTCTTTTCACAAATTCTCTTATTTTCACTGCATATGATGTACCAGTTGGAGTGATTTAATGTCAATTTTCACTTACATTATGAAGGTATAAAAGGCACCAAATGCAATATACATCTTATTATGTAAGGTAATGAAACACCACTTTCAGTTCCTATTCCAAAGAGGTAACAGCCTTTTATTCATTGCATGTAAACTACCCTCGAAGTCTAGTTAGTGGAAAAAAACATTGTATATAATTATTATTATTAATGAGTATGGCTCGTGCAGTCTCACATTCAGCAAATGATGTGCATGAAGGGAGTATGCTTCATGAAAAAAGTTGTTTTGAAAATTTTTAATGCAGTACTCAGGAGTCTTTTGATAGTGAAAGCCTGAAGTGAACTTCTGTGAATTGCTTTTTTTCTTCCAGGTTAAGAGAACAGTCCACACTCCCTCCTGTTTGCTTTTGCTTTCAGTTCCTGTGAGTTACTCTTGTTAAACCCTGTTCTCTGAATGGATATCTTTTAGTCTCTAGAACCATGAGGGTCTCCTCCTGCAGTGCAGATGGCTACCTAAAGTTACATCAGAAAAGTCTCTCTTACCAGATTCAGCTAGCTTGGTGGTTTTCTTGTACCATGAGCATCAGGGTTTCAGTTTTTATGCATGACTCTTCCTCCTGGTGAAGTATTTGAACTCCTATATCCAGTCACTCTTTCAAGGCTCCTACACCAGTTAGATATTTCACTTTGGAGCTCTGAAGCAGTCTAGCAGGTGTCTCTGATTAAAAATGGATTCCTGTCAATAGGGGGTAAATGTCTGTTTTACACTAGGAATCACCTCCTGCATTTAACATCTTGTTGCTTAATATAAATTTTGCCTCTGACCTGTGTGTGGCTGTCTGGCCACTTTTCAGGGGATGCCCCTTTCAGTTTTCCACTGGGCCTCACATTCTGTGTCAGTACATGTATTAAAACCAGATACGGCGGAGCTCTCTAAACACACTAATATAATCGTCTGTAGGTCATTACAAGCCTTTGACTGGGACCTGATATGACAGTAATTAAATTCTTGGAGAAGGAGGGAGACAATAGTTTTGGGATGAGACATCCCCACCTTTCTTCTCTTACACATGTTGTGACATAGTCTATTCCATCAGTTCAGTGGTGGACACATTATCAGTATTAATCAACGTTCTTCTCTTGTATCAATATTTCTTTGTTTTCAAAACATAGTCTGAATCAAGAGGTTTCCTTATATCTAAAAGCTCTAATAGATGGCTGGGCTTTTTTTCCCCAGAACCTAATTAAAACACATTCCAGACATTTTCAGGAAAAACCTAAAACAGCAGCATATCTCTTTTTTTGTCTGGTATAGATACATTCTCTTTCTTGCTGGTGTTATTCCAAATATCTGCAATTGTATAAGAGATTTCTTCTTCACACTCCCTTTTGCTTTCTAGTCTCTTATTTGTGAAGCTATAATCTATTGCCACGGAAATGAACACAATTCCAGAATTACGCTCACATCTTAAGATCCCTGCTCTTCAGAGAAGTTCATTGTGAAATACCAACTTCTGTGTTGAGGGCTATTTTACCAAAAAAATTTTGGGGGAAAAATGGTTGAAAATGAGCACAGCTTTGGATAATTTTGGTAACATGACAGAAGCATGAAAGATGTTGGGTCAGGAGGGACTGCCTTCCTGGACTGACACAGATAGCAACTAAGTGCCCACCAGTCGCTTGCTTCATCCCAGCTTCCCCCAGGGAGATGGAGGAGAGAATCAAGAAAGCACATGTGAGAAAAACTCATTGGTCAAGCTTAAGGCAGTTTAAGAAGCAAAGGGGGGTAAAAAAGAGAAGAAAACCAAGTGTTGCAAAATCTGTTACTTGCAGCAGACTGATGACCAGCCAGTCGCTGAGCAACTGCCACCTTGGAAATACCAAAACTGTTGTTTTTATTGCTGAGCATGATTTCATAAGGTATGGGATATCCCATATTTGGTCAGTTTGGGTCAGCTGTCCTGGCTGTGTCCCCTCCCAGGCTCTTGCCCACTCCCAGTCTTCTTTCTTGCTGAGGGGAGAAGCAGAGTGAGGAGCAGAGGAAGTCTTGATGCTGTGCAAGCTCCTGTCAGCAACAGCCAAAACAATGGTGTGTTACCAGTACTATTTCAGCCAGAAATCTTCACAGCACTCCATCAGCTGCTGTGAAGGAGGTTAACTCCATCCCAGCCAAAACCAGCACACTTCCCAAAGGAATGGGTATTTTAAACACATTTCGATATTTTTTGAGTTCTCTCTCCATAAAATATTTCTCTGAGGAAGACTGCTATTGAAGTGTGTTTGATTTCAGCTTTAACCACCAGTGGTACCAATCAGATCTGGGCTGTATCAAGCAGTTTTCTACCCAGTAATCATAAAATGTGGTTCAGCGTTTTTTGAATCCTTTTTGGAGGTTTTTTTTTCCATCTGTTTACACATGGGAGAGAGCTCTCTGTATCTATGTATTATCTATGTATTAGCTCTTTGCCCCAGTGCCACTGACAAAGCTTCTGCTGATCTTCCTGCTTTGGTTTGTTTCTGTCATGAACACTTTTCTTCTTTTTGAGAAACCTGATATAAAAAGCATATCTAGATGTCTCTGAGGATCATTTTCCAGTGCAGTACATTCTAGCAAATCTCTGTAGGTGCCTCTGAAACTTCACCATTAAGCCTCTGCTTTATCATTCTCTATTCCTTTATTTACTGCAAATTTTTAAGGATATACTATTCTTGGTTGAGAGTTTTTAATTAACATCATAGAGCCATGTATAATTGTTTATGTTTATTTCTTTTCAAGACGCCAGTGATCAAAGAGAAGACATTTACATTGGAAACCACATACCTTGTTCAGAAAGCTTCAATGGTTACTGTATACATGGAAAATGTGAATTCATTTATTCCACTCAGAAGGCTTCCTGCCGGTAAGTCCTTCATGTCTCCAAAATGTGATTGAAATCACTGTAAAGTTTAATCAAAATGCTCTCTAGACATAATGACAGGGTGTAGCACTATGTGATACCTAAGCAGTGGCACAGGAGTTGTATCCCTGTGCTGTGGGCAGCACCCAGCTGCTCCAGTCCAGAGGGAGAGTGTTCAGAGGAAGGGCTTGGTCAGTCAGGGAGTTCAGAACCTGAATCCCTCTGAGGAGTGTATCCTCAGTGTTGTCCTCTTATTTTCAGCTGCTAAATCATATCCAGAGCTAAAAAACAAACAGAAACAGAAAAAAGGCCTTTGCCTTGCCTGTATCCCTGTTCTTTCCCCGTTGACCTCTCAGCCTGTTATTACACTATCTGTACATTTTATTCTTCCCGTTGTAAACTCTCTCTAGAGAATCAATATCTTATTTTTAACACTTATTGCCCTTTTTCACAGTAATAGGCATCATCTAGAGAATATAAATTGCAAAATATTCTTTAGCCCACACCGTTTGTCTACAGTGTAAACTAGCAATTCAGTACACTGAGTATTAAGCCCCTCAGTGTTTCCCAGGATATATGAATATTCCTTAGCTCCCAGATATTTTTTCCTTTAGATTTCACCAATCAAATTCTGTATCTTTGTTTTCCTCCAAAAATTATTTTTATTTAAATGATTATTATTACTATTATTTAAATATATAAAAGTTGTTTACAGAAAAAGGCCACTTTGCAGTAAGATGCAGTGCCCTACTTACTAGGAGGTTTATCCTGAGCTTTTATCTTGCAAGTTTGTACTTTCAGATTAATGTGGCTGAAGCTGCTATAACTCTTTGCTTTCCTTCGCTTTTGAAACTTCAGCTGTAAATCCATTGGATACTTTCATATTTTCTCACCTGATCCTTATTGATTGACGATATTTAGGTGGTTTTTGCACTGCCAAGATTTAAGGGTTTCCAGACAGGTCAGAGAGCAGGCAGCCCAAAAGGCAGAGCCAGTACGGTTGTCAACTTATAAAATGTTGATGTTTGCCCATCATCTTGATGGGCATTAGGCAACACTATCTGATTACAGTATTCTTTTTGATCTAGAACTGTATTTAAGACAATTTATAGTGTATTTGTCCTCAAAATATTTAAAGTAACAAGGAAATGTTTTTCACGAATGTTTTTCAAGTCTGACTTAACTAATTTTTATTTTCTCAGATTTTTTTTCTGGGAGGTGCTAATCTTATAGAAATTTATCATTTATGATTCAGAGTAAATTCAATCTTTTAAAATATTTATTATGACACTAATAATTACTGACAGGCAATGTTTTGATGAACTTAATTAATGTATCATCCCTTTAAATTCTATTTTATGGTTAGATTTACTGTTACTACATTTAACTATGTATTTATACAGTCTGAATAGTAGCTCAGCACTGAGCCTAGCACAACAAACCTCACGTGGTTCCAGCCAAGAATTTGTGACTGTCAGTTCTTAACCCTGAGTATCAGATCTCCTTTGGATTTTTCTTGGCTATTAAAATACTGATGGTCTCATGCTTTATGCATGTTTCTTACTGAAGCAGAGTTATTAAGGAAACAAATAGTTTATAACAGACATCAATCTGCCATAGTAATCATGTGCCTCTATCAGAGAAAAAAAATTCTTTCTTTCTCCAGCAAGGAAAATATAATGATGAATGCTAAGGGCCAATTGTTATTTTCAAATGCTTTCGGTTCTCATACACATCTAGCATACACATTGTTTAATTTGGTCCTCATTTCCTGGAAGCAACGTATGTGAGGTGTTGGATGACCTATAAAACTGCAGAAAATACTTGTGCAGAGCAAATTCTGAGTTTTACTTTCACTAGGGGCAGTGAATCTCCTTGCTTATTGTACAGCAGCCCTCCAGGACTGGCAGCAGGCAGGTGGGAGGAAGGTTTTGTAGCAGTCAGTTGGACAGAATTGAGTTTAGCAGCCTTTGCACAGATGGGATCAGGTCTGTCTCCTGCTGCCCCCCTTGTGCAGTGCAGTTTTGCCCTGTCCTTATGGCAGGCTGCGTCAAGGACACACAGTCCAGCCCTTTAAAAAGAAATCTACACTTCTTTATGCTAAATCAATTAATTGACTAATCAGCTTATTTTGATAAATCCTTGCTGACCTCTATTGATCTTGCTATCATACTAATGCTATATTATCTTGTTATGCATTAATGCAGCAGAATGCTTTAAAATCTGTTCTACTAGTTTAAGGCAGTAAACTAGTGCCTACTACTTCATCCTGCATGATGTAATTCCTAATACAAGCACTTCTCCTGAAATCTGCATTCAGTACTTCTCAGAAATAATTTCTTGTCATTTCAGTGTTTCTGAGGAAACATCTTTGGATTCCTTGTGCCTCCTCTGCCTTGTTTTGCCTTCTCTGCATTAAAGCAGCTCTCACATTGATAATACTTCAACTTCTACTTTCTTTAATGAAACCGAAAGCAAAGTAACAGTAAGATTTAAGTCCTCTTGACTAGTAAGGCCTCTTCCTTTTTGTGTCTTGCATGGCTATCAGCATGTTCACTCTCCTCATTCTTCTTGTATGCTTATACAAAGTTCTCTTTATTCCTTTCCTGGCTACCACTGGGCACACTTACAGTACATGGAGGGCTTTTTTAACAAGTCTTACCAGAATTTCGTTCATGCCTGAACCAAAACTCCTTACACGGCAGCTCATGGCTGGAGAAAGTAGAATCACAAGATTATGAACATGTAAACCCCCAACTATTATCCCTGCATGCAGAGAGGGATTAGGAGTTGCATTAGCAGTTGTAGAAAGGTCTTTGGTGTGATTATTTTGCTGCTCCAAACAGAATTAATTCCTACCCTAGCACAAGGCTTTTGAATGGATGAGTCTGATTTTGAGTTGCATTCAGGCTTGTCAGATCCAGTTTACAAAAGGATTGTTGCTCAGCCTGCGTGTGAGTACTTCTTCTCCAGCTTTCTGCTGTAGAGCTGGAGGCCAATTATACGATTCAGTTGTCCAGAGTGATGCATTTGTGTCAGTCGATTCTAAAGGACAAGGAACTTGCTCAGGGTTGTAAGTGGTGGCCTTTGATTCTGCAGACTTCATCTCAGTGTCTTGGGTGGCTCTTGCCTTCTCTTGTGCCTCAGCCTCTTTTGCCTTGAGACATGAATTGTTTCAGAGCATGTTTGCACTGGCACATCTCTCATCGCCTGAACACGTCACTGCTCAGGAACAGCCTCTGCTGAGTTTCTCATTGAGCTAACTGCTGCTTTGCTCAGGCAAGTTACCATTTAGAGATCTGCTTCTCTTCTGCTTCCAGCTATTTCTCCCCCACCCCATGCAAATTATTTTGGATTCTTTCTTGAACTCTCACTTGAACAGTTGTGGGCCACTGGGTTTTCTAAGCTGACCTCCATCAAATTCTGGCTCAGCCACAAGGCAAGAGGGGGTTTGGTGCTGGTGTTGTACAGCAGATTTTGCAAGATTCCACTTCTCTAGGTTGCAGCTTGTAAAGGGATCTTCCTTTTTCAAGGTGGATTTTCAACCCACATTTCAAGCTTCTCCTTCTTCTTTTTCACTTCTGTCCCATATTGACAATGGAGCTGAATGAGTTGTGCTCGCTCTGTGTTTCATGAGCATGGTTCTTGTGTTTCCTTTAGCCTTTTCTTCTTGTCTTCAAAGTGTCTACTTGTTTCACCCAGTTGACACTCTTCCTAAATATTGTACCAATATAATAATGACCCACATATTTATTTTGACAAATCAGGGCCTTCCCTACACTGGTGTGTTTTCAGAGGGTCACTAGTAACCTTATCCAGAAAAAGCAGAGCATATCTACTTGTTCTGTCTCTTTTCTTGCCACACAGATCCAAACCATTCCCTACCCCAAGTGTTACCACAGCTGCACCTTCTCACCAGCTCTTTCTCAGCTGGAGTCACCTTGGATTTCTCATTTCATCTGCAAAATGACTGGGTTGCTGTCAAATTACAGAGTCCATGAAATATTCCTTTTCTTTTTCAGGTGTGAATCAGGATATACTGGACAGCACTGTGAAAAGACAGACTTTAGTATTCTTTATGTTGTCCCAAGTAGACAAAAGCTTACGCATGTCCTTATTGCAGCAATAATTGGAGCTGTACAGATTGCCATTATAGTTGCAATTGTCATGTGCATAACAAGGTAGGTAAAGACAAAAACAGTGAAAAATTACACATTGTATGGATATACTTCTTCTGTATTTAATTATATGACGCCCAGTATTTTATTTGCTTAATACCCACATGAAAACTACCTAATGACTGAAGCAGGATGATTATGTAACATCCTATCTGCCCCTTTGTTTCTTTGGTCACAAAAGACAGATTTGTTTAAATTCAGAAACTACCAGTAACCACTCAATCTCCAGACCAAATACACAGCTGAACAGATCAGCCTTGAAACAAATCCAAGAGGTCATCTACTGTTTTAGACCTTCACTGGACTTACTGAAGCATTGCTGATAACTTATGGAAGCTATGGTCCCCAGCTACCACCCACTGAAACCAGAGAGGTTGATGTCATAGGTTCCCTGTGGTACCACTGTAAACGGTGTTACACAGAGAAAAAAGTACCTTTCACACCATATACACTTTCTGAAAATTAGTGTGCAACTTAGTGCCGTTATTAGACACTCACTATAAGAACCTATTTTATGAAACTTAAAGATGCACAAGCACAGAGTTCAGGTTTCTGGGTTCTGTCATCTCTCACCCTGTGTAAAAACTGAGATGAGAGCCATGGGTTATTTTTGATGACAAGGCATTCAGTTCTAGGACTTGAACCAAACAAGCACTGAGGTCTCTGAGATAGATTAAGGATGACTTAGTTACCTTATAGGAGCATGAAGCATTTAAGTCTTACACTTGGGCATCAGTGACACAGTTTGACTTTTCTTCCTCAAGTTGTCCTTCACTTTTTCAGCTCCACTTACACTGGGCCATAAAACTTTCTGCTACTGCATTAGTGCATGGCTTCCCAAACTCAGTGATGTAGAGGGACACTCCGTGAATGAACAGTACAGGCCTTTTTCCTTGTATCCCTTGTAAAGTTCAACCTAACCGACACTAGCTCGTGTAAAACACCACCTGTACATGTGCAAGAGTTACTTGGCTCATGCAACTGATGCCATCCCCTTTTTCACACTGCATCCTGCTGGCCAAAGCAGTGGTGTGGAAGGCTATGTTTCAGCTCCTCTTTCAGCTTCTCTATGACCATTCACCAACTCTCAGTCTCTCATGTCTTGTTGCATCCCAGCAGGACTGCTCCATCATGCATTGCCTGGCTAAGTGCCATTCTGTTCAGGATTGCTGGCTTTTGTGAATCCTTTTAGTTGTGTGTCTGGCCCCAAGAAAAGGATCACCAGAGTCACCCCACAGAGAGACCTGGGTGGGCTCTGTCTCATGGGCTGCTGTGAGCAGCAAGGCACCTGGAGGTCCAGCACTTCAAAAGTCTGATTGATCCAGTCTCGCCATCCACTGGGTTTTCAATATGAAATATGTATAAAGTAAAGCTAATGCAATCATTCCTCATGGAATGTGTTTGCTGGATCAAGGCTGAAGGATGAAACCTTGCTGGTTTCAATCTCAAGGTCAAGCAGAGCTCCCTTTTAAATGATCCGGGGCCCTACAGACATTCCCAGGTGACAGTCCAGTACTAAATAGCAGGACTGTCCCATTGGTCAGCACAGATCATAGACTTCTTGCTGTTGTTAAGTATAGAAAATTAAGCCAATGTGTTATTGCTAGGCTTAATTATACGTGGCATATATAAAATCAGCCCTTCTTTTCTATTTGTCTCTCTTTTTTTTTAACAGAAAATGCCCCAAAAACAATAGAGGACGTCGGCAGAAGCAAAACCTAGGCCATTTTACTTCAGATACATCATCCAGAATGGTTTAACTTAGTGCTTTTTATACCTACATTGACCATGTGATGTACATTTTTATTATATCTTTTTTTAAAGAATGGAAATATTTATTTCAGAGGCCTTATTTTTGAACATTTTTAGTGTAACAATGTTGGTCTGTATTCTGAAAGCATCAACTCTAACAGCTATGGACTGTTTTAGTATCTTTACTTTTATGTTTTTGAATACAGTGGTTCATTTTCTGTATCTGTATCACATGGTTATATAATAGACTTGTGCTTTATCCATGGAATGTAATATTTTTGGAAACACAGATTTATTTCAACAATGTTGTAGACTTAAAAAAGCCCCAACAAACCAACAAAATAAGTCCACATTACCTAACAAACAAGGCATGAACTAAAGGTAAAAATGTTTACAGCTTACTTTTCTTATGAGGAAATAGAAAACACTGTGTTTAAATACCGTAGATATTTAAATGTTTTTGGAAGTTAGTAACTGATTTTCTAGACACTGCCTATCGCATGAACTGTGAAGCTGTGTGCTGTGTGTAGTTGTAACATATTTATAAAATGTGTGGGCTGGGTCTAAGCACTGCCATCTACATAAATAATTCCAACAATTTATTTTTAAAGAGGAAAATTATAAATTTCATAATTTGGGAAGTTACCTGGTAGAACAGATGGCACAGGTCCAAAAGAAGTAGGTCTTAGTAGATTTAGGTATTGTAAAAAAATTGGTGTTGAATAATTGAACACAAATAATTGGAATAAAGCCTACTTTATCACTGTTAAAACTGTTTTAATACTTCTTAAACTTTTTTAAAGGAAATACATGTTTTAACACCTACAATACAGATTGTATAGTGTTTGTGATTAAAATTAAAAAAAAAATAAAAGTGAATTAATTACTAGTGCTCTTGTATAGAGTATTTTCAAGAGCTAAAGAAGTCCATCCAAATTAGTCTGCTGGTCATAGTTATATTAATAGACTGTTAGTTGTCGTTTGAAAGATCCCAAGATAAAGTGTGAATAGGATGTGTTCAGCTGTTTTAACATGTAGTGTAGGCTTTCAGAATTTTGCATGTAGGATTTAATAATTTGTTCAATAAAAAAAAAAATGCTTTCAACATTTTGAACTGGAAAAGCATGTCACAATACAACATTTTCACTATATTGTCTCTGGTTTAGTGTGTTTATTTGTTACCCCACGGGGTAATTGCAGCAAGTTGAAGACCTGAAGTTGTTTTGCTGGAAAAAAAACCAACTGTTAATTTCCCTGACTGCTTTTTGAATTCCCTCAGAGGAAAGCACTCCAGTAACATGAAAACAAAAGTAGATCTTTAAAAATATGCAAGTTTGCTTTCCTGCTTAATTAGCAAGTTACTTAACTTTCCTGGATTAACACTAATAACTTCATCACTACAGAAGCGTGACCCTTTAAACGTATGTTCCTTTCCAGATATTGCTTCCTAATTTTAGGGGTTTCATGTTGCTGAAAGTATCTGAACAATCATGTGTGGATATTTTGTAGTCAGAAGTATTTGACCAAGCTCCAGGAGCGGCGTTTCACGCCCTACTTTGAGCATCGCCGGAGCCAGCTGTCGCCCTGGCTCCCTGCAACAGCGCCAGAATCATTCTGGCAGGATCACCGAAACTTCACTTCCCTCCAACCTGGCTGAAGGCAGGCAAAATGGATCGCCGCGAACTCACCTCGGAGGCTGACAAAACACACCAAAATCGTCTCTCCAGCGCCACTGAGGAGGAAGAAGAGCAAGATGCAGCTTACACAATTGTGACAGTCCTGGACAAAGTCGCCAACATTGTTGACAGCGTGCAGGCAAGCCAGAAAAGGATAGAGGAGAAGCATAGGGAGATGGAAAATGCCATCAAGACCATACAGATTGACACTTTAAAGCTTGCCCAGGCTCATGGCAATACAGGC
Source organism: Coloeus monedula (assembly GCF_965178545.1). Lineage (NCBI taxonomy): Eukaryota > Metazoa > Chordata > Aves > Passeriformes > Corvidae > Coloeus > Coloeus monedula. The sequence continues at coordinate 96,752,393 of NC_138781.1, forward strand.
TTCATGGTGAACAAGTTACTGGAGAAAACCCGCAAAGTCAGCTCCACCATGAAGGAGGTGCGGGCGCGTGTGGAGAGGCAGAGCACCAGCGTGCAGAAGGTGAAAGCAAAACAAGAGGAGATGCTGAGAAAAAACAAATTCCGGGTCGTGATCTATCAGGTAACCATGAACCTAATTTCTTGTGGTACTGTCTCTTTGCCACCTCCATGGTGACTTCTGGTAGGTGCTGATTAATGAAGCAAAAGGTGCGGTTTGTCTGACATAGGAGTTATTTTGTGCTTTCTTTGACGTTGATCTGTGCTCCCCAGTGCCTTTCAGCATGAACCTACTGGCAGCAGCACACAGGGTCTATTATTAGTGTGGGTAGGTTTCTGAGCCAGTCGTGTAAGATTAACTGCAGATCAGCAAGGACTATTTGCTGCCTCTCTGAAAGGTAATATGAGGCAGGCCCTGTGAATCTTGTCATACAAACCATGCCTGACATTCATCTCTTATTTTTTTCACCGTATTAGGTAGAAGTGCAAATAGCGAAAGTGTTTTCAGGCTCCCTGAAACACAGACTTTCTTCTAACACTAATTTCAAAGCATGGCTTGTTTAACTGGCATCATTGCCCAGGCTTTCATACTGCTGACAAATTGGGACTTTTTTCATTGTCTCGGTGTATAGCAGCATATGTACAAACTAAAGCTCAGACTCACAAACCCTTCATGACAGCAAATACTACCTTGCATGCTCTACCTTGGAAATGGTTTAACATAGCACTGTTCTTTCAATCACAGTGGGCAAGGAAATCTTGTAGTTTCTTTCACTGACCTTATTCTAAGATGTTCATTGTACTTAAAAAAATTTGTGTTTGAAAAGAAGTTTCATGAAACAGCATGGTCTCACTTGCATCCATACAAACAGCGCAGACAGTTCTGGGGTCTTGTCAATGAGTGCTGTGAAACACATTTGTCTAATGGTCTGATCCTGCCTTTGCTGGAACTTCCCAGCTTCCCAGGTCAGCAGAAAGTAAGAGTGTTTGATCTTTTGCCAGAAGCATAGTTGCTCCTTTTTTACCAGCAAGTCACCAAAGCTTCTTTCAAAGGGGTTGTATTCCTCATTAGGCGTTCTTGAAAATAACACCCCTCATGAGTAACACAATGCACTTCCCATCACTCAGCTTTACACTCTACTCTTGCATCTGTTTGTACATAAATAACTTCATTTGCAATGAATGGAGCCGTGTGTTTCACTGAGCTTATTCACCACCGTGTACAGCTGACAAATTCTTCTCCATAACCTAGCTTTCTTAAATAGTTCATTTTCTACTACTGGGGAAAAAATAGCTGAAAAAAGGAGAAAAAGCTGAAGGTAGGGAATATTACCTCTTTAGTGTTCTGTTAGTACCATATAGAGCCAAATTGTGCCTCCCAGATTTTCTGACTGAATTACTTACTATAGTTTTTCAGTAAAAAGTACAGGCCCAATCTGTCCTATTATTACCATTATTGCAAGCTGCATCATCATCCTGGAATAGAATACAGGCACTTTCACTTTTTGGTTGCAAATCATTTTCCAGCTAAAGATAATAAATCTCTGTGACTCCTCTGGTTAATGGCATAATGTCATTTCATTGATGGGCCTTTACCATAATGACTGCAGCAGAATCAATGCTTTGAAAATATTTGTTCTTAAAACAGTATTCATTATATGATGCAATTTTTTTCTGCTGGCAAGACTTGAGCTGTTGTTTATTTAAAAATACAGTAACATACGGTCAAAATGGATTTACATGCAGGTGTAAAGAACAGCCTTTGGAATTTTAGGCATTTCATACAAAAGGTGGCTCTCACAATGTATACTTTCTCTAAGAAACACCTTCAGTAGGTGTTTATGATCTCTCTGCTGGTTTTGCTGGACAAGAATGACCTGCACCCTATTCTGTATGTTTAATTCTTAGGTGGTACTTTTCAGGAAGGGAAACAGCATTTTTTGTTGTCTTTCTGGCTTCCTCTTCCTACAGTGGTTTAGAACTGTCAGTGAGAATATGAATGACTCCCTCCTTAACTTCCATCCCTTTTGTAATGTAGGTTGAACAACCTTTTCCCACTTGCCCAGAGGAGAGGCAGGTATGTGGATCCCTCTAGGATCCGCCATTTAACACTTTCTGGAGAGGGATAACTGCAGCGCTGCACAAAACCTGGAACACACTCGGTAGGCAAGAGTGCACTGCAACTTCAAGGCACAGGTACACTTATGAGAGTCTCTTTCACACAAGTGCAGTGATTTTCACACTGCTGATTTACACCACAGGCACACTGCTGCAGTGCCAAGACCTGAATGACTGGAGCTTGGCTAGGATGAGAAGGAGTCTGGGAACCAAGGTGCTCCCTGTGCTATACGTTACAAATGGATATAACCAAGTTGTTTACTCTGTGGTTGTGATTGATGGCTCTTCTGTAGTGAGGTTTTCTTCTGATGAGGTGTTTGGGACATTGTGATGGGGCCAATGACCCGTGGGTTGCTGCCATGGAATCCGTACATGGGTGAGTACATGTGAGTTTTCGTTTTAACTTTTGCCAGAACATCAGCATATGAGGAGAAACAAAACACCAATTAAATACTAAAGGTTTTCTTTCAAGTGGATAGCTTTGATCTTACCACTGATGGAGGGAGTAGGCAGGTTGAAAAGGATCATTGGCTGAAGGAGATGGTCCCAAGACACCTCAGCAATGATGAAAAGGGTTGATGATATCCTCAGATTAAAAAGAGACAAAGTGATCATTCTTAAGCAGAACGATTACGGAATTGAGAGCATTCGTTTTTAGAAGGCCATGTGGTGGAGGAAAAGATTTGGTAGCAGGCAGCTCTCCTCCCTAGGCTGACTGCGTGATTAAAAATGCCAGGTTACTTCAGACTTTCTAGTGAGGTCTTTGACCCTGGAATGCTATGTGCCCTCAGACTATAGCAGGGAATAAAAAGGATGTTGTAGATTGTACAGGTCACTGCTCATTTCTGTTCAGATTAGTCTGAATAACCAGCTGTAAGAGCTATCATTTCTCTGAAGTCAAAGAACATTTAACAGTTTAAATCATTCTGACTAAATTATTCTGAAATTAAAGGGGTTTTTTGTTTTTACCCCGAAAGAACTTGTTTCATCTGCTTTTCTGCATGTTCTGCAGGTCCCTCTTTAAATGGGACTGTACAGGTACCAGAAAGTCCATGTTACTGGCCTTTTTTCTATTATTACTACATAAGCACCATAAATGAATAACAACTTTCTATGAAGGGACACGTGGATTTGTTTCACTCACTGCTGTCTGACATTTAAAACTAGTGGACATGTCATAAACCAAGTAAGGTTATGGCTTGACTGGCCTACACTATCAGGTTACAACTGATTTTTTTCCCTGTGGTTGCTCCACTGCACACACGGGCAGAGGCTCACACAAGCAGCCTTGCGTATGCCACTGATAATATGCATAAATAAGTTAAAATATACGTATCTTCTCCTGCCCACTGTGGTTATAATGACTAGGACACTAAGAATGGTGAGATCAAGATGGGAACAATAGTCTGGAAACCTGAGGTCGAAGCACTTTCATCTGAAGTGGCAGTAGAAATCAGGGTGTCAGGAGCTCAGGAGATTGCCATTAATTTGGTACCATTTGGGTATAAGAATGGCAAGCTCAAAAATTGCCCTGCAGAACAAAATCTTTAGTAGCATGGAGTTAAATAGCTCACCCACAGCAGATTGTGCTAGGTGGTTCATATTTGATCATTTTTCTGCTTTGCAGAAACATGGGAGGTCTTATCCTTTCTCATATTTATGTGCCTGGTATCTTACCTCATAACAGATAATCTGGAAAAACAACAGGTGTCAGTGCATTGTGTTGAAATGTGAAATGAAGCTTGCAATGGGTTTCTGAAAGTGTGCTCCTAAGGCCGTCTTTGTCAACTGTGTAATATTTTCATTAAAAATCTTGGTACAGAAAAGGTGTGATAATAGTAAAATGTGCTCAAAATTAGAAGCTGTCAGTTCATAGAAAGAAATATAGACAAGAAACCAAATTGCTTTTACAGCTGGAATAATGCTAATTTGAGTGTACATGGTGCTAATTCCTGTAGTTTTAGCTCTGATCTGAAACTATAAATGGATGTCTCCAGTCCTGGAGACAAAAGGGTCTGGACAAAACTGCCTTCTAGAACTCATGGGAAGAGAAGAAACTTAAATTCCTATTGAAGTGGAGTGTGAAAACTTAATGGGAAAAAAATGGTGCAAATTGTCTGACTACCTCTGACAGCAGAATACTGGCCTCAAGAGACCAGTGACACTGGGCCTTTGTTGGAGTCTTGTGGCAGAAACCTTATACATATTGCCTTTGCTGAGAATACAGAGAATAAAATAAACCCAAGGATTGTGTCAGAGAGTGTCGCAAGAGCCCTTTGTTTGCAGTGTTGAGCCCAGTGCTCCAGTTCAAAGTGCAGAGCTGGCCCCGTGCTGTGCAGCAGCCACTCATGAAGAGGCTGTCAACCAGATAAAAAAACCTGCATTTTTAGTGATATGTTTGCAAGGAATGAGGAGAAAGGAAAATTTAAAAATAATAATAATAATAATAATAAACCCAGATGTTGGGCTATTTCTGTGTTCCTAAAATAAAATAGCTTGCATATTTTGCAGGACTGTGTTCATACCAGATTATAAACTTGACTCAACACCATTTGGTCTGGTGCCCCCAGACCTGTTCCTTGGGGATGATCCTCACAGGGGACAGGCTGTCCTCAGAGCTGCCATTGATTTTTCTCGACCTATTAGCACTGAGTGGTGGAAACAGCTGATCTTAGTTTACATTTGCACTGGATGCAGCTGTCCAGGGCTTCCCTTGTGGTTGCCCTGCATGTCAGCGGAGGAGCACAGTTACAACATGAGCCTCCTGTGCTGTGTCCCTTCTCCGTGGTCATAGAGGCTGCTTGGAACTGTCACCAGGAACTGTGGCTGGCTGCTGTGGGCACGTATGTGTCTTAGAATGGAATCATGGAATCACTTAGACTGCAAAAGATCCCTTGAGATCATCAAGTCCAGCTGTTCGGCAGCACCCTTCATTCCTGAGGCACAGATTTGGGAATGGACTTGACTGGGGACACGTGGTTGGGATTCATATTCTCAGCACTGCCGAAGATAGCAAAACCTTGCAATTATTCCTTTAGCACAGGAGTAAAGTTGATCAAAACAGCACAGGAACAGAGATAAGGAATATGTGAAGTCACAAACAGGAAGTTTAGGATCTGGGACAGGACTCATCTTGCCAGGCATTAGATATCAGTAACACAGATGTTTTTACATTTGGCTTGTATACTCCTTTCAAGGAAGCAGAGAGAAGTGTGTGGAACCTGATTCCCCCAACCTGTTGTAGACATCTGCTTCTGGATACAGTTTCTACGTTATAAGTATCTGTTCTCCCCATGTAGTTAAAAGGTTGACCAGAAGTGAGTTCATATGGTGACACATTTGCTAGGGCAGACAAGTTCAGCAGCTCCTGAACTGGCTTTCACTTGTACTTGAGGACTCTTCCCTGGTCTAGCTGACTTGTACGAGTAGTCACCATGTGATGAATGAATGAATCAAAACATTACCTTTTTTTTTTTTTTTTTTTGCCTTGTGATGCTTTTGCTCCTTCACTTACAATGGGCTTCCAGAAAAATTGGAAATGAGAGATTTCACCAGTTTGATTGCAAGCCTGAGAAGTGACCTGCAGAACTATTCCCTGATCTAGTTCCATAAAACAATAGCAAAGCAGAGAAAGTGTGAAGCTTTTGTTTTCCCCTGAAGCTGCAGTCATCCTTTTTATGCAGCATGTGGTAGCCTGGAGCCAAGGGCTTATCCACTGATGTGGTGTAACTGGGAAGTGGTTGCTCATTGACTGCTGCAAGCTACAGACAACGATAATGGGAGAATGAGCCGAGTTCCTTTGTAGTCATTGTATGCTGGTGGTTGAATTAATGAATTTCTGTCAGAGTTTAAATAAAAGGGATGTGATGTCTTTTCTCAGGAAAGAGAAATGAGGGGAGTTCACTGTTCTGACCAGGCTGGTTTTCTGTTGTGTAAAAATAATTCTAAATGCAAGCAACAGCACTTGGCTGTAAAGTCTTATATTCTGAAGTGTTTATTCTCTGTCTACTTTACTTGATAAAATTTCTTAGGTGGCCTTTTAAAATAATCCTATTTCACTCTCATCTGAGCAGCTTTTTGGCCTGCTGGCAGAGAGTCTGAAATGACATATTTGCAGAAGAAATGAAGGGATCACTTGAGATTTATAAAGCTTCACTCTTAACTGTTAGAATATGAGTAAAAGTACTGAATTATTTGTAATTGGTTATTCATCAGTGGTTTCATATTGATTTAGAGCACAATTTCAAGGAGATGTTTTGCTGGTTTACCTTGGCTACCAGTCTGAATAACAAATCATTCATTCAACATGCAAATTTCTATGATTTCTTCAAAACATTGTGGCAACGCAGTTTCCTGCTCATAAGCTGCCCATCATTTGCATCACCAGTTGTCATAGACACAGCAGTTGTGCCAGAGCAGGCGCTGGGTAGCCTTTGACCATTTTGCTACTTTGTGCTCTGCTTCAGAATTGTCCGGTGATCACCAGCCAGACCCATCTGTGCTTATGTTAATTGTCACCTGCACTTTCCCTGTCACACATCCCAAGGCTGAAAGATAATTTGCTGTGACCTTTTCCATGTGCAACACAATGACTCCAAGTTATGGAGTTTCATCAGTCTCTCCTCCCTACTTATGCTGGGAGCAGTTTATTTAGGACCATTTTGAGTCTTGATTTTATATATATACAATACACAATTTCATAGATATATATGTTATTTTAGATATATAAAAAATTAATTATTTGGTCATTCTGGTTTTCTGTTTTCTTTTATTTAAAAAAGCTTTGTTCTGCTAAAGTGTTGATTGAAATTAGGCAATAGTTGAGAGCTGATAACTGTTGCCATTATTAAAGCTGTTTACAGTTACATTTTCAAGCTATTTGGAAAGAGAGCACAAAACCAGTTTATAGCGTTTCTAGCAAATATTTACATGTAATAGAGTGTATTACCTTTTCTTCTCTTTGCCAACTTTGGAAGCCAGTTTGAGTTTTGAAATACGAACCTAGAATACATGTGCCAAAAACCAGGGAAGGACAAGGGATGTAAAGCTCTTGAATTGGCTGCATTCATTAAACTGCCCTCATATTCAATTATTTTTCATTTTCAAATGGTATAATAAAATTATTACTGAAACTATCATTAAAATGTTGATGTACTTAAAGCCTAAGTATTGTTTTACGGTGACATTATGTCACTGTATCACTTAGCAAATCAAGTGAGCTCTAAATGAAAAACACACATTTTCTTAAGGAAAATAAAAGTACTGCTGCTATTAATTATTGATTCCATCTGTACTCCCAAAGAGTGGAAATTTAGCTAATTAGTTTGTGAGGGAATCTTTTCAACAACCCTTTTTCCTTTTCCCAGCCTCACAGTCCTTGCTGAAGGCATGATGTTCTTCCAGCAGCCCCCTTTGGCTCCTTAGTGCAGCAGTAAGTGAAGGCTACTTTTAGAGCCAACCTGATCTTTACCAGGACACTATGGCTGCAAAATACCTGAGACATTGCTAAACAATTTGCTCTGCCATTTCCCCCTTTCTCCTCCCAGAGAGGAGGAGAGCCTGACTGTGCAGGCAGGGTTATCAAGCAGGCACTTTCTGAAACAGCCTCTTTTCCCCTGCGGATTTCAATTATCTGAGCATTGCCACCTTGAGAGTCTCATAGTGTTGATGAGAGGCACTGCCACATTTAAGATTATTTACCTACTGGTTTTAAGGTTTCAGTGAGGTGGAGAAGTCAGCACCTTTTCCTTTGCATGGTTAAGGAGCAGGTGTGTTAGCCTTCTCTCATAAATGCTTTACTATATCCTATGGGGAAAAAAATGCTACTGCTTTGATCCCTTCCTTGTGGTCACAAGATGCCAGCAGTGCCTGCAAACTGGTCACTGTTCCCTCCCATGGGTGCTGAGCAGCTAGAATTTTGGCAGCCAAGGGAAAGGTTGAAGAGCAGAAGGAGGGTTTGAAGGACACAGGCTATGTCCCCTTGAAAATTTTCTAATTGTGAATTAAAGTGAAATGAGAGCAGAGGGTGAAAATGCCAATGATGGAGTCAGACTTCATTGGGTTTCAATATTCTCTGCCCCTGGAGCCATCTGTTCCAATCAATGCCATGCGGGCCTTCTTCCTCAAAGCTGAGGGTTACTTACATGTTTACTTTGTATTCAGACAGGCCCTTAAGAACTCAAAATTCTTTGGCTAGGCATATTTGAGAGGTTAAATACTCAAAAAATAGGAAAAAAAAATTCAGGTTTTAGATGCTTTCTTAGCAAACTCACTGTGCCATGGGCTTCACCAGCCACTCCTGAACTGTGCACTTGCACTCTTACGGTGTCATACCTTTAAGTTTTGTCTGTTAAAGATTTTTCTTAAGCAGTGGATCTAACTACCCTGCAACTACAACTGCAAAAGTCTCCAGGATTTTTCCTTATCGTTCAACCAGTGCTTTCAGTCTCTCCTTTGCTACCACAAAACCTGAAGTCTTTTTCCTTTCAGGCTTCATTTCCTTTGACACCCATGCATTTCTCCAAAACATTTCCAGTTTCAACACACCATCTAATCTGATTCCTTTCTCCCCTCTCTCCTCCTACACCCATTCACAGCACACAAGCCCTCTTCTTAGCACCCTTGTCCCCTTACAAGATTCAGACCTACATGCAAGGTACCTGAGCCATGGCATGTTTGCTCAGAACAGATGTCAGCTTGGGGGAACAGGTAGAATGACTCAAAACAGAACCAGCTTCACAGAAGAGCACTTATTTCTTTGTGTCAGAACCCAGATCCATTCCCAAATTGGTGAAAAATGCCCAAATGTTTCTGTGTTAGTGGAGGGGCCATGTAAGTGTGAGAAGGTGAGAGATGCATAATATAAGCATGTGCGTTACATTTCTTGTACAAACCAAGACAACTTCCAAATCAACCACTTACATGACAGATTTACCAACTTTTTTCTTGGAAGAGAAGGAAAAATATTTTTCTGTTTGAAAGGTCTGTTTCCATTGTGTTGAGAGGTGGATACCTTTTCAGGAGACTATGGCCAATGAGCAATTATGGCCAACAAACACACCAGGACCAGTGTGAGCACCCTCTGCAGGTGCTCCTTCTAGGAGGAGTGATGAAAGGGAAAAGGAATGCTCAGCTTCCACAGATTTGCGTTTGGATTCTGGCCTGTGCATGTCTTTGGTCTTTGCCAGTAGACAAGACAAGCAGAGTACATGTCCTATGTATTAATCAATAGACAGCCCATATGACTGCATGCCTCTTTCCTCAAGAAATCATGTTGAAAATAATTGACTGCTTGGTATAATCTTTCACTGTGAAATAATCTCCTGTCCTCATTTTAGATCCTCCCTTACCTCCCATGAGGTGGTGGTGGTGGTAGGTACAAGTTCTTCGTAGCAAAATGCTTAAGCAAAATTTTAACAAAAAGCTTGCAAGCAGCAGCATCGATGGCTCAACTCCCTTCTCATCCTTCCTGAACATTGGACTGCCCAGTCCTGCTATTCCCAGTCCCATCTGCTTTCTAGAAAAAGGAGAAAGCTCTCACCCAGTTTAGGGCTTTGTTCTGTGCTGCTGAAATCAGTAGGTGTTTGGTCTTTGGTTTTAGTGAGCCTATAAAGCAGCAGGTAGCTATATGCTTTGACTCCATCTGTTTCCCACCTGGTACTAAAGCATCTTCTTCCTGCCTTAGAAAGGATGAGCTCCTCTCTTCTCTCTGCCGCACAGATATCTAGTGATAAGAAGAAATGAGTTAGGAGCAGGAGAGAGAAAGGAAGCAGATGAAAAAGCTCACCTACAGAGACTAAATCACCGTATTTTTATTCTGAAACCTTCCTAACATGCTAGACAGGTGCACTAATACTTTCCACTTTGGTAACATCCAGAAATCGTGAGAGGAGATAGAAACTCACACTAATGTTTTGCCTCGCTACATTTGATTCTGCAAGATGTGTGCAGACACCAAGGAAAAGAAGAAAATAAAAGATCTGGCAAAGTTTATGCTGCGAGTCTGTAGGAGAATGAAAATATTTCTCAGGATCTGCAGCTCTAGTTTCTGTGTCTCATCTACAAGATCTTCATTTCACATGTTCTTGTCCATAACTTTTAATTCTAATGTGTATATGAAAGCTAAAGTGCTCTCTTTTTCAGCTAACAGACTAAAGGCAAATACATAAAGTTAAATAAAAATCTGGCAGTTGACAAAAAGCACAGACCAATTCTTCTTCCTAAGGAAGACAAATATTGCAGAGAAAACAGTCTCTCTGCCTTCCCTCCTTTTAAAAAGTAATCTTCATATGAAAGGCATATTCATCTCCCCATATTGTATTCATTTCTGTAAGTACTGAAATGTTAGAATATTCATTCTGGAAATATTTTTGTTACCATTTCAGTTGAAGGAGTGGGGTATAATTTAAAAACTTTGAGGAATTATTATCCAGCTGTGTTTTAGTTAATTTTCAGGAAAAAAAAAAAGAGATTATGTTTATATGTAGAAGTCTTTATATAATTAATGTTAATTTGCACATGTTAATGAAGATGGTTATTAGCAAAACATTGTAGTTTTGTTCCTGCTGTTTTTGATAGATGAGCTGAATAACATTCTGCTGTAATCAATGTAACACAATTTGTCCCTATTTTTTCTAAGCATTAACCACTATTTTACTAGAGGGTTTTTATAGAAGCCAAGGCATGATGAGAGACCCTTAAGTGGGCTTTATCTGTCAAATAGCTCAGTGTATGTTATTTTATGTATTTCTAGCACTCAGTAAAATAACATGACTCACTACTAATGAGTCACTGTGAAAAATGACAGACATCTTTTTGGCTGGAAACAAGTTCACAGCAAAATTTCATGGGTTCATAGCCTCAATATTTTCTACATGAGGATGGTAATACTGAGGTAGAGTCCTGACACTGTCAGGCCTCAGAAATCACCTGAAGTGGTTAGTACTAATGGGAAACAGCTTAGAGAGTGTAATACAGCTGCTGTACCTGTTTGCACCCCAAAGGGCTGCTCCTCCTGGGAGAATAGCACACGCACATGCATGGAAAAACCTGTGAGGGAAGAAGGAGGTGGCATTGTCCACCTCATACCCCTCCTACAAGTTACAATTTTTCTACTCTGCATACACTGCACTTCTAGGTAGAAGTAACTCACTAACACTGAGCCACAAATTCATACTGTCCATGCAGATCAGGGAAACAACTTTTTTAGGAGATTCTCCCTGTTCAGATAAATCCTTCATCACCATAAGCTTTTGTCCCTTTTTTTTTTTTTTTTATGTCCTTAACCACTAGCTGATTCTAGGCAAATTTTTTGTTTACTGTGGACAGTTTTTGGAAGTCTTCCATGTCTTTGAGGTTTGAGCCTCTAGCAATTTTTCTTTGGAGAGGCTGCATGAATTCCTAGGGCTAAGGTGTCTAGGATAGTCACCACTTCCAAACATGCAGCTGACACACATTAGATGTGTGATCTAAATATATAATTCTGCATTCCCAAACAGGCCACCAAACTCACCACAGGAGACAAAGGTGCTTGCTCAGGAATATAATACATTTCCAAATGGAACAAATCAAGTTCACCTCAGCGATGGTACAGGTGCTGAGTGAATTGAATGTTACTGGGTTTACCAAAAACCATCTCCCTGCTTTACTGACTTTGTCCCCTTGTGCAGACAGCATATCTAAGTTGATATGTTGGGGTTCATCCCCTTCTGGGCAGCAATGGAAAGTGTTTGCTAAGTTCCAAATAGCCAAAAATGCACAACTGTCTTGGTAATAGTAGTAGACTGAAGCTACTCATATCATCGAGGCATTTGCTTGGACAGTGTAGAGCTGACACCAGCCCAAGAGCCTCTTTTGTCCACAGGGTGTGTGCTTTTATCAGCGAGAAATAATGGATCTAGGTCCAATCCAGAGGAGCAGATAAGCTCCCAAAAAAAAAAGACCTAGACAAGTCTGCTCTGAAAACCATTAGAGGCCAGTACCCATAGGACTATTGCATTAATTAATTTCAGGTAGAACCACAGTGAAAAGAAATCTTTAATCCTGCATATAATATCTTTACAGAACTTGGGAAAGGTTTCTTTTGCCATTTGTGTTATGCACAGATCGAGTACGATGGTACAAGCCTACCTTACTTTGTTACCGTATTATATTTCCACTAATTAATTGCAAGCCAACCAGAAAAAAAAAAAAAATTGAATCACCATCTTTTTGAAACACGCTGGAACATGACTCTCTGCTTTCATTCACAGGAGGAAACAGAGTGTCCTTCATCTCTCTCTGTTATCAAAGAGATGACAGCAGGTGAAACTATAGAGGATGATTTCTTCCCACCTGATGATCTGTCTTCTGATGAAGAATATTATATTGAAGAAAGCAAAGCAACCAAGTTCAAGAAATCAGGCATGAGGCGCATTGATGACATCAAAAAGGCATTTTCAAGGGAAAATATCCAAAAGACAAGACAAAATTTTGGCAAGAAGGTAAACAGGCTTCAAACTAGGATAGTGACCCCTGAGAGGAGAGAGAGAATCAGGCAGTCAGGAGAGAGACTGAAACAATCTGGGGTAAGAATCAAGAAAACCATTTCACAAGCTGCTCCGACAAAGGAGACATTCAAGATCCATAAAAAAAATAAAGAACGAACAGGAGCCGAAGGTCAGGAGGGGATCCAGGAAGCCAGCGTACACATCACCTCTGAGCTCCCATCAGCAGAGCCCTTCACCGAAGAAATCTCTTACACAGAAGTGATCACTAAGGTAAAGAAAGACAAGAACAGTGCAACAAAAGCTGCTTCCCAGTCAACTGAAATAGGGGTGACTATCCCAGAAGTCGTCTTTAAGCAGGAAAGAAAAGAAGGAGGAGGAGGTGATGATGACGTCCCTTTGCTAGACTTAAAGCAATCAGCATAAGGAGTCAATGAGCAAACACACCATACTGTCCTCACTGAGCAAGAGGGAACACAGTATGTACTCACTCAGCTTTAGAAAAATGTGTGAATTTGTGTTATATCACAAACCGTGTTGGTGTTGTTCTGCCATCCACACTGATGTCTGTAGTGTTTTCTTCCTGACAAAAGTCAAGCCATGCAAACTGAATGAAGGGGCTCCCCCTGTGTTTCTGTGTGTGCCGATAGCCATCGTTAACCCAAATGTCAAAGGGAGATAGGAATCTGCTGCATTTCCAAGATTGATCTAGCAGTCACTTTACAGCCTAATCACTCTCATTGTTTTATGTACAACAGTATAAATTTATTTCCATTATCTTATACCAACTCATCTAATCAGAAAACAGTAACAAAGCTATTACTTCATATTAGCAAAAGGAAGAATTATGTAAAATGTAGTTTAGCTGTACAAATATTATCATTTAAGGGCCCTCACAGAAAAAGCAGGAAGAGCATATTCCTGTTTTACCCACAGTGTGAAAAAATGTGGCAGGAATTATAGGGCTTTGAGTAAATTGTGCTTTTTCTCAGTGGAAAAGAGAAGCTCCTGAAATGACTACAGGTTATTTCCAGACTTCTGGAACAGGAAGGTTCATTGTAAGCAAGCAATGTGTTTTGTGCACTTATGGAGTAAGAATTAAAAAAAAGACATATTAAATATGGAACAGCAGGAAGAAAAGGGAAGAAGGTATCTTATTCATGTTTTGGAAAGATGAGATTGTGAGAAAGGCAATGATATGAAGCAGTAAAAGTGGGATAAGATGAATGTATGGGTTCTGGATAAATAGAGAGAAAAATTAGAATATTATGATTACAGTTTCCTTGAGAGCTTTTAGAAAACTGTTACTCTTTACAGAGGATCATAGTGTTTATGAGCATAACTGACCAGACAAGGGAATTGTTTTGTTTTCCACTCTCTGTGCTTTTTCCGAGCTTCACTGCAATTAAAATCTATTCTATAAAGTCACAGATGTACAGAGCCAATCCATAACCCAATTCTTTTTTTCTTATCATCATCATTATTGACCAGTCACAGCCTCAGGGATTATGAGACAGACACCCTTTGGACTATGGAATGCTGTTTATTTGCAACTCTCGGGAGCCAGTGCCCTGACATCAGATATGTTTGTAAACACGACTGCTACACTGACAGGGGGTGCAGGACTGTATTGCTCTCTTCATTCTTCAATGGAGTTGCCTTCAAAGCACTTATCTAAAGCAATGTTAGTCATTACTATGTGTGTGAAACTTGTACAATACTGCCAAAAGCTGTATGATTGTATTTAATATATGGGATTCATTTTAACAGAAGAGCGTAACTTGGTTATCTATATACATTGTTTGAGGACTTCCGGCTAATTGTTAATGTATCATTTAAATATAATTAGTTTGATTTCAAGTATTCTGCCTGCCAGTTCTTTCATTTAGTCTGGTGTACATCCCACTTGAAGTGAAACAGCTTTAGCAATAGTAACTAGGGGAACACTGGTTGGGGAAGGTCAAAGTTTTACTATATTAGTGACATTTCAAATCAAATTAATGTTGTCAGATTGGGAGCAGATTGGGAGCACTCCACTGAGTGGAAGGGCAGGATAGAGCAAGAGAAGGAGACAGAGAAAGGAACACATTTCTGTCAGCAGTAAATTGTTCATCTCCACTCTACTGTAATCACATGCAAAAAGGAAAGAAAGTGTTTTGCTTATAGGAGACACTAACGGTTTTGTTCAGTGTTTTTTGCTAGTGATAAGAAGCCTTTCTGGAACAAAGTGACTTTATGTTCTTCTTCAGTTCAGTATAAAACTGTGGCTATCTTCAGTGAAATACTGTATGATTTTTCTGGTTCTTCAGTAATATGGCCTGCATTCTGTTCTGCAAGATTTGGCGTTTTCCTAAACTGATAAACAGGGTTTAGTTATTGAAATGAAAACACTGATGTTCAAATAAGCTATTTCTTTGCATTTTTATACAGCAGAACACTAAGTGCTAGAACATCATTGCCTCTAGATTTTCTTCATATAGCATTTAATTTTCTCATTTTATTTGACAAAGAAAAGAAGTGATGCAGTTTCCATGGAGCTTATAATGTAGCACCAGATATAACCTCTATCAAATATATATTTTTTTAATGTTTACTTCTAGCTTCAATTGGGCAGAGGATGATTTGTTTTCATAGCAAGCAGGGAGTTCTTCAAGTGTGCAAAGTACTTCAATGTACACTTTTTATTTTAAATTACTATCAGTGTTACCGACCTGACTTCTACATGTACCAAGACATCAAAGTTAAATTACTCCATTTTCCTTCATAAAGGCAGAAAACACTATGGTTTGCGACCTCAATTTCTGTGTAGCAGCACAGCCCTTTGCTGCTTGAAGCCTTCCCCCATCTTTTTCATAATTTTCAAGATCAATGATCATGAAGCCAAATCCTTCAGCCTTCTCAGAAACAAAATTCTCAATGAAATTGGTTGACATACAGCTGCACTGCAGAGAGGTCTGGTGTATATTTTTTGAACAGTTGGTTTCACTTGAAAAGATAATCTTGCCGGCACTGTTGCTCCTAGCTCAGAGGAAAGAAAGGACCCTGTCCCCATCTGCTCTGTTTTCCAAGAAGAAAGCTGGCACTCTGTACTTCGTTGTGGGTGTGAGTGTGAATATCAAACTTCCTCATGGAAAGAGCCCCACAATTGCTAACTGCAGAGTAAAATAGGTTATGGGAAGGGATGAACTACTTTCTTAGATACTTGCTATAAAATATTGAAAGTGTTTACATGGAGAAACATGAATCTCCATGTTTACACGGAGAAAAAAAATATTAACAAAGTTCTGACTCCAAGTCCTTCTTTCATATCACCCAACAAAAATTTCTTTTGCTTTGAATTTGTGCTAGCGAAAAAAGCCAAACACATTTTCTGCCAATAGCTTCCTGTCTATTAAAAGAGAAGTATCAATCATCCTTCAGTTACAGAGTAGACAGCAGTGGTGCTTAACACAAAAATACTTCAACCATTTCAGGTGAAGTGTGGCCTGTGTGTTGTCTTCTTTTTCTTTAAACTAAACTGATGCAAAATACAGAACAAAAAGCAGTTAAGAGGTTTGAGTTTGCAGGATTCAGGCACTAATGCAAATGGAACAAGCACTAGCAGAGCCAAACTGGTGTTCGGATGTGGTTTTTTCCTGCTAATAATGGGGGGTGTGCACACCTTCCTTATAAGTGGATATAAGTTTAGAAATCAGTTAATAGGGGCAAAGGGCACTTCTTGTGCAAAGACGAACACTCCTGTTTCTATGATTGTTTACATTAAAAAGGGACTGTTCAAGAAAATGGTCGCAGCCATTAGTAAAACCACCCAGCAAGTTTACAAATGCAAAATCAAAGGAACTGTGCATTGAAATATATGCAGATAAACATAATGCTTTACCATGCATTTAATTATCTTGTCATTACAGCTTTACTAATGCTATGGATTATAAGATTTTAACTACAAAGTTGAATTTGAAAATAATTATATTATGAAAAATTCTTGTATTAAGAAGAAAGATAGCATCTACAAAAGAACCACCATAAGATGTCAGAGAAGTTGTCACTATCACAAGCACTTTTTTACATAGTGCTTCCATTATGAGCAAGTTAGTTGATTATATTCTCACTTGCTTTATAACAGTTGCCAAATTTACACCTGCAGCTGTTTTCCCTCTGATATTCCCAGGATAAATAAATTTAGTATTTTTGCTGTGAACAGAGCAAGCTGATCTATGTGCAACTAAAATAATCTCTATGTGTCACCTGCTAAATCCCACCCTCCTGTGAGAAGGTAGCCACCACTTTGACAATAACAATGCAAGTCCTACTGGCTGCAGCTTAATCCTACTTGATGGTTCATTTTTTCATAGCTGTCTGTCCTTATTTCGAACTGCAGAGCACTGCAACCCCCCTCAAAGTCCAATGATCAGGATTCTGCACTGTTTTCAGATACAAAGAGAAAATGTATGTCAGGTCTGTTCTCCGAGGCTTTTTGTAGACAGGGCAGGAGTACACATTTCCGTGTTGCTTCCTGGGGTCATTCCGCGCTGTTGTGCTAACAGCATACACATGGATTACAGGAAGGCTTGTGAACAGCACCTGAGAATGTTAAAACATACACAGGGCTCGGCATTAGAGAAGCAGAATAGGGTGCCTGAATTCTAAATGCCAGAACTAGATTCAGTGACGGCCTTCAGCAAAAGCACCAGCACCTCAGCAGACGTACACGTGAGAACTCAAGTCTTACACTCACTACTGCATTGACACTAACTTTAAGCCTGTGGCAGCTCAGGGACGACAGCCACCAGGAAGTCTGGTGGAAGCAAAGGAAAGCAGTAGAAATCTGGAAAACTGCATGCTGTGGAGGCAGATGGAAAAATGGCATGGTGGTTCTAGGAGGGACAGCAACCATTGTCTTTTTTCCCTTCCTTTGCCCCTTTCACTGATGTTTCCCATTCTTACCCCACCTCCTTTTTCCTGAATGGCAGGACTGGAGCTACAAAAACCAAGCTGGAACCAGCAACCTTCCTTGTTACCTCTGCACTGCTGACAGTGGAGCTTCTAAGATCCAAGGTGCCTCTTGGGTATTTATCCAAGCTAGATCCCCTCAGGCCTTCCACCAAGATAAAGTATTCATTGTCAGGGGATAAAACAGACCCAAATCCAAGAGCAACATGGAACCTTGCTGAACACTCCAGAGCACTTAAGTAAACCCCATATTTGAAGGGGTCTTTTGACAAACCCAGCAACAGAAGTTACACCTGGCAAGGTTTGGTTTGGAAAACTTTTCTCTCAGTCAGACACAGAAGTGTTTTACCTATGGACAGGAATTACCTCAATTCCAATTCCAGGACAGTTAGCACTGACTTGGAAAAAGTGTACCAGTGCAGACAACGTCAATCTTCCCTGGACCGTGACTACAGTATCTAATCATTACTCTGTAGTTAGATTTTAAATCTGCTTAGTCACATCAGCGAAATGTAACTCAATGCATGGATAACTGAGCATAAGCCCAGAACTAATACTCTTCCTCATATTATAAAACAAACACTAGGGATTTCTAGTCAAGAAAACACTGACCTCCATATCAAATCCAGCCCAGGGCTTTGGAAGCTTTGATAAGGTCCCCCTTGGTCAGTCAAAAGAAGACTGACTACAGGTTGCACTATTTTATTCAAACATAACTGTGCTGCTAGGGCCCCTGAAGCCAAGAAGCCCAGCATCTGGTCTGCTCTAGTGCTATGCATCCTAAATTAATTTTCTGACAGAAGCCTTTCTGTTCCCTTCTGGTGGGTAAAGAGTCTTTCCTCTTCCCAGCGCCACTAGTGTTGGTTACCCTCTTAAAACCTGTTGTGAAACCACTGCTGCAGGCACTCAGCATACTTCCTGGTTTTCCCTGAGCACTTGCATTGTGCCACAGCCTGTTACACTCACTTGATCCTTACCTTTGGTGCTGACTCGATCAGCTTACTGTTCCTGCGGTCCCAGCCTGCCCCTTCGAGGAACAGGCCGTGTATGTAAACCCCACCAATGTCAGCAGGAGGAGGGCCAACAACATCCTCTTTCATCATCTTGGTCACTTCACTGTACAAAACCACACTGTCGAGTTCCCACCCTTTGGCTAAATTCATGCGAGTTGTCTCTTGCCTCATGGCTGTTAGGAATCCCTAAGGAGATACACAGGAATATGACACAGAGGATTTTTTTTAAAGCCTTAAATTTAAACAATTTACAACATTTTTTTCCCAATGTGACATCAGCTGTATGAAAGCTCATCCCGCAGAATTTCATGTACATATAAAACAAATTCGGTAGTGTAAATCCAATGGTTTTCTATATTTTCTCAGCACCATGCATCCATATATAATTGGCGTGCACACGTCGGTGCTAAGAAGCCCCCACGTTGGCTTATTTAACATATCAGAAGTGCCTGTATAACTCACCTCACATGCCTTTTTTTACAACCAACCAGATGGAGAGAGGTTCATAGGGCTGCCAGATTAATGTGTTTTGAGAGATTCCAAACACAGGTAATTTCTAATTCCTCTAACACTGGCTATATTATTCACCTTTTCTTATACTGACATTGTAAAAAATGCTTTTCAGTCAACAAATAAGAACACAAAGGAAATACCAGCTAGAATCATGCCATTAAATACTGAAATGCCTCTGACATTGTGCTCAGTGAAAAGTCTTTATCTACTGCAACAACATAGGAACACACATGAGGAACACACAAAGGTGGGAATTAATGAGCCAACAGCTCCACTAGGAAGAAATCAGGAGCAATGAAAGAATTGAAAAAGTTTTTATTTTTCTTCAATATTCACAGTAGAGGGTGCTCTGTTGGCCTACTGTTAGGGCCAAATGAATGGAAAGAAGTCAGATGTGGGAACATTGGCAAACTGTCTACTGAACCCAGGGGCCAATCTCTGTCTGATAAGACTGGAGTGCTCCAAGCACTTTGTAGCCATGCAATACCCTTTAAGTTATGAGAATGTGAGATGACTTTCACGAACTCAGGTATTTCTGTTAACTTACATTGGTTGTTTCTCATTAATATAATACCAGAGACCTCAGGACAAGTGTTTTAAAGAGCTTCTGTGATAGCACAGATAATTGTAATTGCGTTTCAAATAGTTGAGAACTCCAGCATATAGCTGAGGGACACAGGATTAAAGGCCAAATTCTTCTATCAGAAATACCATTAAATGAAAGCAGAATCCTTGCAGTAATTTGTGGAATTTTAATTTGTAGAAACATGCTAGAACCAATAGTTTAAAATACATGAAGTGTTCACTGCCATAAGGCCCCAGAGGGCTACTGGATCCCAGATAAACTGAAATATTAAAGAAAGAAGAGCCTGAAGAGGACAGAGCAATGACTGTATTAAGGGAATCAGTTCAAAGGCACCATGGAAACACTGGAATAAAAGTAAGCTCAGAGCTGTGACTTGTCTTCAGGGATAAGGTTTAGATAGCAGATTATTCCTACAGACATGGCAGGACCTATACACTTTCTGCAGTGGGACTTTTAATGCTTATCTGCTCATTTGAATGAATCCTAGACAGCGTTTGAAGACTGCAGCTGTGAGCTGGAGGCCCAGCTGGGTGTCCCAGAGTGGGTGAATGGCACAACAAAGAGCAAGACAGAATCAAGTAGCTTGAGGTGCCACTGTACAGCTGAGGGCTTGGCTCACCCCAAAACCCTCTGTCAGGGACATAATGAACCACTTGCCATGATATTTGCTTCAATTTCTGGTAATCCTTTAATCCTTTGTTTGTTTGGTTTGGTTGTTTATGGTCGGTTGGTTGGTTGGTTAGGGTTCGGGGGGGTTTTTTGTATCTGTGTGTTTGCCTTTTCCTGAATTTCTCCCTGTCCAGCTCACTGAAGCCTGCTAAAGCTTTGTCCTTTGGCCTTTAAACAACTCATGCGAACTAACTCTGAACCTTCTAGTGATGGAAAAGCAGGCACCCATGGAAGCTGTGACAAAAAATATGGAAATCAGTTAAGTCTGTTGCTCTCACAATCATATTTTCTCCTTTACCTTACTATGGAGGTTCCTTGTTTGTTATTTACTTTGCAAATACTGAGCAAATTATGGCAGGTTTGCTAGAACTAAGTGGGCACTGAGGAATGGAGGTATTGTACTTCATATTCGGATTAGTATCCACATTGCTTTGGCATCTAAGGGTCGTAAAAGTAGGTTGAGGGTTCATTATGCTGAGTACTACACAACCAGAAAGACAGTTTTGCCTCATAGTGCTTAAAAAATATATATAGGACAAGTGACAGGAACTGGATACAGAGATGCAAACAAGAAAACAATAAAACAGTGTCAGCCACAAAATGGAAATTGGGAGGTAGAAATGAGAAATGCCTAATGTCAAATTTTTGATGAAAAACTCCAGTAACATCAGATTAACTTCCAGGAGGGAAGAAAATTCATGGCATTTCTTGTTTTGTTCACCCCAGTTATCTTGGCCCCATGCAGACACACAAGGGGAATCAGGTTTCTTATACATAGAAGTCTGAGCCAGCCCTCATTTGTATCACTAAAAATAAAGATTAACTTCTGTGAAATTACTGAATTTATCCTAGTGAATAAACAGTCCAAGAGACTGGTCCTATATTATTTTTTATTGCCAGAATGCCTCGTTTTCCCAGTGCTATAAATCTACTTTATTGCCCTGTGTTATCCATGGCAT
This sequence comes from Coloeus monedula, assembly GCF_965178545.1. Classification (NCBI taxonomy): domain Eukaryota; kingdom Metazoa; phylum Chordata; class Aves; order Passeriformes; family Corvidae; genus Coloeus; species Coloeus monedula. The sequence goes on from NC_138781.1 coordinate 96,773,720, forward strand.
TTATCCATTGACTGTAAGGCAAACAGTGAGATATATGCAAGCAGACAAATGACTTAGGAGCTGCATTTCATCTCACAAATGAAAGGATTTTTCTGACAACTTCTCAGGTATTACAAACAAGCCATTAGAACTGCAGCACTAACACCTCACCACCTCAGCTTGTTTGAGAAGACGAAAATCAATTTTCTTAACATATGAAATACTGATTTTAAACACAGCAATATGACTATTAACAAAATAATAGTTAATTAAAAAGAAAATGAGTCTTTGCTCAGGTGAGTTGCTTTTAGAATGAGCCACTCCCACAGGCTGGGTTACAGAAAGTGGCGACTGCAACAATAACTGTCTGATTCTTAAGCTTGTGATTGTCAGCGCAAATAAATTTTTTAATCTCTGCACACAATGTATTTAGGGACTTAAAGAACTAGGGGTTATGAAGTGTGTAATTTTTGTATTTCTAGAGGCTTTCTCATTTACTATGGTCTATTAAATCACAATTTGTTTGGGGACATTTTACACTGATTATTTGGCAGCTCTTTTCAGAAATCCAGCTATATGGATCCAAAAAAATGTAGGATGCCCAATTTGGGCTGGCAAAATTTCAGAACCCCAGAGCACAAAAAAGCCAGCTAAAATGTCCAGTACAAAATCTGTATCAGTTCTTGCTCATCTGTAGTGCAAAAGCAAACACCAACGAAGCCAAAAGCCTGTTATTGTTGCATCCAGCCTGATCATTGCAAAAGTTACTTTGAAGTATTTTAGAATGCTGCCATCAGTGTGTTGCTAGCAAACCAAGTATGGAAGCACAAGCATTTTATTAGAACTCCTACTCCTCTCCCTCGCACTTGAGAATCCTTTGCTCGGGGATTCTGTGAACCCCCTTCCATGCTATAAAGTTGTACTGGCAGACAGCTGACACACACAGGATAGATGATAGATGGATATTTCCCAGCAGTAGTCCTAGAGAATATTTGCCACTGTTGCTTTCTCTATTCTAGGCAGCTGTTTCAGCTAGCTTTTGCATTGCTAACAAGTACTGAGATTAAAATAGGTCTTTAAAATAGTTCTTTCCTGAGGCTTCATAGAAACCTGTTGGCTGGATACTCTCACAATGACTCATTTCCACAACTCACACTTCCCACAAACATCTGTGAATCATAAAAAGCTTTAATGGATGTGGATAGCTCTGCAGAGAAACTACACATCATCTAGGTATGTATACTTTACTTTTTTAACTCTGCTCTCAGCTGTTCCTTTTTCTGTGTTTCATTTCATGCCAGGTTTTTATTTTAGATGGTGCAGACAAGAGGCTGTATTTTTTATATGTCTCTGCAGACCATGTCTGGCACAATTCTGGGGTGGTATGAATAACAAACCTTCCATTTCAAGGAACTTATTTGCAAGGATTGAGAACCAAGTCCAAATCTCTTCTTCCTATGTCAGAGTTCTGGAACTTATCTTGTTTTGTACTCAGAGGGATTTTCATGCAAAAAATAAAAAACAGATCACGGTAACAGAAGAGGTAAAAAAAGGAAGATTAAGTTGAAATGCGAAAGCACGTATTTACCCAATTTCCTCATGATTAAAGCAGCCAAAGATGCATTTCATCATTTCAGTAGCATTATTTTGTTCTAGCAAAAATTTCTTCAGTAGATACTGAAGATAATTTATCCTATATTTATGCTAAAAAATTAATATAGATTACCCTTCATATAGTGAATATTAAGTCAGCTTGAAGTCCTCCCAAGGTCTAATTCTGTTACTCAGAAGTTATAAAGGTCAACATGGCAATCTTACCTGTGGATTAAAGAATCCTGTCATCCAGAACTGGTTTGGACGGCCATTCTGCAGCCAGATGCTGAACTGCTGGTTTCTCTCAAGAAGATCAGTAAACCAAAATCCTAAAGTAGTTGACTCCCAGGAAATCCTAAACCACAGTTTTGGAATTCTAGCATCATAAATATTATCTAAAGCATCTTGCAATTCTTCTGACATAATTATGGTTCCTGGAAGATAAGCAAAATGTTCAGAATGAACTTTCCCCTAGCTTGCAAAGGCAATTAAAACTTCCAAAAAACATTCCGAGTCTCATAAACCCTCTTTTTTTGTGCCTTAATTGCACACCTGTAGCACTGCAGTCTTATCAGTTTGTAGTTAATTTGTTCAAAATTATAAGACTTGATTCAAAGCTAAAGGTGATAAGATAAATGATATCTCTTCTGTTGTTTCGATCAGAAACAAAGATATGTTTCTTAAACAACTTCTTCTCCTTCATACACATTATTTATATTCATTATATTCACAGTGTGTTTGGAATGTGATTAATCATTGAAAACTTTTTTTCTAAATTTTAATGGATCCTACATGCACGATCAATGATAGAGATACACTGTGTAACTCATCTATATCCTAAGCATGTACTGGCAGTGATTATATTCGTGAAATTCACTATTATTAATGATAACTTTGTACATTTCCATTATCAAGATTCTCAGTGGGAAAGCAGTAGGTAGAATAAAGCTAGAGGCAGGGTTTTTTTTTTTTTTTTGGCAGTGGCGGTGCATACTCATATATTCCATGCATAGTACTGCTCTCTCCACTAAAATGCTGGCATTTACTAAGACAGTGATTTTTCAGTGACTCTCACCATTCCATGTGCTAGAAGTTCCCACATCTTATGTATTCTCAATGGTACTGAGATCTGGCACGCTGCCATGCCTCAGGATGACTTCTCTGTTCGAGAAACTGGTTCTATTATTCTGTTATAGAAACTGGTCTGGTGGCCCCAACTTTCATTAAATATTCATGTAATACCAAAGTACAATATATCACCATGCACACAGCTGCTGTAATTGCCACAAGGACAACATAAGATACCAAACAGAATTAGGTGGCTTCCACCACAGAACATGTAAAGGAAAGGGAGGTGGTCTGGGTGACTGCAAAGAACTGCAGTGGTCCATCCAGACATACCCATAAGGAAATGTGGCCTGTAATAAGAAAGCATTTCAAATACCTTCCTTCCACTGAGGATGACAGGGCTTCAGTTGAGGAAAAGGAAAAGTGTATCCAGAAACCAAACACCAGCTTAATTTTGAAGAATAGAGCTAAAACATAAACACTCCTATAACAGTGTGTGCAAATCTAGTGCTTTCTATGACACATAAATGGCAAATAGGCTTTGATTTCTTCTAGCAGATAATGAATGATCTGCCTCCATTTATATGCACCTCTTTTAGTGCAACAAATTCTTTGAGAAAACCATTACTTTTACAAAACAGTAAATATTAAAAAATACTCCCTATCCTGCGTTCTCTGCAATTGCTTTGTAGTCAGGCTCAGAATCACATTCTGCAGTAGCTAAGAGACTTTTAGAACACAATTAATAAACCTTCCCTTTGGCTATTAATCTTCTCTTATACATATAACCAAGAGAACCAACATTTAAGAAAGAAGCCACTCCATGTCTTCTCCTCTTTCCTTAGAAAAACATAATATTACACCATACACTTTATTCATCTTTTAGAGACAGAAAATGTGGGAAAAGAAGTCTTGCAATGCATGTTGGTTTCAACTTCATAGGAACCATACTGAGGGCACAAAACAAGTGAAGAGCATCTTGTTTTAGCCCTGGGGATCACTACCATAGAACTGAGAAAGAAAGAACTCTTTCATCTCTGGTTATTCCTTGTTTTCAGGCTGATATATTCAACTTTCTCCTTTCCTTCTCTATTCTTCTGGGCAGGCTGGAGCTTTTCAGATAGGGAGATACAACCAGGCTCTGCCCTGAAGCATTGTGAAATCCCTTAGGATGCCTGCCTGCTATGACTCAGAGCAGCTGTTGAGAATGTTAAGGCAGAGTGTTCTTGAGGATGAGGTATGTTCACAGCTCTGGCCGTGCCCATATAGCTGCATAAATATTCCTAGTGAGTGGGTGTCATCTCTGGCAGTAGGCACACAGTGCTTGAATTTCAGCACTAAATGGCATCTGTGGGTGTTGGGATGCATTCCTGCAGCCAAAATACTCTGATAAAAATAAAAATAATTAACAAAATAAAATAATTGTCAGAAATAAAATCAGTACCATAGGAGAAAAATCATGCCATCTTTCTGGACAGAAGTGATACAGATGTTTGAAAAACTATCTTTGATAAATTGAATGAGTAGTACAGTGCCATAGGCTTCTCATATTTAATTTCTGAGAACCTCAGAGCACTGTACTATATGAAGAGACTGAATGTCCTATGAACCTAACATGACAGGCTCTAATGTTCTATGAATCAGACAGGTCAACTGTTTATAACTTTGTTATTTTGGGGCTTACTCCATGATATTCCCTTTCTTGAATGGCATAAAGCCCATCTGAAAATGACTGATGATGGGTCAGGTCAGTTAAAGACATTAGGGCATTTCCATACTTCAAAAATAATATCCACTGTAACCCTACTGTTGTTTATTGTATACAGAGTTTGGAAATTAGGATTCCCCTTTTTGATTGCCCTAAATTTATACCATCCCCCTTCTAAATCACATCTAAATCTATCCAACTGCTGAGTGGTGAATAACCCAAATAAAGCTTTTCAGTTCTGAGGATAACTAATTTTATTGATAATTAAAGTAAATAGTCTGTTCTTTTAAAATGATCTGGTTTTAGGGTGATTCATTCAATAGATATAATGTTTTGAATAGACTACATCAGGAGCTTTTATTACTTCTTGGAGCTGACCCTTTTCACTACCATACCTCCCACAAACTGAATCTGAAAACTGTGTAATTTGTAAAATTTGGATCTGTTTTGAATTTCACATTCATGAGAGTGTCTATCTGAACTAGGAAACTTACATATCTCATTTAAATGAGTAGCTAAAGTTAGGAACAAAGGAAGGATCTTAAATTCCAGCATGAACCAAAAAAAGCCTCAGTCCACTGACTGATTCTCTTCCCACAGGCACAGATGTAAATCAAAAATAACAAGAATAATTATGTAGGATACAAATGAGATGAGAAAAAGTTACTTTCTCCATCAAGTACAGTTTGCCAGCAGCTGATATCATTATAATAAAAGAGAGAACAATACTTGCTAGACAATGAGCCTGTTAAGCTAGCCTGAACAGCACATAAAGAAAAAGCTCAGTGAAAGCATCAATCCATTATTGACTGTCCTAGTTGCAAACCCAGAAGCTGACTTTTCACACTTTAATTCCCACCCAAGTTTACAACCCAAAAAACCTGCTTTGTTCTTGAAGCAGTCACACCTTGCCTCCACCACCAAGCTCCAACTCCCCCTTCTTTGCTGAACATGTTGAAAAGAAAATACTAACTTGTTTATAACTTCCTAAGGTTTCCTCTCTTTCTGCCTTATGGCAACAGCTAACACTCGCCTGTGTTTTCTCCAAAGCTTTTCTTATTATTCCACACAAATGCTCAAGGTATAAAAGCTAATGTATATTTTCCTATACCTAATTTTTTTTTTTTTTTGCAAGCTTTAGTGTGGTTCTGCCAGCTCTGTGACCACCACTGCTGCGCTGATAGAAGTCAACTTCTTTGCTTCAGGCAGTTCTTTGGGTATTTTCCTCTCTCTTCATTTGCAGTGCTTGGGCACTTCAGCATTTGGAGGTGATTCCTGGGAAGTTCTCGGAAGCTCATTTAACTTCACCATGCTGTTTTAATCCCAAGGCCTCTCAACAGTTTACTGCTTTCTTTTGCCCCAGCTCTCCAGAAGAGGAAGAGTAAAACAGGCAGCCAAGACCTGCCATGCACAACACTCTCTCCATGTTTTACTTGTAGACTGGTATTCTCTCCACCTGCATCTAACCTCTGCCCCTGTTCTGTTTTCTCTTTGTTTCCCATCTTTCTTTTCTGGTGCAGAATCCTCTGATTTAATTCTTCAAGTCAGGAGAGATGAGAGGGACTAAGAAGCTTGAGTAGCATGCAATTTTTCACATAGAAAAGCACAAAATTCCTAGATTCTCCTCAATAGCTAAATCCTTCAGTCAGAAAGATGGCAATTTGAAAGTAACCTTGCAAATTGTTCTGAAAATTTACCAGCTCCAGAACTAAATGTTCTTGGCTGAAGAGTCCTTTCCATCAAAGGATTGAAAATAAAAATTTTAAAGCAGTAATTTGAAGATGAAAATCCACACACAACTCTACAAAAAAGGTAATACAAATCACTACCCTGAGCTAGAGTAATACAACAGGCAGATAAACTCTATTCTGCAGTTTGTCCTTAATGTGCAGTGTGTGTTTCTAAACAGTTGTCCTGGCCAGCGTCATGGCAAGCATATGTAATACCAATTAAGAAGTTCAGAAATGATGTGCCACACTGTGAAAGACAACAGGAGGGATTCTGGCATTCTTATCAGGATGAGAAGCAATGGATGAGAGGTGCTGAGCCAAGAGTAACTACACCACAAGACATACTAGAATCATCCCTTCTATTCCTCAAATGATGTCCCCGTTGTTATATTCCATTACTGTCTTTACTGAGTGCTCTTAATCACTTTCAAATAAAATCCTCATCCAAAAGTGATGATCCCTACAAGCCTCACACACACACACACAGAGTAAAACTTAGTAAGGCAAGAGCCCAAGATCTTTCAGTCCAAAATTCTATTACCACTGTCAGCAAGCCAAACTAAAACTTTGTTAGTGTTAGCAGTCTTACACCATTACAAGTCAAAATAGAACTTAGCCAGACAGGGGGAATCAGTCCATACTTCTCCCTTCCATGGGAAATTACCTTTCCTGTGCACTCTGGCAAGACTAGTTTCCCGAGCTTCACTTTTTTACCATGTAGGTTAAAATAAATTACCAGCTACCTCTTTTGACTCTTTTGGACCTCATTTATATCCCTCTTATAAGGTGCTACATACAATGAACAGAAATTCCTTGCAGTATCAGGATACAAACACTACTTTCAACTTCATGGTATTCTGAGTTGGAAAAAAGTTGCAAATCTTTACCTTGGGCTTAACACACAAGTTTGTGTAGGTGACATAAAAATCCTACACAACTCCTGTAACGTGTACAGAACTACATCACCATAGAACTGCTGTTTTTCCAGAAAAGGACTGCTCTCTCCTAACTCTGCAAATACTGTATATACAGCAGTGATCATGCGGCTCATATATGACATTAAAAGATAAAAAAATAAAAGGTTTCTCAGATGTTCTTCACTTGTTCATGAAGTAGGCAGTTTAGATGATTCCAAAGGATTAGTTTGAAACCACAAAGCTGTAAGGTACCAGAAACCAGGACCAAGTGGATGCAGTTTTATGACCAAAGTAGAATCTAGATATAAGCAAATGAGTTAAGCATTTGTTTCTTTCACAAGAAGCCCTTAAACACAATGTTAAGTGGGTTAAAAAGAATCAGGATTGAAATCATACTAAAAGCTGTGCTTATTTCCATTGCCAAGGATTTGCTACCTACTTTCAGTGCTACTACAAGTATGCTCCACTTCATTCATGGAAAACACTCCCACAGAATCTCTCTTCTCACTTCATTCACCAAGAGAAGACACATAAAAATGCTTACCACTCTTATTCAGTGCATGGAGAAATAAAGACAACCCCACAAAATCTCACAGACAGACCACATTCAAACAAACTCAACTCAAACAAACTCTAAGAGGCTAGGAATAACTGGATGGGTCATTAGGTTTTACTGCATTTAGAAACACTATCTTCACTAGTGGGAGAGGGGGTTTGGAGCATCCACTCTACAATAAAGAGTGAGGGATTTAGTATTCTGTGCCAGAGGCCTCTACACCACCAGAGGCAGGCAGTAAGTACACAGGAACTTAATAGCTCAGATACTGCCCTACAAGGAATGGTCATCTTCTGACAGGGCTCAAGATCTGCTGCTCATAACCCATTAAGATGTGGCATTTTTGGTGCAGATCCCATGTCTTACTTCTCCCTGTCTCTGAAAAGATTTCTCTGTTTGGAACATGGCTTCTATTTAGGGCACTCGAGAGGACACCCATCACTGCTGTGTTCTGATTTATGGTGAAACTCTGTATTATGCTAACTGTGAAATAAACTCTGGGCAATCAATAAGTAATTAAAGCAGAAGTAATGGTTGGGACATAAGTGAGAGTACAATGTGCAGCTACAATCTAATTACTACAATTTGATCCAGAAAAGGTATCCCTCTGGGCAGCAGTTTATTGGCGGAGACGAAAGCTTCTGGGGCATATTTGCCAACAAACATGTTGGACACATGCTGAGCATCCTCACCCCTCCCAAAAGCTGAACACTGCTTAATTTGCCCTCGGGACAGAGGGGCATAACTGTCAGGGCTAATTCCTTCTACATCCCTCATGTTCAGCTGCACATGGGCTCTCCCTGAGGAGGGATTTACATTACCTCAAATGTAACTTGGTGAGCAACATCAAAATGACAAGGTCCGACCATTCACATCCAAACTGGAGAATCAGATATTCAGACTTCCTTTCACAAAGCTACATGACACAAGCTAAAGACGCACTATATTCTTAAACACAAAATTATGTTGAAAGTTTAGGTCCACCAAAAGTGGGCGCTGGGACCTTAACACGTTCACGAAGCCAAAGCCAGATACATGAGCTGGGCAAATGTAAAAAATCACATGACCTGTTTGAGCAGGCAGATCAGTTTACCTCATTGTAAAGAAAAAGAAGCACCTCAGATGACCTGAGATTGCAGTTGACTAGTTTTGGGGGAGAATCTAGTGTGAGATAGCTTGGAGTTTTCCCTTTTGCTGAGGTAGAGTGCCTGAATGTTCTTTCCATCCCGTAATTAACAGTCCACCATGTGCACTTGATATATCATAAACATGCCAGAAGCCATTAATTGTTATTTTTAACTATACATCCAATTTTGTTTTCAGAGCAATTTTTCACTATATTTAACTTGTCTGTCCATAAGAAATTATGTTTTAGAGAACTGCATGAAAGTTACAGCATTAACTTGATTAAACATCTGGCAGAAGACTGTGCCCACTGTGGAACTGAATGTGAAGTGCAAATAAATTATGTTACTCATCCACCCCTCTGCAGAATATTATACACATTGAGAATTTAAATATATCTGTCACAATCAAGGAAAGATTAACACTTTCTTGGATGGAAAATATTATTTTTATTTACTTGAAAAGGGACTCTATTCACACATAAAAGGGAACTTTCAGCTCAGGAAGAAAGGACAATTGTTTCTTCCAGCTTGATCTTTGCATATGTTATTACAGGATATGAAAGCTTATTAGCCTTGGGCACATTTATGAACCTCTTTCCTATATTCAGATTATAGGCACGAGGTTTCTGAAGCACATATTGTTGGCTTAGTGTATCATACAAATGATAGGAAAAAAATCCCTTTTGATTCTTGTGTAATAAAAACACAAATTAAAAAAAATCTCCCCTCATGAAAGACATTGTCAAAAGACTGGAAAACACGAGTAAGACAGATTACAGTAATGCCATCAGCTATGTCAGAAGGGACTAGTTCTGAGGCATTCTGACCTGCTCCCTGTGAGGACAGTTTGCTGTCTCAGATATTTTCTGTCTCTCTGCTAGGGAACAGCAGACTTGGGTGAGATCTTAACCAGCGGAATCAACCTGCTTCATTTTAATTTATTGTTAATTCAGAAGCTTGGCTGAGCAACGGTATGCTTTCCTTCCTGGGTATTTCAACTCTTGCAGATGAGCAAAATAGGAAGTGAAAAAAAAAGCAGATGGTAACATCATTATCCCTTCTTTTTCCTCACTCCTTTTCTGATCCAATTTTCCATCTGCTTCTAGTTGCCTCTACTCTTGGTTTATTTTAACTTCATTCACCATTGCTCACTTTCAGCCAAATACTCCCGTCTCTGAGAGATACAGAGTGCTGTTGCCTGTCTCCTGTGATGCCTAAAAGAAGAACTCTCTCTCTCTCTTTTGACTGACACTGCCACTCACTTCAGCTTCCATTTAGAGACATGCCACTTGGTATAACCAGTTTCACAAAAATGTCAAATTTCACCTTAAATTAGAGTCTTTATCACCTTGACTCCTGAGTTCCCTGTCTCTCAATTACTTAGCAGCAACACTTCTACCTTGTTCTATATAATTATGTCTCAGCTTCATTTCATAAATGACTTTGGTACATGACCCATGGACCTAATCATGCAATTCAGGTCCTCTGAGCTCTGTAGGATCCTAGAGAGGATCACAGAAGTGATGTAGTGCTGAGGGACATGAACTGCAATACTGGAGCACCTGCATGCAGAATAAATTTAGGTGGAGTGTCCTTAGAGATGTAATCAGGAGATTTTAGGGACTAGAATTAGTGGTCATATGATAAAGAGAGAGAAAAAGAGAAAAACTGAGTGAGAGAGGGAACAAAAGAGAAAGGAAGGAAAGGAGGGGCAATATTTATTTAGTCATATGGCATAAGCAACTGTTAGCAATAAATATTGCACCTTAATTATGATTTTTGATATTGTAGCTTACCATCAATAGCCAATTTGAGATCAGTCAGTGTAGTTCGAACTCTGGATATAACAAGTTGCATGCGGTCAATTTCTTGACGGAGAAATATGTTTATGGGCTGAGTAGCTCCCATCTTTTGAAGCTGGGCTTTCACCTTAAAAAGAATAGTGCAATGATTATAAAATCTAATCTCCTGTTTCCCATGCAATAATTTTTGAAAGCAAAAACATTTTCAGAAAAGAAACTTTTTAGTAACAGATGGCCCTTCAAGCCCTGTGCCAACTGTAAGATTTAGCACACTGTGACTCATTAGCTTACCAGAACGAGCTCCTCCATCATTCTAAGAAGGGAAAGTTCCCTCTTTTTGAAGGGACACAGCAGTTCCTTCTGTCCTTGTTAGGCTGCAGGGTCTTAGATCTTTTAATAAAAAAACCCACATGCTATACAAAAGCATGTTTGATGGTAACTTCTTCATATTTCCAAATTGTGCTAGGTGAACTTTCTCACCTTTTCTTGCCCTGCTGAGCTGAAATAATGCAACAAATGGAGTTCCACTTAACAAGCACAATGATATGTAAAAGCTGCTACTTTCAGTAGCCTGTGAGTCGTTCATGAGACAAGATGCTCATGGATACATTACTAGAGAGGCAAGATTGCCAGAAATAATACAGATGCCGCAGAAATCTGTTACACCATTATGTGCACCGTTTTGCAAGTAGGAGCCTTTGGCCTTTTTAGGTTTTAAAGACAACAGTTTCTTAGAAATTCAACAGAGAATATTTTCAAAATGGAATCGGTTGCCTGTGTTAGTTAAGGACATGACATAGTAACAGTAGCAACAGCATTCCCTGTCTCGCTTTTGCAAATGATGTGTATGGATTGTGCTTCAGACATGCACTGCGTGTTCCATGTATATCAAAGATCACTGTACATAACAGTGAGTGAGAGAGGGGTTAATGGCACCTGAAAAAATCATGGTGCCCATACCCCACACAGAACCAGAATTCTTGATTTTTCAGACTTTTGGCTGTTTTTCCCCACTTTCAGAAAGCCAATGGCTCATATATCTCATTGTATACATTATTATGTATACTATACATTTTATACAAATAATAAACATTGCTAAAGATTTAATTATTAGACTGAATAGAAAATTTCTGCAAGACGAATATCATACAGCAGTTGAGTAGTTACAATCACTAGTATAAATATGCAAGTGCTTTGGCAATTTCCAAATCTTAAATTTCAACTCCAAGTCCAATAAAATACTCTTTCTCAACTTTCTGTATTATCCTCCTTGGGAGACAGCTATCAGCAAAGTTATACATCATATTTTAATCACAAGGACCCATGGGTTTGTCAGACAGAATGTCCAAGAAATAGGTGCCAGCCAATTATGCTAATGCTTTGCAGTGTGACAGTACATTTTACAGACTGAATTAATGCATTCTGCCTGTGAAAGAGAAAAAAATACTAAAATCAGCTATTACAAGTCTAGAGCTGAGACAATAAAGTTTTTGGATAACCCCCACAATGAAGTATTCTGACTATTTAATACAAAATCCAGCCAAAACTTCTGCTTTCTGAAAAATTTACATAAATTGGTAATTCTCCCTCTTGACAAAAAGGAAAAACATTTGATTTATTTTTTTCAGAATACTTAGAAGTCTAGTGCATGCCACTAATAAGAAAGGAACTATGCAGAATATAGTCTGTGCATGTTACCCTTTAAATAAGAAACACACTTTTTATTTCTAGTCTACAAAGCATGTGTTCCTTTTGAGGAGCATTTAGAGGAAGAATTTCTCCAGTTTGAGGAAAATTTGTATGGAAGACATTGTTAAAGGGGTTATTTTCCAAAATATTGATATTTATGAATCTACAAAGAGGAGATGAAGTAGAGATTGTAAAATATTACTGCACCGACAATAGTACAACTTAGCTAGTGAATTCTCAGAATTTACACATTCTTCTGATCTACTTTCATGTACCTACAAGAACACCTGTAATGTTTTGAATAATGAAGCCAACCAATAAAGCAGAAATTTGCTAATCCAACCTAGATATGCTCACAGCATTCAGTCTGGAGCACCAAGCACAACCAGATATCAAAATTGAAAAAAATTACATACTTCTTACTTTATTGTATACAAATCAATCCTGATCTGTGGTGAGATTTACTGGATATAACAAAGTGCATTTCTTGGAAATCTTGCTGCAAAGGCTCTTTGAAACACAAGCTCTGAGGTATGATTAACTAGTTTTGTATTAGAATTCTTATCAAGCAATCAGATGACTTACATGCAGTGCTGTATTTATTATGACATAAAGAGTTGGATACTGACTCTCAGAAAAAAAAAAACCTCAAAAGACAAAACTCATTAACCAAAATAGCCTTTCTGAGATTAATATACTAATTCCATAAAGCCCACTTAGAACATCTCCTTTTCATTATGCAAACAGCTATCACCTAACATAAAACAATGTGATTTAAGAAAGGAGTTACTAAAATCATTATCTTAATGGCTTTGTTTGCATGATTTTGCAATGCATATCTCTACTGTGTCAGATTCCTTTATGCATATTTCTTAACTGTCCTCAGGTCACCAGTTTCTTTGTCACCACATACTTCATAGGACTATCAGTAGAAAAGTAGCTGCTGAACTCATGCCATGATCATTGATCAAGTTACTGTACTAGTGACTGCCTATGGCTTTCAGTAAATGCTATTATTTTCAATCAGACTTAGTTACTTACTACATTCTTTGTCAGCAGAAATGGGAAGTCCATCACTCTATAGATGGACAGCCCAAATCTCTTTTCAAGGGATGCCAAGGACCTCTTCCTTGTTGTACACAAAGAGGCAGACAGTGAAATATGAAGAAAATAGAGGAAGCTCTAGAGCTGGATGGCCACCATATCTGATAGTGGTAATAAGTAAACCAGGGACATATTACAGAATCTTCTATGTCAGTGTTTCAGTTCAGAACCTGAAATTTTTTATTTGGGTTTTTTTTGTAGCAAAAATCCTGCACTGAAAACTAGATTCCAGGCACACAAAGGTCTTAGCTTCAAATTAAACTAACCCAAAAGATGTGCTTCAGGGATTCTAAGGTACTTCAACCACTAATGCATTCAGCCTATAGCCCAGACTAGAGTTAGACCAAGGCAAATTCCCCAGTAAAACATCTAATGAAGGCCCAGGGTCCTCAGACGAATTCCTATTTCCATGCAGTGCTTGCTAATGTAGCCATAGCCTTAGAGGAATTGCAGCTAAATTAGTACTACAAACAATATTTAAAGAAAAAACTGCTGCTACTTGCTATTCCCTAGAATGCTGTTTTTCAAGCTGCAAGGACCATTTTCATTGTAAACTTCTCTGTGTGACAGGCTGACATTTATTCTTGCACCTGTCTTCACTCACAGGGACTGACTGGACCTAATCATTTTACCACTAATTTCTCTGTAACCTGCGAGGTGAGACCCAGAAGCAAATGGGGTCATGAAAGCAGAATTCTTAGAGAAAAACAAGGAGAGTTTTAGGTCAGGAGGAAGGTTCATTTTACTTTTCCATCACCTGGGCCAAACCACAGGCTGAGAAAGCATGCAAAGGTTACTCGCTTTGTTTCTACTCTTTTGGGTAAGTTACTTGACTGGTGAGAAGCATTACAAGAACAACAAAAGAGGAAGCGTATATCATGGGGTAAAATGGTCGCCCTGTTTTGAAAGTTGTTGAGACCGAAATCATTGCCAAAGGCTAATAACTGAGAAATGAAGGCCTTTCTGTGACAGCCGGAAATTTCTCTGGATTCACAATGTATCAAGAGAAAATACAATCCTGAGCTCTGAATGTCAGCAAATAATTGGTTTTGGTACCATCTGTCCCTAACCCAGTCTGTTGGGGTTGTAGCTCTGTGCAAATTCACTCCACATATTCTAAAGGGAGCCACAAGAAGTTCTCTAAGGTAGCAAAGGCACCTGCCACTTTCCCTGAAGAGAATTTGCTTTTAATTACCTTCGTTGTTCCCAAAATTTTTTATTTTCTCCACTGATAGTATCTTTATACCTAGCTTTTCAAAGACTAGCATGTCACGGCCTTACTGGAGCACAATATTATTCGAAAAGCAAACCCAAGCTGCACTGCTGGGACTAATGAATGTTTCTCTTTTTACTGCTCTTTTCCAATGAGGTACGCATATAAACTCTTTTTCTGACATATTCCCACACTCTCTTATAATTTAGGATATTGGTTTTATTTGTTTCAGATCTGTTAAAATGATCTAGTATGTAACAATGTCCGGAATGACCAAATGTTGATTCAAATTGACAAACAACTGAACTCATCTCATTCCCTTTTTTTCCCAAATGTCTCAGGAAGTAATTACATAATCCATTTCACTCCTTATACTTCCAAGTATAATTTCATTTGCCATATTGTAGCTCCTGCCAAACTCCATTGCTTCTTCCCTCAGAGAATATCTAAACTCTACCTTCTTTTCTGCTCTATTAATGAAATTCTTGGTTATATGTTAGTGAGCATAATATTATTTTTTTATTTTTGTATTTCAGACGTTTGGGTTTGGGGCTTTTTTCAGTTTATACAAACTTCCATTTAAAAATTTAGTCCTCTTTACAGGTCACTCCAGCCATATCCATGCTTTCTAAGAGGCTCCAGAATAATAGTGACAGTTCAGATGAGAAATACATTTGATATAGATTTTTTTTTTTGCTTATTATGTAGATGTGGCCACACTCCTGGCACATAAGCAACAAAAAAGATGTGGAACTGGACACTAATTGCAGAGAAGGGAAATTCCCCTATAACAGAGAAACAATTTGTAAAGACCAAATCAAGTTCAAAGATGCAGAGAATGAGACAAGTTCTAAAATGTAGAGGAAGAGACAAAGGGTAAATTCACTAGGCAAACTGAAGAAAGAAATATTGAAAAATCAGGCACTGGAAGAAACAACACCAAACCTCATAACACTGCAGAAGTAAAATCTGAAGTTGTAGTGCAGCTGACAGCCAAGGAGATATACAGAGGAATACCTTACTAGCAATAACAAACCCTTGGAAAATGAACAGAGGATATTCTCTGGATGGTCAGAGCAAAGGAGTGACTACCATGTTACAGAAACAAAGAACAATTTTTGGATGTTTCTGTGGAAAAGTACCATCTCATCCATCAGTAACATGGACTGAAGAAAAAGCATGTAAATACAGTGGTATGATTGGCCAAAATGATGTGTAATTCACAGATCAGGATGTACAGAGCCTTAGAAAACTTGATAACCCCACAAAGAGGCATTATCTACATTTACTGAGCTCAGAATGCATCTACAAGAAATACAGAATTAAAAAGTAGATCCAACAGCACATCCTCTGTACAAACTCAAATCTCCTTGGTTGAATCATAAGAGGACAGCTGTCAGGCAAATTAAAGCAAAAGAAGTTTCCTTTGAAGATCATAGAAGATGTAAGAGAAGCAGTACAGAAGCAAAGAAATGTTAATTCTAAACATCATTGTAATGATGATTGCTTATAAGAAGATAAAGTCCCTCATGTATGATTGGCAGATCATGAAAAAAGATAATAGTTTGTCATACTACTTGATGATGAGAGTGAAAGAGCAATGAAAACATTGGTGGTGATTTTTTTTAAGACAGTCACATGGAAAAGTATGTATTACACCCAAATACAGCAGTAAAATAGAAAGAGACAAGAGTGAAGAATGGAACATCCAAAAAAACCCTTTCAGACCCTTTACCCTTAACTACAGCCCCTGGCTCCAAAACTGGTGGTCTCCAAAGCTAAGACTTGATGAAAAGGGGAGGCCACCTCTATGTGTGGGTTGTGTGCATAGCCTACCTCAGTGAGTAAACCAAGAAAGAAAGAAAGAGAGTGAGACTAAGACTAAACAGGAGAAATACCAGAGAAAAACAGTATTTGTTCAAACCATTTTGAAGTGAAATTTGGATTAAACAAGTGTGTGTGCATTTTACATGACTGAAAGGCACTGCACAGATTTCCCAGGGGTAAAACCTGAGGTTAAGACCACCCTCTGGTTACAATATAAAGTGCAGTAAGTACTACTGATGTTTTCTAAGTATTGCAAATTCTTCAGGAGGAAAAAGGTTGGCAGCTTAACAAGGAAATGAAGAAATAGTCCTTTGGAGGATTTAGCAAGGATATTGTAAAAACTTAGCTCAATTCATATATTACAAATATGGCAAAAGCATACATGCTGTCCAGACATTCAGTATTTTACTACTACTGTAAATTGAAAAAAAAAATTAAGGAGCTGAATGAAACTAGAAGAATCTAACTCCATAAAAAAGCTTTACTCTGATTGGAAGGATAAGGGAAGAGGACTGAGAACAATTTAAGGCATAAATGATAGTTGTAGATCCAACATGAAATTTATTATATTTATTACATTACTATTATTACACTTACTAGATTTCATTTTATTTTATATTTCTAGTATTTATTCATTATTAAATAATAATATGAAAAATAGAAAACTGAA